>NC_081217.1:16892158-17492158 GCF_902713425.1 Acipenser ruthenus
CTCTGTCACTGTAACCTCTGGCCATGTTAAAGTTACAGACCTCTGCAAGTCTGCTACTGATGCTCTGTATCGTCTGTCCACTGTGTCACTGTGTCCCCTCACTACCACTCAGACACATTTCTGATGCTCTGTATCGTCTGTCCACTGTGTCACTGTGTCCCCTCACTACCACTCAGACACATTTCTGATGCTCTGTATCGTCTGTCCACTGTGTCACTGTGTCCCCTCACTACCACTCAGACACATTTCTGATGCTCTGTATCGTCTGTCCACTGTGTCACTGTGTCCCCTCACTACCACTCAGACACATTTCTGATGCTCTGTATCGTCTGTCCACTGTGTCACTGTGTCCACTCACTACCACTCAGACACATTTCTGATGCTCTGTATCGTCTGTCCACTGTGTCACTGTGTCCCCTCACTACCACTCAGACACATTTCTGATGCTCTGTATCGTCTGTCCACTGTGTCACTGTGTCCACTCACTACCACTCAGACACATTTCTGATGCTCTGTATCGCCTGTCCACTGTGTCACTGTGTCCCCACACTACCACTCACACATTTCTGGTTGTTGCCGGATGCAAACCAGGACAATCCATCCATTGTAAGTTGATACAAGGTTTATATTTAGTTTGATTTGAATATTAGTCTATTCACTGGAACTGGCTAGCAAATAGTGTATCAGGTAACACATAAAAAAAATTAAAAATCTATATCGAATAGTATTACCATTGGCTGCATAGCAACACCAACAAGCTTTTAAACATTTGTATTGAGATATTTGCACTGTGGTCATTTGTTATTTAAAACAAAAAGGTTTTTACTGCTCTGCCCACTTTCTTCAGCTTTTTATTGGTAGCTTTAGGTAGGGGGTATATCCTAGCAATACAGACACCGCTAATGAAAGCAGATGTTCCTGTGGTCTTTGAGTGTGTGACAAAATATAATGCCATTGTTATCTCTGAAACAGGTTTGACTGCGGTGGAAAATGACTCTTCAGTTGCAAACAAAACTGAAACTTAAGCAACAAGAAATACAAATAAATAAATATTATATTCTAATAATCTTTTTATTTGCAAAATATTATTACATTGTACAAAATAATATTCCCATACAATTCAAAAGGAAAGTATTTTAGGATTAATATACAGAATTTAGTGAAACAAATATATACAATAATGAACACATCTCAATATTAAAGTTTACCAGTCCAGCTGAATAATAAAGGCTGTACAGTATATGGTATACATAGATACATACAAGCATACAAACAAATAGAAATATAACTTAAGTAAAGCGTACGGATTCCCTTCACAATGAAACTGCTGAAATCACCAAGTGTCTAACCAGTGCTATTGTAGTGCTACTGCAGTTCCTTGCATGTGCCTCTGTAGAGATCCTTTGGAAAGTTATGCAATAATTCCATACATCACTGGGACATGTAATGTGGCTCTTCAGTGCTCACAGGAGCTCCAGTTTTAATGCTGAAGCGAATTTTTGACACCCAGAGCGGCAGCAGTCATGTGAGTGCTGTGCCGAGGCTGTGAGTATCACTAGTGATCTCTTATCTGGAGCTGTGAAGCGCACGGACTCGCTGTGCTCATTGTGCTGCTGAAGCACACAGGGCACCTGGCGTTATCTTTCACCCTGACAGAAGCGCAAGCCTTTCGATTCACATCCTGGTGGAGTCTAGAACATTGCTTTCGTTTGAGACGGAGAGTTCACTCAAGCAATCTGCTGCATTGAAGGCAGTGCCATGTAGATGTCCTGATACCCTGGGGGCGTTGCACTTGGTTCTCTTTATTATTAACGTGCCATCCATCAGCTGTGATGTAACGAGGCAACCAATTCATTGCAAAAGTTAAGGCCACAGTTTTTCAAACAGAGTATGTACAGTATTTATAAATAATAAAAAAATGCTTTATCTGTTTGAATGATTGGTTGGTGATTGTCAACGTCCCAGGATCCTCGTCAATAACTTTAATATTAAAACATAAAATAATAACAACAACAACAACAACAATAAGAATCATATTTTAGCGGTTAATACAACCTACTTTAGCCGAAATATTGGCTTACTTTTTTCTGACGCCAAAAAGGCGCGTACACACTTTTGCCACTTTTGGCCAGAGTCTAAAACAAAAGAACAGAAATGCAGCTTAGTCGTCCGGAGTCCTTCCAACACACCATCTTCATCTCATGCAGGTCTCTGGACGTTAACCCAGCTCTGTCCAGGAGCCTCGCAAGCACCTTCCAAACTCACAGTGCCGCCACTCTGCCCACTCACTTTCCACTATTCACTTCCCCCAGCTTCCAGCCACTGGAGTTCTTCCCAAACTTATAGACCAGCCTCCGACCGTCCACTCGCTCCAGAATCTCTCTCTTGTAATAGTACCTGCGGGACAACGAAAGGACTACAGGTCAGTGGGGTGGGACAGGTGAAGCTGTGTGGCAGGTCAAGCAATACCCGGATTGAACCCATTCACCACGCTTAGAACTAAGCATGCTGTGTACAGCAGATGGGCTGTTCACTTAGTGTACATTCTGTTTACTAAATCATAGTCATAAGAAAGAGAAGAAGAGGAGGATACAAAAACACTGAAAAGATGTAGCAGGAGAAGGAGGATGAGAAAGAACAAGGAAAACAAAAACGAGAAAAGTGCAGAAGAACAAACGAGGAGATGGTTTGAGCCTCCCTGCTCCTCTCACCTCATGGCACGGCTCAGCTTCTCGTATGTCATGCTGCTGTTCCTCTTCTTCTGCCCCCAGAGCTGTGCCACTGCCTCGGACTTGAGGAACTTGAAGACCCCCTCCGTGCGGTCCTCCCACTTCATCAGCCCGTTGTTCTTTTCCGGGCTGATCAGGATGTCTCGAATGAACTCCCACAGGTGGGTCCCGCGAGGAGCTATTGCCAGGAGAGTATGGAGGTTAGGATTCGTGTTGTGCACTCATTGATCCATTCATTTAAACAGGGAATACACAAGTTATACAGGAACAAAGTGTAACTTCTGTGGAGGGCTCTCATTTACAGCTAGTCCCTGTAGCGCAGAAATCCAGATTCTATGTGTCAAGAGGTCATGGTACTCTATTGCAGGAGCTACATGTTACTTTCCAAAAAGCCGTTAATCAAAATCACCCCATTAATTTACAAATGCTTGAATAACTATATTTGAATGCTATGCTTTCCAAAACCTCCACAATTATAGCTATAGCTGCAGCCCTCGAAACGCTCAGGAATTATAGCGCAGGGAAATTAACTGGGCATGTCTAGAGTTCAATGATGTGTGCACCGCAGGACGCCCTGCTTACCGTGTTTGCTCTTCTTGATCTCGATGCAGTCCACCACGCTGTGGCTCAGCTTCCGGGGCCGCCCCCTCCCTCTCTTACAGGGCTTCAGGTCACAGCCTTCAGCCTTCACATACAGATCTGTTAAATCAAAAACAAAGCGTGTTCCCGTCAATGTCACGAAGTGCAGTGAGCGAGTGAGAAAGCAGCGGTACAGTAAAGGGAGCGGTGCAGGAAGCTGCAGCGGCAGGACCTCAGGCTTACTTGTCGTGGGTGTGAATTTTGATTTGGATGAATCGAGGTCCGAGTCACTTCCACCGGAGTCAGGAGAGCAAGGGGCCTGGAGTCTCTGGGACCCTGGAAGGAAGAGCAGAGAGTCGGTAAAACTGGTGGAAAAGACACAGCTGTGGGCGTGGTTATTACACCTTCCCGTCAAGTTGCGCTTATGGCAGGTTGTCTCGATTGGGAATTGCAAAGCAGAGCCACCGCTTGTTACCCTGCTTGTGACGAGCTGCACTATTCAAAACAATGGGTTCAACTGATAGGACGTGTTACTGAAGCCCTTCTAAGACTTTCTTGTGATTCCCTCTGATGAAGCTCCTTACCTGCGCTGGAGCTGTTGAGGCTGTCTGGAGAGGTGGGGCCGGACTCATAGCCAGTATCACTCCAGGATGGATCCATGATGATATTGAAGTCACTATCCCAGGCTGGGGGCACAAGAGACAGAGAGGGTTACCGGAGAGCCTGAGAGAGAGGCGTCTCTTATAAAGGGCAACCACGGTAGCACAGTAATTCTGCTTTTCCCATGGTTATACTGTGCGTTTACCATACTATGTTTGCCATGTTTTTCATAGGCTGTGCCATACCTCTCTGTGCTTCACACGGACCATGCTTTACCATGCATTTACTTTGTTTTATTACACTATGGGACTTTCAGGAGGACTTTAATTTCCCATGTACAGTAGGAGCTGCATAAACGCTAGCTGTGTTTGTTGCTTTCATGCGTCTGTCTGTCTGCTCACCTGTGCCGAACCGGACGGTGTCCAGCAGACTCAGGTCCCCCTCGTCCCCTCGGATGATATAGCTGACGTCCTCGAAGGCGGTGTCGAGGTCGTCGTACGCCAAGCTCTTGCAGTTGAGCTCACAGAGGCTACGGTACAGCTGGTCCCCCAGGGGCCCAAACATGGTGCGCAGGGATTCACAGGAGAGCTGGCACAGCGTGGCCCCGTCCATGGTGCAGTAGGACATGTCCAGGGTGCTGGCATCGTAGTCATACTTCTCCACATGGTGGCCGATCCACTGCAGTACGTGGTTCCTATTCCAGAACTGCGGCTTGATGCTGCACCAGCTGTTGGGGTCTAAATACAGCAAGAGGACCACTTTCAATGAAACACAATCACTGGACAAAGCTTGCCTGTCTATTTATCCATCTAGCCATCTCTCTAACTGTCTGCCTGCAGTGTGTTTCATACACGCCTTACTGGATTGGATTTATATGTATTGGTCTATTGAGTTTAATGAATTCTCTACAGAGCAGTAAATCAAAGGGCAGTGCCACCCTCAAACAGTGCTGGGTACAATCACAGTGCCGCCTGATACACTGAAAGTGTCTATAAACTAATAAAACTTCAGTTGCCGTGAGACAGTGGCAGTTGCAGCAGGCATGTGTTGCTGTATTTCTGTTTTATTGAAGGGTAACAGAAATCGACTGGCAGGCTCTTATCTTGGGATGTGGGCTGTAACGCTGGTTACAACATTAATGACTTTCTACAGCGTGAGAGGTTGTCACGTACTAACTCCTAATTGAACCGTAAGCAGCCTTCAGCAAAAGTGAACAAAGTTTTCCAAGTGTAAACCCATAGCATCACAGAACTAAAAAGAAACACCTCCCCTGACACCAGGGATTTAAGGAATGTTTGATTTAAGGTCACTTTTTTTATAAACATTCTCTTCTTTAACATTTCTTTTGAAAAGTATAAACACCTCTGAAGCAGTTTTAAAAAAGGCTTTGCCCAGCTTGATTTAATTAATCAACATTTAAAAAAACAGTAAATACACTGTGAAAAAAGTACCGCAATAAATAATAAAAGTGCACAGTGTTTTTGCAGCATGCCCCTCTGCTTTCCCCATGCTGACGGGGTCGCGCATTTCTTACAGTTGTCCATGATTTGCCATGTTTTTAATAGGCTGCCATACATCTCTATGGTAAACTTGTGTAAGAGAAGGGAGACGAGTTGAAGCTGTGTGCATGTGTCCAGCATGCCTGACTCTTACCCTGTGATTCCAGGGACAGCGGCTGCAGGAGCTCCCTGCTGTCTGTGAGAGTCATGCTTCCAGGGCTGCTCTGTGTGTCCTCAGTCTGGTACACCGTGCTCATCACGTTAGTAAGAATGCGGCTGAACTCGTACGACACCGCCATCAGCTCTCCTGCAGAAAAAGTATATTGTCAAAATACAGACACACACACACACATCTCTCTCTCTATATATATATATACACACACACACACGGACTGAACCTGGAAGAGAATGCATGCTTTTAGAAATGGAACTGCACCTCAGAACTGTCTGTTTCTCAGTGTTCTTAGAACATTGATCTGCAAGTCACTGTGCAGCTATCACCCTTCAACAACAGCATCAGTCTATTTCTACCATGCTCTCTGAAGGAGGCAGAAGCCGAAATGCTGCAGCTAATTATGAAATTAGTGAGTTTTCAGTTTCTCAATTACTTTTGTCCTTCATTTTATTTTTATACAGTATAGTTGAAGCCAGTACAGCGACTGAACCCCAAAACACAGACAGCTTATCTCTGCACATGAAGTTGAAGATTTGTGGTTTTTCATCTATTTTTTTGAAATCCCAAAAGTCAAACTTTTTAAGTTGTTCTTAGCAAAAATCTTTTGAAAAAAGAAATTCCCTACAAGAAAAAAAGTATATCCACTTCCACACAGCCACGCTAATAATGAAATAAAAAAGATATGTGCATACCTGATAAGAACACCCACGTACGAAAATAATAATAATAATAATAATAATAATAATAATAATAATAATAATAATAATAATAATAATAATAATAATAATCCACAGATGATATTCTTCAGCAGGTATAACACTAATCTCTCGACCTGCTAATTCTCAATCACACATGCACCTGTTGCTGACAATACTTGCTGAGAACACTCTTATTTATACCTTGTTACCTAGCAGGGGCGTGTCAAAGGGCTGAGGGTGTCATGTAGCAGCAGATCCCGGGGAATTCCAAGCTGATTCTGTCATTGTCAAAGTTATGAAAGATTTGCATAATACAGGTGTATTATGACCTGGCCCCTCCCCCCTAGCTGACAGGAAGCCGGAGACAGCCTCCAGCCTCTTTACTCATTGACAGAACTGTCCCGCCCCCTGGCCTGTTCCCAAGGAGATATTCTTGACAGTGAGAGATCTGCACCTGTGGCGCTGTGCAGCCCACATACCAATGAAGTCATAGCGTTAGCTAATGCTTAGCTGACTGGACGGACAGACCAAGGGCTATTGGTCACTGGGGAGCGGGATATTTTTAGATAGTAAAAGTAAACAGCATTTTTCCTCATAACAAAACTCAAGCCTATGAGGTCATGCTGTTAATAATTTTTTTCAGTGAGATTGCATCAGCGAGCGTTTATTCTTTTGGTTTGTTTTTCATTGAACTGCATTGTTCAAGGTCTGTGTTGTCACATTACAGCAGAGGGGCTTGCTCTTGTCTGCAGTTTACCATGTTAAACTCCTGCAGTATTTTCTCATGCTTCCAGTTTACTGCACTGTGCTGCAGCCAGACCACACCACACCAGCAATGGGAAGTGCATTCCTCTGGTTCTTCTTCTCTCCCTCCCTGTTCACTTTATGAAGGTGATATTACATTGCTGTGTTGAAGCATGGTTGGTTTTGTTTTCACTTTGTAGACTGCAGTCTCCCTCTCCTCTCACTCTCACAGAATCTCTGTTCAGGACCCGCTGTGTTGCTGCAGGGGAGTCCTGTCCCTCCTGAGCAGAGAGGCCCGTGTTCTACAGAACAGATTCAGACCACTGCTCTCAATTTTGTAAAGGAGCACCTGTGACACAAGACTTTTTTCATCCAGTCCAGGGCTGTTTGTCTGGGGATGTTATTGCTGGCATTCAGGCTTGCATACCAAGGATTTGTCTCTCAAACTGAGGTGCAAACCGCTGGGTGACTCAACAAGTAAAAGATGGGCTTGATGCCCAGAGCGGAGGCAGATCTGGCACCACACACAGTGCACACGAGTCTCTGCCTTCCTAGTAACCTATTCCGTGCCATGCGATAGCGTGCTGGGACCAACGCAGAGATGGAAATCACCACTCAGACCTGCATTCACTAAAATGTTCAAGGAATTAGGCTCCAGTTATAAATGCAATGCATGTAATACATGTGTAAGCCTCTACCTCGTGCCAGCACAGCAACACATGAAGCTTACATCTCCACATCAAACCCAGGCCTCATAATTAAACTAGCCCTAAAACCCAAATGATCTTTTATACAGCAATGCACACAGAGCCACTGTGCTGGCTGGGGTTCTATAATAAGAGACAGTAGGAGTGCAAGGTGTTGTCAGAATGGTGCCACTGGGGTAACAGTTTTGTACTACAATGATAAGAACTACTGAGCCCATTGCAGTGTCATGCTACCATATCAGGAACAGTGCTCAATGCGTGTCCCTAGTGCATTGTGCTGGTACTGCAAGACACAACAGAAGCCTGGCCCAACATACTGTAAACACAGTGTCGCTACTGTGATAACAAACAAACAAGCAAACCAATCATACAGTCACAAGAACTTCGTACCAAATGAAACAAAGCTGCAATTGTTATAACTGGCGATGTATTGCTTATTTCTCAGTAAAAGCACCCGTACTTAAGCTGTAACAGGGATAATCCATAACAGACATTACTGCTGCAGAAAAAGTTGCTTAATTATGCTGCTGCTGCCCTCCAGTGGCAGCAAAAATGCACTACAACCTTGTGGCAAGCCAAGAACGACAGTATATATTATTTGGCAATTATTTGTAGTTATAAGATATATTTGTAAAATTTGTAACATTATATAACTGACAGAACAAAACACATTGTTCTTTCACTGTACATTTATTCAGTTGTTCAGTCTGTGTTAATGATCCAGGTGTGTTTATAAAAGGCTGCAGGTAGTCAGGGGAGGTAGGCTGCAGGAGCAGTTTGCGTTGTATGCGGGGCGAGCACTGGTTTAGCTCTACCAGGAAAATGGTGTCTTCCCTTAACAAAGCCAGCAGATCAGAATCAGTATTTAGTGTCATTTGTTTTTGGGGTTTTTTCCCAACTAATAAAAGTTCACAAAAGCTCTTAAATGTATCCTTATTTAGTGTGGCTCGTGATTTCACCAGCTTGGCCACTGTCCCTCCTTCGACACCTCCGCAAAGGTGAGAGGTTACCTTACCTGTAGTTTTCCAGGGCACGTGCGGTTCATAAAGTATGTGTGAGTCACACTCGACGGCTGATCCGGCTTCATAAACACAGCGGAATGAATTTTTGCGGCTGTAGAATGGTAGAACTGGCTTGACAGACAGCATGGAGAATCTTACTCAAACTTCCACTTAATAAGTCATTAACCCTCAATAGCCAATGTGTCTAACGCAAACCAAAGCCCTTTTCACACTGGCACGCCTACCCAGGTCCCAACCAGGTTACCCGGGTCACAATCCTGCGTAGTGTGAAACCACTTACAAATAGCCACGCCTGCGTGAAGGTCTCACTTCCTAGGAGCGGTTCAGATCGATTGGAGACCCGTGTGAATGGTTCTCAAATGACCTAGACTCGATTAATACGATCCAACCCCAGATTTGAAAAATAGGTGGTCTCGGCTCGATTGGGCAAACGACCCAGGCGGGGATCGTTTCTTTTTTCCCCTGTGTGATTGCCAAGCTGTCTGTGGGCAGACTGATTGTGATCGCTTCAGTGTGTTTGTTGTTCTCCATTAATGTGAACCCATCCCAGAATGTACTGTGGATAATCATCAGCTGGACAGCTGATGCGAGCCGAGCATGTTTGGAATTCCAGTGAGAATGATCTTGGACCGGTAACGGAGAGCAAACGAGTCAGCAAACAATCTCATCTCATTTCCCAAGGCTGTCCTGTCTGAATGCTCATCGACTTGATGTTTGCAGCGTTCTTTCAAACGATCCGGACCTGGGTCTTTTGCAATATTTCCCATGTGAACGGGGCCGTACACTTGTAAAGACTACACAGCGTAAAGAGTAGCCAATCATCTTCAGGATAACATCTATTCAAGCATGAAACACACTTCAAAATCAAGAATAAGGAAAATTACACATATGGCGGCAAGCGATTTTCTTCTATGGTGCAAATATAGATTTGCTGAGCGCTGTAGATTTAGGGTTATCAGGCGTCACAGGTAAACTGGGATCGTCCAGATTTCAATCCTGGTTTTATTTTTGTCCTCGCTACTCACATTTTTATTTAAGTACTGTAAAAAAAACTATTGCAATGAATTGTTGTTATCTACAATAATTTCACCCGATGTTTAACTTTTAAATTGCGATTAGGCTACTACAGACCATGTTGACTGTGACACAGTTCAGTTTGTATTAACAAGGTATTATTATTATTATTATTATTATTATTATTATTATTATTATTATTATTATTATTATTATTTTACATTATTTATATAATGCTTCGAATTGATCGGAAATGGCAAATGTAAGGCGATTTTTAATTGGATAATTTATTACACATTTTTTTCTCAAAATTCATTGGCTCTAATTTGATTTTCAGTAACCTGATTGGCCATATGAGTATGTGTAATAATTTGAATTACAACATGTACTAAATGTCACGTTTTTGACCCGAATGGCCTTTGTGACAGAAATAGAATCAATCTTCCTCCTGACCTATGAGGGTGCTAAGTACAGGGAACAGAGCACCCTGGACCGGATGGCCTGACATTTAATTCCCAGGGTTAAAAGGAAGTCGGTCATCTAGAAAGGGGGCGGAACTCCGGTGCACTAACTCATCGACCTGGAAGGGAAACGATGTGGCAGCCGCGGATTGGAGGAGCGGCTGCAATCGTTTACCAAGGGGTCATGAGTGAAGGTATAAATAGGGGTCGAAGCGACGTGATCTGTTCCTTCGTTTATGGTTAAGGAAACGACCCGGAAGGACCTGTGTTAAAAATATCGTACTGGAGTGTTTTGTTTGTTTTGTCTTGTCTCTAATTGTTACTTGTTGTTATTATTAGTAGACGGCTAACACGTTCTGGAGCTGTCGCCAAAGGCCAGCACAAATCCAGACATCACTACACCTGCGTCACGATAATAACTGTATCAGCACCACGAGCACTAAAGCCGGACCGTGTTTGTATCTTGTGTGTATAACTGGACTGTGTTTATTATTTGGGACTGCAAAGCCTTTATTTTGAACAGTGCAATACACATTGCCTGGGATTTATTATTTACGGTCACCAGACCAGGATTATAAATAAACCTCCTTGCAATTTGAATTCTTGTTGTCTGCCTTTCATTGATCACCCCATCACTCCTGCACCTGCACACTGCAAACCACTTTGCCACACCTTCCGTGAGATTAGAGAACGGATTCGTCGGACATGCATGTCATGATTAAGATTAAGATTCTACAATTTCAGCAGCTACTCACACTCTATTTATCATATTTACCATTAAGTTTATGGGACAAAAACCCTTTGGAATGTGGAACAACCGGTTTTTCACAGTTTTATCTGCAGGTTACATCACCGCTCCCTTTTCAAAGAATGAACAAAACAACTTTCAGGGGAAATTTCCAAGGTGTGTTTTATTTTCCTTTACGAAAACAGGCGTCTCTCAGTTTCCAGTCAAACTCTTTAGGGAGTGGGACTGGAAGCAATGGATTCCTGAATGAATCATGGAGGCAGAGTGACAGAGCAGGGAACGTGCTCAATACAGATGCCTCACTGGGGTCTTTTCTATCCCTGGGGGAGGAGATGGGGATTATGGGGGTGTTACTGTCCACAAGAAAAACGTTTTTTTTAAAAAGTGGGCTTATGTATTCAGTGTTTATTATTTAAAAAAAACAGTCACCCGTTGTAATGATTAATGGTGTGTGTGGTGGCAACAGCTGGCACAGCCCAGGAGGATGCCCACTAGATTTATACCTCAGTTCAGAGTGTAAACAGTCTTTGACCTTGGTTTCCAGGGGGATAGTGTTTTGTTAAAATGTAACCTCTAATGCCCACAGTGACTCAACCAAAGAGTATATAGTTTTTCCTGGGTGAAGCCCCTAGCACAGTGAAACATTAATCTCATTAGTTATATATATTTCACAGCGACAAACCCCACTGCAATGAAACTGTACAAAGGGTCTCCTGTTATCAGCAGCTCAAGGGTAGAACGCACATCTACAGAACACTGAGAGCTCATCTCATTGCCAGAAGCACAGGCATGGCTGGTTAATAAACTGGGCTTGGTCTCAGCATGAAGAGGCTTGTTCTGGCCCGTTGATTGGCTGCTGCTGATGTAAAACAAAGTGTCAAAGCGGTATCTCTTGAAATGTGCAGTGGGTCTGGTGGTCTCGGTCCCCCGGTGAATCTTAGAACACAACCCAAAACCAACAACACGCAACTGGGAGCAATCATCAGTGAGACAGCCGCTCCACTAGTGAATAGCACTAGAGTGGGGATTATCCGCAACACAAAAGTCATTTTTAAAAAACTGTGCTTATGTGTTCAGTGTTTGTTTTTGTTTTAACTTTTTTTTAAAGTAAATTTGCACAGTAAATTTCCAATTTACCCATGCTTTACCAATGGTTATGCTACACATTTACCATAGTTTACCATGGTTAACTATACCTCTCTGGTCTTTACAACACTTGCCTATGCTGGGTCCACGTCAGGTTTGTGTGGGCCCCAGGCAATGGACCTACAGTGGGTACGGTTGCCAACTTTCAATTTTTTTAAAAACAGATAACGATAGGTTGCGGATGCAACCCCGGTTCCCTGAAAGAGAAAATAACCATCAAGGTATGGGACATTGCCGTCAGGCAGCAGGGATTGGCTGAGCTTTATGTCAAAGCTGCCGATAGGCCTCCGCGCAAGCTGCCGTGTAAGCCCGCCCCCTTGGGAGCTTACTATACGCAGCACGCGGAGAGTCACTTCCTCTTTTGCCCTTCAGGCCGTGAAGGCCTCCAGAGCGACCTCGCGGCTTGATGGTTATTTTCTCTTTCAGGGAACCGGGGTTGCATCCGCAACCTATCGTTCCCTTTCAAGTCGAAAATAACCATCAAGGTATGGGAACAGTGTACCCAAGCCGTCGCGAGGGAGGATTCTCGGCAGTAGGACAGACTTACGTCATAACGCAACTGCGTAGGCAGTACATCTACACATATGCGGAGCTGCGCCTCAGCGTCTATGCTCGCAATGACACCTGTCCCAAGGTGGAATAGTCACACCATATTGTACCTACTCTAGACGTCCGCAACCTGAGGCGTCATAGAGTGCAACACAGATGCTCCAAATGACGGAGCAGAGGATTCCAGCACATTTAGCCTGTAAAACCTCATGAAAGTATGCGGCGTAGCCCAACTGGCTGCCGCGCAAATATCAGACACCGGCACCCCTCGAAAGAGGGCCCAGGATGTCGCCATACCCCTGGTAGAATGCGCCTTCAACTGCCCTGGTGGAGGAAGGCCTGCAGATTCATACGCTAATTTAATAGCATCCACTATCCAGTGGGAAAGGCGCTGTTTAGACAGCGGCTGACCCAATGATCTAGAACCATGGCATATGAACAACTGTTCTGTCTGCCTCACAGTCCTTGTGCGGTCAATATAACACCTCAATGCCCTCACAGGGCAGAGCATGTGTAACCGCTCTTCCTCTGGGGAAGAAAAAGGAGGAGGATGGAACGCCATCAACTCGACTGACTGGTTCATGTGGAACGGGGATATAACCTTTGGTAAAAAGGCCGGATTAGGGCGCATGGAGACCTTAGAACCGTCTCCTGCAAAACGAGTACAAGAAGGATGCACTGACAGTGCATGTAACTCGCTCACGCGTTTTGCTGATACCACAGCCAGCAAAAACGCAGTCTTAATAGATATGAGCTTCATATCCACGCTGTGGAGAGGCTCAAACGGCGCCTTGGCAAGGGCTTCCAGCACCACATCAAGGCTCCACGACGGTAAACTGGTCGTTCTTGGAGGCCGCAAGCGTCTTGCGCCTTTCAGAAACTGAGATGCCAAAAAATGGCAACCAGGTGATAACCCGTCAATGCGTACGTGGCAAGCCGAAATAGCGGCCAAATACACTTTAAGTGTAGAGGGAGACTTACCCTCGTCTAACAGCTTCTGCAGAAACTGTAATATCACTGCCATAGGGCAGGAGACCGGGTCATGGCCCTCAGCCAGACACCAACTCTGAAATAATTGCCACTTATACGTATATTGCGACCGAGTGGAGGGCGCCCTCGCACTTTGAATGGTCGATATAACCGCCGTCGAAAGCCCTAAGGCTGACAGGCGCTCCCGCTCAGGGGCCAAGCCCATAGCTGCATGAGCTTGGGGTTCGGATGCCATAGCCCTCCTTGGGCTTGGGACAACAGGTCCGCTCGCAGAGGGAGCTCCCTCGGGCGACCGTGCAACAACTGCACCAGACTCGGGAACCAAATCCTCCGAGGCCACCGAGGAGCGATCAGAATCACTGTCGCTTGCTCTACCCTGACCTTCTCCAAGAAGGCGGGGAGCATCGAAATCGGTGGAAATGCGTACAGGAGCCCTGGCGGCCATTCGTGAGCCAGTGCATCGACTCCTAGGGGCTGTCGAGGTCCTTCACCGAGAACCATAGGGGGCAGTGCGTGGTCTCTCGCGAAGCGAAGAGATCGACTTGCGCTGTGCCGAACCAGTCCCAAATGCGCTCTACCACCCGAGGGTGAAGACGGCATTTGCCCGCAAGAGGACCTCCTCTGGACAGGAGATCCGCTGCGTAATTGACTCTGCCCGGCAGATGAACTGCACGCAGAGAGGCTAACCGCGGTTGAGCCCAGAGCAACAGCCGCGTTACCATCCGGTGAAGACCTGGGGACCGCAATCCGCCCTGGCGATTGATATACGCCACTACTGTGGTGTTGTCTGACCGCACTAACACGTGCTTGTCTAGAAGCACTGGCAAGAAGTGCCGAAGGGCGAGGTCCACTGCTCTGAGTTCCAGAGCGTTGATGTGGGCTGACCTCCAGGGTCCTGACCACACTCCACGGGTCCCTGTCCCGTTCCAGACTGCTCCCCAACCTTGGTTGGAAGCGTCGGTTGTTATAACTTCCCTTCGGAAGATGGGACCCAAGCGCACGCCCTGGCGGATGTTCGACTGAACTCTCCACCAGCGTAATGCTTCCCAGCAGGTTCGGGATACCCTCAGCCTGCGGTGCTTGTCTCTCCGCGGGTGCAACGCGAAGGCATTGAACCAGGCCTGCAGAGGTCTCTGGTGTAGTAAGCCCAAAGGAAGGGCTTGCGAGGCGGCAGCCATCAACCCCAGCATGCGCTGACAGAGCTCCATGCTGACTGTTTCTCTCAACCTGAATAGGGAGAGACACCGCTCTAATGAGGCAACTCTTTGTGTCGATAGGGTCGCTTCCATGGACACTGAGTCCAGATGCAGACCCAAAAATTCGGTCTGTTGGCTGGGCACGAGGCGGCTCTTGTCTGGATTGACCTTCAGACCTAGCCGCTGAAGATGGTCTGTAACCATCACTGTGTGCTGTGCCAACTGCTCCTTTGACTGCGCGCAGACGAGCCAGTCGTCCAGATAGTTCAGCAGTCGAACGCCTTGAACCCGCAAGGGGGCTAAAATGGCGTCCATACACTTCGAAAAGGTTCGAGGAGCTAGAGACAGGCCGAATGGCAGGACACAAAACTCGTAGACCCTGCTCTGAAATGCGAAACGTAGGTACTTCCTGTGACCCGGACAGATGGGAACGTGAAAGTACGCATCTGTGAGGTCTACGGTGGTAAACCAGTCGCCCTGCCGGACAGACTGGACAATGTGCCTGTGCGTAAGCATCTTGAACGACAACACCCGTAGGTATTTGTTCAGTACACGCAGGTCTAGAATAGGGCGGAGCCCGTCGTCCTTCTTTGGCACAAGGAAGTATTTGGAGTAGAAACCCTGGTCGGTCAGAGCAGGGTCTACTAGTTGAATGGCACGCTTCTTGAGCAATGCCTGTATTTCTGCATTTAGAGCTGAGGACTGAACCGAGTCCTTCACTGCAGTTACCACCACTCCCCTGAAGGGGGGGGTTTTTAACCGGAATTGAAGGGTGTACCCGGTGATTATAGTTTTGCGCACCCAGATGTCGTTGGTGCATTGTTGCCAGAACAGGAGCTGTGGAACAGTGTAGGGGTGGGTTAACGGCTGCCGGGGTTTCTCAGGGCTGCTTAGGCTGCGCTCGCTCACGAGGGGCCTGACCAGAGCCACGAGGACGTGGTCTGCTACCTCCTCTGGGGCGCCACCCTCCGCGCTGCGGTCTCGCAAATGCGGGTTGGCTGCGTGCTGCAACCCCCGAAGGGGCGGTTTTACTGCCCTGTGGGTGCGCCTGCTGCTGCGGCGGCGCCCTGCGCCATTGGCGCTCCTGCGGCCGCCTTGGCTGGAAAGGCTTGCTTGGCCACATCTTAGCCAACTGCTGCGACGCCTCACGCGCCTTGACGGAGCGTTGCAGCATCTCCTCCACCGCTGGGCCAAACGTGTGCCCCGGGGATATAGGAGCATCTAACAACGGGGCCTTATCAGGCTCCTGTACCCTGGCCTGTGAGAGCCATAGCTGCCTCCTTGCTACTACTAGGGAAGCAATGCTCCTGCCCTGTGCTCGCGCATTTAGCTGAGCCAGCCTGACCAAAAGCTGTGCAACTGCACCCAGCTCGGTCCTGAGCCCGACGGGTGGGGACTCAGGCAGGTCGCGAATCAGCGCCGCCTGGTAGACTGTCAGGAGGCTGGCCACGTTGGACAGTCTAACTGCCTCTGTAGCCGCGGCATAACCCTTTTTTAGGTGGGCCTCCGTAATCCTACACTGCCTGTTAGGGCAGGAAGGGTCCTTAGCCAGCCCCGAAAGTGTCGGCGTCTTTACTAGCGCGGCGAACGCGGCGCCCACTGGCGGAAACAACGCCAGCCCAGCTTCGCTCGCCCCGTGCATGGTGAAGGCCGAAGCCTTGCGAGAAGTCGCAGGGGCGGAGGCCGGTGCTCCCCAGGTGGACTGCACCTCCTTAATAAAATCCGGGAATGCCGGGAGCATCCTGGACTGAAGGGGCGGAGCCGATGGCAATTCAAACAGAGAGCGACGTGTTGGCTCTGATGCGGGCCAGTCCACGCCTAGATGGCGGGCTGCCCTCTCCACCACTGACCAGATAGGGTCATTAGTATCCAGCACTTCAGGGTCGTCCTGCCCAGAGTGCTGGGATGCCACCTCAGGCTCTGTGTCTTCAAAGAGCGGGTCTGCATCAGATGCGTCCCTTGAGACAGCATCGGCGTCCCACTCTACTTCCTGGGGAACTGGTGGAGGAACCATCGGCTGACTAGCGCTGGGTCCGGTAACCATCTCTGGGGCCCGAGGCGCCACGTTCGCTAGAGTCATGAGGAGGGATTGTTGTCCCATCATGAGCTCCATGAACTGCGACATCTTGGAGGTGAGCTCAGCCACCCCAGATGTGTCTTGATGCCGTCTACCCCTTCGAGGGGAGCTGGAGTGTCTTCTCCGGCGAGGCGATCGAGATCTGGATCGCGACTCTCGACGGGGGCGAGCCCCGCGAGAGGAGGGGCTGCGGGAACGTTCCCGAGCACGCCTAATTGGAGATCTTTGACCAGCTGTAAGCTGGGAAGATGGGCTCATAGGCTGAGACGTCGCCGGCAGCGACACGATAGACGATGGTGGGGCCGAGACGGTGTGGGACGAGCCCGAAGATGGGGAACGACCTCCCACCGCCTTCCTAGCTCTCTGGCGTAGGGTGCGTGTTTGAAACCCCGCACATAGCTGGCAGTATGCCCTGTCTGCCAGGGCAGATGCTGCATGGTCCGGCCCTAAACATGCGACACAGTCCTCATGAGGGTCGCTGGCAGGCAACTTGGCCTGACAGGTCACACAACGGTGGAACCCAGACATATTGACGTCAAAGACGAGAGCGAGGTGCGCGTCGTCGAGCGCCGAAGCGCTGGGCACCAAGCGTCAAGCACCTGATGTGCGTGCGTCGAGCGCCGCCGCGTCGAGCGCCGAGGCGTCGAGGGTGCGTGCGTCGAGCACCGAGCGCCGAAGCGTCAAGCACCGAGGTGCGTGCGTCGACGTCAAGGGTGCGCGCGTTGAGGCGTCGAGCGCCGAAGCGTCGAGCACCGAGCGTCGAGCGTCGAGCGCCGAAGCGTCGAGCGTCGAGCGTCGAGCGTCGAGGCGCCAAGCGCCGAGCACCGAGCGTCGAAGCGTCGAGCGTCGAGCACCGAGCGTCGAGCACCGAGGTGCGTCGAGGGTGCGTGCACCGAGCGTCGAGCGTCGAGCGCCGAGCGTCGAGCGTCGAGGGTGCGTGCGTCGAGGCGCCAAGCGCCGAGCACCGAGCGTCGAGCGCCGAAGCGTCGAGCGTCGAGCACCGAGGTGCGTCGAGGGTGCGTGCACCGAGCGTCGAGCACCGAGCGTCGAGCACCGACGTTGATGGGAACGTGCACCGAGCGTCGAGCACCGAGCGCCGAAGCGTCGAGCGTCGAGCACTGAGCCCCAAGTGCAGAAGCACTAAGCACCAAGCGCAGAAGCGCTGCACAAAGCACCGAAGCGCTGCACCAAGCGCACAAGCGCTGACACCAAAAGCGCCGGAGCGCGAGCGCCGAAGCGCGAGTACCGAGCGTGGAACGCAAGCACAGACGCCTAAGCGTCAGCTGACCCGCCAAGCGGAGACGCAAAGTGCTGGTACAGTGTCTGGTGCTGTGCAATACCTACCTGAAGGTGCTGGGGATTTTGCACGTTGGTGGTTGTCTTCCTCTGTATAGTGAAGGGAAAAACTTTTTTTTTTTTTTTGTGGACGCTGCAAGGGAAAGGGAGTGTAGTGCAATACCACGTGGCGGGAACGCGCCGCGGGGGGGGGGGGGGACACTGCAGAGCAGACTACCCGCACACACACACGGTATAGCCTAAGCTACCCGCACACACACACGGTATAGCCTAAGCTAGACCGAGGATGCAATTGCGCGTGGCCAAGGCCAACGCAACACGCGTCCGACACACAATGTAATATATAATAATATATAATTACACAATAATACAATATATATAGAATATATATATAAAAAACCCACACAGTAAATAATAAAAGAACAGAGGAAAGACGGGGAGACCACGAAGAACGCAATGCCGAAGCAAAGCGAAAAGGAATATATAATGTAAACACAAAATATATCCTAAAATAATACTAATACAATAATAACAATAATAACTGAAATAAACTCGGAGAAGGGGATAAACCAGCTTCTCAAGCCTAAGCTTAGTGAGTACAATCAGTTAAATTAGCTCTAAGTCCTACCGCTACTGATGCTGAAGGCAAAAGAGGAAGTGACTCTCCGCGCGCTGCGTATAGTAAGCTCCCAAGGGGGCGGGCTTACACGGCAGCTTGCGCGGAGGCCTATCGGCAGCTTTGACATAAAGCTCAGCCAATCCCTACTGCCTGACGGCAATGTCCCATACCTTGATGGTTATTTTCGACTTGAAAGGGAACATCATTACTACCCCCAGCTGCTAGCAGCATCTGTCTTTACAGCGACTTGGTGAAAATAATTGAATGGCAGCATATATGAAATCTGAAACAAAAACACATTAGAAAGTTATCAAAAGTGCCCAGTCATTTAAAGTGGAGATATCAAAAACAAGAGCCAAGTTTGAAGAAACCATTGGGGCAATCTTACCCAAAGCAAATAGGTACAACTGTCAAAGTGGCCACACCATGATATACCTTCAGTCACGCCCCCTTTGGTAGCGAGTGCAATCACGTCTCCTCTAATCCATGACTGACACATCGCCTACCGCAGTAAGGCGCTGACTTCTAGTATTGTGGCTTCACCCCCTTTTTGGATGGCCAACTTCAGGATGTAACTACATCTAATGACAAAGAAGTGAGTTCAAGAGTTTCAGTTCCAGCAACATCCACATCTCTAATATCTGAATGCCCTACTTCTAAAAACGTGTCCTCTCATGAACATCCTGATACAGTCAAGACAGCCTCATGGATGCACTGGAAATCCACAAGACCCTGGCTGGCTTGTCAGAATGTAAGGGTATGTTGTTCTGTTTGCTCCTCAGTCAAATATCTGGGCATTCATAAGTGAATTTCATTCTTAGACTTGATGATGCTTTCATGGATGGAACAACTGCCATGACACAAAAGAAACTACTGAAAAAGATTGATAAGCATGGTCTTGCTTCAAAGTCACATAAAATATGTATGGAAATAATTGAGCAACGGGAAAAATAAATGATCAGAAAAGCATCCCATACTGCTGAAGCAAGGTTTGTAGAAGCAAATATAAAAAAAATTGAAACTGCTGAAAAAATTGTTTAGGGTAGCCTACCAGTGCACAAAAGAAAATATGCCCTTTACAAAACATGGGGAAATTGTTCTGTGGCGTGAATCGAATGGTGTAGGCATGGGTCAGATTCTTGCATCAGACCATGCATGTGCAAACATTCTGCAACACATAAGTCAGGAAATGACCAAGGAGCTTGTAAGTTACATCAATCAGTGTGATCACCCATTTTCTGTGATGGTGGATGAGTCCACAACAGTAAGTGTAAAATCCTAATTTCTGCTAAGAAATAAATAATAAATAATAATATATAATATATATTTTCACTGCATGGCACATCGATTGGAACTTGCACTGAAGAGGACCACCCCAGTCAGCCACTTTCAGATTTTCATTGATTCACTATATGCATTTTACCACCAATCTCCAAGAAACCAGTATGAGCTAAATCCTGCAGCAAAAGAGGCTGGTGTTCATCTGAAATATTTAATGTTACCAATATTAAAAAAAGACTCCCTGAAGACCTCTTGATCTCCGCAAGAGTGTTGCACCAACCACAGTGGCCAGAAGAAGAGGAGGCCAGGGTAATGTAAGACTGTGAGACTACCATATAGGAAACAGTTTCTTCTTTCAGGGAACTGAAGATACTACCATCCTGCCAACCAGCAGCAATGAAAGCTTTGACACTGAGGTTGAAGACTTTGCCATTATCTTCTGCTGAGTGTGAGAGGGGGTTTAGCTTGAAAACAGTGAGTGATCTAGTGTTCATATCAATGAATGGGCTTTCACTACATCTGGCACATCTGCAGAAGTATGCAACATCCTGGTTAAGACAAGGACACCATGCAGCAACGGATAACCCATCAGGACACCTTCCCCACAAGAGCCTCCATTGCATTTGAAGCTTTTCATGTAAAGGTCAGATTCTCCCTTGTTAACTTAGAAACATACACATAGTTATAAGTTCTTCCAGCACTATTTTACTTGTTTGAATAAACAATCACAACATATAAAATCACAACATATGTGTCAAAACATGAATCCATTATTTAAAATGTTATGCAAATCAATATAGAGATCCCGTACATAGAGACCCTGTACAAAGAGATCATGTACATAGAGATACTGTACACAGGGATCCTGTACACAGGGACTCTGTACAACAAGATCATGTACCTAGACATCCTATACACAGAGATCTTGTACATAGAGACCCTGTACAAAGAGATCATGTACATAGAGATACTGTACACAGGGATCCTGTACACAGGGACTCTGTACAACGAGATCATGTACCTAGACATCCTATACACAGAGATCTTGTACATAGAGATCTTGTACATAGAGATCATGTACCTAGAGATCCTGTACACTGAAGTACAGCTGCTCATGGCCTTGAACTTGTGAACAGTACACCCCATGTAATAACGACACTGCTGTTCTCAAGATAGAATCAGCTTGCAAAAGAATAGACTTGATCCCTCATTCCTTTGTACCATTGCCTTGGCTGAAATATAACTAAAAATACACAGATTTCAATAGGATATATTACTATAGTATTCTATAATACATGTATGAGACAATGCATTGCAAAAGACAAGAACATATATAACAAAATGTATTCACGGAGGAAGAAAAGTGTCTTGTACGTACAGGCAAGTGGATACAATGATAGGCATTGCAGTTTCACATGCCGAGGTACCATTCCCCTCTGAGTGGCAGCATCCAGGGGGTACCTTCTTTACTCTTATCACAAATCAAAACCACTGCCCATCTGTTCAGAAGAGTTAGATTAGGAAAGACTGATGCATCAAGAATGGTAAGTGTAAGGGGCTGGGTTCGTTTGTGGCGCTAAACAGAAAAAAAATAAAAATAAATGTGTGCCTGATAAATAGCAAGATTAATATTATCTCTACCTGGTCCTTCCTTGCTCTGTCTTTACATTAAACTCAGAGAGGTCAGATTGACTAATAGTAACTGATTTCATTACCTGGAAGCCTGGGGCATCGCTGCAGGTAATACCTGTTTGCAGGTAGATCTGTAACAAGAGAGTAACATGACTCATGCATTTCATTGTGGCTCCTGGTCTCTTCATTAAAGCAATAGAACTGGTTAACCTGCAGGGACTGCAGCTTGTGTTCTGATTCTACATTCCGTCTTAATCTTTAATCAGACATCATTCAGAGAAGAACGCTCAACAGCAGCTTCTGTGTTCTCTATCACACAACCCATCACCCCAGATTGTAAAACTCATTGACCTTTTCTCAATATTCACTCAATATTCTGAAGTCAAGGTTAAGGACTTACTTTCATAGTTTAGCCTTTTAAATCCAACTTACAAATCTAATAGTTTTTATCCATATGTAAAGTGCTTTGTGATACTGTGGTATGAAAGGTGCTATATAAATACAATACATTGAAATTGAATTGAAATGGCCAGACAGTCATATGAACATCTATAGTGACGGGATTGTGCAGCATTGCTGGACGGAGGGACCCAGGTTTCACATGCTAAGAATAATTTTTTGTTACTGTCACCTTACCGTTTTAAGATGTTTGCAATCACTCTAAAGCAGTGGTTACTCCAGTCCTCTGAGCTCTCAGCTGCTTAACTAAGCCCTCAATTGAACTAATAAGTAACTTAATTAGACATTTTTAATTGTTCTCAGCTCCTAAAAAGCTGCAGATTTCAAGTTATTTAGAACATTTTATAGCTAAGTTGAAATTTCCAGCTGTTTAAAGGGTACATAAAGACCTTTTTATTTTATTGTGTTACATGTTCCCATGTGTTGCTACAACTCTTTACGTAAGGTGTGTGTAGTGTTTTAATTTTTTTTTTTACATTTTGACCACTTTTTTAAACTTTTAAATTGCATTCCTTGCCTCAAGATGGTTTCCCATGTACCCACATGGACCTCTCAAAACTACATTTCCCATCCTCCTCCTGCTCACTGGTAAATCCATCTCAGTTACATATGTGAGCAGGAGGACAAAGGGAAATGTAGTAGGCTGATCTAGCCTGTGTTACAGGTTTATCTATGGCAGGCGTGTCAAACTCCAGTCCTCGAGGGCATTAGGGTCTTCTGGTTTTCATTCCAATTTAAGCTCTTAATTAACATAAATCAATTTGACTTATTTAATATTTTTCAAGGTATTTTACAGTTGATGGTTTTAAAAATGCCCTTGATTCAAGGTACACTACCTATGAAACATTTTGAGGCCTGAAGAGAAGTGTTAAATGTGTCCAGTTAATCAAATAATTAGACCAATTAAGTAATTGAGAGCTCTGGTGGAACGAAAGCCAGAAGACACTGAGTTTGACACCCCTGATCTATGGTCTAGCTCAGGGGTCTCCAACCCTGGTCCTGGAGAGCTACAGTGGCTGCTGGTTTTCTTTCAACCAATCTCTCAGTTACTTAATTGAACCAATTATTGGCTTAATTAGTCAAGATTAAGAGGTGTTCCAGATCTTTAGCCATTGATGATGTGAAGACACCTATAAAACCTGCTGGATAGGGGCTCTCCAGGACCGTGGTTGGAGACCCCTGGTCTAGCTTTTCCTACAGGTATATCTATGGTCTAGCTTGTGTTACAGGTATATGACCGGAAACTACATGAGGGGAATTAATATTGTTCCCACCAGCAAGCATTTATTCCCCCTACATGCATGTTTGTTATTTATCCTATTTCTATGTCAATTCTGCATGCATAATGACAGTAAATGTGAGCAATGTTTGCAGGCTGTTATCATGTCTACTGTAGGTGAGACGGGACTTGTCAGAGAGGACTGGATGGTATAAGGTTAGGGTTAGGGTTAGGGTTAGGAAGGTTTTAGTTGAAAGTGCTATAATAGACCTATATACAAAGAAAGATTGCTTTTGTAATATCTAGTACTTTGAACCATTTTAGTGTTTTAATATACTTCTAATAATCACGTAATGTCGGAGGACTTTCAAACGAGGTAGCATCTGTTCTTTGTAAAATAAAGGAGTTACTGACAGCCTGCCAGAACATATTCAAAGTAGATACTGGAGACAGGAGAGATAAGGAAGGGGTACATTGAATATTTGTGGAGATGTGAATCAGGAGCAATAGCTGCTTGAGGATGACACAACTCAGACAGACAATAAGAGAGATAAAAAGGTGAGTTAGCAACCAAGACTGAGAAACAGACTTGGAGGACAAAACACAGAGCCAGGTGATCTTTTCCAAAGCTACCTCCTGTTGAAGGAGGACTCCCATCGCCTGTGCTCCCACTCGAATCTGGGGTAGTATCCATGTTTAGTGTTATACTTGCTGCTTATATATTTGAATGCATTTATACAGACTCATAATAAAGTGTTGTGATTCAGACACACTTTCATTGTCATGCGTTCCTTCTTCTTCTTACACCTTCGCTCCTGTTCTGACATCATTGAAAGGTAAAGGCATTCTACTCCTGGTGCCATCATTGTACACTTTGTTACAAAAAACATAAGATGGTACAAATATTCAGAAGGGGAACCAGTATTCAGCGTTAACATATATTCTCTGACACGGCACGTGTGAATAGAAACGTCAAAACGATTGTAACGGCACAGGATAAAGGCAGAGCAGTGCTCTCTCCAGGGTAAAGCAAGAACACAACTGGAATCATCAGGGATCTCTGTCTATGAGATTTACACCAGAATTGTAAAATGCTTGTCTACGTGACTTGAATATAACGTTGTGCCTTTGAAGTTATGTTTGGTTGGTTTCAATTTGTGGTTGGGTTATTGACAACAGGTTAAATGATGCAAGAGCTTGGCACAATACCAACAGCTGTGATTCAGCTTTTTTAGTCCTGTTGTATTCTGACATTTTTAAATATCAACTGCGTACTGTTACAACTGTTGGCACACAAATCCTTTCTTTTTTGCTCTTTTTAAACAATTGAGTTTTTCAATTGCAAGATGCATTCCTGGTTTATCACACGTCCTCCGAGGGGGAAGACAAGCTTCTGGCACCACAAGCAGGTGCTGAGGGAGGTGGGGCTGGGTCTTAATTCAAAATCTAACCCTGAGAAGTACTCCTAGGAGAAGGGGCATTTTTAACACATTGACAAACCTTGCTCAGTGCATTCCCCAGATCGTCACACAGAGGGGTGATAGTGGCCAGTCTATAAGATTAGTATAGCTAGTCAGGTAGAGTGAACCTGCTTTCAATAAGAGGGCACCAGTAGCTAAAGATGGACTTGGGCAAGAGGCTAGTTAGTTAGTTAGTTAGTAATGTAGTTAGTCAGTCTGTTAGTTGGTTAGTGAGCAAATATTAGTAAAAGACTGATTTTCAATTCCAAGTCGATCATGTCAGAGAAAAGGGCCTTACTCATAATCGGTGAGCCAGTGTCCCCCTGAGGTGCTAGGGCTGGAATCTGGTTTGAATTACAGGGTCACTGAGCTCCTCCTGGAGGTGCTAGGGCTGGAATCTGGTTTGAATTACAGGGTCACTGAGCTCCTCCTGGAGGTGCTAGGCTGGAATCTGGTTTGAATTACAGGGTCACTGAGCTCCTCCTGGAGGTGCTAGGGCTGGAATCTGGTTTGAATTACAGGGTCACTGAGCTCCTCCTGGAGGTGCTGGGGCTGGAATCTGGTTTGAATTACAGGGTCACTGAGCTCCTCCTGGAGGTGCTAGGGATGGAATCTGGTCTGAATTACAGGGTCACTGAGCTCCTCCTGGAGGTGCTAGGGCTGGAATCTGGTTTGAATTACAGGGTCACTGAGCTCCTCCTGGAGGTGCTAGGGCTGGAATCTGGTTTGAATTACAGGATCACTGAGCTCCTCCTGGAGGTGCTAGGGCTGGAATCTGGTTTGAATTACAGGATCACTGAGCTCCTCCTGGAGGTGCTAGGGCTGGAATCTGGTTTGAATTACAGGATCACTGAGCTCCTCCTGGAGGTGCTAGGGCTGGAATCTGGTTTGAATTACAGGGTCACTGAGCTCCTCCTGGAGGTGCTAGGGATGGAATCTGGTCTGAATTACAGGGTCACTGAGCTCCTCCTGGAGGTGCTAGGGCTGGAATCTGGTTTGAATTACAGGATCACTGAGCTCCTCCTGGAGGTGCTAGGGCTGGAATCTGGTTTGAATTACAGGATCACTGAGCTCCTCCTGGAGGTGCTAGAGATGGAATCTGGTCTGAATTACAGGGTCACTGAGCTCCTCCTGGAGGTGCTAGGGCTGGAATCTGGTTTGAATTACAGGGTCACTGAGCTCCTCCTGGAGGTGCTAGGGCTGGAATCTGGTTTGAATTACAGGATCACTGTGCTCCTCCGAGGTGCCAGGGCTGGAATCTGGTCTGAATTACAGGATCACTGTGCTCCTCCGAGGTGCTAGGGCTGGAATCTGGTTTGAATTACAGGGTCACTGAGCTCCTCCTGGAGGTGCTAGGGCTGGAATCTGGTTTGAATTACAGGGTCACTGAGCTCCTCCAAGGTGCCAGGGCTGGAATCTGGTTTAAATTATACCTTGGTATCAGTCAGCTAGCCAATCAGTTAGGGGCCCAAGAGAGGCTCCTGTGAGGACCTGTGGAATGATCAGTCCATGAGTTTTAGTTTTAAATTAAATCCAAACGCTTGGCTCTTGCTTGAAAAAAACAGCATTGTACCACACACACACACACACACACACACACGTGCACACTGAGACACGTTTGCATTCCTAAATTTGTGGGGACTTCTCATACTATATTTTTATTTACTATTTCTAACTCCAGTCAGACAAAACTCCACACAAGTCGAAAAACAAACTAAATATTTTGGCACTTTTTTTAAGGCATGTTTAGTTCTTAAAAACGTGTTTTCCAAAGTGGGGACGTCCCCACAACATCGTTTTTTGTGGAGTCACTATCTTTATGGGGACATTTTCTCAAATTTTGTCTGCACACTGATAGTAATAACTGCCTACACACACACACACACACACACACCCACAGACACAGACACACATACACTCAACCCTGTGGTTCTATTACCTGCTCTCATGCATGTTTATAAATACAGCTGCAGTGACACCTTGTGGTCAAACATCCCAATCGAAGGCAGTGTTTTGTATTCTTGTACCTGACCACCACTGCCACCATTCTGTCATGTCAAGTATTGCATAAACATTATAAACAAAAGCTCACTTCTTCAGTCTTTTTTAAAATCTTTTCATCACTCAATTTCTAAACTACTATTACAAGAAACAACCAGTTAGACCAGTGATGGGGAACCATGGCCCTTCCAGACCAGGTACTAACTCCAATCATGTTCTAAAGTGTGTAAATGAACCAGTTAAACATCTATACCAGTTCATCATGTAACGATTCCAGTTAAACATCCATACCAGTTCATCATGTAATGATTCCAGTTAAACATCCATACCAGTTCATCATGTAACGATTCCAGTTAAACATCCATACCAGTTCATAATGTATCAATTCCAGTTAAACATCCATACCAGTTCATCATGTAACGATTCCAGTTAAACATCCATACCAGTTCATAATGTAACGATTCCAGTTAAACATCCATACCAGTTCATAATGTAACGATTCCAGTTAAACATCCATACCAGTTCATCATGTAACGATTCCAGTTAAACATCCATACCAGTTCATCATGTAACGATTCCAGTTAAACATCCATACCAGTTCATCATGTAACGATTCCAGTTAAACATCCATACCAGTTCATCATGTAACGATTCCAGTTAAACATCCATACCAGTTCATCATGTAACAATTCCAGTTAAACATCTATACCAGTTCATAATGTAACGATTCCAGTTAAACATCCATACCAGTTCATCATGTAACGATTCCAGTTAAACATCCATACCAGTTCATCATGTAACGATTCCAGTTAAACCTGGTGTAGTGTGGCCCTCCATGACATATTTTTAATATTAACAGTATCTCATCCATAACTATAAAACACACAATGATATGTTGTCTTACTAAAAAATATAATAGCGTAATCTATGACAAAGTCGAAATGTTAAACGGTTATTTTAGTGTTACTACAGTACATAAAGGACGCAGTTTAAATTTTATGCAGGAACACTTTTTCGACAGCATGTGGCAGTGATGGCACAGAGTCTGGTGCAATCTGTCTTAATGATCTCACAGGAAGAAGCCCTCAACCACTCCTTCTGTTTAGTGAAGCGGTAAAGCTGACCCTTTGGCATTTAAATGTAAAAGAACAATAACCTGAACAGCCTCCCACCAGGGGAAACCTTGCAGAACGGATTAAGATTTTCACTGAATGGTGAAGGCAATGTGTGTTTGTATAGTGATTCGTAACTAATTGATGTTTACGTCCTTCAAAGTGGCTCAAGGTGAACGACAGACAGTTGAGTTCCAGGTCAACCTCCTGATTGCTCGCATCTCAAAGCTCCTTTCCATTAACCCCTTGAATGTTTTTACTCCCAGTCTCTGCTAGCGGCACTGCAGGTAATACCAAGTTCAGACTTGTCAGGCTGAGATGAGGAGTCTTATCTTCACCTGCCTGAGTTGGGGCAGTGGGTCACTGTGCCTGATTAGAGCTGCAGATTGCACACTACAGAATGGTTAAGATTACAGGGGGTAACAATTCAGAAGCCCTCAACCACTCCTTCTGTTTAAACAGAAAGAAGGGAAGACCTCGTTCCAGGTTTTACTAGGAGCTTGATTAGCCCCAGTGTATAGGTAACAAGCTCAGGCATGTCCTATTAAACTCATAACAAAACCAGTGATGGATCAAACTGCTGTGCAATGGGAGTCTTCCTCTATCGGTACAATACTTTAATTTACAGACTACAGAAAAGAACAAAAGCACTGTGCAATCTTCTTTGTTTTGTTAGGGACAAGGCAAATGAAAGAAGTGCCTGTTAAATCTGAAGCACTCTCTTCTGGGTGTGATTGAATCTGAGCTGCAGGAGAGACGCTGGGAAGCACTGCACCTGCTTTCCGTACTCACTGGTCCTGATCCACTGTGCGGTGTGCTATGTGTTTGTTCATGCACCCCCTGATCCAGCGCCCTGGCGTTCAGCCTAGCTGCTCCTGCACTGATTGAATGGGAGGAAGTGCACATCCTTGGGTGAAGCCTGTACACCAGTTCAAGTGAATGTTATGACTTTACCAGATGGGCGAAATGAATGGTTTATTTCCAAGCGCAGTGTCTGTGTCAGGCTGCATGTCTGTCTGCTCCTGGGACCCTGGTCATTCCCGCAGTGAATTCAAAGTTAAGCCAGATAGCCATGACAGCTTATTTTAGTTTAAAATCCAACATGATTGTTTGGCCAGTTCTTTAGAATGAGATTTTACAAGCCTTAGTAAAAGACTGGGCTCTCTCTTCAATGCACTTTGCTATTGACAAGGGGAGGAGCATTCAGTATTCCAAGTGTGATTGGCACCTTTCAATCCAGGCTGACTACCCTGCATTGCACAGACCTGCAGCAGTGTACGTGCCTGTTGTGTCACAACGCGGGCCTCACCCTCACTCTGTTTGTAAACTGGGAACAGGATGTGCTCCTTGCCTGGCTCTCCTGTTTGCCAAAGTCACAGCAGCAGCAATGTGCGGTCAAGCGGATTCTCCTCTGGTTAATCATTGTGCCCTCACACACTTAGAACATGTTTGTTAAGTGGGATGTTTCAACCCAAAATAGGAGTTTTTTTTTGCTTTTTTCATTATTTGAATGAATCCTTGCAGAGGTCTCTAGAAAGGTTCTCAGTGGCACAGCAACTGGGATATATTTATATTAAATCTAGAGTTACAGTGCCTTGCGAAAGTATTCGGCCCCCTTGAACTTTGCGACCTTTTGCCACATTTCAGGCTTCAAACATAAAGATATGAAACTGTAATTTTTTGTGAAGAATCAACAAGTGGGACACAATCATGAAGTGGAACGAAATTTATTGGATATTTCAAACTTTTTTAACAAATAAAAAACTGAAAAATTGGGCGTGCAAAATTATTCAGCCCCCTTAAGTTAATACTTTGTAGCGCCACCTTTTGCTGCGATTACAGCTGTAAGTCGCTTGGGGTATGTCTCTATCAGTTTTGCACATCGAGAGACTGACATTTTTGCCCATTCCTCCTTGCAAAACAGCTCGAGCTCAGTGAGGTTGGATGGAGAGCATTTGTGAACAGCAGTTTTCAGTTCTTTCCACAGATTCTCGATTGGATTCAGGTCTGGACTTTGACTTGGCCATTCTAACACCTGGATATGTTTATTTGTGAACCATTCCATTGTAGATTTTGCTTTATGTTTTGGATCATTGTCTTGTTGGAAGACAAATCTCCGTCCCAGTCTCAGGTCTTTTGCAGACTCCATCAGGTTTTCTTCCAGAATGGTCCTGTATTTGGCTCCATCCATCTTCCCATCAATTTTAACCATCTTCCCTGTCCCTGCTGAAGAAAAGCAGGCCCAAACCATGATGCTGCCACCACCATGTTTGACAGTGGGGATGGTGTGTTCAGGGTGATGAGCTGTGTTGCTTTTACGCCAAACATAACGTTTTGCATTGTTGCCAAAAAGTTCGATTTTGGTTTCATCTGACCAGAGCACCTTCTTCCACATGTTTGGTGTGTCTCCCAGGTGGCTTGTGGCAAACTGTAAACGACACTTTTTATGGATATCTTTAAGAAATGGCTTTCTTCTTGCCACTCTTCCATAAAGGCCAGATTTGTGCAGTATACGACTGATTGTTGTCCTATGGACAGAGTCTCCCACCTCAGCTGTAGATCTCTGCAGTTCATCCAGAGTGATCATGGGCCTCTTGGCTGCATCTCTGATCAGTCTTCTCCTTGTATGAGCTGAAAGTTTAGAGGGACGGCCAGGTCTTGGTAGATTTGCAGTGGTCTGATACTCCTTCCATTTCAATATTATCGCTTGCACAGTGCTCCTTGGGATGTTTAAAGCTTGGGAAATCTTTTTGTATCCAAATCCGGCTTTAAACTTCTCCACAACAGTATCTCGGACCTGCCTGGTGTGTTCCTTGTTCTTCATGATGCTCTCTGCGCTTTAAACGGACCTCTGAGACTATCACAGTGCAGGTGCATTTATACGGAGACTTGATTACACACAGGTGGATTCCATTTATCATCATTAGTCATTTAGGTCAACATTGGATCATTCAGAGATCCTCACTGAACTTCTGGAGAGAGTTTGCTGCACTGAAAGTAAAGGGGCTGAATAATTTTGCACGCCCAATTTTTCAGTTTTTTATTTGTTAAAAAAGTTTGAAATATCCAATAAATTTCGTTCCACTTCATGATTGTGTCCCACTTGTTGTTGATTCTTCACAAAAAATTACAGTTTCATATCTTTATGTTTGAAGCCTGAAATGTGGCAAAAGGTCGCAAAGTTCAAGGGGGCCGAATACTTTCGCAAGGCACTGTATATATTTATATTAAACAGATTATCTACCGCAAACATAAGATAAATCATTCAACGCTAGTTCACTAATATGCGTCACACTTGTGTGTTCGTTAGTAGTTTTTAAAACACTAACAGAACAAAAGAGGAATCACCTGAAATGTTTAACCCCTTCTTCCTCCTTCTACACACGTCACAAATGACTGCACTACCCTGTTTTCTGCATTTACTCCACTTTAGGCTACAGGTAGACTGATTAGTAGTTTGTGGAACAATCGCACTCCTGAGAGCTTGGGACCTCGCCAGTGTGCTGTTCCTTTAAGAATGGAAGACAATGGGTGATGTGTTTGTATTATAATCATTTTAAATACAACCCCCTATTAAAAGAGGTCTATATAAAGTAAGTTTGATACCATGACAGAAACCCGAGTGGTCACTTGTGCTCCACGGTTCAAAGCTCAGCACAAGACCCCAGACTTCACAGAACCTGGTTGCTGGCAAGTTTCTGAAATATTTGCATGCCCTCAATTACAATTTCTCGATCTCTTAAACACATTTCCTGAAACAATATCCTACGTTGCCAAAACAGTTAACACACGAATCAAAACGGTCTTGTGGTTTGCAAAACTTCAAAATTCCTTTGCAAAATGCAATAATGCTTTCAAATCTCAAAATACATGCCTCAAAAACAGATATTCACATCAAAATAATACATTTGTCATCAAATGAAAAGCTCACATTATTAACCATTTCACAAAGGTGCAATAAATTCAAAATAAACATCAAAATGTTGAACTCTTTTTATTAATCCTTTCCTGCTACCGTTTCTGCCTGCTTACTCTTCTTACTTTGTTGGAAATTGTGTAAGGTGACCATACACGTTTCCTAGAAGTGTTTATCTTTTTTTTCAGTAGACTTAGCCCCAGATGACCCAGACATCACTGAAAACTTGTATATAAAATCATAGTTTGCTATAATTACAACAGAAAACAAACAAAACAGGGATTTTACAGGTATTCAACTTCCAGCCTCTGATTTCTGCCATGCCACCTGTTCTCATCAACATCATGTTTTCTCTGGCCACCTTGCATGGCAGAGCCACCCTTGTCATGCATCTGCAGTGATGTCTTGACATGCCTCCTTCATGGCCTGGAGAAGTGTTGCCTGCTCATGGGGATTACGGTCATACACTTTCCAGCGCCAGGTGGAGAAAAACTCCTCTCTGAGGTTCAGGAAGGGAGAGTAGGGTGGGAGGAACACCACTGAGAAGCGTGCATGAGCTTCAAACCACCCTCGGACAAGCGCAGAGAGGTGGAAGCTGACATTGTCCCATACAATGGCAAAGCTTGTCAGCTCTGGCCCTGCCAGCACTCTCTCTTCTGGGGGGATAAGACTTTCATACATTGAATCTAGGAACACCAGCACGCGTGCTGTGTTATATGGGCCTATGGTGAAATTTTTGGTAATCAAATGTATTTGCTTACGATTGTAAGTCGCCCTGGATAAGGGCGTCTGCTAAGAAATAAATAATAATAATAATAATAATATGGTGGCATTATGGGAGATTACACCATTTCTAGACGTGGCAGCACACATTATACAATATCAAGAGTACAGTGCACTCCATATTGTTAGTCTAACCATGATAGTAGTATATTTGTTTATATTACAGTAAAGAATGCAGTGCATGACTTTCTTATACATACTGATACCGCATCTCAGTGTTCCTCGCATATGGCACCCTGTACACTTGTTTCATTTTAATTCGGTTTCTCTTTAGGTCAATAGTTGCCAAACTACCATGGTTAATATTTGGAAATGTATCATTGTCCTGAATGATCCTGCTCTGAATGTCTTGTAGACGGATGGCATTGTTTGCAATGACCATGTCCACAGTTGCAGTCTCCTGTTGTTCTGTGAAGAGTCGTCCTCTGCCACCAGAAGGGGGTTTTCTTTCAGTTCTAAAAATGGATGGAATGTTGACAGATGGGAATACAAAATGCAATTGAATGAAAGCAAAACTACACCTACAAAATATACTTTCTCGATCGCTTACAGTACAATACACTACAGAGGTGTACACTTTGCAAAGGTCACTTACCTATTTTCATTCCTGAAGATACGAATGACTGAAGCAACCGTTGATCTGATGAGATTGGGTTGCCCCCGTTGCCTAGCTTCTCTCATGGTCAGTCCATGGTTGATTACATGATCAATGATGATTGCTCGTATCTCATTTGATAGATTATGTGTTCATCATCTTCGAGCTCCAGCTTATCTTCCCGCTCGTACCTGCTCCATTTCTCTCCCACAACTGAAAGTTCACCTGTGGTCCATTTTATTCATGATTAAGGTCTGATAGATGATTGAAAAATGTACATTTGCACATGTGAAGTATAAATGAATGCAATTGGAACTGATTGCTTTCAGTTGCAAACATATGGATTCAATGTGAAAACAAGAAACTCTCACATGAATTTTGTGCTAAGTGTAGAGGTTTGTGTTAAGTGTTTTGCAAAAATGTGTTTTAGTTTTGCAATCTCGATGAGTATAAAAACACTAATGGTTTTGTAACGGTTGTGCAGTTATTGGTTTTAGTGTCTTTGACCACAGTTTCATTCACATTGAATTAGCAATCAAGAAAAACTGTAATAAAACTATAAACAAGTGACAATAAAAGAGGGCTCAGTAACAACGTCAATAAGCTAATAAGGGGTTTTAAAGCCTTGGCCTGCACTATTTTAAGCACCCTTGTTTCCAGCCCTGACATCCCCAGGCACATGTAATCACAGTAATTAAGAAATGCCAGGAGAGACTGGCCTGCTTCTTCACATTCTTGACAGTCTCTGGGCTTTATAAAAGTAAGCCCTGTTATTGAGGATTACTTAACTAAACTTTTCAATAGAAAACCATTTGTTTCTGGGACAGGTTTTTCCAGCAGTACAGCTTGTATGGGCACTCAAAGAGTAAGTAGTGGGGCTCTGGAAAATCTAGTGTTCTACACCCCCATTGTTGCTACAAGTGCTTAAATAACATACCTGTCTCATTCTTCTTTTCATTGTTGTGTGGCAGACTTTAGAGGACAGAGCTCAAACCCCAGCGCACTAGAGCAGACATTTTGAAAATAACTTTGAACAGACTTTAAAGTTTTAAAAAAGTTGTCAGGATGTAAACAATTATATAAACAGTTGTAGCAGCACGTGGGGACGTGTAACGTTATATTTTCCGGAACCCCGCTACTTACTCTGTGTAAGGGAGATTACAAGCATTTTTTCTATTCTTTAATTTTTTTTTCTCTCTGTGTCCACTTTCGGTTCCTCTTTGTGCAGTGGCTGTAGAACTGAAAAGAAGATCAAAGACGACAAAGAATAGTTCTCACATTCAGCACAGTAATAAATCCATGATAATGAAGTCCTATAGTATCCTCTTTATTCCCTGTACAGTACTATGCATCCATACCATTGCATATTTAGACACATTTTAGATATTTGTCAGAGATAAGTTGGAATTACAGATATACTGCACCTGTCCCTGTTTTGTGTTACACATGGAAACACTTCTGTGAAGCAAGGCTGATTGTGGTTGACTCATGTTAGGCAATGGTGTGGCAGTTCAACCATGAATAAACTCCAAGTTCTTCTGTTAACAGGGCCCAGGGTCCGGGGTTCATTGTCCAGGATTAAAGGAATCAGGGTCGTGTAACATTGTATGGGTCATGGCAAGGTTTTGATGGGTCGCCAAACAAAAAATATGACGTGCAGTGCACACTGTTAAGATTTAGTTTCACTATACAACGTATTATGCTTATATTCAATATTCAAATAAATACAATTTGCATACAACTCATTAGCAGTAATTATGTAAACGATGTATTGTTTTTATCAGTCTTCTGTCTTAAATAAAGCATAAGGTGACATTTTATGTGCGGTTACTTGCAATTTTGAACAGTTCTTAAAATGGATTCAAAACGAAAACATGTCTAATCCTCCTTGCAGCTCAAAGGAACAAAAACCTCGCTATTACCATTTTATATTAACTTTGGGTTTTCTTACATTGGTGACGAGTATAATCCGAGTCCTCAGGTGTTGTAAAACGACGAGTTTTCAGATGAAAGTTCATCAATTAGCTAAACAGCAAGACGTTCTTAAAAACCGGTCACTGTTTCAGAGAAGGAGGTGAATGTATCCTACCTGGTTGTAATGCATATGGCAAAAACCAAACATACTGCACAGCTGACTGTTGTCGGTATGTTTGCAATGCTTGATGTTGAATTGAAAATTAAAACTGGTATTCATTAGTTTGCAATACAATTTTAAACTGATATTGTAACGTGGAGGTAAAGAAAGCAATCCAGGCAAGTATTCTGGTCTCAAAGCACGGTTTATTTTACAAGAACGAGCAGTTCAAGAAAATAAATGCAACAAACAATAACTACAGGGTAAATAAAATGTCAGGTAGCAGCAGGTAACACACGCGCACACACACACACACACACACACACACACACACAGAGCTAACAGTCGTGCCCGCTCCCCCAATCACAGGCATGCATTCCCACCATCATTAGCTCAATGCACCCACATGACATAGTCCATCAATCCCCACCGTTGTCCACGTGAAGGGGAACTCAAACCTGAGCTGGCTGTCATGGTCGTAGAAGTGCCCCCCCCCCCCCTCGTTGTTACACTATGTTAGTTCAATACTATTTTTTACTAATAATGAATTTGATAAAAGCAAACGTTTTCGCAAGCTGTAAAACTATCAAAGCCTGAATGCTTATACAGCGTAGTTACATGTAAATTAAAGTATTTCAATTAAAATACCGTATAGTTAATAATTTTGGGTCGTGGGTTCATCATTCCTGTGTTCATTTGGGTCGCCAATCAAACAGTTGGGTAAACACTGGTTTTGGGACAGAAATACAGTGAGGTGTGTGGAGAGATGACGATCCCTGCGGCCAGTTATGGTTTCAAAACTTTCATAGGTAAATGTAGCCTACTCTACTGAATGATAATAGCCAAATGACTGCATTTGCATCACTTATTACGTTTAAATGGCCTCATTTGTCATTTATCGTAATTAGTAAGACATTTCAGATATCTCATGATAACGTTATGTTGTATTCCAGCGGCGTTTGGGTGGTTTTTCACGATATTAGCATTAGCAGGGGCATGGATTGTTTCCTAGTAACTGGGGTTGCACGGCTTTGCATGAATGGAGTTTGACAAAGTAATGGAAATGAGCATGGAAATGGTCTAGTTCGATTGATAAAGTGAATTATCTTCTAAAGCAAACCATTATTTTAATGCAAAGTTATCCGCTATCGTTGTAACACACGGTAGCCCCTGAATGATTTGGCGTGGTAACGTTTGAACTTTGTCCACGACATAGTAGTGTAGCAGGTGGGGGGTCTTTAGAGAGGGGCAATTGGAAACTACGTATACCAATTAATCTCGAAGCCAGACTACGTCACGGAAAATATTACGCATTCAGAATTTAGTTTTAAAATTTACCAGATCACTCAAAACAGGTTTGTTATACAGGGCAATTAAAACATTATACTGGGCAAAGACAAGGAGCGACAAACAAGAGATAAGTGTATAACGCAATTTATTAAATACGGCTTCTGTTAAAAGAAAACACACATGATTAAAATACAGAACTCACAATAGCAGGCAAGGAACACGAGTAGATTACAACTGACATCAAAGAAATAATCCAAGATCAGGTTTCAATACAGAAACTACAATTACCAGCAATGGGATAATTAGAAATTGAATTCAGTCCAGGTACAATTCGCATCAATGAAGTAGTTAAATATTGAATTTCATACAGATAATCGTACAATTAAACAGGCAGTTCGGAGAATCAGGACAACAGTGGTAACACAAGTAACTAGACAATTAAACACGATACTACAACCAAGAAATTAATACACTCCAAACCAAGTGAATACCACACAAAATCATAATCCAAGCGAGAGAAATGTGCACATTGTCCTTCCTAAAAGCAGCGTGCAAGGCTCTGGGAATACAAACTGCGTATTCTCTCGATTAAACTCACTTAACAGGTAGCACCCGCTACAGTCGAAAAGACCTTGTGTAGAGTTCCTAACATATAAAAAGAAAAGACTGTAACATAAAATAAGGTTAGTTTACTAAAAACAAATAGCTGAGTGAATAATAGCAAAGATATATTTAAAAAAGGGATACGATTTAACCAGGCTGTGTTTGTGCTTATTAGACATGTTTAAATAGAACATCCATTTGTTTGCATTTTGACTGTATTACTTCAAGCATAGACTACCGATTGCCCTTGTGGTCATTTCAAAGGCATTAAGATCCTTAAATGGGGAACTCCTCTCCTAAATCAGAAAGAGACACACTGTGGAGGTCAGCGAGCAAGAGAGGACTCAAGAGTTGTCCACTGGACAGCACAGCTCTGCACGCTCATCTTCAGTGCTTTGTTCTGGGTGGAGCTATTGCATCATGCATTAATGTGTTGAGAGCTGTTTAATAGGGGCACAGGAAATCCACTTAAAGCCATGGCCATCTTACCAGCAATGTGGCTGTCACAAGATAAGGGCTGAAATTGTGTTTGTTGGCCTCAGCCTTTGTTCAGTATGAACCTGAGGGGAGTTCCTTGTGCTTGTGCTATTTACAGCACCTCTAAATGGCCATGCGAGATTAAACTGCTACCCACAAGACTCTTCCTTATTTAAAGGTGCGGTCCCAGAGGGTTTCAAATCCAATCCTTCAGCCTTTGTGAGCTTCAGAACCGTTTCACCGCCCAGCCTCACCATCGTGCAATAGAACTTTTCATTTCCAATTCTTCCTTTTGAAAAGTCTAACGCTATAGGGAACCTTCCACAGGGACCCTTCCACTCCACAAACCTCACCCCACCATCACCATGTCAAAATGTGAACCTGCTACTGTTCTAGTGTTTAAGCCAGTCTTCTGATTGTTTAATAGTTGACCATTCTGCCTCGTGCCACTGTCCTTACGACAGACCCATTGCCTTGCCATTACAGTCCACTGCATTTGATAAGGGATGAGTATACAAGCCCTGTTGCAACACTGTTTTTTATTTACCAGACCTATAATTTACCTGCAATTAACCAACACCCCTTAAACCTACAAGCCTCCACATACCATAAACCTGATAGAGAAACGCACAGTAATAGCAACTCTCTGAATCACCTGCATGTGCTGCTGACCCCTATGTGCCTCACATGAATCTTTAGATCTCTGTATAGTGCAAATACTGTAGAGTACATTTTGGCAGAACTATAGCTGTATAATTTTGTGAGTGTGTTTGTTTTGCAAGCTAATGTGCAAGTGTGGGGCAATGTATAATGTAACATGTGTGTTTGTGTGTGAGTTACAGTAAGCTCTGTGTGTGTGTGTGTGTGTGTGTGTGTGTGTGTGTGTGTGTGTGTGAGTGAGTTACAGTAAGCTGTGTGTGTGTGTGAGTACTGTAGGTGTTAACAGTGTATATTTTTTTAGTTCCTCTGTACCGAATATGAAAATTACTTTTGGAAAAAAAGAGTTTGTACCACAAAGAAACCACAGAGAACTCAGCGCTTCCTGTATACGAGCTGTCAGAGTGAAGGGGAGGCGTGGCTGTGACACAAACACACTGGAACTGCTCTGAACTCAACACTCAGAAAGAGTGTGCTACCTTGAAGAAGAGCTGCTAGCTCTTTAGCGCCGCCCTACTGGGCAGTGTTGCATGTTCCTAGAGGAGACCCAGAGTGAAGGACTTTCTGGCATTACCAGCAACGGCAACACAATGGATTTAGAGCAAATATTATGCTGGGGTCCTGATACTGTTGCCCTCTGGTACTGCTATGGTACCATAGCACTGCACTGGGTATTAGTCCATAGCATTGCAATACCATTCTACCAATGACTGCCGGCACTGTAGCTTCCCTTATGTTACAATTGCTCCTTTAAAACAGAGCCACTACATGGACCTTGTGGTGCCACTGAAATGTAATTGGATGAGGACTGATTACTGTATTCACAAGTGTAGCAAACAATGGTTTAAAATGCATGTTCTTAATAATACTGTTACGTGCCCTTCACGATTACCAGCCCAACAACCATTGGTCTGGTCCCCAGAGCTTCAGTAAAGCAGAAAAGCAGGGTGCGTGGCATTGCACACGTGAAGCAGCGATTCAGGCTGGCAAAATCGTACTAATATCATCTGACTGCCCTATACTTATGAACTTCCAAATAATTAAAAAAATCAGTTCGATAGCAAAAGTGCAGGTGCACAGTGATAAGGGGTGCAGCGAACATGGCACAGGCGCTTCTGTGTTTTTCATGGAAACGAGCTGCGGCGCAACAGGCTCAGCTGTACACAGTTTAAATGCGTAAAACAGGAAACCTTTACCGGCATTGTAGTCGCATCTAAGCACCAAACAACATGAGCTCCACGCTGCACGGCTGTGCGCCTAGCAGTGCCAGCAATAGTGGGGGGGGGGAGGCTCAGCAGAAAGTGGGTGTTGCTGACTGCTGTGTGCAACAATTTGCATAGAGTTTTTTCCTCCTTAACTTCCTGGTTCAATTGCCATTGGCCCAGGTGTGCAACCTAAAAAGAAAAACATGCAAATGAAGGGAGACGTTTTCATTGCTCAGATCCGGCTTCGATTCGCAGCGCCGCCCGGTTATCTAACTTTCTCTCTCTCTTTTTTCCCTTAGCTAGCCTAGTAGTTTGTTTTGCTAATTTAAGCCTGGAATTATCAGGAAGCGGTCCGGGCTGCGGGTGCGTTGTGCACGGTGTGTGTTAGTAAAATATTGCAGGTGCTGTCGCGCGGTGCACGACATTCTAAGATCGACTGCACGAAGTGAGCTCATCTGCGTGATTGGTTTATTTATGTATTTATTTTTTTTAAATAACAGAAGTTAAAGATGTCGGAAATGTCAAGTTTTCTGCACATAGGGGATATCGTGTCCTTGTATGCAGAGGGCTCTGTAAACGGGTTCATCAGCACTCTGGGGTAAGTGAAATCCTCAATTGAAAATATTATTGGTAATAGTTTGCAAGCAAGTTCTGTGACGTACAGTTAAGATTTACAACGAAGTTGCTAAGTGGAAATAAGACTAGGAGGCGGGTATCTCCTATAGCGCTGTGTGTTGGTATGTTCATCATGATGTATCGCGGCTGTACTTAACACGTTTTCATTCATGCGCTTCAGGCGCACTCTCACTCACAGCTGGTTTTGTTCATTATAACTTATAATAGAAGAACTAGTATCGTGTAAAATATTCAAAGGAATAATAAAATTCATCATGCCACTGGACATACAATTGGAAAGCCCCTTGCCGAGAATACTTCACAATGCAATCTAACCACAGTGTTATCGCATGCTGCCGCCTTCAAATTTGGGGTTGTACAGTGCTGTATTTAGATACCGCCTGTGATGCATCACCTAATACCCTTACAGCATCGGCTCCGCTGCTGTGAAAAAGGTTACCAGAAATATTGAACAGCTATGAATTACAACACCTGCATTCTAGGGAGATGGGGGAGATGAATACATAATAATAATCTAAAGCCCCTTTCAAACTAGCATTCCTACCCGGGTCTCGACCCCACGTAGCGTGAAACCACGTACCTGGGTCGTACCCGGGTATACCTGCATTGTGTACTTGCGTCAGTCACCCAGGTCAACCCTGCTTTATCAAAGTGAAATCGCGTCCTGACCCGGGTAGAGTATGCCAGTGTAAAAGGGGGTTAAACAGCAGTGTAGTAGTTGTAGCTGCACAGTGCTCCCTGGTTATAAGGTTGCAATTTTTACATTGGATCAGGTTATAAGGCAGTCTGGTCATGGCACCCATGTGCCCCACAATGCCATTCCACTATGGGTCACAACAAAACACTATATTGCAAACAGACTTTAATTTGTTCTCGAATTTTGCAAGGCTAATGCAGGAGCTGTGTTTTAAGGATCCCAATGGCAATCCAAATGATTATTTAGAGATATCTCAAATGGCGTTTTAAGATATCCTGAAATATTTAGAGCTCTGTAAATCATTTGCAGCTATCTTTACATGCATTTGAGGTATCTGTAAATAAACCACTTTGACGATATGTTAATTTTTATTTTGAGAGATCTAAAATGGAGATATCTCAAATTGATTTTCAGCTGTCTTTAAATAATGTTTCGCTAACATGGTACACCCCTCTGTCATTTAGAGAGATCTCTAAATAATTCCATCATTTAAGACATCTCTAAATGAAAATGAACAGGAAGTCATTTCAAGATCTCTAAATGACTTCCTGTAAAAATGCTTTTTTTTTTTTAATGGACTTCCTGTCCATTTCGAGATGTCTTTAAATGAACAGGAAATTATTTAGAAATAGGGTTACATTACACAGTGACTGGGGGCTTCACATCATGTAATCTGCATTGTCCAAGTTTGGTCCCGATTTCTTAAGCTTTTGCTCCAGTGCAAACTTTGCTAACCCTTTTTTTCCCTTTCTGGAATAAAATAAGGAAGGTTTCATTTTAAAACACTGTCCTTTTTTTTTAATTGTGTGCATTTCTAATACCTTGACTATGCTTGTACTCTAATCCAGGCTCATTTCTTCCATCCCACCTTCCTCAGACCTGAGCTGGGAGCTCTTCATCTCCCACACATTTGCATTTGGCATATCCAGCATGCAAATAACCAGGCCGGGGTTCTCGGTATTCAAAGAGAATTCGCATTTGGAGGAAGGCATCTGTTTAGAAAGCACTCGTTTGTTAAAAGCTTGTTTTACAGTGTTGCAAGCAGGGCCCTCAACAGAGCCCCGTGACTCTGGGCTGGGCTTGTGTTCTTGTGACTGCAGCGATACCCCCCTGGAGATTTCTGAACTAAGGAAGATCAGGGGGGTGGTTAGATGTGGCACATCAATGAATGAATTAAACCAGTTAAGAGTGAAAAAAACACCACCAAACAACTTGGTCTAACTTATTTAATTTATAAAACTTTTCATTTCAAACTGTTGTCTGCGCGTCAGAGTTTCGGTTAACTGGGTGTTATGTCATGCTTCCTCGTTAAAATGTGAGGCTTATTTCTATTTAGATTAGATCTGTGTCTCTGTCGGTTTCCAGGTTTGACAGTTATCAGTTTGTAAAGTGGAAGGGACAGGCAGTTAAGGAATGACTCCTATGGTAATGTTGAAGGCATTGCCAGTTCTAGCCTCTTGACGTGTAACAGAATGACTGAGAAGAACACTGATGAGCTCACTTCATCAAATCATTTATCTTCTTCACCTGATTTGATCAACCTACAGTTCACACTAATAACCCACAGCTGAATAATTTCCAGTGTTTCTTTAGTCATTTCAGAGAGATCTGCTACTATTTATTTTCCAGACGTGTATGGCAGCTGTGTTCAGCTGTTTCTGAATTCGACTCGCCCGCCCCCATGCACTCTTGGAGTCAAAATCTTAATTACTTTTTCTACCCGTGGAATTGTTGATTTTGTCATTGTCCAGCAAAAAAAAATAAGCCATGCTTCTTGTCATATCCCATCAGCGATTTCCCTAATTCTGTGCAGGCAGTTCCTGTCCCTGAAACCTCAGTATTGTGTAGTCTTGAATATGTACACATGTACAGTAGCTCATGAATGTACCTTTTTAAAAGATTAAAAGCCACTTCTTCCTAATTCAGTTTAAGTAATGGAAAAGCTGTCATCAAACTGCGATCACTAAAAAAGTGTGCTTCATTCCTTAAATACTTACATCAACAAAGAAGACCAGCACAGTACAGTAGTCAAGTGAGAAGTGTCAGCTTGTATAAGTTTGGAGAGAGTTTTGTGCTCTCGTTCTTGTGTGATCTTGTATCCCGGGCTTTTCACAATGTCAATCCACTCGCTGGCATTTATCAAATTGTATCTTTGTGTTGTTGTTACTGTCTGTCTTTGTCATAATTTGATGTGTATAGAGAAAAATACTTTGAATTGCTAAGGGATGGGCATAAATCACCCAGCTTTCATCGCTAATTGACCATACAGAAATATAACCGAGCATGACAGGAAATCGTGTTGTACTGAAAAAACAAAGTTTACAGCTCCACTGTGTTGAACAGGGCTGTCTTCAAGAAATGTGTGTGGGTCGGCAGTGTTGAAAGAGTGCGTTGTGATTTGTGTGTTCAGGGACTTGATCTCTGGGTATGTCAATGTAGGAACCTGGCTTCTAAAAGGAAAATCTTCTGCATCAAATATAATAAGTTTCATTTCCAGTGTATTCTACCAGCCTCTTTTTATTCTCTCCTCTGTAGGGATGGAGTGGAGGGGTGCGCATGTCGCTTCTTAGAGTATTTATCTAGAGAAGCGCTTATCCAGTTCTTGTGACAGTTGGACATTCTTCACTTACTGAGAGTTTCAGAATAACCTGTTTGCTTCTAATGGGTGTAGGTCAGCAGGATCTGCTATTTTGCTCTAATTTTGTATTTGCAGGCGTGGTAGGGGGTGCAGGATATTGACATACTTGTGTTTAAATAGCACAGCACTGCACTGCCATAGGCAGACAAACTCCCCTTTTTTTATTCACTCCTTAACCGATGAAGTCTTTGCTTTCTGAAGAGGTGGAATGCTTTTGCGTGTTGCGGTCCCCCGACGCTATAGAAACGTGTGCACGGGTTCAGATGAGCCCAAGCAGCGGTTCACGAATTAAAAGTGTCACAAGAATTCATAAGAGCAAACATTGAAACCTCCATGCAGTGCTGGCGTACAGAACTATTAATGCAGACAAAGCCTGCCCTGATAGATGCATGAGGCGTTGCAGCTTGGTGCCATGCTGCTGTTGTACTGTGTGTATACTGTATCACCACGATGAACAGGTGCAGCGCTGTTATCTCGCCGGGCTCCTGTTAATCTGCGTTGCTATCGAATGGGGATGTTTAGCCTAGGGTAAGTAGTAAGCAAACCAGACGTTAGAAAGCAATGGTTAAATAAATACAGAGTGCAAGTGTAGAAGTGGGTAAACCTGATACAATAAGTTGCACTCTGGCAGTCTATTAGGCCAGCTATTGTGATTGTGTTAAGTGTGTAGGTGGAATGTTGAACACTAATCCCAGGCTCTCTTCCCCCTCGTATCACCTTTGGGATCCCTCAGTTTTATTACATTCGTGTAAGATACACACAAAGCTGATCCTTTTAAAAGGTATCCCTAAGGAAAGCTCTGTGGTGTTTCTGGGATATGGACCAGCACAGCTTATCCTATTGCAAGTCCCCATTCAGAATTCCATGTTGATAGCTTTTGACTGCTAACACTAATTAGTGGTAATTAAAGTCTGGCTGGGAGCAGAATAAAGTCTTCTGGAAGCTGGAGTGCTCACACCACAGCTCTGCATTCACTTCTCCGCTTCTCAGGAATTCACTCGTTTCAGTCCGACCGCACCACACCCGTAGGGCTTTAGAAATAGTTTGAGTTCCTTTGCTTTGGTTCTGTGGTCAGCAGCTGTCGGCTGAGCCCATTGTTTTCTGGGATCTACGGTAGGGATCTTGTTTTATTGAAGGGTAGTTAGTGCGTTTACCTAACCAGCCTCCCAGCCACATGCAGAAACACACACACACAAATGATGTATTTTTTAAACTACTAAATGGAAAGGGAGGGTCTAGGAAATGGATATTAGATTATGAGAAAAGAAGTATTTTTGCATAGCGGAACACTTTTTTTTTTTTCCAATGAAAATGATTCAGCATGAGTCATGATGGAGGTTTGTTATCCATTCGCTTTATTTTATCTGTGCCTCCTGCTGAACAGGCTTTCAATGCTTCTACTGTAAAGCCTTGTGCTTCACAGGAATTACTGATCATTTGAAAAGACTGTAAGGGTTGATAAAAAGCAGTTCCTGGTCTGACAAATCCGCAGAATAAATTTGCATTAAAGAGACAAGACCCTCATCCTCTCTTGGAAGGGTTAATCTTGTACAGATATGTAACAGAATGCCCTCGGCACAAAATGCAAATGTGGAGGGCCATCGGACGTTTTCATTCTGAACAGGCTGAACTCAATAAGAGCTACTTTGGTTAATGAGGTTAATGTGTCTGTTCTTCTCTCCCCAGCCTGGTAGATGACAGATGTGTGGTGGAGCCGGCTGCTGGCGACCTTGATAACCCTCCCAAAAAGTTCCGGGGTAAGTCAGATTCGGGACGCCCTGTCTGATCACAGAGCCTGTCCAAACTTGGACTGTAAAGTTCCTGAGCAGTGCAGAGCTCACCCTCATATCAGAGTGGAAATCTGCTCAATGGAAAGCATGCCTGCGTACGGGTGAAGGATCATTTTCAAACTATACTATACAAACCTTTGAGCTGTACAGTGGTTTAAAGATCATTTTTATTTTATTTGTGCATTATTTGTGAGTCGTCCTGCGTACCCTCTATGACTTTTAGAAGTACCCCCAGTTGAAAACCCCTGCTCCAGGCTATGAAACTTTTTCAAGTAGGTTACCCCCACAGCAGCAGCCTTGGTTGGCTGAAGGGACCACTGCGATCTGTGAATTGCAATTCCTCTCGTTTGATCCGTTGATTTAAGCCAAGAGGGTTGGGCTCACTGTGCTTGTGATGGTTGGTGAACTAAACCCAGCTTGGAACAGACAGCCAGAGAGCCGATGAAAGAGAAAAGCGTCTGAACATAAGATGTGTCAGCTGGCTCTGTGGTTGTTGACATCAGTCTAGCGTTTGATGCTGGGTTAAATCGGGAAGATGGAAAGAAAATGCATGCAATATTAATAGGAGTGGTTTATTATGGGAACTTGTTTATCTAGGGTAGAACCCCTGAGACGCAGTGTCCTGCTCCAGTTTCTAGGAGATGAGGAATCGCAAACAGTTTGAAGTTACTCCAGTGTGAAAAACGTACTCTTATCAGCCCCCTGCCTCCCACTTACACTGCCCTGAAAGGTTTAAGAGTGTCAGAATTGGAGCTGATTTCTAGAAATTCAATAGCTGACGTGTAGTCTCCCGGAGCACAGTGTCAGTACATGACAGCCTCCGACTGATAAAAACCACAGCGTCCAGATGGAGGTTTGAGTCACTCAGATGAATGCTTTTAACAGGAAACCATTGCAGCAGGGAGCGAGTGTGCTGAATAAATATTGACTGGATCTCTAATCAGGAGATCAAGCCTGCAGCTGATACCCCAGGGCCCCTTTGAAGTCCAGGGTTTGCTGAAGGAGATCAGGCTGCTGTATACAATGCGGTCAGGGGAACCTTTCAGAGTTTTTGGGCTGCGTGCTGGCTTTAGTGTTCACACACCTGAAGATTTACTTGCCCCACTCTGTGAGCTAAGACCAGGCAGGGGACCGCTCCTTCCTCCCCCTCCACCACTACACCCCCTCTCCCTGTCTCATGGAAATCCCCTCTTCTCTCCGCAGACTGCCTGTTCAAGGTGTGTCCTATGAGCCGATACTCCGCACAGAAGCAGTTCTGGAAAGCCAAGCAAGCCAAACATGACAAGGATAAGATTGCTGACATGGTGCTCCTGCAGAAATTACAGGTGATTGTTTTAAATGTGTCTGTCTCTCTGCTTGTCTTGTCAGCTAGCTTGTCTATTGCACGGCTGCTCAAACACATATTTCCACATTCCTCCAGTAGCAGAAAGCAGGAACGGGCAGAGTTGTGTAACTCTTCTATGATAACTATGTTCTTCACGCCACATCATGCATTCCAGATTTCCTTTAGTACTCTTAGTTAGTCACGTTCCAGCCTGCTGGCTGAGCTCGTCATGCCTTTGTGTGGAGTCTCTCGGGGTAGTGATTTCACTGCGGGTTGTTAAAATAACGCTCCACAGTTTTGCACTCAAAGGCAAACGCTGGCATTAACCAGGCATGTTGTGACGCTACTGTGGCATTGCTGGTAGGGAGATGCATAGAAAATAAATGACAGCACTCATTCCCAAAGAGTTCCTTAACTCGTTTCAACGTTTATTATAACAGTTGTTTAGCTGTAGTTCCGCCTTCGTCTCGTGTCAGTTTTCTCGTCCGCTTCTCCCAGACACACACGCAAGTGCTGTGATGACTGTGTTCTGTGGCTGAAACTTCAAAGCAGTATAAAGCGAGGAAGATATTCAGATGGTCTGCCCTGCCTCACACCAGGATGTGGAGACAGGAATGTTATCCAGGTTCCTGGCTGTATAGATAGGGTAGCTTCAGTAACAAGCTGAATGCAAATCTCCAGGGGGGCGGTTTTTCAAAACTTTGAATCTGGATAACAGTGATCTGGATTTTGTAATCCTATGTTTTGTGATTGAGATTACTTTTATCTGAACGACCTCCTGGAGCCTCAGGCAGGACCCCATGATGCACCTTTCTTTAGCAGAACCACAACAGGGTGGACTTGCTGGATGGGCAGTGAGGGATGCCATTGTAAATAATTACTTCTAGAAGGATCCTCCATTGACATGTCACATTAAAGATATGTCATTTTCCCACAGCAAAAACCCCAAAACATTGTGTTGCACAATAAATGGAAAACAAAGCTGTTCTTGATAAAAGCTATACCACTAAATGTGTTTTTTTGTTTAATCAGACACACGTTGTTAATTTGCTAGCATGGATACAAAACTTTAAATATATGAATCCTGTATTATAATACTGTATTGGACATAGTGTGTGTTTTCTATTGGAATTCAAACAAAATATCTGTGTTCTATGATTATTTAAAATTGAAATCCACCTTCACAGTAGGAAAATGATCCTGATATTTTGGATAAAAGTAATCCTGATCGCCTCTTTAAATTCTGAAAAACCCAATGACAACAAAGTGCGATCGGATTACCAAAGCGAAATCGGGATCACAGTAATCTCGATCGTGCGTTGACGTTTTGAAAAACCCAATTTCACGATATAATCCCGGTCAAATGCGGAAATCGGATCAGTTTTGCAGAAGCAGCCCCTGGTGTAAAGAATCTCAAGAATACTGCTTTTCTCATTCTATTGAACGCTGAGCTGACCCTTTTTTATTTTGCATTATAGTTTAATTTTCCTTTCCAGTCGGCACACAGAGCTGGCACTTGGTCTGCATTAGAAAGCGTTGTTTTCTCCGTACACTTTCAGAACGCTTCACCGTCCAGGATGAGCTGACGGTATTTTCTTGCATTGCATTTGCAGCACGCAGCCACGCTGGAGCAGAAGCAGAACGAAACTGAGAATAAGAAAGTCCACGGAGAGGTGGTCAAGTACGCCAGTGTTGTACAGGTAAGGAATGCCTTGTCTAAACAGGTAAGGGGCACCTGTCTGCAGATATGATACCTGCATCATGGGTAGGAGGCACCTTGGAGATGTTGTACACAGGTATGGTATACATCACAGCTGTATAAGCCATTGTTAACTTGTAGGTGACAATATTTAAATTGTACCAAATCTGACTGCTTAGTGCCTCCGTGCTCTGCTTCTCTGCCAGTTTCCTTGTCAGATATTTACTCTTCAGTCCTTTATCTCTGGGCAATCACTCCCCCCCAGGATCCTCAACAATTAGCTAACTAAAAGCCTGATAAATGCTACAGGTTCAATATTGAGTCAAATAAAGCACTTTGTTGATTTTGGCATAAGTCCTGCGAGGTGTGTTCCTGACACATCAACGGTATTTTTGTTATTTCTTCTGTAACTCATAGGCACCTTGTTCTTCTTATATTGAAGTGCATAATGGATTACTAATTGTCGCAGAAAAAAAATCTAGAAAGCACAATAAAAATGAACACGTTATTGAGGCTCTGTAGTATGCAGGTACAGCCTGAGGCACAACTAGAGAACTGAAGTTGACAAACCTTTTGGTTCATGCCTTCATCAGGGTAAAGTCATTAGCCCAAACATTCTGTCTACCCGACGTATTGAAATAATGGATGGAAACGGTTCCGCTTGTAAGGCTTAGTGGTTAAAGTTGAGGGAATGGCCTGCACCAGACTTTGTGGCTCGTGAAGTTTGTGGCCAGACAGTTAGCATGATAAGGGTTTACTTGGTGCAAACAAGAACCATGACAAAGCAGACATGTCTGCAGTGTTTCGCTAACAATGGGACGTGCTGATGTAGGGTAACCCCATGCCTGCCCTCTCCCCAGCTCCTGCACATGAAGAGTAACAAGTACCTGACAGTGAACAAGCGCCTGCCAGCCCTGCTGGAGAAGAACGCCATGAGGGTGACTCTGGATGCCACGGGCAACGAGGGCTCCTGGCTCTTCATCCAGCCCTTCTGGAAGCTCCGCAGCAATGGGGACAACGTGAGGACCTCGCACACGCACACGCACACACACAGTCAGAAGTGTGCAGCACTGCTGTAAAGCTGCATAGCATTTGAAGTTCAGCACAGGGTTTCAGAGCTCCCCTTGTCTAGCTTTATTGTTGAAGTAACACAGGGTACCGGGATATTAAGCAATCCGCGCCCCTGCTAACTTTGTGCACAGTGAAAACGCTTCCTGGCCGTTCCATTTTAGTATTCCATAGGTAAATAGCAGACTCCTCAGGTGATAACAGCAGCAGTATTTACCTGATAGCTCCTATTTGTTTGAGTACCAATAGCCAGACTGGTTCTGTGCTATACTGCCGGGAGAGCCAGGAAACCAGCGTGTCTGCACAGTGTCTGATTGCTGTAGCCAGTTTATATTGATCATCTGCGAATGTTCACAGGCTCATGGGTTCAACTTGCTCAGGAGAGAGATCTGTGGACTTGCTGAAGCACTTCTGCAGGAACCCGGCTATAAAGCTGTCTTCTGTGCTGAGAAGTTCAGCAGTTCATTTGTGTTTCCTTCTGTTTTTCCTTCTAAAAACAAAGCATACATGTGCACATCCTCTGTTGTTTTCGGAAAGATCCCCAAATCACAGCAACCGCAGAGATATTTTGGGTTAAGTGTACGTCCAGGAAGTGAGGCGATCAGTGATGTATGAATTCAATCTAAACAAGCACTGATCCACATTTCCTTGGTTTGTTCTGCAAATCTCATGTTCAAATGTGTGTCCACCTACTGTGTGCTTAAACATCCAGTCTTCTATTTACTTGACAATCCTGCCTCTACATAACGGCGAAAGACTTCCCGCAAGTCCGAACATGAAGCTACTTTACAGAGCGCCCCAGTGAAAGGAGCTGGTGTTTTCTGTGTTATATCCTCATACTCCGTGATGGCTGGTGTAACTCTTGTATCTGCGTTGCAGGTGGTCGTGGGAGACAAAGTCATCTTAAACCCGCTGAACGCAGGGCAGCCGCTTCACGCCAGCAACTATGAGCTCCCAGACCACCCAGGATCCAAAGAGGTAAGAGCAACACAGCAGCAAGGAGCACGTTCCAGCTGCGTAGCACTGTGCAGGCACCCCGGAGCGCTTGCAGCCTTGCTGTTTGAAAGGGTTAATGAAACAGGTCTGAACATTTCGCTTGCCCCCCTGTAGGTGAACTCTGTGAACTGCAACACGAGCTGGAAGATCAACCTCTTCATGATGTTCAGTGATCACAGGGAGGAGCTCCTGAAAGGGGTGAGTCACAGGCTGTCCGGAAAGAAAGAGCTTCGGAAATGACTATTGTTTCTTTCCCTGCTTTGTTTACTGAGGTCCAGAGTTCAGTTTTAAACATGGTCCCTTATCAGTAGTTGTCTGCAGTTCATTTAGCTTCCAGTTCAGTTCACTGCTGGCTGTGGACTGCTTGATGACTCCTCCTTTCTTCTTCATCACCTACAGTATTACATCAATACTGAACTGCAGTATTGAAGCAGCTTATAATAACAAATCAAATGTGTAAAAAAATAAAACATACCATGAAAATTATAATTTGAATTGTGTGTCTGGGAAGGGGTCCTGCCTCCTGTGGATTTGTGTGTCTTGAAGAAGTCTCATCGGTCTGTGTCATGTTCTGCGCAGGGCGATGTGGTCCGGCTCTTCCATGCTGAGCAGGAGAAGTTCCTGACCTGCGACGAGTACAAAGCCAAGCTGCACGTCTTCTTGCGGACCACGCTGCGGCAGTCTGCCACCTCCGCTACCAGCTCCAACGCACTGTGGGAGGTGGAGGTGAGTCCTGACACTGGGAGGAGGGGTTAACTGGGAAGAAGGACTTGCTTGTTGCAGAGGGTAGGGCGCTCCATAATGCAATCGGTTTTAAAAACAAGACGTTATTAGTAATGTTTAGTTAACTATTGGCCAACATGGACTGGATTTGGCATGCATTTCTAATTATTTAGAATTCATTTTTAGATTACAAAAGTGCTGCTTTGTGAAGGCTTGTTTGTTCTCTGAACAGGTTGTGCACCATGACCCCTGCAGGGGAGGCGCTGGCCACTGGAACAGCCTCTACAGGTTCAAACACCTGGCGACCGGACACTACATGGCAGCAGCGGTAAGCAGGAACCCCACCTGGGTAAAGGCACAGGCAATGCTGTGCTGAGTTCAGTTACAGTCAGCGTTCACTCCTCTGAACCAGCTGGCACAGAAACCAGTGCCAGAGGACACATTAAGAAAGGAAATGTTAACAGTGGCATTCATTAAGAACCAGCCTTGTTATACTAGGAACTGGAGAAACACTGATGGGCTGAAATAGTCTGATGTTCTTGAGTGAGGTTCAGACTTGTAGGTTACTTTGGATTAGCTTTGATTTATTTAACCCAACTTAAAAAAAAAAAAATAAGATCTGTATTAATTTTCTATAACATGAATTGCAATATACAAATCATTCGTATGAATACTGATCAAGGGGGTGGCAGGAAAGGGTCTGAATTTCTGTAGCTTGCAATAAACCAGCATAGCAAGAATGTGGAATTAGTGGAAAGCCCAAACTGTGCTGATTTTCTTCATTTTCTTCATTTTCTTTACTGTGCAGGAAAACCCCAGTTACAAAGGAGACGGTGTGGAAGCAAAGTCCACGGTAAGCAGCAGTGTGAACAAGGTGCAGATTTCTAACCTGAACTGTGTAGCAGACACACTTGTTTATACAGAGCAGAGAGAGTTGAGAAATGCACTACGCTGGGTGGGGTGCACTATAGTGTGCAACGCTGGGTTGGGTGCACTGTAGTGTGCAACGCTGGGTACGGTGCACTGTAGTGTGCAGCGCTGGGTACGGTGCACTGTAGTGTGCAGCGCTGGGTACGGTGCACTGTAGTGTGCAGCGCTGGGTACGGTGCACTGTAGTGTGCAGCGCTGGGTACGGTGCACTGTAGTGTGCAGCGCTGGGTACGGTGCACTGTAGTGTGCAGCGCTGGGTACGGTGCACTGTAGTGTGCAGCGCTGGGTACGGTGCACTGTAGTGTGCAGCGCTGGGTACGGTGCACTGTAGTGTGCAACGCTGGGTACGGTGCACTGTAGTGTGCAGCGCTGGGTACGGTGCACTGTAGTGTGCAACGCTGGGTACAGTGCACTGTAGTGTGCAACGCTGGGTACGGTGCACTGTAGTGTATACAAAGCCAGAAATATTTACTTCCCCAAATTCATCAGCAGGGTTCTTGGCTTCCACCACTTCGACCAGGAATCCCAATTAAAATTAATCCTGGGAGAGAATAAAGAAACAGCTAAAATTTCTGCAGAATTTATAACTAATTGCCACAAAATGAGGGACAAAATATAAATTTAAAATGTAAGTAGCCATGTCTCATAATTTTATTAATTTATTTTCTATTTTTGTAAATATCCTATGTTCCATTTCCCTGTATATATTTTTTTATTTGTTCTGTAAATGCTTTGGCAATACTTGCAGAACTTTGTCATGCCGATAAAGCTCATTTTGAATTTGAATTTAGTGGCAGAACATCTTTGCAGTTTGGCTCCTCTTCTCTTACTTTATACATGCTATAAAGAACCTGGAGAGGTCCTTCATATTGATTTAAATGAAAGGGTTTCCATTATCAATGCGGTACAGTCTACCTCATGCAAAGGGTTCTTGTTTTATTCCATTTTGGATTTCATGCACAGCACAGGTCCTTGAGTCGCTCTAATATATGTGCTTGGTACAAACTGGAGGGTTAATGTTGCCAGGGAGATAGCAAAGTCATAGAGCAAGGTCTTCTCAGAGCATCCTGTAACCTAGCAATGGTGTTCCGATGTGACAGAGTGCTTCATCTCCTGTAGTGGGATTGCTGTGCTGTGAGTGTTGTTCCAGTCACGCTGTGTGATTTGCATCTTATTTCCACAGCAGGGGAGGCAATGTGGGAAGGTGCCTGGCCGCTATATCCTGAATGTCACTCTTAAAGGCACAGAATTTTTCTGGAAGGTGTATGACTTGGAATCGTTGTTCAGCATATGTGATACTCGATCACATGCTCTCTCTCTCTCTCGCGCTCACATGCTCTCTCTCTCTCTCGCGCTCACATTCTCTCTCTCTCTCTCTCTCTCTCTCTCTCTCTCTCTATACAGCACACTTGACACTGAATGAAGTCTGGCCTCCTTGTTAAACAGGTCTCTCTGCTTTCTCTCCCAGTGTTCCCATGTGCTCATGAACGATGACAGACGTGCTGATCTAGTCCCAGTTGAGAGCCGTCCGCGTCGCTCTTGTGCTTCTTGCTCAGTACTCTCTTATTGTGCTTCCCCACCAGACTGACAGCTCCCGCAGCAGCAAGAGAAACACGGGCGAGAACATCAAGTACAGGCTGGTGGCTGTGTCCCACGGGAACGACATTGCGTCACTCTTCGAACTGGACCCCACCACGCTGCAGAAAACAGACTCCTTCGTGCCCAGGTACTGCACCTGCTTACTAGCGGATTGCATGGTTACCTAATACTCAAACGATTGTGTAGGAATGGAATCCTGCTCTGATGAGCAATAAAGATTCTCTTCTCTTGCAGATTCTTTTAAGATTCTGGTCTATACAATGCTTAGATCAATAAGAAATGGTTTTGCTGCTTTTGGTGCCAACACATATTAGCAGTGCCTGCAAGTCTTAAGTCTCGTTAAAATCCGGCAGCCATTCAGCTCCGTTGATTAGACTGAACAGTTGCCTTTGTTGTTAATTGAAGGAACTCCTATGTGAGGTTGAGGCACCTGTGCACCAACACCTGGATCCAGAGCACCAGCGTTCCCATCGACATCGACGAGGAGAGGCCCATCCGACTGATGGTGAGCGCCACTCACATCTTGTTAGTAACCAGCAGTACCATTATCACAGTACTTGATATTGTGATTAGTATCCAGTCTAAACCTTTTTCACTGAATTGAAGTCCTTTTTAGCGTTTCTAGTTCAGTGTTTAATAGTTCTGGATGAGTGTGCAACTAATTAATAAATACATTGTCATGTGTCTGGAATTTTAGCAGTTAAGCACAGTGGAAACACCCCCACTCTATAACACACTCGTCCGTTGCCTTGACAGCTGGGGACCTGTCCCACAAAGGAGGACAAGGAGGCGTTTGCCATCGTCTCTGTGCCCGTCGCTGAGATCTGGGACCTGGACTTTGCCAACGATGCTAGCCTCATGCTAGCCACAGTCGTGGATAAGCTGAGCGAAGGGTTCATCAACCACAACGACAGGAGGTACACGCTACCTTTTTAATACCCTCGGGAGTCGGCCGTATCTGCTGCAGAGCAGACTGTGGTCACAGTTGAGTGAGACGAGGTGGAATTACCCAGTGAATGTGTTATGAGCCAGAATGTACATTTTAAAAATGAAAACTGATCGTATTGAAAAAGATTATTCTAGGAGTTTGTATAGTGATGAGGGCAGCAACAATAAATAGGTGGGTTGGTGATAATGTTGGTTTCAGCTTGCTGCTGTAGTACTGTGATCACAGATCCTTTAGCAAATCATCTACCACCAGTTGAGGATGTCGGTGCTTTGAGTTCCTCCACAATTACTTTTCTGACTCCATTGATTATAACCAAATACATTTCTTCTTTCATGCTATCCCAGCAGGTGTGATCTGAGGTGAGGTGGCGTGGGGTGGGTGTCCCTGGCATACTGCCTGTGTTACATGTCTGGCAGTTTATTTTACATTTTCTCAGTTAAATAAGCATAGACAGTGTCACATTGTATCAAAACACATTGTAAATCAATCCCACAGCTGACTTCTAAATAAGAGAGATCCATGAAAACTGTGCAGTTGTCTTGAACCACGACACAAACTCAGCTGATTGCAAATGCAAATAATCGCATGTTTTGGAGTTTCAAGAATACTTCGCTTTCCTTTCGCACAAACGTCCATCTAGTTTTAAACGTCCCTTTTTATTGAAGGTTCCAGCTGATCATCTGTCTCTGACTTGTTGCGGGAACAGGTTTGCCATCAAGCTGCTGGAGGACCTGGTGTTCTTCGTGGTGGACACGGCCAACACCGGGCAGGTCGTGATGGATGTGACCATGACCAAGGCCAACCGGGAGAGGCAGAAACTCATGAGGGAGCAGAATATCCTGAAGCAGGTAGATGCTGCAGGACACAGTATCGCCTCTGGCCCAGGGTTCTGAGTACGAGTGCGCTAATTGTAAAGCCAGGTAGAGGGTGACTGTTGACTGTGTGTCTCCCCAGATCTTCGGGATCATCAAGACCCCCTTCATGGACAAAGGGACAGAGGGACCCATGCTGCGGCTGGAGGAGCTATCTGACCAGAAGAATGCCCCGTACCAGTACATGTTCCGGCTGTGCTACCGTGTGCTGCGCCACTCCCAGGAGGACTACCGCAAGAACCAGGTACTGCTGGGGGCCGGGCCCAGGAGCACCAGCTCATGCGGGCTTCAGTCCACAGAGGAGAGGGGTAGAGGGTCAGCCATGGGGCTCAAACGCACTGGTGGAAGTAAGACCGCCCTTAAAAAGTTTACCGCAGTAAATGTGCACTGTGATTTTGCATTTGCCATGCTTTTTCCATGGTTGTACAATGCATTTACCATAGTTTACCATGATTTGCCATTTTTAATGCTTACCTATGCTTTTGCAATGCTTTATTACACTTTGTTATGCTTTTACTATGGTTCAAAAGGGTTTACACTATGGACTCAGTACAGGAGGGCTGTTCTTTATAGAGAACACTAAATAAAAAATGAGTTTTGATTTGCACAATATCTCGGAAGGGACCAGTGCTCCGTGTCATGATTTAGTTTGAGTTACACAGTATAGTATTATTATTATTTGTTTATTTAGCAGACGCCTTTATCCAAGGCGACTTAGAGACTAGGGTGTGTGAACTATGCATATCTGCAGAGTCACTTACAATTACGCCTCACCCGAAAGACGGAGGTTAAGTGACTTGCAAGGTTAAGACAAGGAGGTTAAGTGACTTGCTCAGGGTCACACAATGAGTCAGTGGCTGAGGTGGGATTTGAACCGGGGACCTCCTGGTTACAAGCCCTTTTCTTTAACCACCCGACCACACAGCCTCCTTATAAACTATATGGTGCATACGTATATGGTGCAAATCCAACGCCTAACAATTCAGTAATTTATTAATTTAGAAAAGTGAAGGCAGCCAAATGCATCATCGTACCCAAACCATGTGGGGTGCAAAATGGTGTAAACCAATGCATCTGCATTGTCAGCGATGTACGGATGGTCGCACTGCACTGGCATTGCAGCTAATTGATCCCCGTCCACTCTCTGCCCTGTCCTAGGAGCACATAGCCAAGCAGTTCGGGGTGATGCAGTCCCAGATCGGCTACGACATCCTGGCTGAGGACACCATCACCGCGCTGCTCCACAACAACCGCAAGCTGCTGGAGAAACACATCACCAAGAAAGAGGTGGAGACCTTCGTCAGCCTCGTCCGCAGGAACCGAGAGCCCAGGTAGGGGGCGCTCTGCCAACTGGGGAGGGGATTCAATTAAAAACACAGCGCTGCATTGGGGCATGTCGGTTTCCCTGAAGGCCAAGAACACGCGCCAGACACGGCACACGCTAGCAAAAACCCAGAAGCACATCCACGCCGCCACTCTTGATTGCATGTTGTCGTGGAGCGGGGAGTAATGCACGCGCTGTATATATATTTTTTTCTTTTTAATCCACATCCCCAATAACCATCTGAATAAGAAGCTTTTGCATGATTGAAATACCTCCCCTGAGATTAGATTGGATGCTTAACCAATCAGACAAGCATGCCCTGCATTTGGCTATATAAAAAGCCAGTTATAATACAAACTAGTTTCTGTTCAGCAGTTTTTGTTTTCCAAGATGTAATGTTGATAAACAGCCAAAAGATGTGTCGGTACAGGTTTAATGTATCTCTAGAGATCTGATCGCTTTTGTATCTCTTTCATAAACACGACTGAAGTGTGGAAGCCATCTGCTGCTGTATGTGTTTCTGTCTGAGTGACCAGTGCCCTCCTCTTCCAGATTCCTTGACTACCTGTCAGACCTGTGTGTGTCCAATCACGTGGCCATCCCGGTCACTCAGGAGCTCATCTGTAAGTGTGTGCTGGACCCAAAGAACCAGGACATCCTCATCAGAACTGAGTGAGTGCCTCTGCTCTGGACACCGCCAGGCTTTCTTCCTTTCCTTTCCTTTCCTTGTTTAGTTTATATTATCTCAGCCAGCTCAACAACACCAATAGTGATGGTGTCATCCAGTCTCAGCATTGCTGAAGGGTTAATCCTGCAATGGGCTATGTGATATTTGAAGGGAAATCATTTATATCAGAGAACTGGCCAGTCCGTTGTTATAGAGTATGTAGTATAGTATATTTAGATTAGCATATAGACCTATCCTCACAAATCTCAGGATATGGTTCTAATGTAAACTCTCAAAGACTCTTAGTAACACCATAGCATGGCCATTACAGATTGATTATTTTTTTGAATTAGGATTCATAGATGGGAGTGGAGTCCTTTTTACAGTTATCTCCCTCTCTCGCTGTCTCACTCTCTCTGTCTCCCTCTCACTCACCTTCCCTCTCTCACCCTGCTTTTCCTATGGAAGGCGCCGGACGGTGAAGGAGCTTCTGCACCCTTCAGGGTACGGCATGGAGGACGATGTGGACGAGGACGAGGTGTGGCTGGTCTGGATGGACAAGACCAACGAGAAGCAGGAGAAGGGCCTCCGCCAGCTGGCCCTGGAGGCGAGGCAGGGGAACAGCCATGATGAGAACGTGCTCACTTACTATCGTTACCAGCTGAAGCTGTATGCCCGCATGTGCCTGGACCGCCAGTACCTGGCCATCGATGACATCTCTAAGCAACTGGACGTGGAGCTCATCTTCCTGTGCATGGCGGACGAGATGCTGCCCTACGACCTGCGCGCCTCCTTCTGCCACCTCATGCTGCACACCCACGTGGACCGAGACCCCCAGGAGCTCGTCACCTCCGTCAGGTTCGCACGGCTGTGGACTGAGATCCCCACCAGCATCACCATCAAAGAGTAAGAGGCACCCCCTGTCTGTAATCCTGTCTGCTTCATTCAGGCTGCTGCTAAACTGTCTGCTTCTCTCTCTTCTGGTTTGCTTCACTTAACCTAGGATTGATTAGCTGCTTTTAAAAAAAGACAACTGTGATAAAGATACGTTTTGTTTGGTATTCTGTATTTTAGTATTAAATAATTGCACCATAATTCATATTTAATCGTAATGCACTTTGTCAGACGGGTCTGCATTTCTGATCTCCTTCAAAACCATTTTTCTGTAAATCTTTCAGGGTGTTTTTGTTTGCAAACACAACTTGGAACTCTTTGTTTGTTTATTGGTTTGTTTGTGAGTGTGTTTTGGTGTGCGTACCACACTCGGGTAGTTTTGAGATGGCTCCTGAACTTAAGTCCCTCATGTTCCTCAGCTACGACTCCAACATGAACGACTCACGGGACAACAAGAAGAATACGTTCTCCAGCACCATGGGCTTCGTGGAGGAATACCTCAACAATGTGCTCAACGACGACTTCCCCTTTGCCAACGAGGAGAAGAACAAACTCACCTACGAGGTTAGACAACACCCCCCAAAGACAACAGATATATACTGCATGGCTCTACTGTGATACATGTGCAAAGACATTGTGTTTCTGAAATGAGTTAAACCATTTGAACTGATTAAGCAGTAAGTAGGTATAGATATTAGTTTGTTTACTGGTCTGCACATTTGAGTGGGGCTAATTTTCCTCTACTACTAGAGCGCTCTGCAGTGTTGAGTGGAGTTCTCTTTCCTATACTACTAGAGCGCTCTGCAGTGTTGAGTGGAGTTCTCTTTCCTATACTACTAGAGCGCTCTGCAGAGTTGAGTGGAGTTCTCTTTCCTATACTACTAGAACCCTCTGCAGTGTTGAGTGGAGTTCTCTTTCCTATACTACTAGAGCGCTCTGAAGAGTTGAGTGGAGTTTTCTTTCCTATACTACTAGAGCACTCTGCAGAGTTGAGTGGAGTTATCTTTCCTATACTACTAGAACCCTCTGCAGTGTTGAGTGGAGTTCTCTTTCCTATACTACTAGAGCACTCTGCAGTGTTGAGAGTGGAGTTCTCTTTCCTGAACCTGATTTCAGGTCTGCAGTATTGAAAGGGCAAGAAACTACTCAGAAGAATACATTTACTTATTTTGTCTTCAGTACTTGTCTTGCCAGTGGAATACCATTTGATACTTGCCTTTGCATCTGCTTCACAGTAGGGCCCGTTTCCCCCTCGTCTGCACACGTAGCCCCTCTGTCCTCAGCAGGTAAATCCATCGTGCTCTCCCTGATTGCAGTCTCCTCTCCCCACTGCTGCAGGTCGTCAGTCTGGCTCGACACCTCATCTACTTTGGCTTCTACAGCTTCTATGAGCTCCTGCGCCTAACCCGGACACTGCTGGGGATCATAGACTGCGTGCCCAACCCCATGATGATGCAGAACATGTTCCCGGAGGACCTCAGTGGTGAGAGAAAACGCTTCCTTGTTAATAGCAGCAAGAGCCGTGCAATCTGGTGCTCAGCGGCTGTATATGGCCAGCAATGCCAAATGAAGCTTGGTTCACAGGAGCTGTGCACTAGATGATACTTTTGGCTGCTCTGGCATGTGTTACACATGTCTGTGGTGAAAGAGAGAAACTAGAACTGAAGAATTGCAAGTCAATGAACATAAAAGGTAAGGAGGTAAGTATTTTAACTCTTCAGTGGTCTTTTGTTGACCACCCAGAACGCTTTATTTGAATTGTATGATGTAAGATATAACTGGAGCCACGTGAAATTATTTTTATTTTTTATAATTTTTCGTTTGATTTTTCACAGATATGTTTTATTTAGTTTTATTTTTCACACATGTTGTTTTATTACAGATACACATTAATAAAACAACCCAAATTGATGTATATTAATAGTATACATCATATTTTAACTACATACATATTTTTTATTAAACATTATCTACTTTTTTTTTTCATTTTGACAAACAGACCTCGCACAGAAAAATAATGTGTAACCTTAATTTCTCATTAGCGGCAGTAACGGTAACGTACGGTCCCCCACTCTTTTTAATGAACTGCCTGTTTACAGTAAATACTGTCTATTTACACTGCCCTACTATAACTGCACATACAGCAATCTACCCATTAAAAAACGATAGGAACTGTATTTCAATCCCATTGCACTGAAGCAGGGCTCCAGTATATAACAAGCTTGGGGTTTTTCAGTATTTAAAAACTAAGCAAAGCAGATTCATTCATTAAATTCCATTAAAAACCAAAACAGCATTTGCTCCAGTGCAAAGTTTGCACTACTTGAAATAAAATAAAGAATTTGCATACTAATACAAAATACAAGCAAAAAAGCCATATTTACTCCAAAAGGAATTAACAGCTAATGCTTAACGACTGTATCTTTCGACTCCCATTCCAGCCGACAGTTGTAAAATCTGCAGATCATTATTTTGTCAATGTCAGCTGCATACATCGCCTCATGCTCAAATTCTTTACAGCGTTGTTTGATTGTTATACGCGGTTTAGGAATTTTAGAAACAAACGACTGTTCTCTTCCATCACAATTTTAATTCCCAAACGACTCGCTCCAAATTATACATCCACGCAAGTGCTGGTCAGAGCTTCCGTCTCCCTTCACACCGTGTTATTTGTTTATTTAGCAGATGCCTTTATCCTAAGCGATTTACAGAGACTAGGGTGTGTGAACTATGCATCAGCTGCAAAGTCACTTACAATTACGTCACACCCGAAAGACGGAGCACAAGGAGGTTAAGTGACTTGCTCAGGGTCACACAATGACAACTACGATTGCAAGTATTTATTTAAAGTATTTTTTGTATAAACCTTCCAATTTAAAAATGTCATTCTATGTTTGCTTTTTAATGATTTTTAGTTTCATAGGTTGCAGTTCATTTTTGTTTTATAGGTTGCAATTCATTTTTGTTTTATAGGTTGTAATTCATTTTTGTTTTATAGGTTGTAATTCATTTTCATTTTATAGGTTGCAATTCATTTTCGTTTTATAGGTTGCAATTCATTTTTGTTTTATAGGTTGCAATTCATTTTCATTTTATAGGTTGCAATTCATTTTCGTTTTATAGGTTGCAATTCATTTTCGATGGTTGCATTTTGTTTTATTTCGTATTCGTGTAAAACACAGGGCTCTAGATCTAACCTTCTACACTGAAGGAGGCACTAGACAAAACGTTTGTCTTCTTGACTTGCGGCTGGTTTCACATCATCTTGGACTATTTAATGTTACTTTAGGTGAGGTAGGCCAAGACTAGTTTTAATTGAGGGTCTTTGAAACCAGTTGCTGGTTTCCTATAGTTTTAGTCTTTAACAAGCAAGCCTGTCTCCAGGGAAGAACATGAAGCGGTCGATCCATGGGATGGGACAGATGATGTCCACCATGGTCCTGAACCGGAAGCAGTCCCTGTTCCACCCATCGAGCCAGACCAGCGTCGGCGCAGACCTGCAAGGCAAGCCCAAAGACAGCATTGACAAGCAGGACGTCACCGTGATGGACACCAAGATCAAGATACTGGAGATCATGCAGGTGAGCACAGACCTGCAGTTTACTGCAGCACACCTTGGGAAAATCACAGCAAAACATGCTAAAGAACTTCAGGTGGCATTTCATTTGAAGAGCTTTATCTACAGGAAGCATATGTAGATTCAACTATTTGATTAGATGCAAGTTACATGAAGCAGGTGTTGCATTAACACTATAGGTGTCTACAGAAGCACCACCCTCCACAGTCTTGTTGACCGTCAGACACCAGTAAAATAAGTGGCTTTCTAGCCACGCTGTAGTCTATCCAGGGTCTATTGTGGCTAGGCATGACTTCCAATAACCTAAAACTTCAAAGACTTAGAAGCATATTTTGGAGAGCTACGGTGCGTGGCTGTGTAACTATTCTTTACACAGACTGCACCCCCCTGAGTAGTTTGGGTGTGTGTTAGCTGGATTTGCAGTTGTGGATTACACACTTCTTAATGTACTTCATTAGAATGGATGGGGCACTGTAAAGTGTATTGATAACAACCATAAGAACATAAGAAAGTTTACAAGCGAGAGGAGGCCATTCGGCCCATCAACCCCTTTGGTGCCAAGTATTAGCTGGGAACTTTAAGTACTTTAAATATTTATATAGATCAAACAACGTTGTTTAAGCACAGCTGTAGTGGGGGAGGCAATGATAATGTGCCTAATGTCTGTAAGAGGGAATACAATGGATTTTTAAACCTTGGTGATCCCTCCTTGTCAGGTTCTACTGTCCGGGGCACAGGCATCGGCAGGGAGCAGTGTAGTGTATTTCAATCTGTGGAAACAGGCGAGCAGTACCACAACTTGGATCAGGGACACAGAAAAAGTTTGTTTTTCGTGAACCAAACCAGATCGGCTCGTTTTTAGTTTCAGTGCATTTGGCTTGGATGTTATCGATTGTTGCTGGAGTTTGTTTTTGCTATAATCTGTTTATTTCATCCTGCTGCTGTTGATTTGCAAAACGCTTTGCTCCAGTGCTAAAGTGGAAACTATTCATTAGAGTCGGTCACAATTAGAGTACAGCGCGGCCTCTGAACTACAGCTACTGTGTAACAGGGAGTGGCGCTGCTGCTCCATGATCCCAAAATCTCACTAAGACATTCAGTAGCTGTGCAATCTGCACAGTGCAAACCCTGCCTGCAGCACGGTGTTACAAAGTATCCACGTGTCTCTCCCCCAGTTCATTCTCAATGTCCGGCTGGACTACCGCATCTCCTTCCTGCTCTCCGTCTTCAAGAAGGAGTTTCTGGAGGTGTACCCCATGGGAGACGCCGACGCCACGGCTTCCATTGAGGAGGCAGGTAGGTGGACTCTTCACACGACACCCCGGGTGGGCTGAGCACACTCCGAGCGTCTCCGATACAAGAGTGCTGTGCCCCTGACGCCAGCTGACATTATCTAGGATTCTGTAAGTGACCTGCTAGATTCAGTAATCGCTAGATGAGTAGATATTCATATTCATTCAGTTCATGTCATTGCTTGTTCAATGGGGAGAAAGTTGTGCATTGATGAATTCCAACAATTGTTTTCAGTTATTTTATATGTGTTTTGCTTCTGTCCAGCAACGATTAACCTGCTTCGCATTGGAGAACAAGCTGAGGCCATGTTTGGAGTTGGGTATGTCCTGTCTCTCTTAGTCTCTTCACAATTAAATTTGTTATTAAGTGAATATGAAATGATGCAAAGATTCCTCTCTGCTTCAGGAAGGGCAACAGCATCTTGGAGGTGGATGACGAGGGGGGCCGCATGTTTCTGAGGGTCCTGATCCACCTGACGATGCACGACTACCCCCCGCTTGTCTCGGGGGCCCTGCAGCTCCTCTTCAAGCACTTCAGCCAGAGGAATGAGGTGCTGCACACCTTCAAACAGGTACCGGGACACACACCCCTGCTCTTCCACCTGCTGTTCTTGGTGCTTTTCATTTCCATCATCTTGTTCTTCAAAACAGATCCTCCTCCTCCTCCTCCTCCTCCTCCTCCTCCCTCCTCCTCCTCCTCCTCCTCTTTGAAACCTGTTGCTTAAACTTCTGAATCTGAGACCAGATCCAAGTCCTACAGCTCTGTCGTCGTCATCTTCCTTCTTCATCATCATCATCATCATGCCCCTGACTGCCCCAGTGATTGTTCTCCTCCAGGTCCAGCTGCTGATCTCTACTCAGGATGTGGATAACTACAAGATGATCAAGTCGGACCTGGACCGGCTGCGCACCATGGTAGAGAAGTCTGAGCTGTGGGTGGAGAAGAAGAGCAGCGGAGGAGATGGCAAGAAGAACAAGAAGGACAAGAAGGAGGAGAAGAAGGAGGAGAAGGAGGAGAAGGTGAGGTGTTCATTATGAGTGAGACTCAAAGGGCTTCCTGAGGACTGAAGGGGGCTCGTTTCAAAGCAAGGCAAACCTTCAGAGAGGAATAAAACTGCTCTAACAAACTAGCAAGAAACAAAACACGACTCCTGACATACAGCAGCTTTCAGTGACTTTACACAGCTGGTCTCACCGCAGTCTCACTCCCTTTACTTTTCCTTCCAGCCTCCTGCAGAAGACGAGGCCAAGAAGAAGGCAAAATCTGAAAAGAGCAGTGAGAGTTACAAGATTGTCAAAGAGGTCAGTCTGTACCACGAGCACCGGGAAGGCAATGAAGCTCACCAGAGAAATACAATGTGCCGGGTGTACAAAGGAACTCAAATTGTACTCTGTCTGTGTAATATTTATATTTACATACGTTAACACAATACTTCATCAATCTGTAGTCCTGTATTCAGATCAGTTACATGGAAGCTAGTTTACTGTTGACTGTTTTCCGAGCCGTTCATCAGCCCTGTAATTGTAATACAGAGGTATGCTGCCTGAATGTCTGTAGCCTCCCAGTAACTGAACACACCTGTCTTGCTCCTCGCCAGATTCTGGAGCAGCTGAATAAGATGTGCGGGACAGGGGTGTGGAAGAAGCAGCAGCGCCTGCTGAAGAACATGGGGGCCCACAAGGTCATGCTGGACCTGCTGCAGATCCCCTACGACAAGGTGGGAGCAGCAGCCTTGAAGCAGCTCCTTTAGAGGGACTTAGAAGCTTTTCAGTCTCAGTCTGAAAGAAAGGAAACAACACATGTATTCTTAATGCTGCTTTATATACTAGCATGTGTTGAGTCCTAGAATGTTCCTACCCTATGGTCATTTGGTATGTCTTGCATGGTGAATTATGACACTTCCTTACACAATATAAACTGTGATACAGAAGTTTATGTATTACCAGACACCCCGAGCACTCTTAAGAAGTTACTATTTAATGATGAATAAATGGGATTCTTGGTGGTATAAATGCATTTACTAACTCTGGGGAAGGTAGATTGCCAACCCACTCCAGGCTTGTTCCTCCTTGTTTTACACGTTTGGTAGCACACTGGTTTTGTTTTGTTTTTAAACGAATGTCTGCTCTTGTCTCTCCCTGTTCCTCTTTCCCTTTCTCTGTGTGCCTCTCCTCTCCAGACTGATGTGAAGATGCTGGAGATCATCAAACACACCCACCACTTCCTCCAGAAGTTCTGCCAAGGAAACCAAGAAAACCAGGCTCTGCTCCACAAGCACCTCAATCTCTTCCTCAACCCAGGGGTGGGTGCGGCTGGGGAGGAAGGAATAGCGGAGCTAGGGAGGTGGGGTGGAGGAGAGAACGAGGGGAGGAGTGGGAGTAGGGGAGGACTGTTAGAAAACAAGCAGGGGTTACAGAATACCCACAACACAAAGTGTGGAATGTTTGTATTTTTTTTTAACTTTACAGCAAAACCTGTATGAGCCCATACACTTTATATAAAAAGATTCTAAGCAATTTATTTAATAACTTGCAAGCAGCTAAAGTTACAAAAGAAAATTACGAAGGTTTCTAAACCCACCTTTCTCCTGTATAAATGCAGAGTGTGATGTGAGCTGCCTGTTTGTTTGTGTGAGTTGATTGCGTTCTTCCTACTGCAGCTCCTGGAGGCAGCGACGGTGCAGCACATCTTCATGAACAACTACCAGCTGTGCACGGAGATCAGCGAGACCGTGCTGCACCACTTCATCCACTGCCTGGCCACACACGGGCGCCACGTGCAGTACCTCGAGTTCCTGCATACCATCATCAAGGCAGAGGGCAAGTACGTCAAGAAGTGCCAGGACATGACCATGACCGAGGTGGGTCTGCTGCACTGTTCTCCTCACCGGACCATGGTAATCATGATACTAGTGCATTCTGACACTAATTCTCTTCCCCTCTCTCTTGTCCCCCTCCTCTCTCTCTCTCTAGCTGACGAACGCAGGGGAGGATGTGGTTGTCTTCTACAATGACAAGGCCTCGTTCGCCGTCATGCTGGAGTTGATGGCGGCGGCGCGGGAGGGGGTGGAGGAGCACAGCCCCCTCAGGTACCACATCTCCCTGGTGGAGCTGCTGGCTGCCTGTGCCGAGGGCAAGAACGTCTACACCGAGATCAAGTGCACCTCACTGCTGCCCCTGGAGGATGTGGTGCGCGTGGTCACGCACGAGGACTGCATCACAGAGGTAACCGCCACAGCTTCATGCAGTCCCGACCCAACAGTGCATTGAGGGCTGTCCTGGGGGAAAACTCATGTCCCACAGTTTCAGATCAGTTGATATATGCTGGTGTTTTTTGATGAGGTAGCTGCTTTTACTTGATAGAATACAGTCCAATCAACCTGCTTCCGGTTCAGCCTCTCAGCTCTCATTTCCCTGCCTTCCTTACAGGTGAAGATCGCCTACGTGAACTTTGTGAATCACTGCTACGTGGACACAGAGGTGGAGATGAAGGAGATCTACACCAGCAATCACATCTGGAAGCTCTTCGATAACTTCACTGTGGACATGGCTAGGGTAGGGCTGTTAAAACAACACAAACACAGACTGGATTCCACAAGCACACTGTACTCAGTCAGGACAGTTTAGCGTCACTCTGCTTGTTCCTCCCCAGATGTGCAACAAGCGAGAGAAGCGTTTCTCAGACCCCATCCTGGAGAAGTACGTGATCAACGTGGTCCTGGACACCATCAACGCCTTCTTCAGCTCCCCCTTCTCTGAGAACAGCGCCTCACTGCAGGTATCAGGACTCCTGAGTTCTCTTAATGGCTGGCTTCTTTGATCTCAGTTTAAACGTCTGTTGTAGCAGAGGTCAGAGCTGCCTATCCCTTAGAACGTAGGCAGCAGACTAAACTGAGGGGCGGATACGGGAATTAAAGCAATTTTGCAAATTTGGCTTTCCTAACATGCATTATAAATCTCTTTTGGCATCCATTTAGAATCTCATTTGAATCCAGAAAGGGACATGCATTTTGATTCCATGATCATTCTGATTTGGCATTAAATGTCTCAAATCTCTTAACTACAGAGCCATCACACCCTCGTGGTCCAGCTGCTCCTTTCCACCATCCGCCTTCTCGACTGCCCCTGGCTTCAGCAGCAGCACAAGGGACTGGTGGAGGCTTGTGTTCGGACCCTGGCACTGACAGGTAGGGGCAGGGATAGTGATAGCTGAGTGGAGGGGGGCTTGACTGGGACGGCCAGAGCTCAGTTGGGAAGTACTAACTTTGAACTGAGAATTGAATGCACACCCAGAGGGTGAAGCCTGAGGGCTTTATCCAAGCATTCCACCTGAGGGTGGGCATGCAGTTCTCATATATCACACACCTACCCCATGCAGTGTTTGTTATAATCGCTGGTGAGCGTTTTGTTTCCTGTCAGAGTTCTAAAGTTCTAAAGCAGGGAATCTTAATTTTTTTTTTTTTTTGCGGTAAGGTTTCCGTGGCAATTTTTTTTTTTTCCCCCAGAGAAGTCTGAAAAAAAGGTTGGGGAGCGTGGTAAAATTACACACTTTAACATTTTTTATATACAACTGTTTTGCCATTTTCATGTTCACTAGTTTGTTCTGAGGGTGTTTGTGTTTGCTGTCATTTCTGTGTACCTTTTTGTGAGAAGTGGCTTTCAGTCAGTATCAGAGTGTATTACAAAGCAGCTTCGTCTGTGGATGGGAGATTTTTCAGGTGACAGATTTATAGTTTATGGCGACTCCCTTGTGGAAAATGCAGTTCAGCCCGAAGATGCGTTTCTCTTGGGATTACCTGATTTTCACTGGACGTGGAGGGCTTTGGAGGGTGTTATTTATCAGGTACACACTGGAGAATTCTGGAGATTTGTTAGTGTTTGACAGTTTGGCAGCTCTGTTACTGGTATTAACGAGCGCGTATTTCACGTATCACACAGCCGTGTAATACAGGAAATATCAACTGGCTATCCCGTCCTCTCCGCTGTCAAGCTGGGCTCTCTCTTGAACAATGTTCTGACCGCGTCACACGTCTTAACCTTGTGTCCTGTCCTTGTCCCTGGATGACGGGTCTGTGTGTGTTTTGCAGCTAAGAGCCGCTCCATCATCCTGCCCATGGACCTGGACGGTCAGATCAGCACCCTGTTGAACAACAGTGCCCTGGGATCCCTGTCGAGGAACAACCCCAACTATAAAAGTGCTGCTCGCTGCACTCGCACTGCAGCCCAGAACCCCTGGGACTACAAGAACATCATTGAGAAGCTGCAGGTAGGGCCGGGGACTGGCTTTCTTTCTTTCTTTCTTTCTTTCTTGCTCTTTTGCTTTCTTGCTTTCTTATGTTTTGTAAGTATAAGGTTGAAAACAGCAGCTCCAGGCGAGCAGGGGAGTGATACTAGAGGAGGGATGTAAGCGTAAATGCATTATCTGCCATGTATATTGATTTATATAAGATTTTAGCAGGAGGGAGGCAGTGAAACTAGTTCTTTTCTCTTCCTGCGGGGTGTTGTAAACTATGTTGGTCCTGGTGTGTCTCCCTGAAGGACGTCGTCAACACGTTGGAGGATCGCCTCAGGCCCCTGGTGGAGACAGAGCTGTCAGTGCTGGTGGACGTGCTGCACAAACCCGAGCTGCTCTTCATGGAGGGGACCGATGCCCGGATCCGCTGTGAGACCGGTGGCTTCATCTTCAAGTGAGTCTGCAGGCTGCAAGGCCTAGACTTTGTGGGGATTTGAACCCATCTTCATACTTGTCTGTTTACATTCACGTACTGTAAACCTATTGAGAGGGAATAATGAAAGCTTTAAAACCTCTTCTTACAACTCAGAATGTGACCATGGTCAAGCAATCTTATCCTGCCACCACTATAAAAACACTTCTGTATTTGAACCACAAATGCTGAGCCTCACACTTGCGCTCCTGGATAAACTACAGGATCTTCAGCAGAAGGATCAGGGACTTGTGAGAGTTGAGGTTCCAATGAGAAGGGAGGGAATGCATTGCTGTGAAAGGATGCCTCATTGTCGGGACGGCTCTGTTTCATATGCAGGCTCATTCAGCACACCAAGAGCCTGATGTCCTCCGATGAGAAGCTGTGTATCAAGGTGCTGCGGACGTTGCAGGAGATGCTAGTCAAGAAGCACGACTTCAATGAGAAGGTGGGCGTTGGCCTCTTTGGATGAACTGGTAAACTGTAAACCGATGCAGAACTGGAGAAATTTAAAAATAAGCCTTTAGCAATTGTCCCCACTTAAGCACGTCAGGCTATTTCTATTACTGGTCATGTTTGCCGTTTATTTAATTGATGCATCTAAATAGAAAGGAATTCCCAGTTGTTCATAGTATTTAATGGAACTTTTGTAATTTGTTTTATTTAGGATGAAAATAATTAAAGTGCAGCCATTGATCCTGTACCAGTTGTGCCTGTTCATAATGCAGCCACCCCTTCTCTTCCTCGCAGGCAATTTCTTTGAGGACAGTCCTTCTTAACAACTATCTGTACAACAAGAAGCCCAACGGCAAGGGGGAGCTGCCTGAGGGAAGTATTGCAGGTAATTCTTCAATACTGTAGACCTGCTCCAGGGACGTGGAAGTATACAGCAAACCCTCAGCATTGCGTTATGATAGCAGAGTTTGGTTTATATTTTAGAACTAGCAGGGTTTGGATTAGTGAGAGTCTTCTGTACTGAATCAACTTCCAGGTTCTCTCTCTCTCTCTCTCTCTCTCTCTCTCTCTCTCTCTCTCTCTCTCTCTCTACGTTCCTCTCTTTGTGTCTCAGGTGCCGATCTGGAGAAAGACTGGGCGACCATCGCTGCCATCCAGTGCCGCCTGGACAGGGAGGGAGCCACCAAGCTAGTGACCGATCTCATCACGAGCTCCAAGAACAACAAGATCTTCCAGGAGAGCATTCAGCTGGCCATCTGTCTGCTGGAGGGAGGCAACACCGAGATACAGGTAGCTCAGCTTTCCATCTGTTCCATTGAGCCTCTTATAGCACATGGTATGCTGCTAGCTCAGGAGTGCTTTCGATGGCTTGGACTGTGAAGCGTCACCTGAATATTATAGTGCTTTGATTGGCTGACAGGGTTTGGGAACCTGTGTGATCAAATTGACTGAAACCGCTCTGCTTTGTTTTTAAATAATAAGAAGGAGGCTTGTAACGATAAGACTAATAATCAAATTATTTATCGATTGGGACCCCACGATAACAAATTGATAATATTTTAATGCAATTGAATATTCCATGAAATTTAAAAACAGGTCTTGTATATATTAACTTACTGTCAAGAACGTAATCTGTGGTGTTGCTTCTAAAAGCTACTGAGAATATGCGTCTGTGAACAAATACAGGATGATGATGCAGAGATCAAGAGTAACCTGCTTTATTAATGTATTTTATACATATTATTTATTATTACTCAAGTAATGTACCTTCAATCTTTACTAGTACTTGCTAGGATGAATGAGTGTTCAATAAACTTAAACATATCGCTGTTAAAGAAATATAGGTCCATTAACAATATGTTTTTTGCAAACACTTGCCAGCTCCCTGCGTAGCCATGCTGTTTCTGTTCCACTTCCCTTCCCCTGCGCACGTCACATAGCAACGGGAGGAGTTCCATAGCAACCACTGAAGCAGGCTTCCTGTTTACCAAAACACTGATTTAAAACTTAAAATGAGACTGCTTTCCAGCACCTTCTGAGTAAAACACAACACTGGAGTTTGTTTTGGGGTGTGTAAAATAGTTATTTATTATTAGTTGTACAAATCACTGGAAGGACACCTTAACAATATCAGATGAGATCTCCTAGGATACTAAACCTGCCCCAGATGCCCATATCTACCAATCAGTGAGGAGAGCCCAGAGTGGTTATTGGCTGCTATTAAGAGTCAATCAATAGATCCTGTCTAGTTTTCTTTTTGAAATTAAAACAAGCTTATAATCACATTAGGAACCTGTACCAATACACATAATTAATTGGATTTAAGTGCAGGGTAAAAGTACAAAAAATAGACAGTTTTCACGGTGAAGAATGAATTTCACGGTCCGTGTCACGTTTTTTCACGGCCGTGGAATAGGTAGGGCCTTAGTAATGTACTGTGTGTGTAAGAGAATCCACGTGGGTGAAACGCTTCTCTGAGCTCTCCAGTATGAGACGCATTTGTGGTTGCGACGTGGTATGTAGATTGATTAGGCCTATACATGTATGAAAGAGATATTCTACATACATGTCTTGGTTGCGATGTGGGCAGTAAGTCAATTAATAGTAAATCCACATACATGTATGAAAGAGATATTATACATGTTCAAGTATGGAGACGCAAAATAAAATTATCAACAGGAGTTGTCGCTGTCGAAATTTCCATTGCAGGAAAGGGTAAGATACCTCTAATGGTTGGGAAAACTACGATATAGTTGTATTCACTGAAGATAATGCAAATCTAAGTGGCTATGCAAAGTCATGTAAAGTTCTGATTTAAAATATGACAGCAAAAAGTGAAATGCATCTCTGCAGCCGCGGCACACGAAGGGACGGCTGCTTTCGCTAGCAGAAGCTGGGCCGCGTAATTCATAAAATTGTAACCAACAGCAAATTAAAAACAAATGAGAGATCGAATTATTTCCATGTGAATAGGCCATGATGTTAATGTAGTTTTCAAACGTTGTTTTTTCTTTTTTTCTTCCTTTGGACAGTGGGGTTGATTTTTATTTATTATTTTTTATTTTTTTCTTAATTTACCATCATGTTTACACTGGAAATTTGTCAGATTTTACACAAAACAAGGCAAAGTCTAGTGACAGCAGGAATATGAAAATTGGAGAGTGCTATATTTAAATGCCAATGTATTTATCAAACGTGTCTTAAAACATCGGGATTTGTTTGAATGAGTTTTTTATACCATGCTCTGTAAGCATTTTAACTCGATAATGATCGATAATCATCGTTAGAATTTGCACGATAATCGATGTCAACGTCAGGGTTTGATTTACAACATTTACAAGAAGGGTCTACTGCTGTGTCTCAGCTGATCTGAGTTTGAAAACTGCAGTCTTGAAGTCTCCTGGCCATTCTTGTTCCATCGAGATCCTTGGTTCTTCAACTCTAAAACTCTGGTAGATTTAAACCACCAGGTGGCGAATTTACAAACAGCCCTACCTAAACTTGATCAAGGATTTATTAAAACAGGTCTTTACTCAAAACCTACTGATATGCATCAGCATCTACACATGTCATCTGCACATCCTATCCATACAAAAAGAGCCATTCCTAAAGGACTGGGTAGAAGGAAAAAAAGAATCTGTTCTGATCAAAATGACTACAAAGAATTCAAAATAAATCTTAAAGGGGATATAAAGAACAGATTATTGAGAAAAGTTGACAAACTCAATAGAAATGAACTACTTGAATATAATAAAAGGAAAAAGAAAGTTAAAAGAGAAGTTTGGTATTGCAATTGTGCAATTTTTCTGTGTTTTGGAAGACTTCGATATTATCGATTATACGATTTCCATATTGTTGCCCACCTCTACTTTTTACCAACATTCACAGTTCCAGCAAAATACCGAAAGAATGGAAGACCGCCAAGGTCCTAGCCATCCTTGAGCCAGAAAAGAAGGTCGACGACCCCAAAAGCTATGGCCCAGTATCCCTTCTCAGCACTTGCTACAAGCTGATGAAGCGATTTCTCATGGAAAGATTGAAGCCAATCCTGGAGCAAATGGTCCCCAAAGAGCAAGCAGGTTTCAGAGCTGGTCATAACTACCAATGTAAACTGAAAACAGCAGCTGCTTTCGTTGACCTTTGACACTGTGGCGCAAGGGCCTGTTGCTGAAGCTGTCAGTGCCGACATACCATCAGGTTAATCAACGCTATGCTGTAGGCCGGTCTTCGCTGGGGACTCCGAAGGGAGCGTTGCGTTGGTCCAGGCGCTCCTGTGGATTAGGGAGGTAAAACCAGCAGGGACTGCTTCTCCTCATCGCTCTACAGCGAACCCTGCTGGCAACACAAGCATTGGTCCCATCGACGGCTGAATAGTGCTCGACCCGTCTGTCGACACACAAATCAACGCCACTCTGAGATTGGTCAGTAGTCACTTCACTCTACACCATTACCATGGCTACCAGTCCTCTCCAATAACTCAGCATCGAACATCAGACGTGATGCTGCCATACTCCGAGAGTACAATAAGATTATAGCCGACCAGGACCGACCGATTATATCAAAGCATCAAATCTCCACTATCCAGCCGTCCAAAGTCTAGGCAACCTTTCTGGACCCATGCCTCTGCATTTCTGTCAGCTGGGGAAGACACTGACAGCCAGTGGTGAGATATGTGGTCAGCCTGCGCTGTGCCTAACCAGATACTTACTGAAGATCCAACGAAGGAGATACCTGGCTTCTCCTTGTCTTGAAGATACTGGATTGCACTTGACCGTGTTAGAACAACACAAGGGAGGTGTGGCTACCTCCTCCATCAGTGGGGAATTAAGGAGTCTCCTAATTGTGACAGCAGTGAAGTGCAATCTATCGTTCACGTCACGATCACTGACCAACACACGCTTTTGCAGGAGGTACAACTGAAATCCATCTGGCGACTCCAGGCGCCATCAAATGTCTTTCCAATCTCAATATTCAGCAATAAAATCGGTCCATTGCTTTTAAAATGTCATATGAAAGAGAGATTATGGAACCTAACCTGGACTAAACTGGTGGAGCCCCGAGCAAGTTCCAGTGACCTGTGATATTAGCGCCCCTGAACTCTGTGTCTCCACCTCTTCCTTTCAGAACTCGTTCTACAAGCTGATGATGGGCTCCGACAAGTCTGAGAAGTTCTTCAAGGTGCTATACGACCACATGAAGAACGCGCATCACGAGGTCAAGTCCACGGTGTCGGTGAATGTGAGCGAGCTGGGGAACAAGGTCAAGGAGGACAAAGAGCTGGAAGCTGGTATCGACGGTGAGGCTCAGCACAGCACACTTGGGAGAGAGTAGCAAGCTGCTCGCTGGAGACTATATAGCAGGGTTTAGGCTGGGGAGGGATGCTTCTTTTAGATTGGATTTTCCAAAAAAAAGTGAGTGTGTACAGTTGATCATGTCCCTTGTGGTGTAAGCCTTGTGATCATTCAGGATGTTGATTAAAACAATGAGCCCTAGAGGAGAGCCAGTTGATCTCAAAACTTCTTTCATGTTAAAGGAAATAAATGATTCAGCATGACTATTGGCTGGGTAAGCCCATTCCATACCCTCACCACCCTCTGAGTAAAGAAGGGACCATCTGTCTCCACTTAATATCCAGTTGTTTAAAGTGTTAATCAATAAGCACATAGTTAAAGCAAAACAGATTACTTTTGCTGTTGCTGCCCACGTCAATAAAAATCTTAAAACAATGACTTTGTGTTAAAGATATTCTTGCGATACATGCAACACAGCGACGGTAAGCAATGTGTTTTATTGAAGTTGTTGTTTGGTAGCACTTTGAGTATGTTTGTGTAATGCTGTCATTGCGACTGTTGTCCCCAGGTGGGCCGGCCCAGTTCCTGGTCCCCGGGGCCCCCTCTCAATATCCCCCCGCCCAAGCGGCTGAGCCGGAGCAGGGAGAGGGAGAGGCAGAGGCAGAGATGGGCCCGGGTATCCTGATCATGAAACCCATCCTGCGCTTCCTGCAACTGCTCTGTGAGAATCACAACCATGACCTGCAGGTCAGAACAGAACATTGAGCACGCGGTGTGTGTAACAGGGTTCATTCTATACAGATAGAAAACCCTGACTGTTCAACCCCATGCAGCTGCAGTGTCCCCTCCTCGTGTTTCTTAAGCTCTGTGTTTTGTCCCTCCAGAACTTCCTGCGCTGCCAGAACAACAAGACCAACTACAACCTGGTGTGCGAGACGCTGCAGTTCCTGGATATCATGTGCGGGAGCACCACGGGGGGGCTGGGCCTGCTGGGACTGTACATCAACGAGAACAACGTGGGGCTCATCATCCAGACCCTGGAGACCCTCACAGAGTACTGCCAGGGACCCTGCCAGGAGAACCAGGTACACTGCCCGGGCAGCCAGGCAAGACAGGACGAGACTCCTGTGATTCAGCAGGACAATCCCAGTTTAACCCATTGAAGTGCCATTGTCCTAATTTGAAAACAGGCTAATTTTAACTGGTATCTCCCTGTTATTTTAATTTTCTCTTATGATAACTTACTCTAATTTTGTTAACTGCAAAAGCTAAGTCTAAATTAACTGTTAATTCTGCAAATATAGCTCTTCAGATGCTTTCGTGATGCCTCAATATAAAATAAGAAACTGAAGCTTAACAATGATACATTGCTTGATGTTTTTCTACCTACAGTGGTGATAAAGCTTCACTTCATAGCCAGCGTGAATTTTCACTGGTCTGATTACAGGCACGTCTGACTGTCCTAAAAAAAATAGGATGCTGGGAATACATGTTGTAAATATGTCTGTCATTTTACACAAAGATTGAACACTTTGAGAATGGCAGCACATTGATTTAGAGTTTACTTTGATTTAAATTACATAAATACAGCTTGTGTTGTGACTTTGTCAAAGAAAAATGAATGTGGTACTCCCATGGGTTAAAGGGCATCACCACAGAGAAGGGTTAGGGCTGTACAAACGTAGCAGTGTTTTATCATGGTTACAAACTGCTAAACAGTGCCTTCATTGTAAATGTACGCATTTTAAATCTCTATTTTCCGGGTTATTTACCTCTTTCAGTTGTGTGCTTTTTTTTTCCGTCCCTCTTTATTTTTTATTAATAGCTTGACGTTCTGTCTGTCAGTTCGTCGATCGATTACCTTTCAGTAGCTCCCTGCAATAGAACATGCTGATTGGTGGATCAGAGCTCTGCGGTTTCAGATCTAGTTGTATTGAATCCAGTACAGGTGTGCTCTGAGTCAGTGTCTGGCTCCTGTGTTTCAGACCTCCATTGTGGCTCACGAGTGCAACGGCATTGACATCATCACAGCCCTCATCCTCAATGACATCAGCCCCCTGTGTCACTATCACATGGAGCTGGTGCTGCAACTGAAGGTAAGGAGGAGGGGGGTTCATCTGCTGTGTGGAGAACCTAGACACATGTGTGTGCGTGTGTGTGTGTATATCTATATATAATAGAGACAGAGAGAGAGCTAGGATAAGTCCATTTATCATGTAACAAAACGATAGCTGTGAATTATTATTTCAAATAATATGTTGGTGGAAACTTTTGATTAGGGATGTGCTTTCGGTACACTTTTAGGAATGTTTAAATGCTATACAGGTGTTGGCGTTTAAACCATATCTACATACACACACACACTCTCTTTACACTACATTCTGATGTATACTGACAGACCTGGTTAGTATTTTCCACGCAAAGAACCCCTAATTTAAGCAAATAATGTTTGAACATCGCAAAGACTGTGAACTACAGTAAAAAAAAAAAAAAAATTAAAAAAGTATATATTTTTCACGCTGTCCTGTGTGATTTCTATAGAGGTGCTGCTCGCTGTCCTGTGTGATTTCTATAGAGGTGCTGCTCGCTGTCCTGTGTGATTTCTATAGAGGTGCTGCTCGCTGTCCTGTGTGATTTCTATAGAGGTGCTGCTCGCTGTCCTGTGTGATTTCTATAGAGGTGCTGCTCGCTGTCCTGTGTGATTTCTATAGAGGTGCTGCTCGCTGTCCTGTGTGATTTCTGTAGAGGTGCTGCTCGCTGTCCTGTGTGATTTCTATAGAGGTGCTGCTCGCTGTCCTGTGTGATTTCTATAGAGGTGCTGCTCGCTGTCCTGTGTGATTTCTATAGAGGTGCTGCTCGCTGTCCTGTGTGATTTCTATAGAGGTGCTGCTCGCTGTCCTGTGTGATTTCTATAGAGGTGCTGCTCGCTGTCCTGTGTGATTTCTGTAGAGGTGCTGCTCGCTGTCCTGTGTGATTTCTGTAGAGGTGCTGCTCGTTGTCCTGTGTGATTTCTGTAGAGGTGCTGCTCGCTGTCCTGTGTGATTTCTGTAGAGGTGCTGCTCGCTGTCCTGTGTGATTTCTGTAGAGGTGCTGCTCGTTGTCCTGTGTGATTTCTGTAGAGGTGCTGCTCATTGTCCTGTGTGATTTCTATAGAGGTGCTGCTCGCTGTCCTGTGTGATTTCTGTAGAGGTGCTGCTCGCTGTCCTGTGTGATTTCTATAGAGGTGCTGCTCGCTGTCCTGTGTGATTTCTATAGAGGTGCTGCTCGCTGTCCTGTGTGATTTCTATAGAGGTGCTGCTCGCTGTCCTGTGTGATTTCTGTAGAGGTGCTGCTCGCTGTCCTGTGTGATTTCTGTAGAGGTGCTGCTCGCTGTCCTGTGTGATTTCTGTAGAGGTGCTGCTCGCTGTCCTGTGTGATTTCTGTAGAGGTGCTGCTCGCTGTCCTGTGTGATTTCTATAGAGGTGCTGCTCGCTGTCCTGTGTGATTTCTATAGAGGTGCTGCTCGCTGTCCTGTGTGATTTCTGTAGAGGTGCTGCTCGCTGTCCTGTGTGATTTCTATAGAGGTGCTGCTCGCTGTCCTGTGTGATTTCTGTAGAGGTGCTGCTCGCTGTCCTGTGTGATTTCTATAGAGGTGCTGCTCGCTGTCCTGTGTGATTTCTATAGAGGTGCTGCTCGCTGTCCTGTGTGATTTCTATAGAGGTGCTGCTCGCTGTCCTGTGTGATTTCTATAGAGGTGCTGCTCGCTGTCCTGTGTGATTTCTATAGAGGTGCTGCTCGCTGTCCTGTGTGATTTCTATAGAGGTGCTGCTCGCTGTCCTGTGTGATTTCTGTAGAGGTGCTGCTCGCTGTCCTGTGTGATTTCTGTAGAGGTGCTGCTCGTTGTCCTGTGTGATTTCTGTAGAGGTGCTGCTCATTGTCCTGTGTGATTTCTATAGAGGTGCTGCTCGCTGTCCTGTGTGATTTCTGTAGAGGTGCTGCTCGCTGTCCTGTGTGATTTCTATAGAGGTGCTGCTCGCTGTCCTGTGTGATTTCTATAGAGGTGCTGCTCGCTGTCCTGTGTGATTTCTATAGAGGTGCTGCTCGCTGTCCTGTGTGATTTCTGTAGAGGTGCTGCTCGCTGTCCTGTGTGATTTCTGTAGAGGTGCTGCTCGCTGTCCTGTGTGATTTCTGTAGAGGTGCTGCTCGCTGTCCTGTGTGATTTCTGTAGAGGTGCTGCTCGCTGTCCTGTGTGATTTCTATAGAGGTGCTGCTCGCTGTCCTGTGTGATTTCTATAGAGGTGCTGCTCGCTGTCCTGTGTGATTTCTGTAGAGGTGCTGCTCGCTGTCCTGTGTGATTTCTATAGAGGTGCTGCTCGCTGTCCTGTGTGATTTCTGTAGAGGTGCTGCTCGCTGTCCTGTGTGATTTCTATAGAGGTGCTGCTCGCTGTCCTGTGTGATTTCTATAGAGGTGCTGCTCGCTGTCCTGTGTGATTTCTATAGAGGTGCTGCTCGCTGTCCTGTGTGATTTCTATAGAGGTGCTGCTCGCTGTCCTGTGTGATTTCTATAGAGGTGCTGCTCGCTGTCCTGTGTGATTTCTATAGAGGTGCTGCTCGCTGTCCTGTGTGATTTCTATAGAGGTGCTGCTCGCTGTCCTGTGTGATTTCTGTAGAGGTGCTGCTCGCTGTCCTGTGTGATTTCTATAGAGGTGCTGCTCGCTGTCCTGTGTGATTTCTATAGAGGTGCTGCTCGCTGTCCTGTGTGATTTCTATAGAGGTGCTGCTCGCTGTCCTGTGTGATTTCTATAGAGGTGCTGCTCGCTGTCCTGTGTGATTTCTATAGAGGTGCTGCTCGCTGTCCTGTGTGATTTCTGTAGAGGTGCTGCTCGCTGTCCTGTGTGATTTCTGTAGAGGTGCTGCTCGTTGTCCTGTGTGATTTCTGTAGAGGTGCTGCTCGCTGTCCTGTGTGATTTCTGTAGAGGTGCTGCTCGCTGTCCTGTGTGATTTCTGTAGAGGTGCTGCTCGTTGTCCTGTGTGATTTCTGTAGAGGTGCTGCTCATTGTCCTGTGTGATTTCTATAGAGGTGCTGCTCGCTGTCCTGTGTGATTTCTGTAGAGGTGCTGCTCGCTGTCCTGTGTGATTTCTATAGAGGTGCTGCTCGCTGTCCTGTGTGATTTCTATAGAGGTGCTGCTCGCTGTCCTGTGTGATTTCTATAGAGGTGCTGCTCGCTGTCCTGTGTGATTTCTGTAGAGGTGCTGCTCGCTGTCCTGTGTGATTTCTGTAGAGGTGCTGCTCGCTGTCCTGTGTGATTTCTGTAGAGGTGCTGCTCGCTGTCCTGTGTGATTTCTGTAGAGGTGCTGCTCGCTGTCCTGTGTGATTTCTATAGAGGTGCTGCTCGCTGTCCTGTGTGATTTCTATAGAGGTGCTGCTCGCTGTCCTGTGTGATTTCTGTAGAGGTGCTGCTCGCTGTCCTGTGTGATTTCTATAGAGGTGCTGCTCGCTGTCCTGTGTGATTTCTGTAGAGGTGCTGCTCGCTGTCCTGTGTGGCTGTGTGATTTCTCCCCGTGCTCTCTCTGCGACAGGACAACGCCTCTAAGCTGCTGCTGGCTCTGATGGAGAGCCGCCACGACAGCGAGAACGCAGAGAGGATCCTCTTCAACCTCCGGCCACAGGAGCTGGTAAGGAAGCTGTACAATGCACCCTTCCTTTAACACTTCTGGCTTTCTGCTCTCGGAGCTAAGTCAGGCTGGGCTTGGTCAGCTCTTGGGTGGGGGGACCCCCAAGAAAAATCAGGTGCAATGGTGTAAGTTGGTCAGTATTGGGTGATTTTTGTTCTGGACTCTAATAGAATCAAACCACTAGCATGATGTTGTATGGGGTTCAGTTCTTTTGGATGAGGTGCTGCTAATCTAGGATCCGGTCTACTCTGTGGACATTAAAGATCTTCAGTTAGCTCTTGCTGTTGTCTTGCAGGTGGATGTGATAAAAAAGGCATACCGGCAGGAGGAGGAGTGTGAGGACTCGGAGGTGTCACCTAAAGAGGTCGGCCACAACATCTACATCCTGGCCGTACAGGTGAGGCTCTGTGTTGCATAAAGAGGGCCGATTTTGCTGGCTTACACCTTCTTATAATAACTCCCTTCTTGCCAAGCACTGCCTAAGAGAGCAATGCTTTTGGTTATGAATAGAGATTGGTTATTTTGTCTTTCATTAGCTGGCATTGCAACAAAGACAATGGCAGCAGTATCAGTTTGTAACACCGCTGTACTCGCATGGGCATTCGGAGTTTTGTATTCTAATAATGACCACCACTTCCTCGTGCTAAACGTGTCTGTCTCTCCCGCTCGCTCGCTCTCACTCCCCTGTGTGATTCTTGTTCCAGTTGTCTCGACACAGCAAGCAGCTCCACCAGCTTCTGAAGCCACAGAAACGAACCAAGGAGGGAGAGGAGGGCATCTCATCCATGGTAAGAAACGGGCTCATGCACTGATTTGCTCCTGCTGCTTTCAGTGGCTCAGCACCTGCACAGCAGATCACTGCTCTCTCTGTTAGTCATGCTTTGTGTGTTTCCTGTGCACATGTTTCAGATAATCTTCCGCTGCCAGTTTAGTTGTGGTTGTTTTGCGCTGGGGCATTACTCGACTGTGTGTGTGTAAGTGGGAGTTTGGAACACTATAATGACTCTGCTTTCATCTCCCTGCTTCCAGCTGACCCTCAATAACAGTCAGCTGACTCAGATCTTGAAGTCCAGTGTGCCAGTGGTGGCGGAGGAAGAAGATCCGTTGCAGTACTATGAGAAGCACACTTCGCAGATTGAGGTGGGGATGGGCACGCGTGTAGGGACTCTGGGTCAAGGGGTGGGGGCGGAGGAGGTTGTATGCCTCAAGTGTCCCTTTTAACAAACCTGACCCTCTTCTGGGATGCATATCCCCGATGAGGTGATAGCATGTTCACACAGTTGGCATCATGGTGAAACTCCATTCCCTCTCTAGATCGTGCGTGATGACCGCAGCATGGAGCAGATTGTGTTTCCAGTGCATCCCGTCTGTGAGTACCTGACGGAGGAGTCGAAGCACCGTGTCTTCACCACCACGGAGCAGGACGAGCAGGGCAGCAAGGTGAGCGACTTCTTCCAGCAGTCCTGCTTCCTGCACAACGAGATGGAGTGGCAGAGGAAGCTGCGCAGCATGCCGGTGCTCTTCTGGTTCTCCCGGAGGATGCCGCTGTGGGGGAGCATCTCCTTCAACCTGGCCGTCTTCATCAACCTCATCATCGCCTTCTTCTATCCTCACAGCGACTCCAGACCCATGGGTAAGACTGAGCCCAGACAGGGACAGTTAGCAGCGTCTGTGGAGTGATTTCTCCTGGACTGCACTTGAAGCCTGCTGTTGTGAGCTATTATTTTGTCGATCTAGAGATTGGTTCATACTTCAGTTTTACCAGGAGAAAGTCGCTCAACTAGAGAGAAAATAAATCTTAATTTGAAGTATGAACAAGGCTTCATATTGAGCTGGTGTTTTTGTGGGACTGGCTGTACCCTGAACCCCTTCCCTTCGTCTCTCTCTCTCTGTTCAGTGGTGGATCCCTCGATACTCTCGATACTCTTCTGGGTCATGGCCTGCCTGTCTGTGATGGCTCTCTTTTCCCAGCGTCAGGGGCTTCGACCTCTCTCTGTGGCCCTCATCCTGCGCTCCATCATACACTTCGGAATAGGACCTACACTCATCCTTCTGGGAACTTTCAATGTAAGCACGGCTCTGTGATATGCACTACTCTGTGAGAGATGGGATTCTGGTGTTCAATTTTAGATCTAAACGCCTTTCTTTAGCGTTGGAGGAGGTTCACAAGTTTTAAGGCAGCAGTTTAAAAGTTCTACCACTGTTTTTAAACCTTTAAAATGTGCCCTTATGTGGCATTAATTACAAAGAGAAATAAGCTGTTAATTTAAGATCCACTTGGGGGACAATAGCAGTAGAGGGTATACCAAAAGCAGTGAATGTGGCTTGGTCTGTGTGCTTTGCCACTTATGTTGAATTCTTAATATTGTTTTGTATTAGTGCATATATAGTTTGTAACAACCTTTGTACATATAAATGTAACTTTGCTGTTGCAGAGGTCTAAATGTCTCTCTTTGATTCTTCCAGCTCATTAATAAGATCGTGTTTCTGGTGAGCTTCGTGGGCAATCTTGGCACCTTCATCCGAGGCTACAAAGCCATGGTCATGGACGTGGAGTTTTTGTACCACGTGGCGTATGTGGTGACCAGCATGCTGGGGCTCTGCGTCCACGAGCTCTTCTACAGCATCCTGGTAGGTAGTGCAGGAGCCACGCTTCCAAGAAGGGCTCAGTTTGTCTTGAGAACAGTTTAAACTATAGTACATTACAATAATACAATGGGGTACCATAGGGAAGAGTCATTTGTGTTCCGCCTTATAACGAGATTACAAGTGCTAGTGTAATAACAAGGGGCAAATGGAGGCCATGACCACTTTATAACATGTTCCGCGGTAGTGTTGTACATCCTGTATGTAACTGGCATGTCATTCTAAACTTACCAACTGAATCATATTTCTCTTTATACTGTGCCAACCAAAACCCTAGTCCTATATCCTATTACACCTGCACCTAACCTGAACCTCTCCTCCTCCTCCTCCTCCTCCCTCTTCCTCCCTGCTGCCCAGCTGTTTGACCTGATCTACCGGGAGGATACTCTGTTCAACGTGATCAAGAGCGTGACGCGGAACGGGCGCTCAATTCTGCTCACCGCCCTGCTGGCCCTCATCCTGGTTTACCTCTTCTCCATCGTGGGCTTCCTCTGCCTCAAGGATGACTTCATCATGGAGGTTGATCGGCTGCCCCAGCTCAAAAGCACCGGTCAGTCTGGATTGGAAACTTCATTGTTAATGCATGCAGTGGAAGGGAAATGTGCTTTTATTTATAATTTGTTGCGTAAATGCTAATGCTTCTCACTTTGTGAATACCTCTCTCCTCCAGCCATGTTCACCGGACAGGGGGAGGCGATGAAGGACTTTGTCAGCTCTTGTAGCAGTGATGGGGTCAGCTGTGCTGCTGAAGATAATGTCCCTGCAGCCACTGATGGTGAGTCGCTGGGATCCAAGCCTTAGACCAGTTATCTTCTTGGGAACCTTTTTCAAAGTGTTCTACTTTTAAAGTGTTAGAAGCACTGGGAAGAGACAAACGCATTCCCTGTCCCTGCTTCACTCGTTCTATAGATGTATGCAGTGTGTTGCTTGTTTTGTGTTGAGCTTGGAGTAGCCTGGTGCAGATCTGAAGTGTACTTGGCAGTCAGCACGGCTCTGAATGCTGTCTCGGTGCTTGTGTGTCTGTGCAGGAGGGGAGGAGGAGGAGGAGGAGGACAAGGAGCGTGCCTGTGACACCCTGCTGATGTGCATCGTCACGGTCATGAACCACGGCCTCCGGAACGGAGGGGGGGTGGGAGACGTGCTCCGCAAGCCATCCAAAGACGTAAGGAAACTCCCCATCCCGCAGAAAAACAAAAACCGACAAACTGTTTTATTTGTTTGTGAGAAACCCAGATTAGTCCCCAGTTCCTTTGTGACGGTACATCCTAAATGGGAGGCTGGTTTCTGCAGCCCAGGTGTATTGCTACATTTCCATCAACTGCAATTGAATTTAGGGGTGATTACCCTGTCTTGACCCCACCCTACTTGAACCAGGCATTGAACCGCATATCAAGTCTTTATAATGTACTGTTTATACCCCTTGATGTTGGGGCAGGGTTGACCCAGACTGCAACGGCTTGCTGCAAGCTTGCTACAAGAAATGCGTACATGCATCACATCCTTTGAGTACGCGAAACAGTTTTACTGATTAGGAGCACAGTCTTAGCATAGCTTAGAGCCCAGCTCATGGGATCTTCTTTTTCCCTTCTGTAGGAGTCCTTGTTCCCGGCTCGTGTGGTCTATGACCTGCTGTTCTATTTCATTGTCATCATCATCGTCCTGAACCTCATTTTCGGGGTGATCATCGACACCTTCGCCGATCTCAGGAGCGAGAAGCAGAGGAAGGAAGAGATCCTGAAGACCACCTGCTTCATTTGCGGTAGGTAGTGGTTTGGTGTAGCGAGCCAGGGGCGGTTTGCAGAGTCTTTGCACTGTTGTTCCCAAACTCTTTCCTTCTCTTGCCTGTTGTCCAGGGCTTGAACGAGACAAGTTTGACAACAAGACGGTTTCCTTTGAAGAGCATGTGAAGATGGAACACAACATCTGGAACTACCTTTATTTCATCGTGCTGGTCCGGGAGAAGAACAGGACTGACTACACCGGGCCTGAGAGCTACGTGGCTCTGATGATTAAGGTAAGGATTGCACTGGAGGTCTGCAGCAATGAAGGGCCAGCTCATGAGCTGTATTAATAAAGGATTTATGGGATGGGCCATACCTCTACAAGTCTGTGGGTTTGTAACGGCTGCTGCACAGGGAGATGCACAGATGCTGCTGCACTTGCAGATAAGTTTGTGCTAGCGTTTGTGTAAAAGCTGTTTGCATCATAGCGTTTGGAGACAAAGTCGTAACGCTGTTTTGTTTTTTAACTTCCCTGTGATGTATAAACCTGTCTTGTTTAGGTAGCGGCCACTGTAAGAAAAATACAGCCCTACACCTTTAAAACTCATACATTAATAAATAAACTTAACAGTGAATGAATGGTATTTTTTGTCATGTGTGTTTATGCGTCATTCTTGCAGAATAAGAACCTGGATTGGTTCCCGCGCATGCAGGCCATGTCCCTGGTGGTGAACGACACGGAAGGGGAGCAGAACGAGCTGAGGAACCTGCAGGAGAAGCTGGGCTCCACCATGAAGCTGGTGTCCAACCTGACCGGCCAGCTGTTGGAGCTCAAGGAGCAGGTACGCAGCCCAGCACAGGCGTGAGAGCAAGGTCTCCAACAGGCTTCAAACAGGATCCACTTGTACCACTGCCAGGGTTTCCATTTAAATTCCTTGATGCTAGGATCTTGATCCAGTCATTTACACAAGCCCATTGTGACACATTGTTCTTTGTATGTTTTTCTCCCGTAGATGACGGAGCAGAGGAAGCGACGGCAGCGAATGGGCTTCGTGGACGTCCAGAACAACAACACTGCCGCCACCGCCGGGGGAGGGGGTGGAAACAACCAGATTGTCAAGTCCTAACCACCGCCCTGCGGCTCTCGAGCGGCAGACACTCGCACTGTTTACAACACCGGGCAGCAGCTCAGTTAAAGCTGGGCAGGACCGCGCAATCACGTGACTTTGTACGGCTAGTGGAGTGGGGGCTGGAGACCCTGGGCGCTGCTGATCAGGCCCTGTCCACTGTTGGTTTGACTTGTCAGCTGTTGTTGTGTTGACAGTTCAATCAACCAACAGGACCAGGAGGTATTAAGGGACCCCACATTTTCAATATTTTGCACAAGACTGTTTAACCAAGTTGCCCAGGATAACAATACATTCCCAAAGCGTTTGCTACCCCCAGAAGATGAATCACACAGAAAGGAAGGCTAGTCTGCTGGACACTGTGCTGCCAAATGCAAACTTCAAAGCCTTGTTAATTGTTACAGTTAAAAATGTAAATGCAAACTCTTAAAGGGGGGGGTGGGGGGTTATTATGCCGTAACCTTCCATTCCTTTTAGTTTTTTTTTTGCTGTCTTTGCACAGTCCTGATTGATCTTTCTTTACGGTAACGTTAGAAACTTGGCTGCTAAACCAAACTGTGCCGGCTGCAGTCTTTAATGACCATTTGATCTTATTGTAATACTATAAATATATTTACACCCGTTGTAAAGGAATCTACCACAGAGCAGGGTGATGAGTTGCAGGGTGGCAGTATTTACATCTACTGCTGTTTTAGATCATGAAAATAAACCTGAAGAGGTGTACCCTTTTTACATGCAGCATGGCTGGGGATCGCTCTCCGACACGATCCCTCAGCGGGGGAACACTTAAGAAGGCAATGCCCTCTCTTTATTACTGTGTCAGACGTTTGCAGCTCTATATGTGTGCTCAGCAGTAGTTGGGTAGAATAGGTGTAAGCGTCACACACACACACACAGACACACACACACAGACACACACACACACAGACAGACAGACCGAGGCAGGCATCCAGTCTACCACGCAGTAATCTGAGCCAAGTGCGTTTTTTTATATAGAAATGTGACATTTTTGTTTATAAGCTGTATTAAATCTGAATGTATAAGGGATGAATTTGATTTTGTTTGTTTATTTTTTTCTTGAATAATAGAATATAAATAGAGGTGGAATCTAAAAGAAGTGGGGGGGGTCATGTTAAAATAGCTGCTGCCCCCAACCTGTTGGAGGTGTAATTGCACCTACTGGGTGTATTGTACTCCATGTAGGCAGTAAACTGCACCAGTTAAACAAACATGTCAAATATTATATAAATGTAAAAGAGGCAGTGTATACTGTGTGAAATACATCATGTATTTTAATCAGTAAAGGATAAAAGATCATAGGAGATCTATACAGTATGCCTGTTCCGTAACATGGAAACGAAACTTCAATAAACAATTTAAATGCAATAAATGAGTTGGTTTTAAATAACGTGTTTTGTGTATGCGTAATACATAGCTCTTAAAATCAATAAGAGCATGTTATGGAAATGTTTTTTTGCATTGAACAGCAGCACCACTACCAGCTGTGACCTAACCAGTGTGGGTCACCACAGGAGTACCTGACAGGGTAATGTTACAAACAGGGGGCTTTATCTAGCTGCCCAGTCGGTGGTGATACCTTGGCTGCATGCTAACGGTATAACGTGTGTGTGTGTGTGTGCCAAGGGCTATCATTTTAACCTTTAGCATTTCTGCAAATGGGCTGGTGAGAGCGAGTCAGAGCCTTGGTCCCTCTGACCTCTGTAGTTATCTATAGAAAGCCTTCACCCCTCACTCACGCCTCGCCTGATTGATAAATTAGTAGCTGTGGAGCTCCCATGGAGACTGAGGCTTCATGAGCTCCGCTTTTATCCGGTCCTGTGCAGCCTGCCTGTCCTCCCTGACCGTGGGGTCCTTCCAGGACAGTGAGCCGAGAGCCCAGAACTCTATCTGATACCTTGGAAATGTATTGCTGCTAAAAGCCGTGGCATGAAAAAGCACAAGCAACTGTGTAAAAATCCACTGGGTGTAAAGAAGCCCCCAATTTAGAATAAGCCCTTGTCGGAGCTGTTGCTGTGTGTCCTCGGAGTACCCCTGACATCACAAATTGTCACAAATTTTAAAAGGCTGTTATCTGTTTGGTGGTCATTAATTAATGATCTTCGTTAATGATATTGAATTACCGTGCAACGCAAGGTGATCTCTGGGTGAACTGTGATCTTTGGAGCTGGCTGCAAGTCAGAGAATAGTGAGAACCCCCCTGCCCCACCTTCTTTTTTTAAAGAGTATTTAAGCAGCGTGTAATCGATGACCAGCTTGGCGATCTTCTACCTGCCACAGACTGCACTGACCAACGCTTCCATCTGAGAAAAGCAAGGAAGTGCACTCCTTTAAGGTTATTGATTTTAATACATGAATCCTAACGTGTTGGGGGGGGGGGGGACTGTGATCCCATTGCGCAGACGCTTGTGCCAGTCCAGGTTTTACTACTGTGAGCATAATTAGACCCAATGTCCAGGTAACAAGCTCAAGCATGTCTCGTATCCTGTTACAATACAGACATGTTGCACAATCAACACATTATGAACAGTGACTTACATTCATGTTGTGTGTTATTGAGGCAGTGTGAATTGAACTGGGTATAATGTAGCTCTTAAGAAAACAGAATTGGACTGCAATGCAATGGGAGTCTTACTTCCTTCCAACACTGTCCAAGAGTATAAGATGCAGCGGTCCTGCCCCCACCCCTGCCGTTACCAGGGCAGATTGATAGTTGAGTGGAGTAACCAACTAGAGTAAATGGATTCATTTCCCTGGGAGTGTTGAGTTACACAGGCAGGACTGAGGCCTGGGAGACTCTGGCATGCTGACATTAACCCTGACAAAGCACAATCTGCAGCTCACTTACCAGACAAGCGAATGAATAACCCGGGTCACTGGCACACAATGTTTCTGCAGTAACCAAGGGGACAGGGTTTAGAGACGATTGGGCACCCTCTCGGATTTCAGATGCATCCAGACCTTTTTTTTGCATAGAGCTGCACAGTCTAAGCCTTAGAAGCTCGATATCGTTCTCAGACAGGCTCCTTTTGACGCTGTTGTATTCATTTGAATATATGGAGAGATATAAATGTGCCTCTTACCTAACTGCCACTACACTGAAATGTGCATAACCACTGCTGTTCTCCAAAATGGACTCAAGATTTTGGAGGAACTCATCAAAGCTTGCATAAAACATGTTACATTTAACTCTATAATTCCACTTGTGGGACCTTAGCACTGTTTAGAGTTCTAGAAGAACTGACTGGACTTTAGTCCCATTTACCAAAATATATTTGCACATTTTTTTGTCCTGTTGTCATATACACTCAATAAAGGAGTTCCTGTTTGAATTATACAACTTCATTTAGTATTCTTCAGCTCGACAAAAAAAAATTCAGGACTGAAAGGGTTTAATGCATTTCAATCTTCCTGGATGCAGAAAGGAAAGTGTACAGTTTCTATAGATTTCAGTTTGAAATGCGAGCTCCATCGGAGGTTTTTTTTTTATGGACAGTGCCAAAAGCTCCAAAGGGCTTGTTCGATGCTGTTCTAGTTCCAGATGAAAGTGTTCATTACTGCTCTACTTCAGTCACTCTGCTTAGCTGACAGCCATTTGTTGATGTCATAGTGCAGCACCCATACCTTCTAGGAGTCTGATATCCTCAGATTGCTGGTGCTCAGCTTGATTGGGCCTTGGGGTCTTCAAGAAAAATGAGGTCTGTGACTGACCTTCGTACTTCTTTTAAAGAAGGGAAGCGAGTCATGGCTGATCCCCAGGGTTCAGATTCCAACAATCCCTGTGCTGATTAGAAGTTCCAAGACATACCAAAGCCGGTTCATCCTGTACAATATCAGCCAATGAGTAAAAAAAATTGTGTTTTTTGTTGTGATTAGTATTTGTTATTGTGCTTTTGTTGTTGTCATGTTTTTCTTCTCCTGACAATTTCTGTTTGAGAGATGTCAGTTTTGAGATGATAATTTTTCATTTAAGTGACTTATGTTGTAAAAAACAAAAGGACTAAAACACATTTTTAACAAAATTTTAAATTACACAGGTATAAATATTTTGTTGTTTCAAATTAGGATTAAAGTAAAGCACCATGAGAGAGATAAAATCGGAGTGATACAGTTCCCAGTCTTAACAGTGTTTGTTGAATCCCTGACCTGCTGGTAGCCATAGATACACATCGGATTCAATCTGAGTATGCCAGCTAATGACTGCATCCCCCACAACAGCCTCGCTCCTGAACATTGACTCAGGTCCTGGTATCAACTGTCCAGCTCCCCCCACTACTATATTTAGCATTGCAGAGATATGGGACAGCAGCTGCCCTGATCCGCCCAGCCTCCTTCTCTAGTTCTCACTCACTCTCTCTCTTTCTTTCTCTTTCATTCCTGTCTTTCTTCCTCTAGCAGTCCTCTTTCCCCCACAAACCCCTAAACACTTCTGATCTCCTCCACAATGGCTGACAAACAGGGAAACGTCAAGAGAAAGGAGAGCACCAAGAAAAAGGAGAGCTCAAAGCCACAGGAGAAGGCCAAAGCAAAGGAGAGCTCAAAGCCACAGGAGAAGGCCAAAGCAAAGGAGAGCTCAAAGCCACAGGAGAATGCCAAAGCAAAGGAGAGCTCAAAGCCACAGGAGAATGCCAAGCCAGAGGAGAATACCAAGCCACTGGAAAATGCCAAGCCAGAGGAAAACTCCAAGGGTCCTGAGGACCCGGAGAACCCTGAAGACAAGGTGGAATTAATGGAGCTGCCTCCCTTCGAAGTCATTACAGGGTAAGGAGAGGGGTCTTTAACTAAGCCAGTGGCATGCTTGCTAAGACAGGGGCCTAATGTCTTTGACACTCTCAGTATAGGTGCAGAGGGAGCCTATCAGTCAGATTAATTTCAGTTTTTTCATTGCTTGCTGAGGACAGAGGCACAGATTGTATATCTCAGTGCGTTTTTGGTAAACTCTTGAATTACGAGGTCACTCGTCCAATGCCTTTGGATTCTTAAAGTTCATAGTTCACATGTGTGTGTTGCTTACTCTGTAACTATTTTTTGACTATCACCCACGTGCCAAATGAACGGGCAGTTCTGACAATAAATATACTGGGGAAATGTTGTTGTCAATCTCGCAGCTGCTAAATGAAACGCTTCATATTTGTAAGCTTCATAAAAGCTTTGTGTGTTGGGCTGTTCGGATTTGTTTTTTTATTCTCTACTGGGATTCTGGAATTTGACTATTGTAAATTCCAGAGAACCCCAAAGGCGTATTTCTTGTGTGTTACTTTGGGAGATTTTTGGGATGTTTCCTCTACAGATTTAAAAAAAAAATCTTAACAAACCTTTCTTTCTCCTGTAAGAAATAAAATAAGGGCCTTCTGGGATACCAACTGCTCTCCCCACAGGAAGGCAAAGCCAGTTTTTAGGGATTGGGAGCCAGCTTTGTTTACATTAGCCGATGCGTATGTAGGACGCGTCATTCGCAAAGTTTTTATGGAAGTGTTCTTTGCTGGAATGGAAGGTTTCACACGTCAGTGGACAGTCACAGGGGTGTGACTCAGCTGTGTTTAGTCAGTAGAACCGCTGACAGTAGAACCAGCATTTATTTATACAAACCACGCCTCCCCGTCCCCAGCAATTGTCGACTGACATTAATCAAGTATCAAGACACCATAGCGTGTGGCATTCCTGCTCAATCCACATTGGTCTTATCAAGATGGGGTAGACTATTTTGGGTTCTTATTATCAGGGTACGCTGCTTATCATTGTTCTTCCTTACATGGTAGCAGAAAAGACAACCCAGGATTTTTAACACATATAAAAAAGTTCTTTAGAAGGACTGTAAGGGAGCTGATCTTGTATATTGGCAATTAAGTGGTTTCGTACTGAGGAGAATGGTAGGTTGTAGGGCAACCTCGTATTAGGACATAAAAATGGTATGAACCCATGCAGACTGGTTATCTATTGATCTTCAGCAGCACCATGGTACCAGATCCACTCCATTGTATTTCTGTATCATGACCACTTAGCAATACTTTTGCGTCAGATTTGCTGGTAATGCTGTGGTCAGCTTGCTTGTGGCTAGGGTTTTTTCTGCATTATACACTGGTATCACATGGGATCCCAATGGCATTAACACTGTTCTGGCTAGGAGAGGAAGTCCGGTCTGGACAGATTATGCATGCCGTATCTATTGGAACAATCATATTACTTATAGGAGAAAGAATGACAGGAACTGGGGAATTTCATGCTGACAAAGCTCAATACCTCAAGCGTCATTGTAAGTTGGTTGTCCCACCCTTTTATCTTATGTTTTTAAATAGCTGTCCTTTACTAGAATAGCCCACTGGTCTAGCAGTTTTATGTATTTAAACAGGCGAATGCAATTCCTGAGCATGTTTATGAGAAATATTAACAATTCAGAACCGAGTTCAATCGTTTGTAATGTAGTTTGGGAACTCTGCTGTCGCAGAGCCCTTTTTAACAGCTTGAGTCTTGCCTGCCCGTAGTCTACATAGTCAAACATGGCCAAGTGTGACGATTGCAGGACTGTTTAGATTATGATCAGCCAGGTTTTTAGAGTTATTTAAGAGCTGCTGTCATTAACTCTTGGACGGAATGCGCTTGTAGAATTGATCAGGTGCAGTTTCATGTTCATTAAGTACAGGTTTTTAATAAAGTGGTTACCTACCCTTCTAGTAAAGAGAAAGTGGATTTGTTTTACATGTCTTTGATATTCAGAAGAACCAGATCACTTACAACCCATTGGGAAGATGCATGCTTGTTGTTGACTGAACATGCGGTCGCTAGACTAGCGCAAAACAGTTCCTGTGTTCACATCACTGGTGGATTGTATCTCACTGATGGAGCTTTACTTAACCCTAATAAGTATGTCAGTAACACAAGTCCCCCACCACAACTTTAAATACACAATTGGTGCCAATTGTGAACAACTGACCTACATCTGCTATAGCCAGATTCCTTTCTATATCACCCCATTCTGAAAGCTGGAAAAACACGTTTTATCACCAATGGATAAGAGGTTCTCTAAATATATGTAAAATGTAAGCATTCCACAAGCATGTACAGCCCCCTCCACTACATTCCGATGGAGTTGTTTCTGAGGATATATTAGATCCCTTAGTCTATTTTAATGACTCCCTTCTGGAACATCCCTTTCATGTAGCCATGCTCTAATAATAGAATCTCTGCAAAGTCCTGCTATCTGCACACAGACTGCCCTTGTGAAGGAGATTCCACACAGTGACCAGAAATAGGCTGAACTTTTAGAAACTGCAAGGACCCAGCCAAAGCATGGGGAGAGCTTCTACCTGGCCCTAAGCAGATTGGAGAATGGTCTCATACGTCAATGCACCTCCAAGATTATAGCACTTTTTCTCTAAATGATACATCAATCCACAGTTAGGGAGAAAACAATATTGTAGAATGACCCTACAGTGCCTCAGCTTGGCTATACTTTTCCATGTGTGTGCTGGTCTTTAATTCTCGTAGCCCCATGATCGAACCACTAGCAGTTTTTTTAATCACAAGGAGGAATGTAGGAATACAGCAGGTGGCTGCATGCCCCTGGGAGCACAGTGCAGCAGTGGGTTCAGCAGAGGAGCATCGACAGGAGATTCCAACTCAGGACTGCCCCAGGGGAACACAGAGACAATGTGATGTTGTACGAAGGCTGGACACACTTAAGTCAGAGAGGTCAATGTAAATGTTTGGAATATCAAGCTGTGTGTCTGGTGTCAAAGCTAGGCTGGACTTACCATGGTTGGTATTCTTACACTGTCACAGGGAATGAAGGAGGAAGCAGCACAGGAATTCCCATTGATTACATTGTTTTAAATAAACGTTGTCCTACAAGCTGCAGAAGCATTTAGCACTGAATACAAAAATAATAAATCTCATCCACAGTATTCGGGTTCTTAACATCATTCGGTAGATTTGGAGTATAGCTTGGGACAGGAGTGTCCAATCACAGTCCTGGAGTTACAATTGTATAATGAACTACATCAGGGTCTGGATGGTTTCATAGGTTCAATTTAGAACAGGGTTGGAATGAAGACCAGGGGAAGTACCTAATACTATTTTTTTTTTTTTTTTTTTTTTTTTTAGGGATCGCATCTCGTCCTTTTATTTCAAATTCCAGTTCAGAAACGTGGAGTACTCATCCGGCCGCAACAAAACGTTCCTGTGCTACTCGGTGGATATCCAGGGGGGCGGCGATGTGGAGACCCTTCGGGGCTACCTGGAGGATGAGCACATCATTGCTCCGCACGCGGAGGAGGCCTTCTTCACCCTCCTCCTGCCCGAGTGCAACCCTGAGCTGCGCTACCACGTCACCTGGTACGTGTCCTCCAGCCCCTGCGTGGCCTGCGCTGCCAAGATTGCAGAGGTGCTGCGCAGCCGCAAGGGCATGCGGCTCACCATCATGGTGGCACGCCTCTTCATGTGGGAGGAGCCGGAGATCCAGGAAGGCCTGAGGCAGCTGAGAGCCGCCGGCTGCAAGCTGAAGATCATGAAGCCGGCCGACTTCATCTACACCTGGGATACCTACGTGGAGCCCGAGGGACAGACGTTCACTCCCTGGGTGGACGCGCAGGAGAACTACGAGTACTACGAAGAGAAGCTGTCCGAGATACTGCAGTGACAGCAGAGTGGGTATTAGCAATGCACTCGCTCGGATCCATCACAGGGTCCCTGGACTGAATACTAGAGCTGCAAAGAACACTTTCTCATCTGTAACCTGCTTGTCTTTTTCCTCTTTCCTCTAGGGATTGGAATGCTGTCTGTCATCGTAACATGAGTCTGGGCTACCTGACATCTGACCTCTTCTCTTACTGGTTACACAGCGTCCTACAGCTGTGGACTTCTGTTCAAACCTCCACTGGCTCATCCACGACCTTGGCCAACAATGCACTCATGTTCTTATTCCGTTTTGAAGAGTGATTTGCAATGAAGTGCAGATTTTCCTTCTAGTATTCTGTTGCACCCAGTGTGTAAACTAACAATCCTTCATTTTACATGCCCGATGCATCTTTTTTTTCTTGTTGTGCCCCATAAAGTTTTTATTATATATTTTTTATGTATTTTATGTCATCAGCATAACCAACGCAGTCCTCTTTTTATTTTAGTCTGTTTCCTGAGCTCTAACAGAACAGTGGATGACATGTATAACCTCCCACTGCTGCAGGGGAGGCAGGATTTGAACGCTTCGGCTTCCAAAATAAAGTAGACAGCAGGTTTATAAAGTTAACTGTAATGGGAAAAGAAAATCTCATTACTCATGAAGCTGAGCACACAGGTGGTTTAACTATGAAGAGAACAGGACATGAGGCCAAAGAATCATATCTTCTGATAACCCTGCACATGATTGTGGTACAGCTGTACAGCTATGGCCAAAAGCTTTCCATCACCCTATACAATTAACTCATTTTGCTTCATAAAGTCAAATGAAACCTGCTGAATAATGTTACATTAACATACTGAATTGCATACTGCTTTGTAGTTTTCCTTATATATATATATATATATATATATATATATATATATATATATATATATATATATATATATATATAAAATGAAAAACTGACAAATTGAAAAATGTGACATTTCAAAATCTAACAATACTACCATTAGACATCCGCTACAGTTGCAATTTTATACAGCTTTTTTTTCTGTTTTTTAAATTATGTCTCAATCCTAAAATTCCAGGTGATGCAAACCTTCTGGCTTCAAGATCTGTTGGTTCCTTGGTGTGTACGGGTCAATATCAGAAATGACATTTATGTAAGGAAGAGGTGAAATTGCTGAGGATGCTTCTAGGGCCCTGTTCACAAAGCACATGAAGATGCCATTGAATGAACCTCCTGGGTTACTGATCTGAAGCGTTGCAACATGGTAAAGGTAACCCTACTTGACTCAGCTTCTCGTAGGGTTACCTTAGAATTGTGATTGGGAATGTTAGAGTCATGGAAGAAGAACAACCTTGTTTCGTGCACCTCTTGCAAAAATAAGAAAGTTAGCCTATTTTTTTGTGGTACACATATGTCCCTTGTACCTTAAAGGGTTAAAGTCCAGCATTGCAATGAAAACAGGACAGTAAAGACAGAACCTTTTGCACATCGACATTAAAGAGAAACACGTACAGTGCTCTACAAACACACACATCCCATTGTATGCATGCTCCTCATTTGCCATTATGTGAAAGAAAAGTTTCTAAATGTTCATATACATCAACATGTTAAACTGTATTATTATTATTATTATTATTATTATTATTATTATTATTATTATGACTGAGAGCACAACTTGTCACATGTTTGTATGTTTTCTTTAGCATTTTATTATTTCATTAAAAGAATGTTTCCAAACAGACGTGACCTACACAATATTTCTATATGTTTCTGGATCTAGAGGAGGGGTGTGGGGAGACTTGGAACAGTTGAATGAAGCTTCTTTTAAGATGTTCTTTTTCCCCCTTTTCCAAGGCATTCACGTCACCACAGTGTATTAACGTGCTGCAAACAAATACCAGGAATCTGCTCCGAGCTCTTTTCTGAAATAACGAATTAGGGTCCTGGACTTTCTTTGGGAGGCTGAGCGGTTTATTTTTAGTGTGACAGGCATTAACAGCAGCCAGGCCACTTGCTCTCCTGGCGTGTCTGTCACTCACCCTGCATAATCACTGCTAACCTCTTCTCAGAATAAGGTTCTGAGCGCTCAGTGTTTGACCCTGAGGGCTCTACGGAGCGCTGGGATCAATCAGCGGTAACAGGGGTCCCAATCAAACGGGACGATCAACAAAGCTGAATATTACTTTCTAAAACCCTTCCCTTTCATCACTGTGTGTTTTCACTCCGGCTCTTAATATGACTGTCAATTAAGACACAGATCTGACTGGTAGCCAACTTCTGTAACAATGGTCTGTTTAAATGGGTTTATTTAACAGCATACAGTGCCACCCAGTGGCTTACCATTGCATCACAGATCTTAGCATAAACACATTAAACACCCTTCCCTTATATTTACATTTTTTCCATCTCTTCTATTTAACAGTAAACCCACTTTGGTCTACAGTGATGATAATCAGATACGGTAACCCACTGCGCAAACCCAAAATGTATTGGCAGTACTGTAGCTGCATGCTGGCTATCAGTTCAGGCATGCAGGCACATATCCTCTGTACTGTGATGAACTCTCATCCCTGCAATACAGACATGACACCATAGCCATCTGCATCATAACTAACAATGTCACTAATACTTCATTAACAAGAACAACTAATCACTGAACTCCTTCATTGCAATGCTCCCGGAGACCCATCGAAGTGCTGTAGCTTTACAATATACAAAAAAAACTACACTAGACTTTCATAAAACATTTTCATGACAACCTCATATTAATGATTTCTTCAAAAAAAAAAAGAATAAAAAAAAAATTACCTGAAAAATCTGAGATTTAAACATGAATCAAAATGTTTTCTTTTACACTGTCAGTTTCCTTTTGAGAACTCATAACAAAACAATATTTTCTCATCTTTAAAGAAAAAAGGGATTATATTTCACATCAGACTCTTATCCTGGAAAAATCTTGCTACAGTAACCCAACACTCTCTCACTTTTGCTACAATTAGTGTAAGGTGCAAAGATTTAAAAACCTGTTACAGGCTGCCAATGAGCCGAATCAACCAGAAGCTGAATCTGCAGTCAGACAGAACTGACTAGATGGCAATGGCAGCCAGGGTGGAAGGGTCAATGCCAGTGCAAGTGGCTCCAGTCCCAGCTCGGCCCACGCTGCCTCTCACAGAGTGTACACAGTGATGTGGATGTCAGTATCTTGGAACACCTCTTCTATCATCACTGCCACCTTCTTCCAATCCAGACGATCCAGTCCGCAGCCAATCCTGAGAGAGAACAAAACAGGCACACGTTCAGCATATAACAGTCAGCATTTGCACCAGAGAACTTGCTTGATTTGTGGAGGTCATGATTATCAAAACTGGAACATAACCCTAAAGGGAAAAAAATAAAGTCTGTAAAGGTGTATTTTATTGAACCGGGGACCTCCTGGTTACAAGCCCTTTTCTTTAACCACCGGACCACACAGCCTCCTATACTTACATACACATTAAAAATACTTAATAAATTCAATGACAAACGTTTCGTTTTCTCAATGGTGTTGACATTCTAAATAATAAAGGTGTTGGAACTCTGTCAATACAGGAATGGTATCTTGTGGTCCCTGTTCCATATCCTACCTGGGCATTGACAGTTCTCTGACTTCATTGCTGACACAGTGCTCCCTCATGGCTTCCAAGCTCTTTCGCAGGCTCTCGTAGGTCGGTTTCTGGTGAGCCTTCTTCTTTGTGATCTGTAGCATGACAGAGAAAGAACCACTTTCAACAGCTAATTAAAGTACTGTGGGGCCCATACATAGAAACATACACAAGCCACTTCAACAGTTTGTGTTTTACAGTCCTGAAAACCTTTCAGATATGTTATATTATAGTACATACATACATAAAAACATACATAACTTATTAAAGCACTGCAAATGATGGTCCATTCTTACCAGATAGTAAACAAAGCGTTTTCCTCTTCTGAGCACTGCACACTCACCAGGCTGCTTCTCTGTGGGACAGGAATAAAACAATATTTGCTCAGTCCTAGTCGTGATAAATCAGGGTATATTTGAAGACTCCCGCTGCACAGCATGTCAGCTTTTAGTTTGAGGTTAACTAGACACACCACAGCTAAGACTTTGCATTGCCAGGTGCATTACAATGAAGGCGCAGGGACAAACCCGGAACGGCTCACACTGCTACCGTATTCCCTGTGCTAGCTACAACAATATCATGAACTTGGGTCAAACAGGACCGTTTGTTCTGATTCAGCTGTACACCACATGGTATAATACATGCTGTCTCCTACTCCTCTCCTCCAATCACGAGATGAGAGTTCACTTACTCTGTCCCAGCAGCTCCTGGACGCCCCCGAATTTCCTCTTGAAGAGCACGGCTATCCCAGCCCCCATGCGGCAGTCCTCGCTGATGCACTGAGCCAGAGACTCGCTCTGCGGACAGGAGAACAGGTCTCCCTTCACATGCCGGATCTGGAACCCCTAGCAGCAGCGAAAATGAATCCAGGTATTTCAGTTTTGTGCAACAACAACAACAACAACGATGCTTCCCAAGTTTTGTAGCGTACAGCTTTAAAATTAAATAGTTCACTTTCCTCCCAGCTCGCAATCCCAGTACTAAGTAGACCCTCTCTATGCTGAGCTTCTGAGGAGTATAGCGGGTTTGCTGGCACTTGGCTGCCTTTATAAATGGCTTAGGTTATACTGACCTCTTGTGACTGCTTTTGGTACAGAAATATAATGAAAACAATACAGCGTTGTTAAATGTGTGTTTTTAGGGTGCTGTTTACTTGTTAACATTTAAGACATCAGCTTTTAAAACAGTACCTGGAAAATAATTAGTAATATAGAATGATAAATGGATGATAATTAACCTCCCCGCCTCCAATACAATCATGCAGAATTATACACTAAATTATAATATATAATATACTTGCTTGAACCAAAGTCATTGTATTTATCTTGCTCTTATTGTATTACTTCTATATAAAGAAAGTTGAAATATATACACACACACACACACACACACACACACACACACACACACACACACACACACACTGTATCTTTACTTACAGTTACAGTGTGTTCTGTCATCGTTTCTGTGACTTCCTCCTTTGTTTCTGCACTTTCCATTTTGGGTTCTTTGCCTCAGTTACATAAACAAATAAGAGTCATTAACCAAACACTACAGACGCTATAATAAATTAAGAAAACATAATCATTCATGCATTGTCACGTTGTTGCTACCCGGAACCTAACTAGCCAATCTGGGTTGTAGTGGCAGACGGTTACACTGCAACACCACTTAATATCGACAGCGGTAACAAAACCTAAAACCCCAAATTATTATTATTATTAGTAGTAGTAATCGTAGTAGTCGTATTTTAAGAAAGTATATTTAAGGTAAAACTTCCAAACTGTTGTCAGTGTTGGTCGTACCAAGGTACCGGCGTTCGCGCACTGTGTACCCTGTCCGGAAACACATTTGCTGTATTTTATTTGCAATTCTGTGGATTTTAAAGTGTAATCGGTGTTGCAGCGTGTGTCTAACTCGATGACGTCTGCACGAAACAGCTCATCCTTATGTATCCAATTTAAACTTGAATCTAGGGACCGCAACCCGCTTTCGCAGTGCAACCATTTTGAGAGTGATATACAGTATCGTTGCCTACCTTTTTAAATGGTGTTCAGGTAACGTCGGTATTGAAGTATCGATACGCTACCGTAGTTTTATTCCACGGTCAGGTTCTCCCTTGCGCTTGTATAAATCACGTGAGCCGCAAACAAACCCTCACACACACTTTCGATTCGCTTTCTTAAAGGGGACGTTTCGTCCTGTATTATCAACCGATAGTATTCAGTAACACATTGAACCTTATTGTGGAATATTACATTAAATTTACATGTCGACAGATCGTTCATGATTTACCAGTGCATGCGTGACCTGGCTGTGAATTACAGTAAAAGACTAGAACCTGCCCCAATGCAATGGAAGGGTATTCAGATGGCAGTGTGCATGGAGCCACAGGCAGCGATCAGCCCTTGACAGACACCATTTGTTCAGTTTAATGCAATTGTTTTAATGTAGGCTGCAGTTTTTAATCATGTTCTTGTGTCCAATACTGAAGTTTTTTTTTGTTACTGGGTTTGGCCCTTAAAGTTCTTTTTATTATCATTTTTTTTTTACAATTCAGAACATTTATGTGACTTTAACTGATGAGCAACATATTGGGCTATCTAAAATTGTCAAGAAATACGATTTTGTGGGTGACCTGCAGTTTGTCTTGTTCTTAGTGATTCGTACAGCAGTCAATCCCTCTCTCTGGCTCTACACCAGGCTACGCTTTTTCTCCCATAATACATTGTGTGCCAACACTGCCTCAGTTGACTGGCGTTTCCACTGAGTCCTAGTGGAGACTGTGTTATACTCACCAGTATAAATACGTTATTGAGACAGTTTTAGTACTGTGCAATGTGAGGGGTGCATTTCCTGTGGTTGAAAAAGTGAGGGGGATGTGTCTCCCGTGTAAATTTCACCTATGTGTGTAACAACCAGGATTGGTTTCGGGGAACAGGCCTAATGCCCTTCCAGATGTTATACAAGTAACCCCCAGCAGGTGGAGCTCCTGTGTTACTGCCTGCTGAGTGTTCCATGCAGTCTGTCTATCATTCCATGCTGGACTGTACACTTATCGATCTCTTATTCTTCCTGCATGCTGATAAAGCTGTGTTTGGGGTTCAGCCAGCTGGTTGTGTTGCCTGTCCTTAATAAATTCCAGTCTGAGAGGAACAGAAGCTGTCCAACTTGGGGCTATAGACACCTTTACATAGAGGTGGTGCTTCCTGTGAAGGGGGAGGGGGGAGGGGGGTCTGCAGTAATCTGTAGGCACGGGATCAAAGCAAGCAATCCTATTAGCGGCCTGACATCCTATCCAGAATAAAGGCGATCAGAGCAGATTTCCACAGGATTACAGGTGCACACTGCAGGCATGAAAAGCAGGCAGGGCAGCAGGAACACTTTCAGTGGAGATGCTGGGGCTGATTGACTGACTAGTGCATCTTTTTGTTGTTTCATTGGGGCAAAACAGGCTTGTAAATGCATCTTTAGCACTCTGGGATTTACTACGTTTTACACTCCACTGTTTTTTTCAGATTTAAGTTGAAATATAATAAATGGTACAGATGCTTACTGATGCTTAGCGTGCATCAGAGAGGGGAGTGACTGTGGGCACAGGGAGCTAGGCAGCACCAGGGACAGAGGAAAGGGATTAGAACAAACATGCAAGGCACACAAAGCACTAACAAAAAATAAAAGTAAAGACCATATATAAGATTGATATACATTGCACTGTAAAGTTATAAAACTATAGATATAAAATGTGGTGCATGCACTGGTTTGAAAAGCACTGTGCATTCTTCTGCAAACAAAATACACTTTACTGTACATAACTATACTGTTCTTTACTATTCATATTTGTCCATAACCACTATTTCAGTAAAGCATTCTTATCTGAGCAAACACTTGTATGTGATAAAATCTGAGATGTAATCCCTGATCTTGCCCTCAATGCCAGGTATAATTCCATCACTGTCACCCCATTTCCAGTGTCACCTTCCTTCCATAATCCCCCAGGGGTGGCTTAGCCTGGTGTTTGTCTACACAATCTTCTTTCCCAGTGCAGGAGCGACTTGGCTGTTAATTACAGTAAAACAGACTAGAACCTGCCCCAATCCAATTAAAGGATATGCAGATGGCAGTGTGCATAGAGCCATATGCTGAGTGATATCAGCCCTTTGACAGACACAACTCTGAGTTGATTGTAGTTTATTTTATAACGTTAAGAGCCAGATTCTGAAAGCTATTTCCTCCAAATTGTTACATGCTGCTGACAGGCCCCCTATATTAGATGATTAGATGGTTTGGAAACTTGAAACCCTTATAAAAAGTCTTGACTACTGGACCAATAATAATATGCCTTTTTTGTTTTTTAAACAGCTGGTATAGATTCGCTTTTTCAACCCAGCAAATCAGCCTTTTAAATACTCTTTGGCTCCTGTGCCCTAAACCCGCCGCTGATCCTTGTGTCTGTGCACCTCTCCTGCTCTGAAGTGACAAACCCCACACCTGCCCCTCTAAACCTGCTGCAATCTCAACCTTCAGATCATCTGCAGGCTGTCACTCCGAGTCACAGTGAAGCAGGGCAGGAGCATCCAAATCTCATTAGAGGATCAAATAAAACGCCTTCACGACGCACCACATATACAGGATTAGCGGGCTTGTTGTTCACAGACATGCTGATGCTTCAGGTGAGGGGGCTCTGGATTCCCATCCACCTGCACTGCTCAATAAAGAAAACAAAAAAAAATAATACACTCAATCCTGCATTGACCTTCTATCCAAAACCATACAACACTCTATAGTAAGTTTAGGAGGTTCCCTGTTAAATTGCCCACCTGCAGCACCTCCAGATTAAGAGTGTTGCTTCCAGGTCCCTTTCTGGTGGCTTGCTGACCCCTCACCTAATAACATGCTTGGGGTTCTCTGGGTAAGCACAGACAGCATTTCCCATTCCTGTGAGGTCACAGCACTGTATCGCTGCCCTGCTAGCAGTACTGCACACTGCAGAGTGAATTAAAGGAACGAGTGCAACTTGATTCTTTGCACAGACCTCATTGTACTGTAACTGTATTGTATGCTGTATAGTTAATATGTGTAACTCAATCCTGGGGAGGAACACTAGCGACAATAATGTTGAAGAATTAAGATTTATCACTGTTTAGATCATTAAAATTGTCTCTTTCAAAGAGGATCATTGGGGTCTTTCATGTCCAGAGTATGCCGGACCCAGTCTATTACAAAGTAAGGCACCTCCTGCACCATAAAGCCTCCACACTGGCTCTGATCTTGAGCTCAGAGTGAGCCCTGAGCTTCCCTAGAGATCACCCACCCCAGTATGCTTTGTGTGAGAGCTGACAAGGCCAGAAACCAAGGTCATTGTCTTACAAGAGCTTTCGATAAGATCACCTTTCTCAATCTTATTTTAGCGTCGCTGGAGTTTTGTTTTTGCTCAGGTTCAGATTGCGCTGCTGTGATTAGACAGCACACGCCCTTGTAAGCAAGTGTGTCAGTCGTTCATCTTAAGCAACCTCACCTCCTCAGGTTAATTTCCAAAGAAATTAGAAGCCCTGAGAGGTCAGCTGAGGATCCCAATTCAACATCTCCACCCTGAGGTGTGAAACCAATCGGCTCTCTGCCACTTGCTGGGATTGTGGCATTAGGGAAGTCGCCAGTAGATTCTTACTTACAGCTTATTAATGTGTATTTGTGCCCTAATCTGATAAGTAAAGGAGATAGGTTTGTCCCTGGGCTCTTCAGCGCTGCAAGGCTCTTACTGAATGGCCAAGAAGCTCTGCAGTTAATCTGAGAAAGTGGGTCAGAGACAGCTAGTGGAGTGGAGGAGGAGGAGGACTGGACAACAAAATAGACACACCTGCCATAACACTGTCAGCAGGCAATACGAGTCATCCCTTTCAGTACCCTCTGCCAACCGAGCTCTTACTATCAGCCCTGTCAGAGCAGACGACTAGAGCGCATTGCTGGATTTCATTAATACGTTAGTTTAAGTGGGTTCAAATATGTTGCGCTCCGTTGACCAGCACTGTGCGCAAACACATTCTCCAGGGCTTTAAGAAGAAGTGGAACTGTGCATCGTAGCGTGAGGAGGGACCAGGACAAGGTTATGCTAATACTGTAAGGGTTATTTCATGATTAAACAAGACTTCTGAATAGTGAGGGCACTGGGGCCGGATTAAGGTTACTGGTATATCAACCAAATCGCTGAGCAAAAAGCGAAGGTGCTTTCTGAAGCATTTTGCACAGATGCTCTCCTTGGATTGGGGTCAAACATGTTAAAACACAATCATTTAAACTGGGTGCATTTAAAGGCAACTCTGAAGTACCTTTACTGTACTTGCAGATAGCATACACTGGGAATTTCATGCCCATATCAAGTTGCCCTTTAACTATTCTGTGATTTTCAGTACAGCATTTTTTAGCATTCCAATTCAGTGAAACAGCTACAGCAACATCTGACATTGAGGTACGCTTCTATAAATGTCAATATCAAAATAGAAAAATAAATAAATAAATAAATAAAGCAGTTTGTTTCTCTACCTTGTAGTGCTGCCACAGTTAATAATTAGAGGTCTGCTATTGTTTGCATTAAAGAGTGGTTGGTTTATGGAAAGCCTGCCTCACAGGTATTTCATCCTCCTGCCTTCCACCTGCACTCCTATTCTGCATCACACTGGTGCATTGCAGTGCATTGAAGAAGCTGCCAACTGAACCCATCTTATCACCAATTCATATGTAATGCCCTGTAGATTGTCTGGAGGGAATGCAAGGGGATTCTGTGGTGATTTCAGATGCAAAACAGCTATGGCAGTGTGACAGGATGGACCGAGGTTTGAGACTCAGAGACAGTATAAAGTTCAAAAATAAAGTTTTTAATAAACAAAAATACAAAATAAACCAGCACGAGGGCCAAACAAAAAGATTTCAAACACAAAATACCAACACAAATCAAAAACTTACAAAACAAAGTTTCCAGGCTGGGCGTTGCCTTCACTGGAACAGAAAAACAGCACATACAAACACACTCTTGCTTCTAGAACTCCCCTTCAACTCTCTCCCCTGGCTTTTATCCCCTGTGGCCCAATTATTCAATAATTGCTGATTAGTCAATTAGGGCTCCAGCCACATTCTCACATGTTTTCCTGGCAGGGAGGAATTTTAACCCCCTCCCTGCCAGTCCCAACCATGATCATAAAGACGGGGCAGTACCCCGTCACATATCCCCCCCCCTTGTGCCAAGCACAACATGGCCTAAATGGCCACCTCCCCCCTCAGTCTCAGTCCCGGAAGAGGGGGAAGCACAGTGTCCATGGGGGTGGCCATGGTGGGACGTCCGGCACCACCCAATTCTTCGTGGCCAGCAGCTCCCTCTTCCGGGGCTCCGGCCACACACTATCTTGCCGCGAAAGTGCAGCTGGGGGAGCTGGTCTGCAGCAGCGGACCCTCGGGAGGCAACGGCAGCAGCAGCGGACCCTCGGGTGGTGGAGACGGGAACGGCGGCCCGGCTCCCTCTGCTGGCGGAGACGGAAACGGCGGCCCGGCTCCCTCTGCTGGCGGAGACGCGAACGGCGGCCCGGCTCCCTCTGCTGGCGGAGACGCGAACGGCGGCCCGGCTCCCTCTGCTGGCGGAGACGCGAACGGCGGCCCGGCTCCCTCTGCTGGCGGAGACGGGAACGGCGGCCCGGCTCCCTCTGCTGGCGGAGACGGGAACGGCGGCCCGGCTCCCTCTGCTGGCGGAGACGGGAACGGCAACTCGTCTCCCTCTGCTGGCGGAGGCGGGAACGGCAGCTCGTCTCCCTCTGCTGGCGGAGGCGGGAACGGCAGCTTGTCTCCCTCTGCTGGCGGAGGCGGAAACGGCAGCTCGTCTCCCTCTGCTGGCGGAGGCGGAAACGGCAACTCGTCTCCCTCTGCTGGCGGAGGCGGGAACAGCCTGTATTCTTCCCCTACAGGTCCCTTCAGCCCTAGGCCTGTGGGCTTCCCCTTCTCGGGCCGTGGACGCACCGACTCCTCCCGCTCGGGCCGTGGACGCACCGACTCCTCCCTCTCGGGCAGTGGACGCACCGACTCCTCCCTCTCGGGCCGTGGACGCACCGACTCCTCCCTCTCGGGCTCCTCCCCCTTGGGCTGTGGATGTTCGGGCTCCTCCCTCTCGGGCTGTGGACGTTCGGGCTCCTCCCTCTCGGGCTGTGAACGTTCGGGCTCCTCCCTCTCGGGCTGTGGACGTTCGGGCTCCTCCCTCTCGGGCTGTGGACGTTCGGGCTCCTCCCTCTCGGGCTGTGGACGTTCGGGCTCCTCCCTCTCGGGCTGTGGACGTTCGGGCTCCCCCTCTCTGGGCGACGGCAGCGGCCCCCATTCTGGCTCTCGGGACGGCGGCTCCTCCCCTTCTGACTCTCGGGACGGCGGCTCCTCCCCTTCTGGCTCTCGGGACGACGGCTCCTCCCCTTCTGGCTCTCGGGACGGCGGCTCCTCCCCTTCTGGCTCTCGGGACGGCGGCTCCTCCCCTTCTGGCTCTCGTGACGACGGCTCCTCCCCTTCTGGCTCTCGGGACGACAGCTCACCCCTCTCTGGCTCTCGGGATGACAGCTCCTCCCCTTCTGGCTCTAGGGACGGCGGCTCACCCCTTTCTGGCTCTCGTGACGACAGCTCACCCCTCTCTGGCTCTCGGGACGACAGCTCACCCCTCTCTGGCTCTCGGGACGACAGCTCACCCCTCTCTGGCTCTCGGGACGACAGCTCACCCCTCTCTGGCTCTCGGGACGACAGCTCACCCCTCTCTGGCTCTCGGGACGACAGCTCACCCCTCTCTGGCTCTCGGGACGACAGCTCACCCCTCTCTGGCTCTCGGGACGACAGCTCACCCCTCTCTGGCTCTCGGGACGACAGCTCACCCCTCTCTGGCTCTCGGGACGACAGCTCACCCCTCTCTGGCTCTCGGGACGACAGCTCACCCCTCTCTGGCTCTCGGGACGACAGCTCACCCCTCTCTGGCTCTCGGGACGACAGCTCCTCCCCTTCTGGCTCTCGGGACGACAGCTCCACCTTCTTTATTGGAATGACTGGGGCATCTCCCATATCTACCGCCAGGTAGTTAACAACCATCAGGGCAAGCTCTGCGAAGGACGCCGGGTGATGCTGTTCCTCCCACTTTTCCCACCTCCCCCCATCTCGACGCCACAGCGTGTTGATAACTATAGGGAGGTCGTGGAAGAGGTCCGCCTCAGGGTGCATCAACCAGTCCCATATTTCCTGGGATGGTGGTGAAGGTGGTGATGTTGGCAGTGGTGGGGTGGCTGCCGAGGACGGGGTTTGCAGCTGCTCCTGGTCCCGATTGTGGGGGCATCCTGCCCAGTTGTGGCCATCCACCTCACAGCGCCCACACCAGTCAGCTGGTGGCCCATCTGGACAGGACCTCCACCGGTGATCCACCTTCCCGCACCAAGAGCACCAGGGAAAAAGGCTGGCTGGGTCCTCCAGCTGGGGTGGCTGTTGTTGCAGCAGCCTACATTTCTTCGGCTACTGCATCTCCTGCCTTTGCCGCTGTCTGCTCTTCTTGCCCATTTTAAATAAAGGTTTCCAAAAAAACTCCCAAAATTCAAGGAAAAAGAAAAAAAAAAAGAAATTACTGCTCTGAGCCTCCAGGTGGCTCCCACTTCTGACACCAACTGTGACAGGATGGACCGAGGTTTGAGACTCAGAGACAGTATAAAGTTCAAAAATAAAGTTTTTAATAAACAAAAATACAAAATAAACCAGCACGAGGGCCAAACAAAAAGATTTCAAACACAAAATACCAACACAAATCAAAAACTTACAAAACAAAGTTTCCAGGCTGGGCGTTGCCTTCACTGGAACAGAAAAACAGCACATACAAACACACTCTTGCTTCTAGAACTCTCCTTCAACTCTCTCCCCTAGCCAGGGCCTCTCCCCTGGCTTTTATCCCCTGTGGCTGGAGCCCAATTATTCAATAATTGCTGATTAGTCAATTAGGGCTCCAGCCACATTCTCACATGTTTTCCTGGCAGGGAGGAATTTTAACCCCCTCCCTGCCAGTCCCAACATTGATCATAAAGACGGGGCAGTACCCCGTCACAGGCAGATTCTCTTTTAAAAAAATGTAGACCCTTTTCCATTTCCAATTTTTCTTCTTACTTATTTAAGACTAGTTTTTGTTCTGGAAGGAAAAAAACTGCAAATACGATTCAACACCAAATAGAAAAACTACTTAAGATTACTTATAAACAAATCTGAGTGAATTATTCCAGCATTTGGTAAATGTATTGCCTGCTTTTTAGTAGAGAGCTTTGAGAATCTGTCACTATGTGTCCTACCAGGCTGATACAACCTACAAGGACTTTCACCAAGAGGAGCAGCACATACTGGACTCATTCTAGTAGACTAGTGGAATTGCTGGCATACTTAATCAATTATCTCCCACAGGTCAGGATCTGCATTAGATAAGGCTAACACTAAATACTAAGTCATCCAACACAAACACCCATCACTCCACAGAGACCTCATCCAACACAAACACCCATCACTCCACAGAGACCTCATCCAACAAAAACACCCATCACTCCACAGAGACCTCATCCAACACAAACACCCATCACTCCACAGAGACCTCATCCAACACAAACACCCATCACTCCACAGAGACCTCAACCAACACAAACACCCATCACTCCATAGAGACCTCATCCAACACAAACACCCATCACTCCACAGAGACATCATCCATTACAAACACCCATCACTCCACAGAGACCTCATCCATTACAAACACCCATCACTCCACAGAGACCTCATCCAACATGTATCAAAAACCCATCACTCCACAGAGACCTCATCCAACACAAACACCCATCACTCCACAGAGACCTCATCCAACAAAAACACCCATCACTCCACAGAGACATCATCCAACACAAACACCCATCACTCCACAGAGACATCATCCATTACAAACACCCATCACTCCATAGAGACCTCATCCATGACAAACACCCATCACTCCACAGAGACATAATCCAACACAAACACCCATCACTCCACAGAGACCTCATCCAACATGTATCAAACACCCATCACTCCACAGAGACCTCAACCAACACAAACACCCATCACTCCACAGAGACCTCATCCAACACAAACACCCATCACTCCACAGAGACATAATCCAACACAAACACCCATCACTCCACAGAGACCTCATCCAACATGTATCAAACACCCATCACTCCACAGAGACCTCATCCAACACAAACACCCATCACTCCACAGAGACCTCATCCAACACAAACACCCATCATTCCACAGAGACCTCATCCAACACAAACACCCATCACTCCACAGAGACCTCATCCAACAAAAACACCCATCACTCCACAGAGACATCATCCAACACAAACACCCATCACTCCACAGAGACCTCATCCATTACAAACACCCATCACTCCATAGAGACCTCATCCATGACAAACACCCATCACTCCACAGAAACCTCATCTAACACAAACACCCATCACTCCACAGAGACCTCATCCAACACAAACACCCATCACTCCACAGATACCTCAACACAAACACCCATCACACCACAGAGACCTCATCCAACACAAACACCCATCACTCCACAGAGACCTCATCCAACTCAAACACCCATCACTCTACAGAGACCTCATCCAACACAAACACCCATCACTCCACAGAGACCTCATCCAACATAAACACCCATCACTCCACAGAGACCTCAACCAACACAAACACCCATCACTCCACAGAGAACTCATCCAACACAAACACCCATAACTCCACAGAGACCTCATCCAACATGTATCAAAAACCCATCACTCCACAGAGACCTCATGCAACACAAACACCCATCACTCCACAGAGACCTCATCCAACAAAAACACCCATCACTCCACAGAGTCATCATCCAACACAAACACCCATCACTCCACAGAGACATCATCCATTACAAACACCCATCACTCCATAGAGACCTCATCCATGACAAACACCCATCACTCCACAGAGACATAATCCAACACAAACACCCATCACTCCACAGAGACCTCATCCAACATGTATCAAACACCCATCACTCCACAGAGACCTCAACCAACACAAACACCCATCACTCCACAGAGACCTCATCCAACACAAACACCCATCACTCCACAGAGACATAATCCAACACAAACACCCATCACTCCACAGAGACCTCATCCAACATGTATCAAACACCCATCACTCCACAGAGACCTCATCCAACACAAACACCCATCACTCCACAGAGACCTCATCCAACACAAACACCCATCATTCCACAGAGACCTCATCCAACACAAACACCCATCACTCCACAGAGACCTCATCCAACAAAAACACCCATCACTCCACAGAGACATCATCCAACACAAACACCCATCACTCCACAGAGACCTCATCCATTACAAACACCCATCACTCCATAGAGACCTCATCCATGACAAACACCCATCACTCCACAGAAACCTCATCTAACACAAACACCCATCACTCCACAGAGACCTCATCCAACACAAACACCCATCACTCCACAGATACCTCAACACAAACACCCATCACACCACAGAGACCTCATCCAACACAAACACCCATCACTCCACAGAGACCTCATCCAACTCAAACACCCATCACTCTACAGAGACCTCATCCAACACAAACACCCATCACTCCACAGAGACCTCATCCAACATAAACACCCATCATTCCACAGAGACCTCATCCAACACAAACACCCATCACTCCACAGAGAACTCATCCAACACAAACACCCATCACTCCACAGAGACCTCATCCAACACGTATCAAGTGTCATAGTCATACTGTAGACTGCCCGGTGATAATACGACCCATAAAGCTACCAGAAGAGTTGTATTAAGAGTAACAGTATAATCAATACACAATCACACATTTAAAAAAATAGGTTAACAGTTTGATTTGGCGATACGGGATGGTTTGACCTGATTTGTTGGCTTTCCAGGTTGATTATATTAACTAAAGTATTTGCCTTTTACACCAGCTGCCTTCTTGACACACCAATTGATCAGTCTAATTTAGAGATCATTGAGTTACGAATCTTGGAGTGGATGGCTGCAGAGAATCAAGTGAGCGATTAAGAGGCAATGTACGCGCTGAGTTGGAAAGCACCCGTTTACGAGAATTTGCATTTTGGGTATCCATAGCGGGGAGGTGTCTGTAGCAGACAACCCTTTTTCTGAGTAACTTGGTTTTGAAAAAGAAACTCCGCTGCCATCCCTGACTCCAAGGGCAAGCCTACCTTTTTGTTTTCACTTTTATGTTGAGCGCTGTTTGTTTCGTTTTTATGTTTGTATTTAATTTGGGAACCTCCTGTCTTGTCTAGTGCTGTGTGTATTTGTCTGAATACGAGAGAGAATGTATTCTTGCTCTAAATGACTTGTTGCTATATTAAACTATGTAACAGTGTAATGCCTGAGAAAGAACGACTGAACCCTTGAAACAATGTATCTGTGGTGGGTTATGGGAGGAAGTGACGGAAACAGGCAGCAAGTGAGGTACAACCTGCGCACCAGGGTTTTATTAATATTCGATATGGAGAATAGCAGGGGTCAAAAGACAGGTACGGTATTGCACAAACAAAAATAAGAAACCCCCTTGAATACTAGCAATAGTAATCAAGGGTTGAAATAAAAACAGTAAATAGAACAGTCCCGCACTACACAGAGACACAAAAGTTAAAACAAAACATTCACGTGGTTCATCCCCGCGGTGGCAACCGGTGTCCTCCAGCTGCTGCCCCAGCTCCCTCCTGAGGCTTCACAAACACAAAGGCACAGACAGAAGGTGCTGTGCTGCAGATCCGCCCAGGTATCCAAAGGGGTAGGGAAAGCAAGGGAAAACAAACTCACAGCTCTTCAAGGATCTGCAAACACAGGGCTTCAGTGGTGAAAAGAAATAAATGAAAACAAACAAACCAGCACGTCTCTTGCGGATGTTAATCCAGCACAGCCAACCCAAATGGCAGAACCCCACAGCCTAAATAGTGCCGAGCCCCACCCCAACAATCAGTGCACTGCCCCACCTCAGCCAATCGTCAAGCGCAGTACAGCTGATTGCAATAATGGGGCTCAACCATGAGGTCCTGCCCCAAGTTAAGATGGCCACCACCACTGCGGCTTCTGCCCCAACCATTACTCAGCCTTTCCTTTCACAGCGCTGCCAGTAGTCGGGAGGGTGAATTACAAGAGGGACTCCTTTCACACACACCCCCCTAAGAGTGGAGCCGTAGGCACACTCGGCCAACCCTAAGTTCCCTAATTGACCCCCCTCCCTAGAGAAAAAAATCAGCGTTTAGATGTTCCTTACCCGCACGATGCTTCACAACAAAGTTGAAGGGTTGCAGCGCCAGACTCCACCAAGTGATCCGCGCGTTTGTGTCCCTCATCGTGTGCAACCACTTCAGAGGAGCATGGTCCGTGACAAGAGTGAAAGGCCGACCCAGGAGGTAATAACAAAGAGAGTCCACAGCCCATTTAATGGCTAAGCACTCCTTCTCTATGACAGCGTAGTTCCGCTCCCTAGGGAGCAAATTCCTACTAAGGTACAGCACTGGCCGGGGCTCCATGCAAACCGAAAGGCATGGTCTGGAAATGAAACAGACCATCCGGGGTAGCGAATGCGGTTCTCACGAGAGCTGGACTCCAACGGGATCTGCCAATACCCCTTCGTCAGGTCCAGAGTTGACAAGTACCTCGCCTTACCCAGCCTGTCGAGGAGCTCGTCGACCCGGGGCATTGGATACGCATCAAACTTGGAGATGGCGTTCACCCCGCGGAAATCCACACAGAAGCAGGTAGTACCGTCCTTCTTAGGAACCATTACCACCGGACTGCACCACTCGCTCTGGGATGGTTGAACGACTCCAAGCTCAAGCATGTCCTCTACCTCCCGGCGCATCACGCTCCGCCGACTTTCTGGGATCCGGTAAGGCCTCTGTCTCACTCGAACACCTGGCGGAGTAATAATAGCATGTTCAATGATATTCGTTCTACCGGGCACCTTCGAAAAAACATCCCTGAACTCCTCAATTAGCTGTCTCAGCTCATTTTTCTGACGGGGAAGTAGTTGTTCCCCCATCGAAATCTCTGTTTGCTCAGGTGACCCTGCCTCAGGACCAAAATCCTCCTCAGGGCTCTCCATAGTGACACACAGGGCCTCTCTTTCTCTCCAGGGCTTCAACAAATTTACATGATAAATTTGGAGTGGTTTTCGGTGGTCAGGCTGCCTGATTTCATAATTGACCCTCCCTACCGCCCGGACCACCTCGTAGGGGCCTTGCCACTTGGAAAACAACTTAGAATCCGAGGAGGGAAGGAGCAGCAGTACCTTGTCACCAGGTCGAAAGGTCCGAATTATAGTTTGCTCACACCCGGAGTCCACTGAAGCATGGGTGCTCATCTTGCCTACCTTTACATTAATGATACACGGTCCCTCCCGTCCCTTCCCCTGATACTCACCTGCTTCAGCTGAGGTAAAACGGGAGGCCACGTCACACTCCATAGCAGCTAGGCAGTACCTGGCAATATGCCCAGCCTCGTGGCACCGGAAGCAGATCAGGGGTGACAAGGCTGTGGGAGACGGCTGCTTATCCCTTGCTCCCCCACCAGGGGGAGACGAGGAGGTTGTTTTGGCCCAGCTGGGAGCTAACCTTCGTCTCCACGTTGGAGGGGAGGCGCTCGGTGGGACCGATGAGGAGGCAGCCGCTGCTTTTGGGATCTCGGCCTTCTGGGTCGGGCCCGGTGTCGTCATCCGCGGTTTGGAGGGGGTCACCGTGGAGGATCCTGGGCTGGCCCGCAGAAGGGAGTCCTCGTAGGCCTCTGCGAGCTCAACGGCCTTCTCCATGATCTCCGGGCTGTGTCTGGCGACCCAGGCCTGGGTGTCGGCTCCAACCACTGCCAAGAACTGGTCAATGGCCACAGACTGTGCCACAGCCTCGGCCCCTCTCTTGGCAGGCCGTAGCCATCATGTGGTCCCAGAGCTGCTGGGCGACGATCCGGGGTCTCACTCCCTCTGGCCGCTGGTACTGCCGGAACCGGTGGCAGTGGGTCTCCGGGGTTATATTGAGATGCCGGAGAATGGCCTGTTTGACCTGCTCATAGTCCAGGGCAGCCTCATTGGAAAGCGCCCGGTAGGCAGCCTGAGCTTCACCATATAGACACGGGGCCAGTTGCGCTGCCCACAACGTCTTAGGCCAGCCCGAGACCGTGGCCACACGTTCAAAGGTGGTCAAGAACGCCTCTGGGTCATCCGCCGGCGTCATTTTCTGCAGCCTGATCTTCGGAGTGGGCTGTATTACTGTCCCAGCTCCCACCGTCGCCGGCGCCGTGACCAGCCCCTGAACCGCGGTACACATGGCTGTCAGTTGCTGCATCATGGCAGCCATGTGGGCTGTTCGCTCAGCCTCCCGCTGAGCGTCCCGCTCCTCACGTCTCCGCTCCTCACCATCCCTGCGCCGATCCTGGGCCTCCAGTAGGGCGGCCACCACGTTTGGGTCCATCCTCTCAATCCCACTCTGACACCACATGTGGTAGGTTATGGGAGGAAGTGAGGGAAACAGGCAGCAAGTGAGGTACAACCTGCGCACCAGCAAGGCAGGGCTGGGCAGGGTTTTATTAATATTCCGTATGGAGAATAGCAGGGGTCAAAAGACAGGTACGGTATTGCACAAACAAAAATAAGAAACCCCCTTGAATACTAGCAATAGTAATCAAGGGTTGAAATAAAAACAGTAAATAGAACAGTCCCGCACTACACAGAGACACAAAAGTTAAAACAAAACATTCACGTGGTTCCTCCACGCGGTGGCAACCGGTGTCCTCCAGCTGCTGCCCCAGCTCCCTCCTGAGGCTTCACAAACACAAAGGCACAGACAGAAGGTGCTGTGCTGCAGATCCGCCCAGGTATCCAAAGGGGTAGGGAAAGCAAGGGATAACAAACTCACAGCTCTTCAAGGATCTGCAAACACAGGGCTTCAGTTGTGAAAAGAAATAAATGAAAACAAACAAACCAGCACGTCTCTTGCGGATGTTAATCCAGCACAGCCAACCCAAATGGCAGAACCCCACAGCCTAAATAGTGCCGAGCCCCACCCCAACAATCAGTGCACTGCCCCACCTCAGCCAATCGTCAAGCGCAGCACAGCTGATTGCAATAATGGGGCTCAACCATGAGGTCCTGCCCCAAGTTAAGATGGCCGCCACCACTGCGGCTTCTGCCCCAACCATTACTCAGCCTTTCTCCTTTGTCTCGGTCCTCTCTTCACAGCGCTGCCAGTAGTCGGGAGGGTGAATTACAAGAGGGACTCCTTTCACTCCTGTCACAGTATCAAATTGAATTATTTGGCTGAAACACTGTAACTAAAAGACAGCAATTAGTTTGTGCAATATGAGAATTGAAACAAAATTACGTTTTAAATAAATGTGATTATTTTACATCCATGGCATTTTTATTGTGTGTTTGTGTTGTGCTTAGTCAAGACTTTATCCTCTGGCCCAAATAAAAGAACCTGATGCTAACAACCTAAAATCTTTGCTGTCGTTCACTCTTATGAATAGCAGGTTGACGCTCAGGACCAATCAAAACTTTATGCTAATGAGGGTAATCGTTAAGCTTTATCTCAATTCGTTTATAACATGCCTTTGTAGACGAAAATTGTTGGAGCTTAATGACGCTGTGGCAGGGATGACTGAGTGGTCTGACGTCAGGCAGAAGCAGGAACAAAACACTGACACCAGGTACGTACTGCAGTTCAAAAGGCTTGCGCCGTTTTAATTCAAAAATAAATAAAATATTTAAACAAAAACACTTGCTCACAGAGCGAAAATAAAAGGTTTCAACAAAACAAAATCACAAACACAAAAATACATAAACAAAGGTGAGGCTGGCCAGATTGCCTTCACTGTTCCTGTATGTTATAATTTCGTTTCGTTTTCACACGATCGCTCTTGCTCTCGCTCCTACAACACCCACCCCGAGCTAGAGAGCTGCAGGCTTTTTATAACAGGTGACCATCTCCCAATTAGCAACAAAATTAATCATTTAATTAATTCGGGAGATGGCCACCTTCTGCACGAGTTTTTCCCCTACTCCTGGCAGAGGACGAGCACCGATCTCGCCTCTGCCAGGACACGTTTTAAAAATAAACAAAATAACACGGCGGCGCTTCGCCGTCATAAATATAATACAATAAAAATAATACAAAATAAATACACAATACACTGCACAGGGGCGGAGGGGGAGACCCCGATCTAAAAATAAATAAACAATGTACAGGGCTGCTCGTCCTGTTACAGACGCATTATGTCTTCTGAATAGCAACTGACATTAAATAGACGGCTATGGACGAAATCCCATCACGTACTCCTGTTATCTCATTCCGACAGGCGTTAACCCTTTATGAATAGACCCCTAAAGGGGGTAACTGAGGACTTGCTTAATGGAAAATCATAAAATTCTGTTCCCTGGCTCGTAAGAGTAAAAGCAGGTTAATAGGCAACCCAGAAAATGAAGACTAAGAAACACACAACTTCTTCAGAAAGAGCTCCCCAATTTCTGCCTAAATCCCAAATCTCCAAATGAGGACAAAAATCCTTTAAGCAAAATTGGGTATTAAGGTATGGGCCAATAGCTGATTAGAAGGATCTCAAAGCGTCAATTCCTTTTTAATCCCCATGTCCTTGATCCCTAATCCTCGCTGACACTACTTAAAAAGGGTATAAAACCCTCAAATTGTGTCACTTGGAGCCAAGAAACCAACACCAGAGTAGGAAAGGTGGTGGCAAGGGTGCAGCAGCCACAGTCGCAGCCAGAGATTTTTTTCAAAGAAAAGCTGGGTAGCTAGTAGCTTCAGTTTCCATCTAAAACCACATTAAACCATTGCTTTTCTTAAATTCTCTTTCCTTTTATTCTTCTCATATTATCTGTAAGTGTTTTTTTTGTATAAATAACTCTATCAAAATGAACGGCACAGAGGGCAACAATTTCTACGTTCCCTTCTCTAACCGGTCAGGGGTCGTCCGCAGCCCGTTTGACTATCCGCAGTACTACCTGGCGGCCCCATGGAAGTTCTTCACATTGAGTGCCTACATGTTCCTGCTCATCTCCTTGGGTCTTCCCATCAACCTGCTCACACTGGTCGTTACCTTCAAGCACAAGAAGCTGAGGCAGCCTCTCAACTTCATCCTGGTCAACCTGGCGGTGGCCGGCCTCTTCATGGTCCTCTTCGGCTTCACCATTACCTTCTACTCAGCCATGAATGGATACTTCGTGTTCGGCCCCACCGGCTGTGCAACAGAAGGCTTCATGGCGACACTCGGAGGTGAGGAGTATGGGAGGGGGTGGGGCTACTTACAAATAGCTTTTAGATTTAAAAACAATTAACCAACTGAAGTAAACAGATCCTGATTTCACATTGTTGTAATGCTAAATAATAACATAGTAACTACTACTTGAAAATAAATTCTCAGGATGTAAACATGCTGTATGTTAAAAAAAAATCTATACAGCAAATTCATCAGGAACAGTGAGAGCGTGTTGAATGTGTAATATACTGATGTTTGCTTGCTCTTATTTGAGTAGATTTCTTTATAGTTTTAAGAGGAAAGTGAGGCTAATGATTAGTAGTAAAATAATTACAGAAAGTAGGACACATATTTACAAACCTATTCTGACACATTTTTTAAACTTTTGATTTGCGGATTGCAACTTGAAATCCAGCCAAACAAAGTCAGTATTTCCATATTAAAAGATACCGAAATGGAATAATCCATAATCTATGTACATGTAATAGGCACCTTGGAAATGTTAAAAATGTAATATGATTACATTAATGACCAAGCATTGACCTCTATTATCATTCACAATGGATTTTCACGGGACTGCTCAAATGAGATGGAATTTCCAGTAGGGGTTCCAGTGACTGCCCAGTATTCCATCTGACTGAGACTGAGTCACTGGGATTCTTAGACCTCTTTACATCTACATTCTGCCACCTTTTATAGCTATATGAATCTTTTTTTTTTGTATTTACCATCCATGGGAGATTCCATACAATAAAAATGTAGAAATGCTACAAGAAACCAAAATTCAATGACAAGTCTTTTTCAATTTTAGTTTCTTTGAGTATTTCTAAATTGAGCATTAATTGACTGTTTAATAGTCATGGATGATACGATACAAAATAGAACAGAAAGAGGTTCTGTGCTTCTCTGCTGCAGTGAGTTTACCATTTTTAAGAGAAGCGCAAACAGAACTGCCACTGTCTAGACATGCTGGGCAGGTTTCTCAATGCTGGTTTACTCTGAAGAACATTTAATAGAAGTGCTTCTAAGTAGGGGGGGTCATACCATTAACCATTTATCCCCCCCCTCTAAATTCTGCCTGTCACCATCTCTCTCTCTCTAGGTGAGGTGGCTCTCTGGTCCTTGGTGGTGCTGGCCATCGAGAGATACATTGTCATCTGCAAGCCAATGGGCAGCTTCCGCTTCTCCAGCACTCACGCCTCCATCGGTATCGCGTTCACTTGGGTCATGGCACTTACCTGCGCAGCGCCGCCGATTTTCGGTTGGTCCAGGTATGGGAATCCTGGGACACAAGGGGGTTCCAGGGATAGGGGAATTAGAATTACAGCATGGTCTATACCAGTGGTGGCCAAACTTCCTGACCCTATCAGCCGCATACCAAAATTTTGGTCGAGAGTCGCAAGACACGCATTGTAAAACAGGAAAGGTTTGCGAGCAAGACATTTTAAGTACTAGCATGGTTTTAAACATTTTTTTTTTAAATTCTCTCCAACATTAAACCGAAATCTTGCACTTACTCTGTGCAGTAGTTATTTCTTGATGGCAGCAAAATACATTAAGTGGGATACAGTATTTTCAAATGATGAACAGAAATCGCTTTTCAGAGCAAGACAGGTTTGCGTTGCGCAGTGCAGTGAGTATGTGATTATGCTGTGACTTATGTAAATTGCGTAAACCACATTGAACTCTTGAAGGAGCTGCTGGAGTCTCCTGTGGTTTCAGGCTGCTGTGGCAAAGAAAGTCTCGACTTGTGATAAGATGTAATTTGCTTAATTTTCATTTCGTATTTTAAATAATGTATTTTAACATGTATTCATAATGTGATTTCATTCTGTTTCTTTTCATTTAGAAATTTAAAAAAGTAAAAAATACTTCTCTTGCACATGATGTAAATTATGAATATAAGTGTGACTAAGGTTGGTTTAACCACCTCTGGTCATGGTTGTAACTAGCTATGAGGACACCGAGGTTGTGTCCTCGGTTGTTTTTTGCAACTGATGCTCATGTAAAAATGCTGGTAAAGTACAAAAGACTCCTTCATTTTCTCTGTTGGTTTGCTGTGTAACATAGATTTGGGGGTTGAATAGTAAATACCAAGCAGTCATATAGATACTGCAGCTATAGCTTGAAACCTCAGTTTGACCTCGGTAGAATGTCAGCTCTGGTTTTGGCCCTGCCTCTGGTCTATACACAAGCTTACATTTCCTTTTAGTTATCGGATTGTAGGTACTGTACATGCAGGACCTTGTTAGGACCTACTTGAAAATAAAAGCTTTAACCTTGATCCAAATCTATAAATATGTATTGAATAGTCTCTAGTGTTCTACCTACATAGGGTGCAGTTGTGTCGTTCTATTTTCATGAGCACAAAAAATATATTATTATTATGATGATGATGATGATGATGTTGGTTATATTGGTGATTCCAAGTCGAACCCCTGTCATTTCAGATACATCCCAGAGGGAATGCAGTGCTCCTGCGGGCCTGACTACTACACGATGAACCCTCACTTTAACAACGCCTCTTATGTCATCTACATGTTCTCTGTGCATTTCTGCGTTCCAGTCGTCATCATATTCTTCTCATATGGGCAGCTCATATGCAAAGTCAAAGAGGTGAGCAGACACAGAAACCCGCTTGGGAAAGTAAACTCTTTATCAGCATCTTTCCTGTTATCATACACTCCAGAACAATAGGATGCCACTTCACATTTTTCTTATTAGTCAACATGCGCCGAATAGAAACCAGGTACTAAAAGACAACAGGAACAATTGAGGAAGATTATAATCATCTAGTGGAGGGGCTAATGCTAACCATCTTAAAATATAAGCAATATATTATATTACAACACAAAAACATTTGTTACTTTTTAGTAGAACTAATTATCATATGGTTGAGAGTTTCAAGTTATGTGTGAGAAGATGGAAGCTCTGAGCAGGCACAATTGAAGAGCATCTCGTTTTTTTTTAAATTAGAAAGTTATCCCAGGGTTTGCAGATTTCTGTTTTCCAGGGCTGTCAATCTAAATTTCACCTAGTAAACCATTTCAAAAACATTCCGTAAGTAAGTGTACTGATGACCAGCTCTGAACTGCAAGCTTCAATGGTGACAGTGCATCTGCTCCCCAGGCTGCCGCAGCACAGCAGGAGTCTGCCACCACCCAGAAAGCGGAGCGCGAGGTCACGCGCATGGTCATCCTCATGGTCATCGGCTTCCTGATGGCCTGGACCCCCTACGCCTCTGTGGCATTGTGGATCTTCTTGAACCAAGGGGCCGACTTCTCCGCAACTCTCATGACCATTCCTGCCTTTTTCTCCAAGAGCTCTGCCTTGTATAACCCCATCATCTACGTGCTGCTGAACAAACAGGTACCCGCTGCACTAGCAGAGTTTCCACTGCCCCAACCCCATTACCATTTAAACCCCTCGCTCTGCAAGAAATATACCCAGCGCTCATTTTTCTGTAGCGGGCCGGGGTTAGCCACTGAGCCAGGCGTCCAGTTTTCAACACATAAATGGGTGATGATAAATGTGATCCCTCGTCAACAACTTAGGAGTGTGGCTAGTACAGTAACAGGATGGACAAGCCGAGGTCTGGGTGAGCATCGTGGCCCTCCAGACTTTTGAACCCATCCTGCACTCTCGGGTGGTCCTAGATATGCAAATGGCAGGCAAATTCAAGATCTGGTATACGCTGTTAACCTACAGTACTGATAAACTGATTTAGCCCAGTCAGCAGCAACAGGATACTGTAGTTAATATTTATTTAAGGAACACACGGGTCCAGTCTGTAGCACTTCCATAGATGACGGCTTGTAAATTCAAAAACATCCCCCTCCCAAAATAAGGATTGTTGCAGCACCATATCCCACGCAACACAAACCTCTACCCTTGTCACAGTTCCAGCCTGACTCAACCTGACTCTCTCCCCTCCAGTTCCGTAACTGCATGATCACCACAGTCTGCTGCGGAAAGAACCCGCTTGGGGATGATGACGTCTCCTCCACAGCGTCCCAGAGCAAGACAGAAGTGTCCTCTGTGTCCTCCAGCCAGGTGTCCCCAGCGTAGACCCCCAGCTCGGCTCCTCCACACCTCAGGCACCAGTTTCCTCTTTGACATAGCGTCTTTCAATTTCCATTTTTTTCACACTATTTGCATGAACTGAGACATTACTGATATCATAATCCGCAAAAAAAGAACATAACTCAGAAACTGCTGAAGAGATCTGTTAGAGTATTGATCATTCTGCTTTTGATAAACTTCTAAAGCCTCTACCTTAGTCTAGAAGGCTAGTATTTCTACACTGCTGCAGCACCTCCCTCCATCCCCCCTTATCCTTTCATCTTGATGTTAGCTTTAAAGTGTATTTGATTAACAATAGTTAGTTTGCAGAAAGTATCATAACGATGATCATGGGAAGGGCAGGTCAATTCATGGGTACCCCTGTGGTCAAAATGAAGTAGCCTTGTTAGCAACTTAATTCACACTTCCTAGATTTCTGCACAGTGTACTGTGAGCTCTTGTGTCCCCACACCCTAACCCCACATCCCCTCCTGCACAGACAAACGTAGAAAGAACAGTAACTCGCTAGAAGGATGCAGAGGGCATCATATCTGTGGTTGTTCTTCTTCTTTTAAGATTCACTCCCTCATTTAATATTTGCACCACTGCTAACAGCTCTGGATTCTGCATGCTCACAGCTGGGTTTGTTCAGTAACCATTCAATCCAGGGTTCATTTTAGTTGTTTTTTTTGCACGTTCTTGCTGCGCTGAGTAAGAGTCCACTTTTCAAAAATTTGCAAAAAAAATAGAAAGGTGATAAAAAAAGAAATAGCAAAAGTGTTTTATTTCATTGGGCTTTGTTTTGTTGTTCACTCAGTACAGGAAATGAACGCTTCTTCACAAACTGCTCCTAAATGTATGACTCTGTATTGAATCAGCAGTCACAAAGCAAAGCCTCATGGAGATCATAGCCACATAGAATTAAAAACAACTGTGTAGTTTGTATGTTCTTAAAAATAAATGTATGGAAGATGTAATCGTCAATGCTGAACTAAATGGAACTCTTATCTGATACGGATCTCTGCAATGTTTTGTATTAATGCATTTAGTGACTGTGTCACACAAAACAGGCGTGTAGTTCACACAGAGTGCTCTAGGAAATAAAGCTAGTCCATTTTTCTGTATATATAAGTTTTATCTGAGAAAAAAAAGATACCAAAAAACTCAAAGTGAACTATGCAACTGTTTTTGTTTTGTTTGTTGTCACTTTTTCTGTATATATTTTATAAATAACTTATATAATGTGAATTTGTAAAGTCAAAAGTTAGCAATAGAAATAAATGCATGCATCAAAATTGTGAGGTGTTTGTTTGATCTTTATGCTGCTGAATGGAGTCCACTACGTGCCTTAGACTATACCTCTGATTGTTGAAAATAAATAAATAGTAACTACAGCATTTACACTTCAACAGAAATATATGAATTTGCATTCAGTAAGAAATATTGCACAACAAAGGAACACACAAATATATCAGTCATTTAGCGATGAATGAAATCATTTAAAAAGTTCTCTTTTTTGTGTTTTGGGAATAAAACATCTAAAAGGTTTACAGTAGACCATTATACTTTGTCCTATGTAGAGTTCATTCTCAGCTGGTAATTAATGAATAATTACCTCCAAATACATGAAAATCCAGGACCATCTTAATCTAGCACCTCCCCTGTTCTTAGAGACGCCACTGTCTATAAACACTAACTAAAGACAAGCAGAGGTGCAAATTAACCCACACCTTGGAAATACAGGGAGAGAGGGCTCATCTTGGTAAACCCCATGCATGCTAGGAAGCAGTTTTTTTCAAGCAGTTTTATTAACAAAGAAGAAATACTCTCCTTTGCCTCACTGTCACTTCCATACCGCAGCACAATCACACTCACAGACCTGTCAACTCTCCCTTATTTGCCAGACTTCTCCCAGACAACTCCTGGGGCAGGTTTACTCTCCGATTTTCCTCAAAACTCTACCTTTATGTCAGCAAACTAATTTCTGCACAAGTCATGTACAGTCTGTGGTGCAATCCCTGTCTGTATTCAGCAAGGTTTAGGACCCAGGGGAGCCCTGTGGCAGGCATGCATTAAGTGCGCGAGCCAAGCTCACATACTTGACCATCTACAGCCCCTTTCACAATGGCACTTCTATCCGGGTCCAGACCCAGGTTCTGACTGCCTGGGTCACAATCCGGCATAGTGTGAAACCACGTACCTGGATCGTACCCAAGTTAACTGGGGTCCCAGCGACCCACCTCAGGATGTGGGTCGACGCACTTTGACCCAGTTTGGAAAAAGGCATACTTTCTGTAAACTATGCAGGACTGATTTTAACAGTGGGACATGAGAACAAGAATGTTTGTGGTAAGCACAAGAGATCACAAAAACACAGAAAACACCAGCGCTTCCACCAAGTGGTATTATTGATCTGCCACATATGTGCAGTGTAATGAATCTGAAACAAAAACACATTTTCAATGTGAAAAAATGCAGAGTTATAAAAAGGGACAAGCCATTTAAAGTGGAGATATCAAAAACACAAGCCAAGTTTCAAGAAACCATTGGGGCAACCTTGCCCAGCACAAAGCAAATAGGCACAACTGCAAAAACAATGGGGGCCAAGATTGCCCCAGTTGTTTCTACTAACTTGGCTTGTGTTTTTGATGCAAGTTCGATCCACTTTTACTGTGCATGAAAAACACAAGCCAAGTAACAATCAATCTGCTCATGTTTATTTGTTTATTTGTTTAATTTACCTTTTCAACTCCATAGTGCTCGATTCCACCCCCCCCCCCCCCAAAAAAAGTGCCAGAACGCACTATATCATTTCAACAACAAAATGAACTAAGAATAACATACAGTAGAAGCCCGTTCATCCGAACATAGCAATGGTTCGTATTAATGAGCGTTAACATGTTTACAAAAACAGCAGTACAGTGCATTCCGGTATGTTTTACCTGTCTCAGGTACCTTTCAATTGTTTTTTTTGTTTTGTTTTTAAGAGGACTACACTTACCAGAATGCAATGGGGTGTAAGTTTACAAGCCTGAACTGTCCCGGTGTACACGCAGTCACATGGTAACCCTACAGGGTGTTGTTCTGACTGCCCTGCAGTCCGAATAGGAGTACTCTGAATAAGTACTCAAAACTCTGTGTTTACATGCATAAGTATTCTAGAATATTTGTTTCTGTTTGTACGTGTGTGAGAGTGTCTAATAAATAATGCTGTTTGTATTAAAGTTATTTAACAAGTTAATGGTGATAATGCAACTATTGTATTTTTGAATAAGCCACGTCTACCATCAATAAACGAAAGTAATTATCCAACATTTTAATATTATACAAAATAACATTTAATGAATTACTAAAAAAAAAATTAAAAAGTTATTTAGAGAAGCAAGTTTCTAAATTAGACAGTCAAGTAAAAAAATTACATTAAAATCACGAAATGGTATAGAAATGTATAACAAATATGCTTTAAGGAACATAGAAGCCACCACCAAAAACACTGCTTGAAGAGAACCTCTCTTACCCAGAACACCTTGCTTCTGTATAAGAAGATTTCGTGGCGTCACCAATGTGAGGTATGACACAGGCCCGGTTTTTGGGATGGAACCGCATAACAGTCTCGCATTTTGATTGGTCCATGTCTGTCACATGAATACGTCGTCACATGAGTGGAAAAGCGTGCAGGCATTTTTAACATTGTGATCAGATAGAGAGAGTGATCTGCTTTCCACAACCTTACCATTAAAATATAATGTGGTATTACACTGTACTGATATAACAAACTATGAGGAATTACTTTATATAAATGATCATGTTATGCACAAATGTAAGAATTGGCTTTCTGTGGTGGTGTACTTTTTTCTTTCAAGTAGCATATATCTTTTAGATAACGTCCCAAATTCTGGGCCGCCTTGGTTTTTAGATAACGTTCCAAATTCTGGGCCGCTTTGGTTTTTAGATAACGTCCCAAATTCTGGGCTGCCTTGGTTTTTAGATAACATCCCAAATTCTGGGCCACTTTGCATTTCCGAATTCAGCCCAGTTTTGGGGAATCAGCTGACAGCCGAGTTTCTAAGTCATGCATGCACAGTTTACCATAAACTGGATCGTGAATTCATTTGAGAGTAACCCTTAGTACATTAATCAAAGTTCATGTATTTTTTACTCTCCCCAGAAATCTTTTTTTTTTTTTTTAATGAAAAAAACAAAAATGTAAATGTTAAAAAACGTATTTCTTATTACATGAAGAAACTACATTGCACTGAAATAGATACATGAAAATTAATTTAAGCAGTCGTTTTCCTTTATTAAAGGCTAATATTAAAACACATTTTTGGGAAGGAACATGGTATTCCGAAAAAAGGACATCTCGTTTTCTTATGTAACGTCCATCAATATATTGTAGTGTTTCAGGTTCTTTTTGGACAGAAATGAGACTGCAACTGTGAGTAGATGAAGGCCGTTTATTTTGACAATAATTAAATAATCACAAAATAAAATCATAAAGTGAGGGAAAGGAGACTGGGAGTCGAAAGTGAAAATAAATGATTGTAGTAATTTTTCTTTTACCCTACCCTTCCCAGTCTTTTCCCCGCCCCTCTTGTGCGCAAAACCTGAACTCCAATTCCCCTCCACACACGTGTACCACCATGCAACCCCTGCACGCATACACCCACCATGCAACCCCTGCACGCATACACCCACCATGCAACCCCTGCACGCATACACCCACCATGCAACCCCTGCACGCATACACCCACCATGCAACCCCTGCACGCATACACCCACCATGCAACCCCTGCACGCATACACCCACCATGCAACCCCTGCACGCACACACCACCATGCAACCCCTGCACGCACACACCACCATGCAACCCCTGCACGCACACACCACCATGCAACCCCTGCACGCATACACCCACCGTAGCAATTCTTTGCAAAATATATTTTCGGGTATTCAGCCCAATTCATGTCTATGGCAGTGTTATAAAACACATTGTCAGGCATATCTCTCGAACCCGAGCACGTAGAACCACCATTCAAAGTGATATAGACTCAGTGAAGCACCCCAAACCACCCCCTAAAAAGGTGTGGTGGTTCACCCAAAAACTCATGTCATGATGAAAAAATTCACTTTGCCAAGCCGTCCTGGCATTTGAACCATGAAAATGGTGACTCCTTGTGCGGGGCCCCATGGGGCCCCAACGCAAAAAAAAATCAAGTTCTAACCCCCACAGAACCCGAGATACGCCCTGTCAAAAATGTCCAAAAACTACCCTTTTCGGGGTCATATCTCCTAGGGTCATGTCTGGGGGCCCTCTTTCACAGGGAGCCACCCGTTTTCAAATGCTACATTTTCAACAAATTTTCACATTTTCAGCATGATGGCATATCAAGGTTGCATTTCCAATAGCTTTTGAGCTCCAGGTTGGCAAAAAAAGTCTAAACTGGTGTCCTTTCTAGCTGGGGACACGTCACTTGGAGGGATCGACAGGGGCCCCGAGGTGGACCTCCATACCGATTTTCAAGTCTTGGGGACCCCCGGAACCCGAGATACAGCACCCTGAAAAATGTCTATGGGAAATCCCATTATAAAACCCCTTTGGAGCAACGCCCACCATCTGGCGGTGGGGTGGCGTTTGAACCCGTGGCCAATGTCTTTCTTTAGCTAAGACTCTTGTGCACGCAAAGAATGTCCTTCTGAGTTTGTTGGCCCAGGGGTCGTGGAGATAAGGGTACGATAAGAGACCACCCCCTTCCCTATGGCAAATCCCATTATAAAAACACCATTGGGGTAGGCTCAGCTAATGGCGGTCATGGGTCTTACGAACTCGAAGGAACCCATTTTCTTTAGCTAAGATTGTTGTGCATCTAAAAAGAGTACAGAAGCATCAATTTAAGTCCATTCCAAGTGTTTTGTGATCACAGTATCAGCCTGAGTGTATCGGAGCACAGTTTTGCACCAAAAGCGAGGGGAGGCGAAAAAAAGCACTATATACCCTATTCTTTAAGATATCACTTTGCAGTGCAAATTTGAGGAACGCAACCACTTAGCAACTTGCAAATTGGTACTGCAATTTAAAGGCCTGTAGTGTCAGACTGGTAGTGCCTAACTGATTCAAGTGTTTTTGGAATGATTCTTGCAAAGACTGATTTATAAGAAAAAAGAGAGATTGACAAACAGCATTTTGCTTTATATGCAGAAACGGGCAACTACAAGAGGGTGTCAAACAAGCTGTGAGTGTCCCAGGAGGCTACAGAGTACCTCTGAGTATGAATCCAGATGCTCGCAGTACCTGTTCTTAGATGTCCAAAACCAATGTATCGCTGTATAACTGTATACCATATAAATATCACTTTTTATTGTGTATTAGCGAAAATTGTAAAGGGGTACTCGAGCTGAAACCTCCAGATAGAAGGGGTACAGTTTCAAAAAAAGGTTGAAAACCCCTGACCTACAGTATAAATGATCAGGAATAGATAAGGGAAATGCTGACTAATACAATACAATAGGATTTATTTGAAGTTGTTGAAGGGCACTGGTCTCTTAAACCCAGAAGTTCTGATAAACCCCTATGCCTCACTATATATTGATGGACATTACATAAGCAAATGAGATGACCTTTTTTTTTTTTTGGTATACCATGTTCCTAAATGTTTTCTGAGGAGAGTAAAAAATACATTAACTTTGATTCATGTACTCTTAAATGAATTAACGGTCCAGTTTATGGTAAACTGTGCATGCATGACTTAGAAACTCGGCTGTCAGCTAAGCAGAATAATATCTCAAAAACTGGCCTGAATTCGAAAATGCAGAATTCGGAACGTTATCTGAAAACCAGAGCAGCCCAGAAACTGGGATGTTATCAAAGCGGGCCAGAATTTGGGACGTTATCTAAAAACCAAAGCGGCCCAGAATTTGGGACGTTATCTAAAAACCAAAGCGGCCCAGAATTTGGGATGTTATCTGCAAACCAAATCGGCCCAGAATTTGGGATGTTATCTGAAAAGTAAAGCGGCCCAGAATTTGCGACGTAAATGAAAACAGCGGCAGTCTATATGTAAAACTGTGATTACATTAGAGATAAACTAATGTATCCTGTAACAAAACTGCAATAGCGTATATGTTTTATATTAAAATATATCGCAAAAACGATTATAGATATATGCTACTTGAAAGAAAAAAGTACACCACCACAGAAAGCCAATTCTTACATTCGTGCATAACATGATAATTTATATAAAGTAATTCCTCATAGTTTGTTATATCAGTACAGTGTAATACCACATTATATTTTAATGGTAAGGTTGTGGAAAGCAGATCACTCTCTCTATCTGATCACAATGTTAAAAATGCCTGCACGCTTTTCCACTCGTGTGACGAAGTATTAATGTGACAGACATGGACCAATCAAAATGCGAGACTGTTATGCGGTTCCATCCCAAAAACCGGGCCTGTGTCATACCTCACCAATGTTTACTAAACATTTCAAGGAACTATTTTCAATAGTAGAACATAGGGAGTAAATAGATTAGCATAAAATGAAAGCTAATCCTATTTTTAATAATAGAAAATTAAAATGTATGTCTGTAAATTAAATTGTGCTCTTTTTTTTAACGAATCTGCTGATGGCGTATCCCAGACTGGATGTTTATACTGTAAAGCAGGAAGGGCTGACGAGAGCTTTGAGTTTGACAGCGTAGATGCGAGCTGGTGAAAATTAGACTATTAAACTGTATTGGTGAAGCTATACGAATAGCAATCACAGAATGTTGTTTTGTTTTTGCATACGTCTTATGAACAGCGTATCCCTATAAAACCAGGAGTTCTGCTATCATATTCATTAACTAAACCTGAATACTGACCTTGATTGCGAAACTTTACACCGGTGCATATACCTCAGTTTACTGTAAGTGTATGCAATAATATTTAGTTTTTTAAGAATAATTTTGTCAGAACTGTAGAAGTTTTGCCAGTCAGTAAGGAGACAGGATTTTAAACAAAGATGTAAAGTTTGTGTGTGTGTGTGTGTTTTTTTTTTTTTTTTGTATTAGAAAAAAAATAACTAAAGCAGAAAAATCTCATGGAGATCGGTAAGATAGCTACGGCAAATAAGATGAGTTTAATAATCGTGAATGTGCTTGCACAAGCTACGGCAGCTTTCTAAACATTTTATAATTGTATATAAGGAAGTACCTTAAACATCTACGTAATGTATGACAAATATTAACTTCCCTATACCGAGAGCTGAAATGACAAATTACTCGCGCAACATTCATTGGACCGCCCTGCTAGTAAGTAAGTAGTAAAAAATGTAAAGAAAAAAATAAAGATGAAGAGACACAGACGATTCTTATTTTGGCTGTTAACCTTTACAAAGCGTTTTGAAAACCATAGTGGACTTAGCTCAGAGGGTAAAACCACTGATCCTGTAACAAGAGAAACGCCTCAGAACTGACTGAAACTTCACATCGTAAACGTATATAAACAATGGGACTGGCACCGAGCGAGCCATGCATCTATGAGAAGCTGTCTGAAAGTGTCGATATCCTGAGGCGATCCGGGTATCGATATGGAATGTCGGAGAGGGAGATCGAGAAGTTCATAAAGCAGGTGCTGGAAACGAATGAGCCCAGGCGAGAGCCGCCCCAATTCCCCATCCTGCTGGCAGCGTGCAAGGTCAGATTATATACTGTGCTGTAAATAGATGGGAAGCATTAAGGAAGGGGTAAACGACGATACATGTTGAATCTCTGGATTCTTACCATCATGTTAATGTACCATTGTATTACTTCTAGCAAACAATATGAAATGCTGAACTGAAATCGCAAGTGTTACATTTGAAATGTGTAATACTGTACAGAGTCAGCATTTACTAATGAAACACAAGTTCGTTATTCACCAAACTGTTCTAGATTGTGGGTGACTTCATTAACAAGGGGCTAACCCCTCCCAGGAGCCCCAAGGTGTATGTTTCAGTTGAGGTGTTGGAGCACAATGTGATTTTTTTCCAGGACCTATAGGAGCTGCATGTTTTCACTGTTGTCTTTCCTTTCCCCTTCATGCAGCTTGTAATTGCACTGGGATTCCTCTTGGTGGCAGTGCTGGCGTTCACCTACCCTCTTAGCTTTCCACAGTACAGGTTTCCTGTGGGTCATGCTCACAACTGGTCCTCTCCCATCAGCCACGTGCGCCTCCTGTCTCTGCCCATTGCCAAGAAGTACAACCTCGAAGGTACATAGTTAACTCTGCTTTCACAGGGACCGCAATGCACTGTGGAATTTGTAGTTCTGCACTTCTGAAAGACAAGACACAGATAAAAAAAAATCCTGAAGGCACTGTGGGTTCAAAAACTGGAGAACCTGGAGTCATATGGTCACCCTATAAATAGGGCATTCTTACCTCAGAATTACATTTGAATTGCTGTGCTGCTAAACCTTTGGCTTGCTAAAAACACTTTGCTAGTCATTTGAAATGCGTAAGTCCAATTTGGCAGTCTCTCTGTGTCCTGCAGTCTTGTCTTTATGATCTGTAGTCTGCTAAAGATTCGTATCAGCTGTAGAAATGAAAGGCTGTGTTATTAGTTAAACACGTGTTAACTGGTACCCAGGGGAATGGATTTGAATGATCATTTCCATTTTCCCTGAATTGTTCTGCACTGTGTCGTACCTTCAGGATTTAAGTAATCATTTGCTTTCTGGAATTTGAATATTCCTTTTTGTTGTAAAATACATAGAACCGTTGATTTAGTTCCTCTGGATCTTGCTTGCTAACTTATTTAGTACTTAGAACATGTGTTGTTGTGCTGCACTGTGATGCTTCCTGTTTCTCAGGGGATTTTTTAGGATAGATATGATACAACGGGACGTTTCCATTTAACAAATGCGCTCGCATAAAATCCACCGCAGCATCGATATGGATACATACAAAATATATATACAGTTGTAGTCAAAAGTTTACATACCCGAATGGAAATTTATAATTTCTAGAAATTTCTCTAAAACAAATAATTCTAGGAAAAATCTTTTGTAGCAAAAGTTTTGCTTTTGTGGATGAGGAAAAAATAGATGTCTACAATTATTTATTTTGCAAAACTCCAAAAATGCTAATTCAAAAGTATTCATACCCTGACAAGGAAAATTAAAGTAATAGCTAGTTGAGGCACCTTTAGCAATAATAACCTCTTTTAAACGATTAGGATATTTGTCAATGAGCTTTTGACATGATTCTTTAGTGATTTTTGACTATTCTTCAACGCAAAATTGTTCCAGTTCATTCAAATTCCAAGGACTTCTCTTGTGCACAATACCAAAGATTCTCAATCAGATTTAGACCGGGACTTTGACTAGGCCATTCCAGAACCTTCATTTTATTCTTCTTTAACCATTCTGAAGTAGATTTTGGTGTGTGCTTTGGATCGTTGTTGTGTTGGAATGTCCAGTTACACTTTAAAAGTTTTGTAGTGGAGGGTTTCAGATGATTGGCCAATATCTATTGGTCTGCTATGGAATCCATTTTATCATGTATTGGAACTAAATTTCCTGTGCCATTAGAGGAAAAACAGCCCCATAGAAGGATATTACCACCTCCATGCTTGACAGTAGGTGTGGTGTCCTTTTGTTTGTACGCCTCACCAGACTTTCTGCAAACGTAACGACTATCAGCGTGACCACATAGCTCGATTTTTGTTTCACCACTCCACAAAACCTTTGAGCAGAACTCATATCCATCATTCAAATGCCATTTTGCAAACTTTAAGCGAGTGTCCGTGTGATGTTTTCCTAAGAGTGGCTTTTTCCTTGGCCTGCGACCATTGAGACCTTCACCTTGCAGTACTTAAAATGCAAGACCTACGGTTGAAATGGAAACCTCAGTCCCACTTGCAGCCAATTCACTTTGAATATCTTTGGCAGTCAATCTCGGACTGAATAGATTCAATTCTTTTATAGCCTATTTGCATACGACATGCCTTTTAAAGCCGGGATAATTCTGGTCGCTCTTCTTTGCACTCTTTCTAGAGCAGCAATATCCTTTTTGTAACGAGGTGACCAGAACTGAACACATTATTCTAGATGACGTCTTACTAATGCATTGTAAAGTTTTAACATTACTTCCCTTGATTTAAATTCAACACTTTTCACAATATATCCTGTTGGTCTTTTTTATAGCTTCCCCACATTGTCTAGATGAAGACATTTCTGAGTCAACATAAACTAGGTCTTTTTCATAGATTCCTTCTTCAATTTCAGTTTCTCCCATATGATATTCATAGTGCACATTTGTATTGCCTGCGTGCAGTACCTTACACTTTTCTCATTTGCCATGTGTCTGCCCAGTTCTGAATGCTGTCTAGATCATTTTGAATGACCTTTGCTGCTGCAACAGTGGTTGCCACTCCTCCTATTTTTATGTCGTCTGCAAATTTAACAAGTTTGCTTACTATACCAGAATCTAAATCATTAATGTTGATTAGGAATAGGATATTCTTTGCTTTCGAGAAATTTCTAGAAATTATAAATTTCCATTGGGGTATGTAAACTTTTGACTATATCTATCTATCTATCTATCTATCTATCTATCTATCTATCTATCTATCTATCTATCTATCTATCTGTCTATCTATCATTAACGTATTTTCAGTGTAACTCTAAAAGAGAACAGCTTATTGTTTGTTTGAATTGTTTTGTCCAGCTCGTGTCTCTACTGCTGATCTTCCACGTCTGGCTTTCGTTCCCTCTCTCCCCTACGCCTGCAGCCGCGGATCAGTTCTGCACCAATTCTTCACTTTTCAACAGTTCTTGTGATTTCCACAAGCTGAATCACTTTAATATGTTTCATAACTCCCCTTTGTTTTGCTTGGACTTTACTCCAGATGCCAGGGCTGTTAGAGGACAGGCTGTCTGATCTTTATTTATTTAAACATTGTAATTCTAAAGGGTGTGGGGGTGTTTTGCAATTGTTGTTATAGCTGGCTTGGTTTAGTGTGTGATACAGGGATGGAAATAAGACTCCTGTTGCATAGCAGTTTCACCCATTCCAGGTTTTAAGGTGTGTCTTAATAAACTCCTAGTAAAACCAGGATTGGATCCAACTGCTATGCAAAGGCGGTCTTATTTCCATCCCTGTGATAGCTACATATACAATGACATATTTCATGTTTCTTTTAGGATAGGCTGGTCTTTATTAGGTTGACCTTTTATTAGATTTGTTTCTAGTTGTGGTTTATTCATGCCTGGACAAAAGTATGTTTCAAACTGTGTTTAAGGGTTGCATTGTATCCTGTGGTTTGCTCTCAGATGGTGCTGATAAGGTTTCACTCATTCAGAATGAAACTTCCTAATCCATCTTTTGTCTGAGTTGCATAAATCTGCAATTCTATATTTATGACTCCTTCCTGACCCTGTTAGTGTGTGTCTGATATTGCACAACTCCAGCCTAGTTTACTGGCATTGAAATAAACCCCACTTTGCATAACAAATCCAGGTTTCACTACAAGCATTGGTTTATGAACCGAATGCAGCACAGTGCGTCTGAAACTCAAGGGTCTAATTAAAACCTGGAGCTGCTATGGCTCTCTGATCGATGGGTCTCACGTCTGATTTATATAATGATTGGGTTGTTGGACTCATTGCATTGTGCAGTCGTTGATTTCTGTGATGCGTACTCGGACACTCTTATTAAATAAATAGAAACTAGATGTTTCATCTCAGTAGGGATGTCCTGGTGAAATATATTCAGAAATAAACAGACAAATTCTTACGCTGTGAGGGACCGTGCAGCTGCCTCAGCTCCACCTCCGAACCCAGCTGGCCTATCTGCTGCTGTGAGGAAGCAGTGTTTGGATAAGAGAGAGACGTCATCTGCACGTTGTTTTTGTAAAGGTCATGAGTGTGAATCCCGACTGGGGTCGATTTGGCACTGGGGCAGGTCGTGATGTTCCTTGATCCTGAGCGTGCAGGGTGAGGGGCCTTCTTTTTGGCCTGTTCGGGCCTAATTTTAAAGCTTGAACCGGACCCGACCTCAGCCAATCCGAACCCGACCCGAGCCTGAGTGTCGTTGTTTTCACACCTGACCCAAACCCCCCCCCCAAATATAATGATCCTTAACTAAGGCACGCTCTATGTTCTTGTTACCATAAAATAGGCACACATACATAAGATCTACTTGAATTCACATAATCATTATTTTGGACTTGCCCACACAACCCCAAACAGCAATGTCAAGCTTCATTATACCACAACTGCAGCTTTTAATAATGATATAATTTCTTACCGTAACCCAGTAAAGTGATAAAATCCCTCTTAACAGAAAACAAACCAAAATAATTTTAAAAAAAAAACACACAAGTAGAGTGTTTGAAAAATGCTTGATGACCTGTTGGAGTGTTAGGGGCTTGAGGATTCCGGAGTGCCATGCAGATTAATGCTGTTCTGCCTTTTTCAGGGTTCCACGAGTGGTGGAGATCCCATAAGAAGGGGCACTCTGGAGCTGCAGTGAACTGCTCCGAATGTGCCTCGGTGTCGGCTGTGCTGGAGGTGTGGAAGGGTCAGGGCTTCCCAGACTGCATACTTCAGGGAGTGCAGCCCGTAGTAATTGAGGTAACTGCAGCGGGGCTTCAGGATCAAAGAGCAACACAACACAAGGCGATTACATGAGGTCTTTCATCAGTAACTGGAAACCGCTGTAACACGACAATAGTGCCACATGTAGAAATACCAAAAGAAACTTAAATAAATGTAATGACAAGCATTTTGAGTAAATGGCAAACCGTGCTGTTTTTCTTTTAGGGGGGCCAGTCCTTAACCCTGTCCTATGCAGACCTGGAGCAGCTGTACTCCAGGCAGCAGGAGTTCATGGACCTTTTCATCAGGGAGCAGGAAAACCTGATCGTCCTGGCGCAGGAATTCCCAAAGGAGCCCTCCGACTTCATACTGCTGTGGTAAAAAGAGAAGAGTGGGCTCTAGTTCAGCTTGAGCAGACACTGCCTCCACGCTAGTGTACAGTGTACCACTCTTAATGTGGAGACCTTATGTCCACAAGCAACTAACTGTGTCCACATTAGGCGTACTGTGCTTTACCAGCAGCTCACTGATCATCATTTAAAGGTGTGCTGAAAGCAAGCCTCCCTACAGGACTCCTCAAGCTTTAAGTGCATATACACTTGAAATGGTGCAGTGCAATACATTTACCTTAGACTGACACACAGGTAATTAGTTGTCATTTATTTATCATTGTGTAATAGATTGCTTTAACAAGACGAAACCTCTGTTACACGTACACGGTTCAGCTTGTTTGCAAGGTGGCCCTGCAATCTCCTTCCTCATCCCTCTTCAGTCCGTCTCCCAGGGGGCAGTGGATGCTCACGTGATCCATCTCCTTGTTGACTCCTGGAGAGCTGGTTAATGATGCTGATGATTTCTTTGTCTTCCCCCTCAGGAAGCCCCAGCTGGTGAGCCGTCAGGAGGTGCTGCAGGGGCTGTTCCCCAGTGCGGAGCTGCAGAGAGTCCTGGACAGGGAGGGGGTCTCTCTGAAGCGCTGCCTGGTGACAGACAGCCAGGGGCTGCAGAGCAAGGTAAGGAGCGTGGTGTCACAGGGAGGATCTCTGATGAAGATAAAGTTAAAGTGAACACTGCCAGGAGTCTGAAGGTGAAAGGCTGAGCAGCCAACTCTAATACACGTTTCCCATAGTAAACACACAGCAAAGTGTATTAAAGTACAGGGAAAACATTGAGGTACAGTAAGGTGTGTTAAAAACATGGCAAATTATGGTAAATTAATAGTATAACCATGAAAAAAGCATGGGGGGAAAACTGTAAAAATACAATCCAAAATTTACCGGGGTAAGCTTTTATAAGGGAAACTTTGCATGTTTTGAAGACTACTAAACAGTAGGGGTGTAGTAATACAGTGAAGGCGCAATATGTATCACAGGTCATGGTACAGCATGCATCACCGTACATGTGATGGTCCTGATAGGGTACTATGATGAGTAATAAGATTGAGTGATCATTAATGATGCTGTTTTGTTAAAAGACAAAACTCAAATGAGAGAGGGAGAGTGTGTATCCATTCCAGCTGTTAATCGCCTTTATTCATCATTCAAGAACTTTGTGGTTGGGCTACAAGTGTGTTCCTTTGGGTCCTGTATCACGATACACACGCCCCTCGATTTGAATACTGTACATCGTGAAGAAAGTCTTGTGATTATTAATACACAGTGGCCAGTGGAAATAGCGCTACCCTAAAACTTCTAACCCTGCTGAATATGGGAAGTCTTCCCATTGTGTTTTGTATTGTACTCAGTTATGTTCAGTGGTGGTTTGTCTGCAGGCCCAGCAGGTGTACAGATGGCTGGTGGTGGGGAGCGGGCAGCCTTCGCTGAGAATCCTCCCGCTCGCGGAGTGCCGAGGGCAGTGCAGCTCCTTCAACGTGTGGCTGGAACCAGGGGACATGGGTGAGCTCAGGCTGTGGCTGCTCTTGTGAATCTTCTTACTGTTAATTTAACAGAAGCAGCGGCTGGCTCAACAGTGAACCATGACATCGCTGCGTCCCTGCCCTCATCAAAACACAAAACAAACATTACCTAACAAAAAAAGTAAAAGCAGTTGTGTGTTTTTCTTCTGGAGAGGGTGTTTGTGTTAAATGCAGAAACAAGAAGTCACATTGCTAATAACTAGATCATTGTTTTTCACATGGCCACACCCATGCAGCTGTCCAAGTGACCTATTGTTGGGATGCAGTTCATTGGTTCGCTCATACAGGAACTGCGACAGGAGTTTGGCATCCCTGTGTAACACAAAACATTGTGGAGTCCCTAAGCAACAGCCTGCAGGAACCCCACTAAGTGTCAGTGCCAAGGACAGTCAAGAGGTGCTTCACAAGATCATAGCATTGATGAATCATTTTAATCATTTGTGTCTGCAGTGATGGTGGGTTTTTTACACCTGGTCCAGTATTGCTGCTCATTCCAGTGACGCTGGGATGCACACTTCGACACATGTTCTGAATTGGAGTCGCTTTCCAAACACATTTCAGGGTAGCACAGTGATTTGGGTCCCTTTTGAATAAGAACAGTCAGACGGGTGGGACCCTGAAGAACTGTTTCAAAACAATCGAAATCCAATACTTTAATAAATACCAGCAATTCTTCCAGATGTTTTTATTATTTTAAAGACCAAGCTGTTTCAACTTAACGCAAGACTTAATGGTATGGATATGTTTTTTTTTTTTTTTTTGGTCAGTTGACGCTTTTACGTGCAAAATCAGATGACAAGAATCGCTGTCAGTGTGAAGCCAGTGAGAAGTACTTTATGGTCTGTAGTAATAATGATGTGTGTCCCGTAGTCTTTCAGTTCTGTGCTTCTAGCCGCTCCCTCTTATCTCTCCACAGTCTATGCCGATTCCAAGTTCTGGCAGATGGACCTGTTTCCAGGCCGGGGACAGAGCATCGTTTGTGACGGCTTTGCTTTCTGATCAGCCCCTGCAAGCAGTCTGTGGAAAGATAAGCGGATGCCAGCCAGCTCCTGCAGCGAAACAGCAACGTCAGTCTGTCTGTCTGCCTGTCTGACTAGGACTCCACCCACTAAACCAGGCCCTCCAGGACTGTGATTGGACCCCCTGCACTAAACAATGTCTGAACACCCAGCTGCCTGATGTCACCAACGCTGGCCAAAATGCATGAAGCATCTTGTAAACAACAGACGTGACCAATGAAACTCTCTCCAAATCTGTATGTCAGTCTGTCAATGAGAACCGCAGTGAACTTGTTTTGTGGAAGCTCACCACTGCTGTGTTTTGTGCTGTGTTTTTGAAAAAAAAAGCCCTGCATTTAAATGTACATCTGTTTTGAATTAGCAGCAGACAGTTTAAGGAATGGCTTGCTCAAGGGCCTTATCGAATCTCTACAATAGCAATAACGCTGGACATGGCACGCTGAACCCATACTTATTGGAAAGGTCCTGTGTTTGTATTCCTGGGTCAGTCCTGTGCAGTAACTGATCTAATGTGCTAATAAGAAGCATTACTGAATCAGGGTTTGAATGAGGGTTGGGTCAATTAGCAGGTCTGTCTTCACACAGAGAGTAAATAGAATAAAAGAAACACTACTACCGGTTTCACACAAGGCTGCTTTTGTTTTGTCTTGCTTTGTTTTTTTCATTCTAAATATTCTTTTTTATTACTTTTTGGCTCTTGTGTGTATCCGATACTGTTCAGGTCAGTATGCACATGAGTGAAAGGTTTACAGATCACTCAGATGCTCCCATCACTCGAATCTCTCTGAAGGGTAAAGGCCTGTGCAGTTTGAAGGGCGGGTCTGTCTGTGCTGTGGAGTGTTCCGCGCCCCAGCTGTCATGACATCACCACACAGCATAGGAGGGTGGGACCCTGCACCTGTTCCCAGTGAGCTCAGCCCCTCTCCTCCCGGCGCCCCGGTGTCCTCTGGGGGTCCCAGCTGCTTCTCGCTGGCTTCCAGCACACATGGAACGCATTATCTTGTTTCCTGTAGAAATATAATTTATTTTCTGTGGGTTTTATTGCATAACAGTGACCAAGCCTCATGTCTGGTGGTATTCAAGTATGTGGAGCACGGACTTTACCGTTCCGTCTTGCTTAACTGTGTGTGCATGTCATTACTATACACTGCCAGCACCACATGCTGTAGTACCCAATCATGGGCATTTCATTTTCCAGCAAAATCATTTCTCCCTGCATTCTCCACAGGCAAGATCAGCAAAATGATGATGATTATTATTACTAATATTATTATAAAAAAAAAAAAAAAGTATTGCAACTGTTTAATTGTTGCTGTAATTCCTCATTGCATACAGCCAAAGACTAGGGTGTCTAAGGACTTGAATTTGGGGTGGTCTCGCTATTAGCCTGTAGAGCCCCACACCACAGGTTAAGTGTCAGTATCCTTGTGTTTGGTTAAACATTTTTAAATATTTGTATTGGGGGATGTGTAAATAATCTGAATAATCAAAAAAAAGGGTAAAAATACATTATGTATGTACAAATATTGGTTTGGATTGGATGTGATTTTTTTTCTTTCTCCAAAGGTTTGGATAATGTTTATAAATAAAATTCGTATTGTTCTCTAAAATAATGTTTTTTTTATTTGGTTGATGGTAGAGCAAAGAAATTTGAGGCTGTTTATCTTCCAATTCCTTCTAAGTTTGGGATCCCATGTGGGATCGCACTGCATTGGCAGGAACTGTTTATCCTCACAGCGCAACAGCGGCTCCTACTGGCCAGGTGAGCGTGAGCAGACAATTGCAGGGCTGACCTTGGTCCTCCAGGGGGCGGTAGCTCGCTGACATACGCTGTCAAGATCTTGGGTGTAAAGAAACGATTGGCTTAACGGCGAGAGCGGCCACACCCACTGACCTTCAGTTCCATGATGTGAAAGGATCTTAGCCGACATTCTAAATTGAGTCACAAAAAACCTGGATAGCATGACATTGAAAAACTGATAAAAAAAAATAAAGTGTGAAAGAATGAAAGATAAAAGGCTTGAAAAATAGTGGTGTTGACACTAACTTACTAATCTCTTGTGCACACTTGACAAAAGCCCCATAAACTAATTTTTATTTACTTTCTTTGTGCATATGTAGCAGATTCACCCATTCAGGGCTCCAGAGGGATTCAGGTTTGCATCCGCTACCTATTCCATCTTCGAGGGATTCAGGTTTGCATCCAATACCTATTCCATCCTCGAGTGATTCAGGTTTGCATCCGCTACCTATTCCATCCTCGAGGGATTCAGGTTTGCATCCGCTACCTATTCCATCCTTGAGGGATTCAGGTTTGCATCCGCTACCTATTCCATCTCGAGGGATTCAGGTTTGAATCCGCTACCTATTCCATCCTCGAGGGATTCAGGTTTGCATCCGCTACCTATTCCATCCTCGAGGGATTCAGGTTTGAATCCGCTACCTATTCCATCCTCGAGGGATTCAGGTTTGAATCCGCTACCTATTCCATCCTCGAGGGATTCAGGTTTGAATCCGCTACCTATTCCATTCTCGAGGGATTCAGGTTTGAATCCGCTACCTATTCCATCCTCGAGGGATTCAGGTTTGAATCCGCTACCTATTCCATTCTCGAGGGATTCAGGTTTGAATCCGCTACCTATTCCATCCTCGAGGGATTCAGGTTTGAATCCGCTACCTATTCCATCCTCGAGGGATTCAGGTTTGCATCCGCTACCTATTCCATCCTCGAGGGATTCAGGTTTGCATCCGCTACCTATTCCGTCCTCGAGGGATTCAGGTTTGCATCCGCTACCTATTCCGTCCTCGAGGGATTCAGGTTTGCATCCGCTACCTATTCCATCCTCGAGGGATTCAGGTTTGCATCCGCTACCTATTCCATCCTCGAGGGATTCAGGTTTGCATCCGCTACCTATTCCATCCTCGAGGGATTCAGGTTTGAATCCGCTACCTATTCCATCCTCGAGTGATTCAGGTTTGCATCCGCTACCTATTCCATCCTCGAGGGATTCAGGTTTGCATCCGCTACCTATTCTATCCTGGAGGGATGCTGTGCAGTCTTGAAGGCCACGCCTTTCCTCATACAGCAAGACAACCTCTTTTATATGTTTTCTCTAGAGGTCTCTCCTCTACCAACCCAATCTACAATCTAACAAACTATTCTAATGGCCCGGGCTCCCGCCCCGTGAAATGACAATGTGCTTACAAAATATCGAAAATATAAAAGTCCTTTGTTTTACCACTCAGTAGAATGAGGCAATAAACAAGCAAGTTACTGTTTTAATATCGCTTTAGTTGTTGTATTTTAAGTAGTTGAATATAGTAGCAACCAACTAGCTCCTATTGTGGCAACAAGCAATTGGATTTGGCGACCAATTCTCTTGGCCTAGGAGTCATTGGCTCCTCAGGCAAAAAGTTTGTCTGGAGCCCTGCCATTCTAGATTTTAATACATGCTTGATTAGCCATGGGATATACGTGACAAGCTCAGGTAAGTCTGGCTAAACTCATAGTAAAACCAGGAATGGATCAAACTGCTATGCAATGGGAGACTTATTTGTGTCCCTGTGTAGGTAACATCAGAATAGAACCAAGGCCAACGAAGCAAATCCAAGTCAGCTTGCCCAGGTAGCTCACAGGCAGGGTGTGTGTGATTCTGTACTCTTGCCTTACTGAACTAATGCTCTGCTCAGTCCCCCTGGCTGCTGTCCATTACTGAGATCAACAGCTGCCTCCACCTGCATACATGCAAACCCCTGTAACCAGGAGTCAGCATTCTTGAGCGTGCCTGTTATGCCAGTCACAAAGTAAGTATGGAAGTATTCTTGGTATTAAAACAAGTTGATACGCGCCTCAATATTTCCCTTTGAGAACAGCCTCCTCCCACTCACTCCATTCCCAGAGCCAGAGAGAAAAGCGATAACAAAGAGAAAAAAACCCTTTTCTTTCAATGCACGGAGCACCCTTTAAATCCATATTTTCCCCCCAAATCAATCCTAACCCCCTAAAAGACTACATAGACGTGCATGTCCATTACAATACACCTAGATGAACGGTTTCCCTTGTATTCTGTGATAAAGGCTGCTGTCTAGACCTGTCATACTTTGTTCATGCTGAGTAATGCAATCTTATGAAGTCAGCAGAGATATTTCTTAACATTTCATTAATAAAACCCCTGGTGTTCTGTCAATAAAGAAGACTTGTGACCTCTCACTTTGATTATTCATCTGGTTGAGCTGATTCACTGATGTGCATGAGAGGACGTCGTGTGTCAGTGTGTGTGTGTGTGACCCTGCAGTTGTGCTGGTGTGCTCTAAGACAGCAGCAGAGACAGCAGCCACAGCAGCTAGAGCTTTCCTCCAGGAGCTGGGTGTTCCCAGTTTATAACAGGCTGCCTGCCTCTCCGCTGTGTTAGTGAACAGGCAGAATGCAGAGTGGAGAGCTGGTTCGGGGGCTGCTGCTCGCCCTGCTCTGGGGAGGACACTGCTGGGGTCTCACAGAGGAAGAGAAAAGCAGCATTGTCCTTCTGCACAACGCACTACGCTCTCAGGTCAGCCCCAGCGCCACCAACATGCAGCTCATGGTAAGGGAAAGGAGCCGTGTCCCCGTCGATGTATTCCAGAGGGGTTGCTATTGCACATGGATTTTAAAAGTTTAGGGGAAGTTTATATGTATTTGTCCCTGTCTCTATATACAATTTTTGTGGTACTCTGTAGTTTTAATTTTACAAAAAAAAAAAAAAGGTTTCCTAGATGCTGTAACAGTATTTGCACCTTTTTATCTTGCTATTCTATTTTGTCTTTTTACCTGTTGACATTCCATATTGGGGAGAACATTGGGGGCAACATTATATATATATATATATATATATATATATATATATATATATATATATATATATATAAACTGCTGCTTCTACCTGCTACCTAATCACCTCCTGTTCTGTTGATCAGCCCACCTTCCTCAGTGTTCAGTGTAAAGTGTTCTTTTGGCGTTTCAATATACACAATCATATATTGTGTACTATGGTAAGCTCAGTAGAGACTCTTTGGAAACTCATGTTTCTGCTGAAAAGGGAGCTGAGCTCAATAACGTTATTTAAACAGCATCCTCAGATCAGCAACAACAAATCGATAAGCAAACTTACCAAAAGGTCAAAAAGGACGCTTGCTTATTGCAGACCAGCTTTTTCATTTGATCCTGGAACATGTGCATTGCATTATTTCTGGAGTTAAGTGCTTCAGTTATCACTCGCTGGCCAGAAGAGCGGTCTGTGCTGACAGTATGCAACTGCTGGGAAAGTCACACTAGGGACTGCTGGGTGGGGAACGGATCCATTTACAAACGTGTTGCTCCAGCCAAGGTGATACCAGATCCCAACACTGGAAGACGACACCTCATCCCTACAGCTAAACTTAAACAGTTGTGGGGTATTTAAAGGACATGTAGCCCATGATATATTTACAAGCACTGTTATGACCTGACTCCTACAGGAATCTTAATGTATGATACGGATCCATGCAATATATACAGAGCATTTTTATTATTTTATTTTGGTTCATTTAAAATGTTACTTTACATCACCTGACGTTTCCTAACATTTCATTTCTAATTCTTACTTGTTTGATATCCTGTTTACTTGGCTTGCAAACTATTTAAAAAATCGGTTTTTGCAATCGTCTTTCTAAAAGCTGCATTTCTGAAGTGAGCATGACCTCCAGGGAGGTGCGACTGTAATATCTGCCCCCCTTCAACTGTGACAAAAACATGAGTTGGTAAGTGAAGAATACTGGTTTCAGAGGGGACAGAATTCTCAGCTACACACACCTAGGTGGTCATTTCTAAACGTATGTGAACTCGTCCACATTTGAAATGTTGAAAACGCGCATTGTGTGCTTGTGTTAGAAATGGGACTCGGAGCTGGAGGCGCTGGCTGCTCAGTACGCCACCGCCTGCATATGGGACCACAACCCTGACAGGGGGGAGACGGGGGAGAACCTGTTCCTGACCAGCGGGCAGCTGAACGGGACTCGAGTGATGCAGAGCTGGTACGAGGAGCACCTGGATTATACCTTCCACACAGGCAGCTGCACGCCTGGGAAAATGTGTGGCCACTACACCCAGGTGAGATACCCGAACCCCGCCTAGACAGGAGGAAATCACAGGAGACGTCTGTCGTTCAGTTTGAAGGACTGTTGTCTCTTTCCATCAGTGTTGTTCACTCTGTGTGTTTGTATGAGCCCGTGTTTTCCCCATACTATGCATTGACCAGTTTTTTAATATGCTTTACCTCACCTCCCTGGGTTTTACAATACTTATCAGTGCTTTACAACACTTTAACTATGCTTTATTTAACTGCTATGCTTTTTTAAAGGAGCCTTCATGAGAACACAGTACAGTATGTGCAAATAATTGCTTGACTGCAAAATAATCCTAGTGATAAAACTGCACAGTGTGGTGATAAACTGACAATAAAACACACACACAAACAAACTAACATCTGTTGAATTGCCAGTTTTCTTTTTTTCCTACTTAAGAAAATTAATTTTTTTTTAAAAACTCATTTTACATTGAATGACTGTTTTTTTTTTCAGGTGGTCTGGGCAAACAGCAACAGAGTTGGGTGTGGAGAACACTTCTGTGAGACAGTGGAGGGGATAGACCAGAAGAGACTCACAATCCTGGTGTGCAATTACTATCCCAAGTGAGTGAAGATGTGCTGCACTTCTGTATCTTCACTCAATAGAACCAACTGTTCTGCATTTAAACCCTGTCCCGTCTGCTTCTGTTTCTAGAGGCAATTACCGGGGTATGAAACCGTACGTGTCGGGACCCTCCTGCTCAAGCTGCCCCCCAGACCACACCTGTGTTGAGAAGCTCTGTGGTAAGTCCTGCTGGAGATTCATCAGAAGTGAAAGTGCAGGGATGGGAATAAGATTCCCATTGCATAGCAGTTTGATCCATTCCTGGTTTTACTATGAGCTTTTAATAAGACGCACCTGCGCTTGTTACCTGTACACTGGGGCTAATCAAGCTTGTATTAAAACTCGGAATGGGTAAACAATAGGAGTCTTGCAATAGGAGTCTTATCAGCATTATAACATGCAAGACAGAGAGCATGATGAGGGTTCAAAACTATTGCAGCACAAAAAAGGGCTGAAATATATTGGGAAATGTGTGTTTACTTTAATTATAAACCAGATTGTAGCAAGGTTTGCACAGCATTCCGTAGGAGTGGCACCTCCTAACACAATCCAAAATGGAATGCTACAAAACTAATTACGAACAACCCAGGAACTGTTGATTAGATTTATTTTATTAGTTTGGCAACATTCCCAGTTTTACATTTTTTTTTTTACATTGCATTGCGGGGTACAGCTCTTGAAAAACAGGCTGCTTTGTTTTCAGATGCTGGGCAGACCTCCACGACTGTGCGGTACGACACAGATCACACAGACGCTGATCCGGGGACGAGCCCCAGCTGGGAGACGCACTCTGACAGCTCTCTAGAGAGCAGCTCCGCTCCAGGGACCCCCTCCTACAGCGACAAGAAGATCAGCAGCGAGGAGGCAGAGGTGAATCATGCAGACTCTTCGGAAGAGAGGTCCGAAGCCGGCCGAGGTGCTGTGAACCAGCCGTGTGCCAAAGGGATCCTGGCTGTAATCCTGCTGACCGTGTTCCTGCTGTAAACTGTAGGGCATGGACTCTCCCCCCTCTCCTTTAACCTCAATCAGCCCTCCATTAGCACTGTTGATGATGGCTTTACAACAGACCCCTCTGTTGTTCTGCAGCTGTGATGAAAACCTTCTAAACAGCAGATTGGAACAGAACTGGAACAGTGGACACACAGATACTGGGTTAACAGTAATACATTGCAGAGCAATTGTATATTCCTTTGTACATATGAATAAAGAGGAAGTATGACAACGACACAAACGTTATTGTTTCATACATTTAAAAAATAAGCTTTATAACTCATCAAATTTACCAGACTTATGAAGGAGTCTCTATTGGATGCAAAAAGATTTGCTTCTTTATTCTCAACGTAACTTCCCAGAGTCTTTGACGGTTCCCTACGCTAGTACATGACATCAGCATCATCTCATCCTATTAACAGAAAAAAAAACATATCCTGAAGTATAACACTGAATATAAACACTATATATATATTTATATATATATAAACACTGAATTAGGAAAAGCTTTAAAGAATAGTTACAACTGTGGCAATCGCATGAAAAAGATTTTTGGAGCAACACACACTGTAGGGATGGAAATAAGACTCCTATTGCATAGCAGTTTCACTCAGTCTAGGTTTTAATACAAGCTTGATTAGCCACAGTGTGTACAGGTAACAAGCTCAGGTGAGTATTATTAAACTTACAGCACATTAACAGAGAATGGGGGTGAAGGAGTTGGGGGAGCGAGGTAGGGATGCTGAGATCTTCGTAACCAGGAGATGTATTTGATATGTCCTTTTTTGTTTTTGCCTAACTAGCCCCACCCCCATTGGTTATTTGCAGTCAGCATGCAGTGGAGGGGAGGGCGGAGCTCAGAATCCCAACCCCAGTCAGGACTCTCCAGTGAGATTCTTCATTTATGCACATTGCTTACCAGATACTTTGATCTGGATTTCATTGCTATTTAACACCTGATTCCCCCTTGTAGCTTGGCATGAGTACTTCCCACTGTGAGGCTGAAGAGCAGAGCTGAATGGGGCTCCATGTTCACTGTGCAGGTATGGGGCTCCATGTTCACTGTGCAGGTATGGGGCTCCGTGTTCACTGTGCAGGTGTGGGGCTCCATGTTCACTGTGCAGGTATGGGGCTCCATGTTCACTGTGCAGGCATGGGACTCCGTGTTCACTGTGCAGGTATGGGGCTCCGTGTTCACTGTGCAGGTATGGGGCTCCATGTTCACTGTGCAGGTATGGGGCTCCGTGTTCACTGTGCAGGTATGGGGCTCCATGTTCACTGTGCAGGTATGGGGCTCCGTGTTCACTGTGCAGGTATGGGGCTCCGTGTTCACTGTGCAGGTATGGGGCTCCATGTTCACTGTGCAGGTATGGGACTCCATGTTCACTGTGCAGGTATGGGGCTCCATGTTCACTGTGCAGGTATGGGGCTCCATGTTCACTGTGCAGGTATGGGGCTCCATGTTCACTGTGCAGGTATGGGGCTCCATGTTCACTGTGCAGGTATGGGGCTCCATGTTCACTGTGCAGGTATGGGGCTCCATGTTCACTGTGCAGGTATGGGGCTCCATGTTCACTGTGCAGGTATGGGGCTCCACGTTCACTGTGCAGGTATGGGGCTCCATGAGATTTCTTGTTAAGGTGCAGTAGCAATGATGTCACCACCAGGGAGCAGCAGAGCAAAGGATAAAGACTCTGACCCTCCACCCCCCACACCCCTCGCCTTACAAGCATTTTAAAAGCCAAAACAAGGATAGCGACGCCTTAGTTAAAATTAGATCCTAGAGCCGGTAATGAGATCTACTGCATTTCCTTGATAAAAACCAAGCAATCTGTAATAGTGTTGTAAGGTTTCATATACATTCTAAATATGTGCATGTGCCCTTTTAAAAGGTAAATAACTGAGAGATTATTGAAACTCTGTTTGTGCTTAATGTTTGGGTGTTTCAGAATACTATAATAGCAACACACCCTTATTTCTGCAGGCCTCTGAATCATTCTGTGGCTTAGCTTAGCTTATGTGGCCTTGGGTGTAAATGGCTAGTATTCATTCCTGGAAAGGGTTGAATGGCTGGTTGAATTAGTGACACTCAGCTTGTAAAGTAGATAGTGAGGGTACAGGAGACAGGGTTTTATGGTTTGGGGTGTAACTGTTATGTGATTTTCTGCACATAGTCTTGAAATGTGGTTGTAAAGCTGGCATATGTATGTATGTATGTATATAATTTCTGTATGTTGCTGTGACTCAGTGCTCAGACATACCATCTCTGTGCCATGAGGGCTCAGAAACTAAACGTTTACACTAATGCCAGCTCACACATACTCTCTGATGTGAGATGAGGGCTCAGAAACTAAACATCTACTCTGAAGACACTGAAGAGACGCTCTGCACTGCTGTGTTAGTTTTGACAATCTTTGTCCAGAATATTTTATTGTGAAGAAGACAATCTTTACAGTGTAGCGAAGGCATGGTAAAGCATAGAAGTGTTAAATGGAAAGAGTCAGTTATTTCAAATATATAAACCAGCATGACAGGCTTTCAGATAATCACATGAAGGGTAACAGGGTGTGCAGACAGCTTGTGTTACGCATCCCTTCAAAATAAGAATAGCACAGTTACAAACTTGGGGCCACCAAGCACAGATCTTGCTGGAATCAAAGGTAAATAAAAACACCAGTAAAGTACCCTACATCCCTTGGATTCTAATGGAAATAAATGGCACTGTTTGTTTCTTTATCAAAAAAAGAATGTAAAATTCAGTTTAAATAATGTCTCGAGGCTTGTGAATTGAGGATTTTTACACAATTAAAGAAGCAGTTTAAATAAAACCCCCTGTAAAATAAATAGCATTCGATCTCAGCTGTTTTTGTTCCCTTGTAAACAGAGACAGTGGGAGAGACACTTTTCATAACTGATTAGGTCCCGGTGGAGACCTGTCCATTGAATATCGCTGGGAAGGCCTGGCAGGTAAAGCAATTCAGCTCCAACTTGGGATCGGTCCCCGGGCATGTCCCGTTCCCTTCACAATCCCCCAATCTGGAACACAACAAAGACGTTCTCAATGACATCAGGTTTTCCATAACAAAATAAACATGTAAGATATAAATAAATAAAAATAAAAAACGTGTTCTCTCCAGGTATTTCTCAGCGGTTTGTCTTGCATTAGCCAGGTTTCACAGTGGGGTTTCTTTATGCAGGACTCGACTGTGCAGATGACTCAAGTACAAAGGGTATAGACTGTATTCATTTTGTATCACTACCTATGGACTGATGCGTTTTTGGTCACTTTATATATTCCAAACTTAATATACTGTATTAGATTTAAAATGAATAAGTACATCACAGGGACCAGATTAATAAATTGCATGTGTTGTTTTTTGTATATTTAGTATTTAACAACGTTACTTTCATAAAAAGTGAAAGATATTAAATATATTTGAAATATAAATATACTAAAGATTATATGGGTTTATTCCTCCTCCCCCAAAAAACAAAATCCTACCTACTCTTCTGTATATCTGAAATAGAAAACGAAATACACATGTCGTATTGTTCATGTATGTTAGGAACGGGAGAGCACAGGAAGGGGGTCCTGGGTAGCTGGATTCACAAACCCATTAACCATAAGAACACGATTTCCTTCAAAGCCCCATCTCTAATTTCCATATATACCTAATCCCAAAGGGCAGATACAGTCTGAACTGTATCCCTAGAAACAAAGCAGGGCAGGTCTGTGACTTATATACAAGTCAACAGGAGATTGTCTTTAAGACATTGATACCGTTCAATACATCCAAGAGCTTTGTGTACCAAGGCATTGTACTCTGAGGTGTGCTGAATAGTCTGTTTGAAAGCATTGTGGGTGTATTCATGTGGGTGTGTTTTTTCTAATGTTACAGTTGGAATCCTACCTTGTCCTAGTGATATATAAAGTAAGAATTCAGGAGGATTGCAACTCGCTGACACAGCATTCAGTCAGACTGACCACCAAACCTCCAGACTTTCAACATGGCAACAGTCCTCTTCTGCACAGGTATGAGGGTTTTTTTAGGTAGTTAAGGAATTGACCGTTGGAAAAAGTGTCACGGACCTGCGAACTTGATTTTAATTATTCAAAAAGAGTTTTAAAAACATTCCCTTTAAACAGCCCTTCAAGTTGTGTGAATAAGGGCCAAGGTTTTAATGAATAGTAGTCATTGTCGAGGTGAGTCTAACGTTTAATAATGTTACTAAATATTGTTTTTGTAACTATTGAATATCTTATGAATAGGACCTTTCCGCTTTTGTTATAAAACTGCAAGAAACTTAAATAAATACATGTTTTAAAGTAATGAAAATGTTTGTCTACCTGACATCTAGGGATTCATGAGAGTGTGTGCAAGATCTGTGTGTGTGTGTGTGTGTGTGTGTGTGTGTGTGTGTGTATATATACACACACAGAGTACATTAATGCCAGACCATAAGCAATCCTGAAACTGCAGTCCAGTAATGCAGTTTTTGTCCTTGTTTGATTTCCTAGGAGTGTCTATGCTGATGATTCTACATTCAGGTGAGCTCATTGCATTGCAACCTCCTAATGCAAATCTCTTTGCTTACACAATGTGGAGAGGGTATTTGAATGAAAGCTTTCATTTCTGGAAGAAAGCTCAGGTATGGCGATGGCCTGTCGTCAGGAAAGGATACAGGTAGCTTTTCTCACAGTGCCTGTCTTAAATATCTTGCCTAACTGTGTGTGTGTGTGTGAAGCTGGACTTTGTGAACCCTGCTAAAAGTGTCAAAGTAAAAAGCAAGACAGGGATAAGAGGAAATTCATGATCTCCTTTCTTCTTTTATCCAGCAGCCACAGCATTCGACCCAAACGTCTGCGTGGGCAAACCAAAACAGTTGATCTATGCTGATCCCACAGATCTAAGGGGTTTCTATAGCTGTGAAGGGGGCCACGCCATCCACCACAGCTGCCAACAAGGGGAGGTCTTCGAACCAAAGGTTGGAAACTGTGTTGTTCCTCTCCCTGCCCCCAGCCCTGGCTTCTGCACCTTGAAACCTGACGGCATCTACAAAGACCCCACCAACAAAGCCGGCTTCTACAAGTGTGTGAGCGGAGCGCCGTTTTATCGTATCTGCCAGCGCCCCCTGCTGTTTAACTCCAGCACTGCAGCGTGCGAATCCGAGGCCAGCCCACAGCTCCACACCATAACCATGCCACCTTTAAAACTCTGGAGAATCAGCCGAGTCAGACGCTCGCTGACGACCACAGCAAGGAAGGAAACCAGAGCAGGCACATACTGAGGGTGCTCACAAGCAGTATTTGTATTAAGAAAATCGTCAGGTTAGCAGACACAATCCCACTGCAATCTGTATAGGCTGATAGGCGGCTATGAGAAATTGCAACCTGAAATGTAAAAGCAGTTATCATATTTAACATCAAGGACGTGGCAGACAGATACAATACAGATGGGCATCAAGGGCCCGGTTTTGAATGAGGACCCTAAATACACTATCATAAGAAAATCTGTTACACTTCATTCTATCAATCCACTGTTAAGCATGAATTAGCACCAGTTACTAATTACAGCGCTAAATTAAATGTAATCAGTAGATGATTTATGAACCCAAAGCACATATAATTGCTATAATTACTATATTGTAGCCAGATTAGTTTGCAATTACATGTTTAATTACCTGATGGATAAGTATATACAGAATCCTCTCATAGCTATTATACAACAGTATTAAATTGCTGTAACAGATTTGCAAATTGCTGTTATGTGTTTGCTGTTTTTGCTTATACTGTGCTATGCATTTACTGTGCTTTACCATTGTTAAGCATGTTTTTAAAATGATTTACCACACCTGTCTGTGATTTACCATGCAATAACTATGCTTCTATTATGCTTTCCAATGGTTAGGATTGTTGTGGGGAGTGGAATGACTGTATCTGTAGATTCCGTACAGGCCTTTACAGGTCATTATATGATTGTAGTGGATTCCTTTTGAAAAGGAATCCCAATTAACAATGAATAATGTTAAAATCACCATAATCACACCCTTTCCTTCTAATAATAATAATGCACTCGTCTGTGCGAGACTGCCTGCTTCAATGTGATTCTGAGCTCCTGCGCAATGGACAACATAGGCTTATATTATTACATTTTGGTAGCTTCAGTTACTCGAGATGTGTATTATTTCTGTTGTTACAGACAGAGCCGTCACAAGGCTCTGCGAATCCCGCCCCTATACACAAGAAAACGAATCATCACTGTCTGTGATCTGTGCAGGCAACAGAATCCGCTTTAGTGCATGCAGCGGTGAATTTAACAACGCACCCCATCTCTCTCTCGTGCGTGCACTAGATTCTGGGTAATGTAGTTGATCCCTGCTCTGCTCCTGCTTATCTCACGAGCGTCCGTCAGCTACAAAACCTGACGCTTCAATTTTAAACGGGAAAATAGAAGCCAAACCACCATCTCGAAAGAAGTATTTTTTTGATAAATTGAGTGCTTCGCTTGCGTTTTAATTTATGACTGGAAGTCAGTGACATCCGATTCTCGACCGTCCAAAAGTTAAAAGACACAAATACGAATTAAATGTTTCAGCGGGATGACAGAAAATTAACTTAATGCATCCCAAGCAGAGGTGAGTTACCAAATTTCCAGAAATTACACACACACACACACTATATATATATATATATATATATATATATATATATATATATATATATATATATATATATATAAGCTCAGAGCCAGCTGCCCAACGTTTTGATATGTTGTACATATCTTTCTCAAGGGAGCCTGTGTTTGAATAAAAACATTGTCATTGGAGGTATTTATAGGTTTTTGACGGCATGACAACTACTTGTTATTGTTTACATTCAAATCCATGATTTATTCTTACATGATGTAATCTTGTTCTATATATTGTGAATCATTTTTACTTATATCTTTGAATCTATTAATTGTAATTAACATTACTTTATCATGCAATGCTGGCTCTGAGGATCAGTCTTGATTTGGCCTCTCCAGCGCATCAGCATGCACAACTTTTGAATGAATTTTGTTTATTTATTTAAATGTTATATGTTTATTGAAGTTAATTAGTTCATTCTTTTCTGTTGAGTCCCGCTGGCATAATCGTGTTCAGTCTATTTATCTATTTACTTTCTTTTATTCTTCTGTATGTCACATTGTCTAATTTGAGCTGTTCTAATACTACAAACTTTACATCATTTATGTCATGTCCCTGACTGGTGAAGTGCTGTACTATTGGGTCATTCATTTTTTTTTTTTTTTTATTTCTAGTTAATGAGGTGCTTCTGAAATATTTTATATAAAGTAGTTCCAGTCTCTCCAACATATTTTATTTCATCACATTTTTCACAGGCTATTTCATAAACAGCATTGCTATTTTTACAGTAGGTATTAATTTTTAGTGGATATGTGGTGTTCTTATGTTTAATTATATTTTTACTTTTGTCCATGTATTTACACTCTTTACATTTACTAGTGCACATATTCGTAGAACCTATTTTGTCAATTATTCTTTTATGTTTATTTTGAACTAAAATATCACCTAAATTAGCTTCTCTTTTGAATGCTACAACTGGGACCTTAAGAAATACTTTTTTCAACTTTTCTGAATTATGTAGAATCCGCAAGTGTTTCCAAACTATCTTAGAAATATTGGGCAAAAGTTTAGAGTAAGTCATTACTAATGGGACTCTTGACCTTTTTATCTCTATTTTTATAATCTAGTAGATCATCTCTTTTTAGTTTATCCACTTTTCTTAACTCCATCTCTAATTCTTTCTTTGTATCCTCTTTTTTTAAAGATTTGTTTAATACATTTCTTTGTGTCACTTTCTTTTGAGGGTATTCTTTGTATTCTTATTCCTAGACCCTTTGGGATTGCCTTTTTAGTGTGTATTGGATGTGCAGAGGACATGTGTAAATACTGGTGCATGTCAGTAGGTTTACAGAAGAGGTCAGTCTCAATTGAACCACCTTCAAGTTTTACTATGGTCAGCCTTCAGGCAGAATTTGGAGGGTGTCGGAGAGGGCCCCTCTCTCACTACGATCTCCATTTCCCACCTCAATCCTGTTTCAATCCAGTCCTCCCACGTAGTCCGGATGAGGCCAGCCGCGCGTATTTCTGGGTAGCAAGGTTCCGCTTTTGCGTCTACATAGGCCCTCTATCCTAATAGTGGAGTAGTGGTTAGGGCTTTGGGCTCTTGACTGGAGGGTTGTGGGTTCAATCCCTGGTAGGGGACACTGCTGCTGTACCCTTGAGCAAGGTACTTTACCTAGATTGCTCCAGTAAAAGCCCAACTGTATAAATGGGTAATTGTATGTAAAAAATAATGTGATATCTTGTAACAATTGTAAGTCGCCCTGGATAAGGGCGTCTGCTAAGAAATAAATAATAATAATAATAATAATAATAATAATAATAATCTTTCTCCTCTAGTCAGCTATCTGTCTTAGCTCTGGCCTCTAAACTGTCTCCTATTCACAGGTTCCACATGGTGCCGGCCCTGTCTAAATCTTTCTTATTCCAGGTCTGCAACCTTTCTGTCCCTATGGATAGCCACACTCCCCAAGCCACTAGAACGTGGTCCTCCGAGCAGTAAAGGGACTCTCCATGTGTTATATGTTCTTCGGTTCCTACCATACTGGAACCTCTTGCTCTCATGGGTATCTTGCTCCCAAACTGCCGAGGAAGCTCCTCACGGTTCTCGAGTAGTGAGAGTTATGTCTGTCCTGTCTGCCTACTAATTCTCAGCCCTTAACGGCGCCCCGTGAAATATATTTAAAATCCTAGGGCTATATTACAAAAGCATCCTAAGTGATATTCTTATCTTATCTTCAGAGATAGAATGTCATAACTGAAGTTTAGGACAGTTGATAATACTGAAAATGCGCTCCTAACATATTTTCCCTTAATTTAAGATAGGAAATAGCATAAGACAGAACTTTCCGAACTTGGTCATTTCCTAAATTTCTTTCCTGACATTTAAGACTTGGTGGAACCTTTCCTATCTGTCGGTTAGAAAAAGAAAATTGTTAATTTGCAAGATCTGAAGAAACCACTAATGAAAATACTGTACATGTATTATTGTTGTTATGCTTTAGTTTTGTACTGCACACATTTCTGGGCATTTAGGTCTTATATACTACATATTCTGTAGTAATCCATAATGATCCATTAGTATATTTTGGGATGTGTACCTTTAACAGTAAGCTACGTGTACGTCTAGATCCAGCCCCACCTCCCGTGAGAGAAGGTGGTTCATTGTGTTATGTACGGGGCTGAATGAATCAGCTTTATTTGGAAAAGGCCCCGGTGCAAAACATTGTAAAGCAGAAAAAATAAGGCATGGTGAATAATAGTTGATAAAAGTAATGCTGTGTCAAAGGCTTAAAAAAATATTGCAGAAATCAGAAAAAAGGTATTATGATGTTAAGCCTGTGCTAAGGACAAATTAGCATAAAAAACACAATTAAGAGACACACAATTAACCAGATAATTAATCCTCATCTGATCGGGGGAGTCGGTGTTAACCAGCGCTGAAGAACGGGGGTCCAGGATTATTAATCCACAGATGATCGGGGGAGTCGGTGTTAACCAGTGCTGAAGAACGGGGGTCCAGGATTATTAATCCTCATCTGATCGGGGGAGTCGGTGTTAACCAGCGCTGCAGAACGGGGGTCCAGGATTATTAATCCACAGATGATCGGGGGAGTTGGTGTTAACCAGCGCTGAAGAACGGGGGTCCAGGATTATTAATCCTCATCTGATCTGGGGAGTCGGTGTTAACCAGCGCTGAAGAACGGGGGTCCAGGATTATTAATCCTCATCTGATCGGGGGAGTCGGTGTTAACCAGCGCTGCAGAACGGGGGTCCAGGATTATTAATCCTCATCTGATCGGGGGAGTCGGTGTTAACCAGCGCTGAAGAACGGGGGTCCAGGATTATTAATCCACAGATGATCGGGGGAGTCGGTGTTAACCAGTGCTGAAGAACGGGGGTCCAGGATTATTAATCCTCATCTGATCGGGGGAGTCGGTGTTAACCAGCGCTGCAGAACGGGGGTCCAGGATTATTAATCCACAGATGATCGGGGGAGTTGGTGTTAACCAGCGCTGAAGAACGGGGGTCCAGGATTATTAATCCTCATCTGATCGGGGGAGTCGGTGTTAACCAGCGCTGAAGAACGGGGGTCCAGGATTATTAATCCTCATCTGATCTGGGGAGTCGGTGTTAACCAGCGCTGAAGAACGGGGGTCCAGGATTATTAATCCTCATCTGATCGGGGGAGTTGGTGTTAACCAGCGCTGAAGAACGGGGGTCCAGGATTATTAATCCTCATCTGATCGGGGGAGTCGGTGTTAACCAGCGCTGAAGAACGGGGGTCCAGGATTATTAATCCTCATCTGATCGGGGGAGTCGGTGTTAACCAGCGCTGCAGAACGGGGGTCCAGGATTATTAATCCTCATCTGATCGGGGGAGTCGGTGTTAACCAGTGCTGAAGAACGGGGGTCCAGGATTATTAATCCACATCTGATCGGGGGAGTCGGTGTTAACCAGCGCTGAAGAACGGGGGTCCAGGATTATTAATCCTCATCTGATCGGGGGAGTCGGTGTTAACCAGTGCTGAAGAACGGGGGTCCAGGATTATTAATCCTCATCTGATCGGGGGAGTCGGTGTTAACCAGCGCTGAAGAACGGGGGTCCAGGATTATTAATCCACATCTGATCGGGGGAGTCGGTGTTAACCAGCGCTGCAGAACGGGGGTCCAGGATTATTAATCCTCATCTGATCGGGGGAGTCGGAGTTAACCAGTGCTGAAGAACGGGGGTCCAGGATTATTAATCCTCATCTGATCGGGGGAGTCGGTGTTAACCAGTGCTGAAGAACGGGGGTCCAGGATTATTAATCCTCATCTGATCTGGGGAGTCGGTGTTAACCAGTGCTGAAGAACGGGGGTCCAGGATTATTAATCCACAGATGATCGGGGGAGTCGGTGTTAACCAGCGCTGAAGAACGGGGGTCCAGGATTATTAATCCTCATCTGATCTGGGGAGTCGGTGTTAACCAGTGCTGAAGAACAGGGGTCCAGGATTATTAATCCACATCTGATCGGGGGAGTTGGTGGCCAGAACATGCGTAATCAATAGCTCATTCGGGAATGACGCAATGTCATCGGATCAATGGATTTATTTGCCCTCTTAACCAAAGCATCTGTTACCTGGCAGATGCATTTAGACATTGAAGGCAGATACCAGAAACATCCCCAGCTGGTATTTGTAAAGAGCTGGTTGCGTAAAAGGTTAAGGCAGCAGTAACCTTGATATGCACTTTTATGACACAGCTCCTGGCAGTAGCATTGCTTTAACTCTGAACACAGATCTGCTGGAGCCTGCTTATCAAGCTGGTATCTCTGTAAGACATGTTCATCTGACTGCTCATGAAAAGTCACTCTGGTCCTATATACTCTAGTTGCAGGGGATCTCCTCCTTCTCCTCCTTTCTCAAGCATTCTAAACTGTAGAAGGCGTAATGCCATGTTTGTTTCACAATTCCATATCGCTGTAGTCGTGCTTGAATTTGTGTTTAAATGCAGATTAAGTCAAAATCACGCCATTAATTACAAACTTAACACAGTTGTGTTCCCCTCGTTAACACATTCACACAAACCATTTTACAGCTCATTGCAACAACTGTGACTCATTTAGAACAACTCAAAGCACACCCAAAGAGCACCAAAGTCAAAGAGGTGCAACACAGCGAGGTGTGATTTTTTTTACTAATTGAAAATTGCAGGTAAACTTGGAGGTGGGTCAAAAAAGCAGGGAATGCCTTGAAACGGCCACAAAATTCAGACAAAACCTTGCACTGACGCTAGGCTAGTTTTTCAGTGCAACTCTGATATTGAAAATCGGACGCAGATGTGACTCTGTACTTGCACCCCCAAAAAAATCGTGCAAGCCTTGCTGTGCCATCGCATTTCTTTAAAACGGGCCCTTTGTTACTACTTTATAACTATACGCTCTCTTATTTCAGTTGCACTGCACGTATTTCAGGTAGGGCTAAGAAAAGGCTTTAAAAATAATTAACAGATAGATTTTTAAAATTCTCACCAGTCATTATTTAAAATGTCTAAAGTAAATGACCAACAGTTCATTTAGATTCTGGAACCAAAAAAAGGTACTAATTTAAAGGCTAACTTGGCAGGTGGCACTTCCAAGATAAAAAAATTAAATGAAAAAAAAACTAGCCAAGGTCCAGGAAGTTAAACAGAATATGAATTATTTAACACATAATCAGAATTAAGCAAGTAATCCATGCATTTCTTTATTTTATTGTGTATAATAAATGACTGTGCTGTCAACTTGCTGAGCACAATGCTACAGTTTTGTGCTTATAAAAAAATGTGAATACAAAATAGCAAAACCGTTTTGTACGTTCACTGCACTTCAGCAAGATCATTAATAAGTTAAACATGTGTTTCTATGTTATTAGTGATCTAAGTAATTTAAGGGAATTGGTTGATTTTATCACATGCAGTTTTCAAGTCTGCTCAATTAAGCACTGCGCATATAATGTGAACTGTTTTGTTCATGACAGGCCTATGTGGAAGTCCCCACCTCCCATTATGGATGTCATTGAAAACTGAATTATTAACAAATGACCCAGTCCAAATAAAAAACTATGCAAATGTTTTATGAAAATCATTTACTGAATGTATTGCTTCTTCAACAACTCAAACAATGAGAATTATTATTATTATTCTACTTTGAGTCGCTGCGGTAATATTTGGTATAAAGTTCGGTCCTGTAAAGTCCTGGTGGTTTGTCGCCATCTTTTCCAACTTGGCTGGAGTCACTACTGTCATTTTTGATCTCTGTACTTTATTTTCATACATTTAAAGTTAAAACTAACCCCATGCAACGTGATTTAAAATGCTAAAACTTGACCGCTCATCCCAACCTCCCCATTCTGTTCAGTGGAAGCAAAGAGTCAACTGTTTCTTGCCAAGGGGCAGGTCATCGAAAAGGAGGCACAGCAGGCGAAGGCGCTGGGGGGGGAGGGAGACACCAACAGCACAGACAGACAATCAGTCACATTCACTAGGCTTTGTACACACACATGTGTGTGTATATATATTGTGAGCGGGTGGGTGCACACAGAGAAAACAGACAGGAGTTTCCAAAACAAAGCACGGTTTTATTTCAGTATTTTATAAGGCTTGCTCTTATACTGCAATGTCAGCTGCGTTATCGAGCCGTGTCCATAACAAAAGTAAACAGTTCAAACAAGGTTTCAAACAAAACAAAACCACCAAAACAAAAATGCAGATGTAAACCAACTGGACCAATAACCACGTCCAGTTGGTGAATAGGTCATTCCACCTGGGGTTTGGGTTTTTCCAGCTTGCTTGGCTTCTTCTACCCTTACTCTGCAGTCCAGTCTTTTATGGATCCCAGCAGCGGACAGGACGTTCCTCGTAGCCCCTGTAGAGAACAGGGAATTGCAGACGCAAAGGACCACCACGTTATCCGACACTGATTCCTGTTATTCTTATTCCAGTCTTGTGGTAGATAAGCCCCAGAGGTTCTCAGGCAGGAAAACAAAACAAACAACCCACCAGACTGCCGGCACATGCTCCCTTTTACCAGCCAGGCATTTGGCTGTTACAGGCTACAGGTGTGGGCCAATTAAGGCCAATGATAGTCTAACAATAGTCAAGCCATGATTGCCTACCTAACCACACATGCAGCCTGTTGGCCCGTTAACTCCTCGTGGTAAACTTGTGAGCTGGCTCACAAAAAAAAATAATATATATATATAATATATATATATATATAATGTATGTATATGAAAGAATGAATCAGTGCTTGGAAATAAATTCTGGCCTGTGATTGGTTAAAACCTCATCATAGGAGCACAAATAGATTGAAATATTGCCCTAACATCCCTACAACACAGGGCAATGGTCTCCCTCTGACATGTGATTGGTTCACATCACTGTCAGTCCTGCCCCTTTTCAAAGGAACACCCTTCCCCTGCACTCAAAGACTTTGACAACTATGCGGTGTGAACTTCAAAATATTTATGTTATTTATTTACCTATGCTGTATCAGCTATATTTAAACAAAATATATAAAGTCATATTTACTATCTGATCTTGCCTCACTTATTTTCTTGACTGATTCATATATTAAATATGTACTGCAGACTCAGCTCATAGTGGAAAATGAAATGCCCCTCCGGAAGACTATTGTTACCTCCAGGGTGCAATGCAGCCTGCAGCTTCGGACATTATAGCCCCCTGTCGATAACAATTGAAACTTTCCACCCTCATCTCCAGTCCATATTTATATATATATTGTGTCCAGCCACTGTACAGGCAAACGCCATTTGTACAGGCAAAAGATAACACAATAGCACTAAGTGCAGTTTTAGCGCTTCTTGCGCACTTTTATTTAAACACGATAAACACGATATTACTCCCAAGCTACAGCTATCAGTGTTTTTCTTTCTCTTTCTCACTCTGTGCCACTGCATTCTCCTACACACTCTTACAAACAAACACTCCTTTGTTACTTTTATACCATGTGGTCGGGGGTCACCACCTTGCCACATTCCACACATTTCCTTTCAAATCAATCAAACAATCAAACCATGCCATGTGGCTGTGCAAGTGTGGCCGTCTTGGGTCCAGAGTCCTTCACCAAGATGTCACCAAACACACGCACACGTACACCCACAGTACAGTGCCTTGCATTAGCCATTGCTGAAAAAAAACCATATCAAATCCCGTTTGGATTTTGCCAAAAGGCATGTGGGAGTCACAGCAAACATGTGGAAAAAGGTTCTCTGGTCTGATGAGACCAAAATTGAACTTTTTGGCCTTAGCGCAAAACACTGTGTGTGGTGCAAAGCCAACACTGCTTATCACCCTGAGAACACCATCCCCATGGTGAAGCATGGTGGTGGCAGCATCATGTTATGGGGATGCTTTTCATCGGCAGGGACTGGGAAACTGGTCAGGATTGAGGGCAAGATGGATGGAGCCAAATACAGGGAAATTCTAGAGGAAAACCTGTTTCAGTCTGCAAGAGACCTGAGACTGGGGCGGAGGTTCACCTTCCAGCAGGACAATGACCCTAAACACACAGCCAAAGCTACACTGGAGTGGTTTAAAAACAAGAACCTGAATGTCGTAGAATGATCCAGTCAAAGCCCAGACCTCAATGTGGCACCACCTGTGGCAAGACTTGAAAATTGCTGTTCACCAACGGTCCCCATCCAACTTGATAGAGCTTGAGCAATTTTGCCAAGAAGAATGGGCAAAAATTGCAGGATCCAGATGTGCAAAGCTGGTAGAGACTTACCCAAAAAGACTCACAGTTGTAATTGCTGCCAAAGGTGTTTCTACCAAGTATTGACTCAGGGGGGTGAATACTTATGCAACCAACAAATGTCTTTTTTTTTTGTTTAACTTTTGTGTCACAATAAAAATATTTTGCACCTTCAAAGTATGTTGTGTAAATCAAATGGTAAAAATCCCAATTAAATCCATTTTAATTCCAGGTTGTAACACTACAAAATGTGGAAAAGTCCAAGGGGGGTGAATACTTATGCAAGGCACTGTATATATTGTGTGTATATATATATATAGATATATATATAGATATATATATATATATATATAGATATATATATAGATATATATATAGATATATATATATATATATATATATATATATATATATATATATATATATAGAGAGAGAGAGAGAGAGAGAGAGAGAGAGAGAGAGAGAGAGAGAGAGAGAGAGAGAGAGAGAGAGAGAGAGAGAGAGAGAGAGAGAGAGAGAGAGAGAGAGAGAGAGAGAGAGAGAGAGAGAGAGAGATGCACAGTGTGATAACAAGGATTGCAAGCTTTGTTTTGAATGTGATTTTATTTGGTTTTATCAGCTGGTTTCAGGTATACTTAGAAATGTATACAACTTCATGGTTTTTATTTGAAAGTTTTTTGGTTTGTTTGTTTGTTTGTATTGAGGCGCTAGGAGGGTGAATAAAAGAAACAAGTTGTACACTTCTATAGATGCTTCCGGGAACATAGAAATATGACTTACCTCTGGCATGGTCCCCTTGGCCCGGGTGAGTTTGAAGACGCTCCACAGAGGGACCAAGGAAATGGAGGAGAAAGCGAGGAACCAGCCGAGGGTGTATGCCCAGGCCGGTACTCGTATGTCCTGTTGTACTTCAGTGGGGTGTACTTGACCAGGGAGAAGATGAAGGTCCCCTAGTGGAGAGAGAGTGCATTACACAACATGACATAGTCTTATTTATATAAGAAATACCAGGAAGTGTATACAGTGGGACACTTACAATGCAGATGGCTGGAGTGAAGAAGAACCAACAGTATTTAATCAGAGGCAAAGGCCGGTAGCCAATCATGTCTTCTATGCAGTCATAAAAACGGTTGCCACCTAATCAATTAAACACAAGTGGTAAGGGGCTCCCGAGTGGCGCATCCAGTAAAGGCGCTTTGTGTGGCGTGCAGGATGTGCCCTAGAGCCAGGAGAATGTGACATTGTTCTACCAAAAGTGATCCCACAGATTTCATACATTTCATACAGTTTCCTTAGTGGATAGAATGGAGTTAGAGTTATGGAGTGTGAGCAAGGAGATCCTGGGTTCAAAACCCAATTCAACCACTAGCGTATTGTCTGACATTGGAGCGAATCCACTGTTGTGACTCACCCAACACCCAACCAATGCAAATGGTTTCAAAAATAGCGAGGAACATCATACATGTCCCAGTGCAGGCGTAGTAATCAATCAGCTGGAAGACATACATTCCACCCTGCAGAGGGAGAGAGGGAGCAATACGAGAGCAGATCTCCAGCCTTGCTAGGAATTTCAGTGTTGAGGGGCCACAAACCCCCCAACTCCACCACCAAACGCTTTTGCATAGGAACTGAAAAGAGTTCATTTCAACAGTCAACATCCATCACCACCATCACCCAGTACTCACATCCGTGACCATGAGGAGCCCAATGACAAAGCTGACAACATAGATGAACAGCAGGAGGAGTGTCCTACGAGAACCTTGTCGGAAGAACGAGGGGTACATGTCGGAGATGGATGTGGTTAGGTTTGTCAAGGCAAACAAACTACACATGAGCGAGAAAGAAGACAGTCCATGTTTCTTAAAGGTGTGGTTCACAAATATAAAATATTTGATATGATTTGGCAACAGGACAGTACCATCAATTCCCTGGTTCATTCTTTCCTCCTCAATGTCTACCAATCTGAAAGGCTGGACCTGAGCTCCAGTTTGAAAGTAGGAGATGCAGCTTCACTCACCTCAGTGTCCACCCCCAGCAGGAAGACCATGAGGAAGCAGAAGGCCCAAAGCTGAGGGAGTGGCATCATGGCTATTGCGCGTGGGTATGTGATGAACGCCAGGCCAGGACCTGCACACGAACAATCATTATTGGAACACATCCACCTGAACTAAAAACTTTCCTTCCAGATCTTTCACAACCTGCTGGAAATGTATTATTGCAATCATGTTCACAGTTCATTGTTTAATCTGTTTGTCATTTTTGCAAGGATCCTAGAAACATTACCTATTAAATAATTCAAATATCTTTATAACTACTAAAAGAAACTTTGGACTAAATGTCTTTCTCAATGTCTTTACGTGCAATTAAGACCAGAGTCATGAACCACTCTTTACCAGACTCGGCAACCTCCGAGATGGGCACTCCCTGCTCATACGCCATGAAGCCCAGCACTGAGAAGATGGCGAACCCGGCCACAAAGCTTGTTCCACTGTTCAGGAGGCACAGGTACACGCAGTCCCTGAAATCACAAGGACAGTATGATCTTTATTCTCAATGCCAATAAGCCATGAATTTGAATTCATCTAATTTGAATTCCAGGATTTGTGTGCTGAAACAGTAAGAGATTACCTCAACTTCAGAGCTTAAATAGTAATCGATTACCTTAATTAAAATTCTACTCAGTTCCTAGACACTTTAACCATAAGAATTAAGAGCCTCTTAAAGTTTCAACCTTTGTTATGTTTATAACAGGCTGCATCTGAGTAAATGCCACCAAGACAGGGTTTTCAAAAATGTAGAAAATATTTGTCCCACCAAACTTTCCAAATAAACCTGTACCAGTCTCCAATACTTGGAACCAATAGGCACTGTAACACTTGTTCAAGTTTATCTTTGTTATGAAAAATTATTTAGGTTTGTAAGGCCAGGTCCACACAAATAAATATGCAGAAACAAGGAGAACACAGTTATGAATAACTATTGAATAATAGTATTTTTTAAGTCTATTGTCTTTCGTTAAGAATTAACAAATTGTTATAAATGTTGCTTTGATTTATTATTACGAAAGAAAAGCTACCTTTGACACCAATCCGTAATTTCAGGACATGTCGTTTTTTTATGCATATCAAACATTTACATTATTAAACTAGTGTTTTTTCTTTTGATATTTTCTTATTTTTCCACTGTTAACAGTACAGTATAGATTTATTTTGTTCAGGAGCAGCTTCAGCTGCTTGCTCTGTTATACATTATAAATCTTGTTTCGTATTGCTTTCGTATTGCCGTTCATATTCAAATAGCCTTAACCTTAATTCCCTGTGTGTTGTATAAATCCAACATTACAAATGTTATCGTCTATGTATTTACCTTTATCTTAAGGAGTCATTTGAGACTGAAGCAAAATTCATAAATAATAATCAATTAATAAATAGATTAGTTGTGGGGATAACCAAGACACAAAAGCAGAGCACCTCTCTGTTGAGCTGGGAGATCAAATTGTATTTTGCTTTTATTTACTATTAAAACGATGCATTGGATAAAGGCAGCAGCTAAATAAATAAAAATAATGATAATAATGTCATCAAGTTACCATTATAGTATATAACAAGAGTGTAATAATATGAAGTGAAGAATACTAACTTATTTATGAATAGCTTCAGTATCAAAAGATAATAAATGAAATACAAAGGATCATCTCTGAAAGACAATATTTAAACTATTGTTGATTATATATGGATGTTAAAGCTCCTTCATTGCACTAATGGAGTACTTTGTCAGACACTACAAGCAGACCACTACTAGTCTAGCACACGCTTAAGCCATGCAAAAATGTACCTGAGTGCACCATTTTAATAGTTTTTTCAAGATTTTCCACCCCCCAGCACCCAACTACATGCATCAATGAAATGGGTGCCCCCTACTACCTTGTAAGTGCCACATACTTTAAAAGTAATTGAAAACCCTTCCAAGATTCAAACCTGGATCCTGTGGACCAGGCTGCAGTCCCTCTCTTCATACATCCCCAAGACATGCAGCCTCTTGTTTACCAAAGAAAATGCCTACTTACTTGTAACAGTTGCTGTTGTACGTGTTGTAGCTGCCAAGGGTGATCAGACTTCCAACACAAATGCTGTAAGAGAAGAAAATCTGTATCCCTGCATCCATCCACACCTAACAGAGGCAGAAATAGGGAAATAACAAACAGAAGCATTGAATTAATGCATTGATGGTGATGCCACTTGCCAACTTAGCAGGTTATGCAGTGGTCCTTGAAATTGTAGGGATTGTAGGGATTGCCAAGGACAAAAAATTACCACCCCAGAGAAGGAAATATGCCTTGGATCACTGCACATGAAGGTGAGTACCTGTGGATCGGCGAGCCGTGCTCGGTCTGGGTAGAGGTAGAAGATGATCCCGTCCACGGCTCCAGGCAGAGTGAGTCCACGGATCAGCAGGACAGCCAGCATCAGGTAGGGGAACGTGGCCGCGAAGTACAACACCTGTGGGGATGGAAAAGACATAAAAGTCTGATGGTGTGATGCTCCACTAGTGTGTATGACACATCACTAACATCTACAGTAGGCTGGTTTCACTTAAGGACCAGAATCTCAGTTTTCTGCAGCCCATGTAAGTAACAGATTCTTACCTTTCCTGTGGATTTGACTCCATTCCAGACACAGAAATAGCAGATAATCCAGCAAAGCAGGAGACACAGCATCAGCTCCCAGTGCAGGCTGCCCACCTCCTCGATCCCACCAGATATACTCAGCACCCGCCTCCTAAAGGGCAGATGACACCCAGAGTCAGGGAGGTGGTACCGCACACATTCATTACTACTATAGTGGTTATCAGTGTTTCTCCAGGCACCCTGTGTTACTTACTCCCAGAACTCTGTGGCCGGTGATGTAGCATTTTCTGGAATTGTCCCATTGGATGTAACGTTATGCTTATCAAATTCCACACAGGTACCTAAGAGTCACAGGGAATGATAAAACAGGTTAACTTTGTAGCATTTATATATTTATGTTCAGTAAGAATCCACAATTGCCAGAGAAATTGCATTTCCAATTCCTGTGGTTGCCTGTGTTCCAGGATCCCCTCACTGCTCTCTGTTGGAGTACCTGTATTCCAGGTGTTTCTACAGCTAGCCCAGGGAAGCTCCCAGCTGAAGGAGTGGAACAGGTAGAAGAGAGCCCAAGCCTGGATGATGATGTAGTTTACAACAGTTTACAACACTGTAGCCAGTAATCACCTGGCTGGCATATCCAATGCCTGAAGAGGTAAAGAGAGACAAGGTAAGAGGAGAAACAAAGATTAACTTCATGTTCTAACTGGGAAACTGGGAAACAACACAAATATAGTAACTCAACAACAGCTGTAGGGGCATCCAAGTTATTACACAAAATCACACCCTTATAGTTACAGTTACAATTACAGTTCTTTTATGAACTGTTATCTTTACACTCGCCTTCAAAGAGGGGGCAGATTCTCCTCCAGGCGGTGATGCCCCCCTGGCTGGTGTACTGCCCCAGAGCCATCTCCAGGAGGAACAGAACATACAATGCAAGATAAAACATTGTATTCTCTGCCATGCTGTAATTAAATAAACACATTTTAGACTTCTTGGTAAGCAGGCATAATGGCACAAATATGGTACCACCCACCGTTTTTGTAGCACAGGTAGGGGAACCTCCACACGTTTCCCAGCCCGACAATCTGCCCAGCAACAGCCAGGATGAACTCTGTTTTGCTTGCCCATTGGCCCCTCGCCTGTATTTTCACCCTCTTCTTTACAGGGCTGCGCAGCTGGTCTGTGAGACCATAGTAAACTTCTTCCTGAAGCTCACACTCCATCCTGCCTGCCGCTAGAACAAGTGTAAGAGATTACCACGTGAAAGGGCTGCCGTCCTTTGCTTCCTATAATCACCGGAGGATCAATGGACATGGATTATGAAAGGATGCCTGTAAAGCCTCTATGTTAATTGATAGTTATCAACATGGTTTGAGAAAATAATATGACTCTTGACTGCATCGTTTTTGTAATAATTTCTTAGTGCAGGTCATTTTCTCTACTTCTAAGATTAATATCAGAGCAGTGTACATTTGAGAGGACAGTAAATTAATCACCAATTAATTTTCCCCCGTTTTTCTCTCAATTTGAAATGTCCAATTGTATTTAGGCTCAGCTCACCGCTACCACCCCTGCGATGGCTCGGGAGTGGCGAAGACAAATACATGCTGTCCTCCGAAAGGTGTGCCGTCAGCCATCGGCTTCTTTTCACTGCAGGCCCGCCATGCAGCCACTTCAGAGCTACAGCGTCGGAGGACAACGCAGCTCTGGGCATCTTACAGCCAAGCCAGCTGGCGCCCGGTCAGTCTACAGGGGACGCTGGTGCGCAGAGAGCCGAGGACACCCTGGCCGACCTAAGCCCCCCCCCACCCCTCGGTCAGCGCTCAGCCAATTGTGCGCCACCCCCTGGGAGTTCCCATCCACGGTCGGTAGTGGAATAGCCTGGACTCGAACCAGCGACCTCCAGACTATAGGGGCATGCTGCACTCCATGCAGAGTGCCTTTAACGGATGCGCCACTTGGGAGCCCCCTGGACAGTAAACTTTAATACTAAGCTCTCCTGTGACGACATAATCCAAGTTCCACAAACCGGTCAATTTTTTTGTTTTTTCATAAAAAAAAGCCATTTAAACCAATTGTAATCCATCATAGATACATTTCAAATATTAATATAACAAAACAAAAACTCAGTAATAACTGGATTCAATATATAATTATCTTAAATTATAAGAGTATGATGTATTTTAGTTTGATCTATACCTGCAGGCATGAGCCAAATATAAATAATCCCACCTTTAAATATGGTCTTACCATAAAGTCTTTCAGAATATAAACTCCAAGAAATACCCAACACTTTTAAGGCTGCAATCCAAGGAATCCTCTTGAGGCTAGAACATATACTAGAATACCCAGCACTACTATGACCCCATTTAGCATAGAGCTATATTGAATAACTTAACTGTTAATTCCAAAAGACATTCCATGACAGTACATTGTAGTCATTATACAAATTCAAATAAAAGAATAACTAGCTCAGGAATGGAACGCTCTAAACAGAAATAGAAGATAGCAGTGTCCCAACAAAGCTGGACATGGAGAAATGGAAACGTTAGAATGACACTAGCTGGTTATGCAACGCCCCAGAGATTGAAATAATCAGTGATTTGTAAAAGAGTTTGAAAAGCCAATTGGCCAGCTAATAGCCAACAGCTATTTAATGTTTCTGAATTAGTAACAATAAGTCTTGAGTTTGTATGTAGGAGCTATTAACCATTATATGATGTAGCATACTGTACAATGAGCATTGAGTTTTGCATGTGCATAAAGAGATAAATAACTCGCAAATCAATGAGACATGACATACATTACCCATTAACACCAAGACTTTCATGAGGTGAAACAACATTCCTTTGTGAGTTTGTATGTAGGAGCTATGAGCTATTATTTGACGCAGAATGCGTGAATATTGAATATCCACACGAATATCCAATATCAAATACTTCACCGGGTTTAGTGACTGTGGTGGGTTATGGAAGGAAGTGACGGAGACAGGCAGCCAGTGAGGTACAACCTGCGCACCAGCAAGGCAGGGCTGGGCAGGGTTTTATTAATATTCCGTATGGAAAATAGCAGGGGTCAAAAGACAGGTACGGTATTGCACAAACCAAAATAAGAAACCCCCTTGAATACTAGCAATAGTAATCAAGGGTTGAAATAAAAACAGTAAATAGAACAGTCCCGCACTACACAGAGACACAAAAGTTACAACAAAACATTCACGTGGTTCATCCCCGTGGTGGCAACCGGTGTCCTCCAGCTGCTGCCCCAGCTCCCTCCTGAGGCTTCACAAACACAAAGGCACAGACAGAAGGTGCTGTGCTGCAGATCCGCCCAGGTATCCAAAGGGGTAGGGAAAGCAAGGGAAAACAAACTCACAGCTCTTCAAGGATCTGCAAACACAGGGCTTCAGTGGTGAAAAGAAATAAATGAAAACAAACAAACCAGCACGTCTCTTGCAGGTGTTAATCCAGCACAACCAACCCAAATGGCAGAACCCCACAGCCTAAATAGTGCCGAGCCCCACCCCAACAATCAGTGCACTGCCCCACCTCAGCCAATCATCAAGCGCAGCACAGCTGATTGCAATAATGGGGCTCAACCATGAGGTCCTGCCCCAAGTTAAGATGGCCGCCACCACTGCGGCTTCTGCCCCAACCATTACTCAGCCTTTCTCCTCTGTCTCGGTCCTCCCTGCACAGCGCTGCCAGTAGTCGGGAGGGTGAATTACAAGAGGGACTCCTTTCACTCCTGTCACAGTGACCCATATTTGTAAGAGATTATGGCAGTCTCATTTAATTTTCTCTTTTTTGTCATGTCTCTCTCAGTCTTTGTAATGCTGTCATTTTCACAGATGAGCTATATTTTGTGTTGCAGTTGCACCCATTTTTTGAGAACAAAAGCAGGATTGAGCTTGATCATCAATGTGTCGGTCCCAATAGTAATCGTAAATCACTGAGACACATGACTCAATTTACTCCTTATCATGAACACTTTCATGGTGTAAAATAGCTTTCTCTTGTGGGTTAGTCTCCAGGAGCTGTGAACTTGTATGACGTAGCCTAATGTATAATGGAAAGGGCACATACGTGTATATTTTTCTTCATGATAAATCAAGATAATTAAGCCCCAAATCCTGAAACATGACTCAAATGGCTCTTTTTGCATTTGCTTTTATAAACAAGTGAAATGTTCCAGATAGTAAGAGACTACAATTGGATGCAATAAATATTGTATTTACATTAAAATAGCATGAATCTAAAAGCACTCAAGTTTTGCGTAGTTGTTATGCCATGAGGAAAATATAGTGATTGTCTCCTAACCTATCCACCGAGAACACCTGGTGTCTGCTGCAGTCAGAAAGATAGTATCTGGTGCACACGTGGTAGTATTGTAACGAGACAAGGGTTTGGAGAAAACCCTTACAAGGACACCCTGGAAGCGATCACAATCATGTGATTGGCTAAAAGACAACTGACACACTCAGCAAATGTTCAAGCAGTTTATTATTGCAGAGTTTAAAGGGTGTCTGCTTAAACACACTAAAAGTAGAGGGGGTCACCACAGGGAAGAATCCCCCTTTTCACAGTGACCACCAGCCCTCGCCCCCAAACCACCGTCACCCAATGTTTATACATTCATAACAGTCCCCTGAATGTTTAATTGCCCCTTTTCCCAGTTACAGGTTACCCACAATCCCATGCGTTTGTAACTAACTTGCATAGCGCCCCGGTGCACGCCACAGTATTTATTTTTTGATTTTTTGGTGAAAATCTATATCTTTTTTTGTATATTAAAAAAGAAAAAAGATACATTTGAGTCCATGGTTGGAAGTTAAATTTTTTTGTCGTGTGGGGAAAAAAAAGCAAACATCAAACCGTGGTAATAGTTTTACACAATTGGGGCTACCCTGGAGAATATTGTACACAGTTGTTGTTGCTTTAGTAGATTTACATAAGATTTATAATTGAGTGTTTAAAGTTGTGGATAAACATGCACTAAATACAATAGTATGTTCCTTTCTTAAAGTAAGTAGCTTTTGTTTCTCTTCATACAGGAGCGTCTTCAGTTTCATACTCTTTCTTGCAAGCTGTTTCAGTCTCCCCACACTGCTGACTGGGCTCAGAGTTGAAAGGGCATCTGCTTGCTTTCTGTTTCTTGCCAAGGGGCAGGTCGCTGGCAGGGAGGCACAGCAGGCGAAGGCGCTGGGAGGACACCAACAGCAGAGACAGATAATCAGACACATTCAGTGGTCTTAGTACACACACATAGAAATATATATATATACAGACATGCTCAAATTTGTTGGTACCCTTACAGCTCATTGAAATAATGCTTCATTCCTCCTGAAAAGTGATGAAATTAAAAGCTATTTTATCATGTATACTTGCATGCCTTTGGTATGTCATAGAATAAAGCAAAGAAGCTGTGAAAAGAGATGAATTATTGCTTAATCTATAAAGATATTCTAAAATGGCCTGGACACATTTGTTGGTACCCCTTAGAAAAGATAATAAATAATTGGATTATAGAGATATTTCAAACTAATTAGTTTCTTTAATTAGTATCACACATGTCTCCAATCTTGTAATCAGTCATTCAGCCTATTTCAATGGAGAAAAGTAGTCACTGTGCTGTTTGGTATCATTGTGTGCACCACACTGAACATGAACCAGAGAAAGCAAAGGAGAGAGTTGTCTGAGGAGATCAGAAAGAAAATAATAGACAAGCATGGTAAAGGTAAAGGCTACAAGACCATCTCCAAGCAGCTTGATGTTCCTGTGACAACAGTTGCAAATATTATTAAGAAGTTTAAGGTCCATGGAACTGTAGCCAACCTCCCTGGGCATGGCCGCAACAGGAAAATTGACCCCAGATTGAACAGAAGGATAGTGCGAATGGTAGAAAAAGAACCAAGGATAACTGCCAAAGAGATACAAGCTGAACTCCAAGGTGAAGGTACGTCAGTTTCTGATCGCACCATCCGTCGCTTTTTGAGCGAAAGTGGGCTCCATGGAAGAAGACCCAGGAGGACTCCACTTTTGACAGAAAAACATAAAAAAGCCAGACTGGAATTTGCTAAAATGCATATTGACAAGCCACAATCCTTCTGGGAGAATGTCCTTTGGACAGATGAGTCAAAACTGGAGCTTTTTGGCAAGTCACATCAGCTCTATGTTCACAGACGAAAAAATGAAGCTTTCAAAGAAAAGAACACCATACCTACAGTGAAACATGGAGGAGGCTCGGTTATGTTTTGGGGCTGCTTTGCTGCGCCTGGCACAGGGTGCCTTGAATCTGTGCAGGGCACAATTAAATCTCAAGACTATCAAGGCATTCTGGAGCGAAACGTACTGCCCAGTGTCAGAAAGCTCTGTCTCTGTCGTAGGTCATGGGTCCTCCAACAGATTAATGACCCAAAACACACAGCTAAAAGCACCCAAGAATGGATAAGAACAAAACATTGGACTATTCTGAAGTGGCCTTCTATGAGTCCTGATCTGAATCCTATCGAACATCTATGGAAAGAGCTGAAACTTGCAGTCTGGAGAAGGCACCCATCAAACCTGAGACAGCTGGAGCAGTTTGCTCAGGAAGAGTGGGCCAAACTACCTGTTAACAGGTGCAGAAGTCTCATTAAGAGCTACAGAAAACATTTGATTGCAGAGATTGCCTCTAAAGGTTGTGTAACAAAATATTAGGTTAGCGGTCCCATCATTTTTGTCCATGCAATTTTCATTTGTTTTATTATTTACAATATTATGTTGAATAAAAAATCAAAAGCAAAGTCTGATTTCTATTAAATATGAAATAAACAATGGTGGATGTCAATTACTTTTGTCAGTTTCAAGTTATTTCAGAGAAAATTGTGCATTCTTTGTTTTTTGTGGAGGGGTACCAACAAATTTGAGCATGTCTGTATATATATATACCTGTAGTATTTTGTATTTAATCATATCCTGATGTAACTATCACTATTATCTGCTGTATTATTGAATTGTGGTTTGTCACACTTGAACAAAAGTTATTGTATTTCTTGCTCTTATTGTATTACTTGTATTGTAACACTTGAAATGTATTTGCTTACGATTGTAAGTCGCCCTGGATAAGGGCGTCTGCTAAGAAATATATAATAATAATAATAATAATAATAATAATAATAATAATATATATATATATATATATATATATATATATATATATATATATATATATATATATATATATATATATATATATACACACATACACACACACACAAACGTTAGTGTTTGCATTTCTTCATTGTGAATATATATACAATTTACTGCATTTATTTTATATCTGATTGGACTTAGTAGTTTTTCTTTTATTTTAAATTGGAACAGTGGGAGATGCTTATATAGACAGCTGTTTGCAGATACAAGAACAAAACATTGTGTACCTCTGGCATGGTCCCCTTGGTCTGAGTGAGTTTGAAAACGATCCACAGAGGGACCAAGACAATGGAGGAGAGAGCGAGGAACCAGCCGAGGGTGTATGCCCAGGCCGGGTACTCGTATGTCCTGTTGTACTTCAGTGGAGTGTACTTCACCAGGGAGAAGATGAAGGTCCCCTAGTGGAGAGACATGTGCATTACACAATATAACAGCCTTATTTATATGATAAGAAATACCAGGAAGTGTATACAGTGGGACACTTACAATGCAGATGGCTGGAGTGAAGAAGAGCCAACAGTATTTAATCAGAGGCCAAGGCCGGTAGCCAATCATGTCTTCTATGCAGTCATAAAAATGGTTACCACCTAAACAATTAAACACAAGCGATAAGAAGCTGGAGCAGAATGTGACATTGTTCTAACAAAAGTGATCCCACAGATTTCATACATTTCATACAGTTTCCTTAGTGGATGGAATGGAGTTAGAGTTATGGAGTGTGAGCAAGGAGATCCTTGGTTCAAAACCCAATTCAACCACTAGGGTATTGTCTGACATTGGAGAGAATCCACTGTTCTGACTTACCCAGCACCCAACCAATGCAAATGGTTTCAAAAATAGCAAGGAACATCAGACATGTCCCAGTGCAGGCGTAGTAATCAATCAGCTGGAAGACATACATTCCACCCTGCAGAGGGAGAGAGGGGGCAATACGAGAGCAGATCACCAGCCTTGCTAGGAATTTCAGTGCTGGGGGACCACAAACCCCCCAACTCCACCACCAAACTCCCTTCTGCATAGGAAGTGAAAAGAGTTAATTTCAACAGTCAACCTCCATCACCACCATCACCCAGTACTCACATCTGTGACCATCAGGAGCCCGATGAGAAAGCTGACAACACAGATGAACAGCAGGAGGAGTTTCCTACGAGAACCTTGTCGGAAGAACGAGGGGTACATGTCGGAGATGGATGTGGTTAGGTTCTCAAGGCAAACAAACTACACATGAGAGAGATAGAAGAGTCTAGTTTTTGAAAGATGTGGTTCACAAAATAAAAAGTATTTGATTTCATTTGTGAGTATGATTTGGTAAAAGGATGGTACCTGAGCTCCAGTTTGAAAGTAGGAGATACAGCTTCACTCACCTCAGTGTCCACCCCCAGCAGGAAGAACATGAGGAAGAAGCAGAAGGCCCAGAGCTGAGGGAGTGGCATCATGGCCACCGCGCGTGGGTATGCGATGAACGCCAGGCCAGGACCTACACAAGAACAATCATTATTGGAACACAACCACCTGACTTAATAAATTTAATAAAGATCTTCCACAACCTGCTGGAAATGTATTACTTCCGTCAAGTCCACATTTAATTGTTTAATCAGTTTGACATTTTTGCAGGGATTGTAAAAACATTACCAAAGAATTAATTCAGGTAATTAATTATAACTACTAAAAGGAAACTTTGGACCAAATGTCTTTCTCAATTTCTTCAAGTGCAGTTAAGACCAGAGTAATGAACCACTCCATACCGGACTCAGCAACCTCCGAGATGGGCACTCCCTGCTCATGTGCCATGAAGCCCAGCACTGAGAAGATGGCGAACCCGGCCACAAAGCTTGTTCCACTGTTCAGGAGGCACAGGTACATACAGTCCCTGAAATCACAAGGACAGTATCATCTGTATTCCTCATGCTTATAAGCCGTGCTTGAATGGAATTCAATTATATGCACATTCAATCCTGGAGTAATTTGAATTCCAGGATTTATGTGCTGAAACAGTAAGCGATTACCTTAACATCAAAGCTTAAATTAAACCGATTACCTGATATAATACTACAGCACTCAGACCTTAGACACGTTTACCACAGTAATTAAGAGCCTCCTAAAGTTTTAAATTTTGTTATGTTTATAACAGGCTCCAAGATGCCTCCAAGATTCAAACCTGGATCCTGTGGACCAGGCTGCAGTCCCTCTCTTCATACCTCCCCAAGACATGCAGCTTGCCTCTTGTTTACCAAGGAAAAAGCTTACTTGTAACAGTTGCTGTTGTATGTGTTGTAGCTGCCAAGGGTGATCAGACTTCCAGCACAAATGCTATAAGAGAAGAAAATCTGTATCCCTGCATCCATCCACACCTAACAGAGGCAGAAATGAATGCATTGATGGTGGTGCCACTTGCCAACTTAGCATGTTCTGCAGTGGTCCTGTTGAAATTGTAGGGGTTCCCAAGGACAAAAAATCACCACCTCAGAGAAGGAAATATGCCTTGGATCACTGCACATGAAGGTGAATACCTGTGGATCGGCGAGCCGCGCTGGGTCTGGGTAGAGGTAGAAGATGATCCCGTCCACGGCTCCAGGCAGAGTGAGTCCACGGATCAGCAGGACAGCCAGCATCAGGTAGGGGAACGTGGCCGTGAAGTACACCACCTGTGGGGATGGAAAAGACATAAAGGTCTGATGGTGTGATGCTCCACTAGTGTGTATGACACATCACTAACATCTACAGTAGGCTGGTTTCACTTAAGGACCAGAATCTCAGTTCTCTGCAGCCCATGTAAGTAACAGATTCTTACCTTTCCTGTGGATTTGACTCCCTTCCAGACACAGAAATAGCAGATAATCCAAGCAAGCAGGAGACACAGCATCAGCTCCCAGTGCAGGCTGCCCACCTCCTCGATCCCACCAGATATACTCAGCACCCGCCTCCTAAAGGGCAAATGAGTCAGGGAGGTGGTACCGCACACATTCATTACTACTACAGTGGTTATCAGTGTTTCTCCAGGCGCCCTGTGTAACTTACTCCCAGAACTCTGTGGCCGGTGATGTAGCATTTTCTGGAATTGTCCCATTGGATGTGACGTTATGCTTATCAAATTCCACACAGGTACCTAAGAGTCACAGAGAGTGATAAAACAGGTTAACTTTGTAAAGGAGGATGCAATTCATCCACAGTCCCTGACTTGGAAACCAAAGCTGCAAAGCTATCAATTAGTACCTTTGTGTGTTTCTCCATTAGCAGATTGAGTTGCACTTCTAAGAAGCTGTTGCTAGATGCAACCTGGTATGCTGAATAACAACTGCTAAGCCAGTTATATTCTAGCATTTATATATTTATGTTCAGTAAGAATCCACAATTGCCAGAGAAATTGCATTTCCAATTCCTGTGGTTGCCTGTGTTCCAGGATCCCCTCACTGCTCTCTGTTGGAGTACCTGTATTCCAGGTGTTTCTACAGCTAGCCCAGGAAAGCTCCCAGCTGAAGGAGTGGAACAGGTAGAAGAGAGCCCAAGCCTGGATGATGATGTAGTTTACAACACTGTAGCCAGTAATCACTTGGCTGGCATATCCAATGCCTGAAGAGGTAAAGAGAGACAAGGTAAGAGGAGAAACAAAGATTAACTTCATGTTCTAACTGTGAAACTGGGAAACAACACAAATATAGTAACTCAACAACAACTGTAGGGGCATCCAGGTTATTACACAAAATCACACCCTTATAGTTACAGTTACAATTACAGTTCTTTTATGAACTGTAATCTTTACACTCGCCTTCAAAGAGGGGGCAGATTCTCCTCCAGGCGGTGATGCCCCCCTGGCTGGTGTACTGCCCCAGAGCCGTCTCCAGGAGGAACAGAGGTATCCCGCAGAACACCAGGAACAGCAGGTAGGGAATCAAGAACACGCCTGTTTGATGAAACAATGCAAGATAAAACATTGTATTCTCTGCCATGCTGTAATTAAATAAACACATTTTAGACTCCTTGGTAAGCAGGCATAATGGCACAAATATGTTACCACCCACCTCCCCCGTTTTTGTAGCACAGGTAGGGAAACCTCCACACGTTTCCCGGCCCGACAATCTGCCCAGCAACAGCCAGGATGAACTCTGTTTTGCTTGCCCATTGGCCCCTCGCCTGTATTTTCACCCTCTTCTTTACAGGGCTGCGCAGCTGGTCTGTGAGACCATAGTTAACTTCTTCCTGAAGCTCATACTCCATCCTGCCTGCCGCTAGAACAAGTGTAAGAGATTACCACGTGAAAGTGCTGCCGTCCTTTCAGATCAAGTTGCTTCCTATAATCACCGGAGGATCAATGGACATGGATTATGAAAGGATGCCAGTAAAGCCTCTATGTTAATTGATAGTTATCAACATGGCTTTCAGAGAAAATAATAATATGAAGCTTGACTGCATCGCTTTTGTAATAATTTCTTAGTGCAGGTCATTTTCTCTACTTCTAAGATTAATATCAGAGCAGTGTACATTTGAGAGGACAGTAAATTAATCAGCAATTAATTTTCCCCCGTTTTTCTCTCAATTTGAAATGTCCAATTGTATTTAGGCTCAGCTCACCGCTACCACCCCTGCGATGGCTCGGGAGTGGCGAAGACAAATACATGCTGTCCTCCGAAAGGTGTGCCGTCAGCCATCGGCTTCTTTTCACTGCAGGCCCGCCATGCAGCCACTTCAGAGCTACAGCGTCGGAGGACAACACAGCTCTGGGCATCTTACAGCCAAGCCAGCTGACGCCCGGTCAGTCTACAGGGGACGCTGGTGCGCAGAGAGCCGAGGACACCCTGGCCGACCTAAGCCCCCCCCACCCCTCGGTCGGCGCTCAGCCAATTGTGCGCCGCCCCCTGGGAGTTCCCATCCACGGTCGGTAGTGGAATAGCCTGGACTCGAACCAGCGACCTCCAGACTATAGGGCGCATCCTGCACTCCATGCAGAGTGCCTTTAACGGATGCGTCACTCGGGAGCCCCCTGGACAGTAAACTTTAATACTAAGCTCTCCTGTGACGACATAATCCAAGTTCCACGAACCGGTCATTTATTTTTCATACAAGCCATTTAAACCAATTGTGATACATCATAGATACATTTCAAATATTAATATAACAAAACAAAAACACAGTAATAACTGTATCCAATATATAATTATCTTAAATCATAAGAGTATGATGTATTTTAGTATGATCTATACCTGCAGGTATGAGCGACAGAACCAAATATAAATAATCCCACCTTTAAATATGGTCTTACCATAAAGTCTTTCAGAATATAAACTCCAAGAAATACCCAACACTTTTAAGGCTGCAATCCAAGGAATCCTCTTGAGGCTGGAACATATACTAGAATACCCAGCACTACTATGACCCCATTTAGCATAGAGCTATATTGAATAACTTAACTGTTAATTCCAAAAGACATTCCAAAGTCCATGACAGTACATTGTAGTCATTATACAAATTCAAATAAAAGAATAACTAGCTCAGGAATGGAACGCTCTAAACAGAAATAGAAGATAGCACAGTCCCAACGAAGCTGGACATGGAGAAATGGAAACGTTCGAATGACACTAGCTGGTTATGCAACGCCCCAGAGATTGAAATAATCAGTGATTTGTAAAAGAGTTTGAAAAGCCAATTGGCCAGCTAATAGCCAACAGCTATTTAATGTTTCAGTGGGATAACTGGCTGCCAGTTACCAGTTGTTGTTTTTTGAATTAGTAACAATAAGTCTTGAGTTTGTATGTAGGAGCTATTTCACCGGGTTTAGTGACCCATACTTGTAAGAGATTATTTATTTATTTATTTATTTATTTATTAGCAAACACCCTTATCCAGGGCGACTTACAGTCATAAACAAAAATACATTTCAAGAATCACAGTACAAGTATTAATACAATTAAGAGCAAGATAAAATACAATGATTTTGGTTCTAGCAAGTACAAGTATAACAAAATACGATTCAATAACGGAGCAGATAACAGTGTCAGTGATAGTTACATCAGGATATAATTAAATACAAAATACTACAGACAGAAATACTACAGATATGGCAGTCTCATTTAATTTTCTCTTTTTTGTCATGTCTCTCTCAGTCTTTGCAATGCTGTCATTTTCACAGATGAGCTGTATTTTCTGTTGCAGTTGCACCCATTTTCTGAGAACAAAAGCAGGATTGAGCTTGATCATCAATGTGTCGGTCCCAATAATGATCATAATTCACTGAGACACACGACTCAATTTACTCCTTATCATGAACACTTTCATGGTGTAAAATAGTTTTCTCTTGTGGGTTAGTCTCCAGGAACTGTGAACTTGTATGACGTAGCCTAATGTATAATGGAAAGGGCACATACGTGTATATTTTTCTTCATGATAAATCAAGATAATTAAGCCCCAAATCCTGAAACATGACTCAAATGGCTCTTTTTGCATTTCCTTTTATAAACAAGTGAAATGTTCCAGATAGTAAGAGACTACAATTGAATGCAATAAATATTGTATTTACGTTAAAATAGCATGAATCTAAAAGCACTCCAGTTTTGCGTAGTTGTTATGCCATGAGGAAAATATAGTGATTGTCTCCTAACCTATCCACCGAGAACACCTGGTGTCTGCTGCAGTCAGAAAGATAGTATCTGGTGCACACGTGGTAGTATTGTAACGAGACAAGGGTTTGGAGAAAACCCTTACAAGGACACCCTGGAAGTGATCACAATGATGTGATTGGCTAAAAGACAACTGACACACTCAGCAAATGTTCAAGCAGTTTATTATTGCAGAGTTTAAAGGGTGTCTGCTTAAACACACTAAAAGCAGAGGGGGTCACCACAGGGAAGAATCCCCCTTTTCACAGTGACCACCAGCCCTCGCCCCCAAACCACCATCACCCAGTGTCCCCTATGTTTACACAGCATACACCCCACATTTATAACAGTCCCCTGCATGTTTAATTGCCCCTTTTCCCAGTTACAGGTTACCCACAATCCCATGCGTTTGTAACTAACTTGCATAGAGCCCCGGTGCACGCCACAGTATTTATTTTTTGATTTTTGACAATGTCCCTTTAGGTGTTCCGTAGTGGAACGCTTATCAATTCAACTTTTTTTTTTTTTTACCAGTTTTCTGAAATTGGAAAGCTGAAAATATGCTTTGCTGTTTTCATTTTTCCGTTATTTCATCTACAGTTTGAAAATCGAAAAAATGATATTTTGGTGAAAATCTCCTGTATCTTTTTTTGTATATTAAAAAAGAAAAAAGATACATTTGAGTCCATGGTAACGAAGTTCAATTTTTTTGTCGTGTGGGGAAAAAAAAGCAAACATCAAACCGTGGTAATAGTTTTACACAATTGGGGCTACCCTGGAGAATATTGTACACAGTTGTTGTTGCTTTAGTAGATTTACATAAGATTTATAATTGAGTGTTTAAAGTTGTGGATAAACATGCACTAAATACAATAGTATGTTCCTTTCTTAAAGTAAGTAGCTTTTGTTTCTCTTCATACAGGAGCGTCTTCAGTTTCATACTCTTTCTTGCAAGCTGTTTCAGTCTCCCCACACTGCTGACTGGGCTCAGAGTTGAAAGGGCATCTGCTTGCTTTCTGTTTCTTGCCAAGGGGCAGGTCGCTGGCAGGGAGGCACAGCAGGCGAAGGCGCTGGGAGGACACCAACAGCAGAGACAGATAACACAGTGTAACAAATTTTTTATTTTTTTTTGTTCCTGGGTAGTAAGTGTTATTTCCTAATTGCTTATGCCTCAAAAGTATAGAAAATGGCTATTATTCCCCACAAACTTTGCTTTTGTGACCAGGACAGTGATATTTTGAAATTTACCTATTTCCAATGAGAAAACGGGCGAATTTGTGTCTTTTCGTTCACATAAAGTCAGAAAAAAACAACATATGATTCCAAATTAACATGTATTTATACTAAAGTAATACAAAAATGACTACAAAAGATTTAGAAGTGAGTAGTTTTTCGAGATTTACGATTATACTGTAAATCACTTTCACGAATCAGCCCCCAAAAGAGAAAAGGATATTTCAGGTACTTAAAAAGGTAGAATAATTGATTACAAATTTTTCTTATTGATCATTTTGGTACACAGCAGTTTTCCTTTTTCTCAAACTCTGTTATATATATATATATATATTAGTGCCTATAGAAAGTCTACACCCCCTTGAACTTTTTTCACATTTTGTTGTGTCAGTGCCTCATGCATTTCATGCATTTAAATGAGGATTTTTTCCACTTATCTACACACCATACTCCACACTGTTAAAGGGAAAAAAGTTTTTATTGAGAAAAAGATTATATATTAAAAATACAAAACTGAAAGATCATAATTGCATAAGTCATAATTGGAAGCACCTTTGGCAGCAATTACAGCTGTGAGTCTGTTGGGATAGGTCTCTACCAACTTTGCACACCTAGATTTGACAATGTTTGACCATTCTTCTTTACAAAACTGTTCAAGCTCTGTCAAGTTCCTTGGGGAGCGTTGATGGACAGCAATCTTGAAGTAATGCCACAAATTTTCGATTGGATTTAGGTCGGGGCTCTGACTGGGCCACTCAAGGACATTTACCTTTTTGTTCCTTAGCCACTCCCGTGTAGCTTTGGCTGTGTGCTTTGGGTCGTTGTCATGCTGAAAGGTGAACTTCCTTCCCAGTTTCAGCTTTCTTGCAGAGGGCAGCAGGTTTTCCTCAAGGACTTCTCTGTACTTTGCTCCATTCATTTACCCTTCCATACTGACAAGTGCCCCAGTCCCTGCTGATGAGAAACATCCCCATAACATGATGCTGCCACCACCATGCTTCACAGTAGGGACGGTGTTCTTTGGGTGATGCGCTGTGTTAAGTTTGCGCCAAACATAACGGTTTGCATTTAGGCCAAAAAGTTCCATTTTAGTTTCGTCAGACCACAAAACTTTTTGCCACATGGCTACACAATCTCCTGAGTGTTTTTTGCATACTTCAAGACGGGAGTCAAGGTGGGCTTTCTTGAGTAATGGCTTCCTTCTTGCCACCCTACCATACAGGCCAGATTTGTGGAGTGCTTGGGATATTGTTGTCATATGCACACTTTGACCAGTCTTGGCCATAAAAGTCTGTAGCTCTTGCAAAGTTGCCATTGACCTCTTGGTAGCCTCTCTTTCTTGGTAGTCTCCTTCTTGCTCGGTCATCCAGTTTGAAGGGGTAGCCTAATCTAGGCAGGGTCTTGGTGGTGCCATACACCTTCCACTTCTTAATAATCGTCTTGACCATGCTCCAAGAGATATTCAAGGCCTTGGATATTTTTTTATACCCATCCCCTGATCTGTGCCTTTCAACAACTTTGTCCCGGAGTTCTTTTGAAAGCTCCTTGGTGCTCATGGTTGAGTCTTTGCTTTGAAATGCATTACCCGGCAGAGGGAACCTACAGGAACTGCTGAATTTATCCTGAAATCATGTGAATCGCTACAATTTAACACCGGTGGAGGCCACTTAACTTGGTGTGTGATTTTGAAGGCGATTTGTTACACCTGAGCTAATTTAGGATTGCTATTACAAGGGGGGTGGACACTTATTCAACCAAGCTATTTCAGTTTTTATTTTTTATTATTTTTCTACAAATTTCTAGAATATTTTTTTCACTTGGTAGTTGTGGGGTAGAAAGTGTAGATCAATGAAAAAAAACTTTTAATATATTTTAATTTCAGGCTATAAGTATATAAAATATATATACACACACACACAGTTTAATGCATGTATTTTATATCTGATAGGACTCAGTAGTTGTTCTTTTATTTTAAATTAGAACAATGGAAGATGCTTATATAGACAGCTATTTGTAGATACAAGAACACAACATTGTGTACCTCTGGCATGGTTCCCTTGGTACGGGTGAGTTTGAAGACGATCCACAGAGGGACCAAGGAAATGGAGGAGAAAGCGAGGAACCAGCCGAGGGTGTATGCCCAGGCCGGGTACTCGTATGTCCTGTTGTACTTCAGTGGGGTGTACTTGACCAGGGAGAAGATGAAGATCCCCTAGTGGAGAGAGAGTGCATTACACAATATAACATAGTCTTATTTATATGATAAGAAATACCAGGAAGTGTATACAGTGGGACACTTACAATGCAGATGGCTGGAGTGAAGAAGAGCCAACAGTATTTAATCAGAGGCCAAGGCCGGTAGCCAATCATGTCTTCTATGCAGTCATAAAAACGGTTGCCACCTGAACAATTAAACACAAGTGGTAAGGGGCTCCCGAGTGGCGCATCCAGTAAAGGCGCTTTGTGTGGCGTGCAGGATGTGCCCTAGAGCCAGGAGAATGTGACATTGTTCTACCAAAAGTGATCCCACAGATTTCATACATTTCATAGTTTCCTTAGTGGATGGAATGAGTTAGAGTTAGAGTTATGGAGTGTGAGCAAGGAGATCCTGGGTTCAAAACCCAATTCAACCACTAGGGTATTGTCTGACATTGGAAAGAATACACTGTTCTGACTCACCCAGCACCCAACCAATGCAAATGGTTTCAAAAATAGCGAGGAACATCAGACATGTCCCAGTGCAGGCGTAGTAATCAATCAGCTGGAAGACATACATTCCACCCTGCAGAGGGAGAGAGGGAGCAATACGAGAGCAGATCACCAGCCTTGCTAGGAATTTCAGTGCTGGGGGGCCACAAACCCCCCAACTCCACCACCAAACGCTTCTGTATAGGAAGTGAAAAGATAATCAACAGTCAACCACCATCACCCAGTACTCACATCTGTGACCATGAGGAGCCCGATGAGAAAGCTGACAACACAGATGAACAGCAGGAGGAGTTTCCTACGAGAACCTTGTCGGAAGAACGACGGGTACATGTCGGAGATGGATGTGGTTAGGTTCTCAAGACCAACAAACTACACATGAGCGAGAAAGAAGACAGTTCATGTTTCTTAAAGGTGTGGTTCACAAATATAAAATATTTGATATGATTTGGCAACAGGACAGTAACATCAATTCCCTGGTTCATACTGTCCTCAATGTCTACCAATCTGAAAGGCTGGACCTGAGCTCCAGTTTGAAAGTAGGAGATGCAGCTTCACTCACCTCAGTGTCCACCCCCAGCAGGAAGACCATGAGGAAGAAGCAGAAGGCCCAGAGCTGAGGGAGTGGCATCATGGCCATCACGCGTGGGTATGCGATGAACGCCAGGCCAGGACCTGCACAAGAACAATCATTATTATTAATTGGTTGTTTAGCAGACGCTTTTATCCAAAGCAACTTACAGAGACTAGAGGATGAACTATGCATCACAACTGTTGCTGCTGAAGAGTCACATTAGAAAACGATTCAGTACCGTCAGACAATAATTTTGACCTGCTGTATTTTTAGCAGTAGTTCACATCTATTGGACAGTAAATACTAAACAAAGACACAATTGGTACAAATTAACTTTATTATCCACGAAAACCAGCCAATCTAAACTTTGCATTGACAAAAGCAACCAATCCTGTACCTGCAACTGCCGAGAGCCAATCACAGACTGTCAGCTCGACTGTAACACAGACACAGCATCTTTCAACAACAAGAACAAAGTGAGAAGCAGACAGTTCAGTAATATTGCTCCATTCATATGTAGATCTAAGAGAGCAAGGCATTGGCTAGAAATATGGTGAGTTAGGAGGCATTTTAGAATGGCATTTAATGAGAGATTGTATTGGTAGTTCAGACTCCATCATACATGGACTGTTCAGTAATTGCTCTGTTCATTCCCTCATGTCCCTAACAGGTTAATATAAAATGAAAATCGATTTACTAACTCATTGTTTTTCTCTTTATATGTAGTTCATCCTTCTTTATTTAAAAAATGTTTGGGACTATTTTCTTAGAAAGTCTTTACTCAATGGAAAGGTACCCGACGAATCAGTACAAGTTAAAGGTAAATCTAGGTTTTTGGGTGTTTTTTTAAGAAAACAATTGTAAAAATAGTTTTCTAATAGTGATAGTGCCCTCTTGATGATGGCCCTACTGTGTGATAGTTGATCTTGACTTTCATTAGCGCCCTTGCCTTCGGCTCGGGAACGCATAACTCCAGTCGTGGTCATCTATCACATGGTAGAGCCATCATCGATGGGCACTATCGCTTAAATAGGACCTCGGTTTAGCCTGATTACCAGTTTGTTACCAAATAGAGAATAGAGAACAAACAAACCAACAAATAACTCCTTTTGTGAGTCCGTAAAAAAAAAAAAACACTGCAAAATAACTACTGCTATAAATATATTTAATATATAGCAAATCCCACCAAATAAATATATTGAATTGAATTACAATAGAATCTTGGTTTTATGTCTCATCCGAATGACAGAGCACAAGTGACTTGCTCAACATCACACACAGGGAGTCAGTGGCTGAACCAGGATTTCAACCAGGAACCTCCAGGTAACAAGGTCCTTTCTCTAACCTCTGGACCACCAAGCCTCATTATTGCAACACAACCACCTGACCTAATAACTTTCCTTCTAGATCTTCCAGATCCTGCTGGAAATGTATAACTGCAATCATGTCCTTGAAATATGTATTTTAGACCGTGATGTGTCGTGAAAGAAATACATCCCAGATCATGAGATTTTAGCCATCAGATGAAGTTGTAGGAGGAAGCAGGTCCACAGTTAATTGTTTAATCTGTTTGCCATTTTTTCAATGATCCGAGAAGCAATACCAATTAAGCAGTTAAAGTAGTATAACTCTAAGAGAAAATATGGACTAAATGTCTTTCTCAATGTCTTCAAGTGAAATTAAGACCAGAGTCATAAGCCACTCCATACCAGACTCAGCAACCTCTGAGATGGGCACTCCCTGCTCATGTGCCATGAAGCCCAGCACTGAGAAGATGGCGAACCCGGCCACAAAGCTTGTTCCACTGTTCAGGAGGCACAGGTACATACAGTCCCTGAAATCACAAGGACAGTATCATCTGTATTCCCCATGCTAATAAGCCGTGCTTGAATGGAATTCAATTATATGCACATTCAATCCTGGAGTAATTTGAATTCCAGGATTTATGTGCTGAAACAGTAAGGGATTAGCTTAACATCAACGCTTAAATAAAAGTGATTACCTGATATAATACTACAGTACTCAGACCTTAGATACTTTTACTACAATAATTAAGAGCCTCCTAAAGTTTAAATCGTTGTTAAGTTTATAACAGGCTGCAACTGTGATTTTGTAAATGCCTCCAAGATTCAAACCTGGATCCTGTGGACCAGGCTGCAGTCCCTCTCTTCATACATCCCCAAGACATGCAGCTTGCCTCTTGTTTACCAAGGAAAAGGCCTACTTACTTGTAACAGTTGTTGTTGTACGTGTTGTAGCTGCCAAGGGTGATCAGACTTCCAACACAAATGCTATAAGAAAAGAAAATCTGTATCCCTGCATCCATCCACACCTAACAGAGGCAGAAATAGGGAAATAACAAACAGTAGTGATACTGCAGTGCTTTAAATGAATGCATTGATGGTGGTGCCACTTGCCAACTTAGCATGTTCTGCAGTGGTCCTGTTGAAATTGTAGGGGTTCCCAAGGACAAAAAATCACCACCTCAGAGAAGGAAATATGCCTTGGATCACTGCACATGAAGGTGAGTACCTGTGGATCGGCGAGCCGCGCTGGGTCTGGGTAGAGGTAGAAGATGATCCCATCCACAGCTCCAGGCAGAGTGAGTCCACGGATTAGCAGGACAGCCAGCATCAGGTAGGGGAACGTGGCCGTGAAGTACACCTGTGGGAATGGAAAAGACATAAAGGTAACATCTACAGTAGGCTGGTTTCACTTAAGGACCAGAATCTCAGTTCTCTGCAGCCCATGTAAGCAACAGATTCTTACCTTTCCTGTGGATTTGACTCCCTTCCAGACACAGAAATAGCAGATAATCCAGCAAAGTAGGAGGCACAGCATCAGCTCCCAGTGCAGGCTGCCCACCTCCTCGATCCCACCAGATATACTCAGCACCCGCCTCCTAAAGAGCAAATGAGTCAGGGAGGTGGTACCGCACACATTAATTACTACTACAGTGGTTATCAGTGTTTCTCCAGGCGCCCTGTGTTACTTACTCCCAGAACTCTGTGGCCGGTGATGTAGCATTTTCTGGGATCGTCCCATTGGATGTGACATTATGCTTATCAAATTCCACACAGGTACCTAAGAGTCACAGGGAATGATAAAACAGATTAATTTTGTAAAGAAGGATGACATTCATCCACAGTCCCTGACTTGGAAACCTCTACAAAAACCAAAGCTGCAAAGCTATCAATTAGCACCTCTGTGTGTTTCTCCATTAGCAGATTGAGTTGCACTCCCATAAGCCACAATTGCCAGTGAAAGGGCAAAAAAGACAGTTATGTTTAATAAAATAACATTAAAAAAAATAAATTAATAAATTCTGTAAACTTAGACTGAGGCATTTCCCATTCCTGTGGTTGACTGTGTTCCAGGATCCCCTCTGTTGGAGTACCTGTATTCCAGGTGTTTCTACAGCTAGCCCAGGGAAGCTCCCAGCTGAAGGAGTGGAACAGGTAAAAGAGAGCCCAAGCCTGGATGATGATGTAGTTTACAACACTGTAGCCAATAATCACCTGGCTGGCATATCCAATACCTGAAAAGGTAGAGAGAGACAAGGCTCCATTAATTAGTGATTTTATTCAGGATTACAACATTGATATTCTGTCTTTAACTGAAACATGGCTTGGACCGAATGGCAATGTTTCCCTGATTGAGGCTTCTCTAACTATTCTTTTTTTTCCAGAAAGCTCACTCTGCTGGGTGGGGAGGTGGACTTGTTATTGTTTTCCGTGGTGATCTTAGAATCAAACAGGAAATTGTTGAAGGTTATTCATCATTACAAGTTGTAACCTTGACATTAAACAGTTCATTACCTGTTCATATTGTAATTATTTATTGACCACTGTAACACAGCAGGGATTAAAATCCTCCCTGCAGAAAACATGTGCGTATGCACATTTGTGTTAATTGTTTTATTGTTAATTATCTCCTGCACCTGGTAGTAATTATAAATTAGAACCAAGTGCAGGGTATTTAAGAGGTGCAGTCAGTCTGCACAGGGCTGCTGTGTGAAGAGGCTGCTTGCGAGTGTGTGAAAGAACGAACGAACGAACGAAAGAACGAACGAACGAAAGAAAGAACGAACGAAAGAAAGAACGAACGAAAGAACGAACGAATGAAAGAACGAGCGAAAGAAAGAACGAACGAAAGAAAGAAAGAACGAACGAACGAACGAAAGAACGAACGAACGAACGAACGAACGAACGAACGAAAGAAAGAAAGAACGAACGAACGAACGAACGAAAGAAAGAAAGAAAGAACGAACGAACGAACGAACGAAAGAAAGAAAGAAAGAACGAACGAACGAACGAAAGAACGAACGAACGAACGAACGAACGAACGAACGAAAGAAAGAAAGAACGAACGAACGAACGAACGAAAGAAAGAAAGAACGAACGAATGAACGAAAGAAAGAAAGAAAGAACGAACGAAAGAAAGAACGAACAAAAGAAAGAACAAACGAAAGAAAGAACGAACGAAAGAACGAAAGAAAGAACGAACGAAAGAACGAACGAAAGAACGAACGAAAGAACGAACGAAAGAAAGAACGAACGAAAGAACGAACGAACGAACGAAAGAACGAACGAAAGAGCGAACGAAAGAACGAACGAAAGAGCGAACGAACGAAAGAAAGAACGAACGAAAGAACGAAAGAAAGAACGAACGAAAGAACGAACGAACGAACGAACGAAAGAACGAACGAAAGAGCGAACGAAAGAACGAACGAAAGAGCGAACGAACGAAAGAAAGAACGAACGAAAGAACGAAAGAAAGAACGAACGAAAGAACGAACGAAAGAACAAACGAAAGAAAGAACGAACGAAAGAACGAACGAACGAAAGAACGAACGAAAGAACGAACGAACGAAAGAACGAACGAACGAAAGAACGAACGAACAAAAGAACGAACGAAAGAGTGGGTGAGAGGGTGAGAGAGACCTGTTAGTGTTTTTGTGTTAAACTGTGTTTATTTTGTTTTGGTTTGTGTTACAGGGAAACAGCTTAGCTGTCCTGTTTTATAGTTAGGTTCCGTCCTGTGTGTTAGTTCTTGCTCAAAAAAGAGCCAGGTGTTTGTTTTGTTTATTTTGTTTGTTGGTTTAATAAATAGCGCGTCGGCGCCCTTAAAACTCCACTTCTTGTGTCTGTGTCTGCTTTTAAAGGGGCAACGAACGACTGTGCGTGCCGGCTGGTTTACACCACCCAAGTCAAACCCGCTATTTCTGACTGAATTTGGGGATCTGCTATCTATAGTGACAGTCAAATATGATAGGATTCTTTTATTGGGTGATTTTAACCTTTAAGTTGACATTGATTCTGATTCTAACTCTGAGTTTTTGCGGCTACTGGATTCCTTAGATTATATCCTGCATGTCAAAGGTCCTACACATAATCGTGGCCATACTAGATTGTCATATTATTCTAATTGAAACAAATACAAATTATCCTGGATTTCATTTTACTACCCTAGATAAATTAATTAATCCTTCCACTAATAGTGCTACCCTTGACATTGGCTCCTCTCACAGCTGCAATGACTTTTATATACATTTTATATACAATACATTTCTTTAAAAACAAAATACTAGACATCAGAAATGAGATTCCACAGACCCCTTCTATTAAGGAAGACTCCAGCACAATTTTACCAACTACACCTATTAAGGCTACTATGGGGGCTTTTTCTTTGATTACCTTACAGGAACTGACAGAGCTAGTTCAACATATGAGCGCTACTACATGCTCTCTTAATCCTATTCCTACAAAGCTATTAAACTATGTTCTTGGTGTTATTAATACCCACGTTTTAAATATTATAAATGGTTCACTTTCCTCCAGTATAGATCCCTCAGCACTTAAGGTATCTGTGGTAAAGCTTAAGAAACACAATTTGGACCCTAAGTCCTCAATAACTATAGGCCAATCTCCAACCTACCATTCTTAGATAAGGTTCTAGAGAGAGTTGATGCAATTCAATTACAAACAATTCTAACTGTTAATGGTATATTCAAGAAGTTTCAGTCTGGTTTTCGTGCTGCACATAGCAGCGAGACGGCCCTTGTCAGAGTTATGAATGATCTGCTGATAAGCTCTGACTCTGGCTTTCCATCAGTATTAATTCTTCTTGATCTAAGCGCTGCCTTTGATACTGCAGACCATTCCATCCTACTGAATCGTCTTGAAAGCACAGTGGGACTGTCTGGCCTTGTCCTATCCTGGTTCAAATCTTATCTTTCTGATAGGTTTCAGTTTGTCTCTATTGGGGGGGGGGGGGGGGGGGCACCCAGCTATATTTGTCCCTAAAGCCAGGAATTTACTCTGCCTGGGTGTTATTAGCTATTTGCCTTTCAGACATCAAGCATTGGATGTGACAGAATTTTCTAATGTTGAATTCAGATAAAACAGAGGTCATGCTAGTGGGATCACAGAACCAACTAAAAGGAAATGTGGGATTACATGAGCTCGACCCTTGCAGTCTCTCATCAAAACTTAAACTAGAAATTAAGAGTTTGGGAGTCATCTTTGATCCTGATCATTTGAGACTCATATTAGAGAAGTTTCTAAAGTATCTTTTTACTATTTGAGAAATATAGCCAAACTTAGACCAATTATTTCTATATCTGATGCTGAGAGACTAATGCATGCCTCTGTATCATCTAGAATTGATTATTGTAATGCGCTTTTTTTTGGTTTCCCAAAACGTGTGGTATCACACTTGTAGCTTGTACAGAATACCGCCGCTAGAATTCTGACTACAACCAGGAAAAGTGAACATATAACCCCTGTTTTGGCCTCTTTACACTGGCTCCCTGTGCAGTATAGAATTGATTTTAAGATTTTGCTGTTAACTTACAAGGCCCTGAATGGATTAGCACCTAGTTATTTGCAGGAGTTACAAAAGCAAAACAGAATGTAGCTCAGAAATTATGGAATGCTCTGCGTTCGTTTGTCAGGGAAGCTGGGACCGTTACAGTTTTCAAGTCAAGACTAAAAACGTACTTTTATAAAATGGCTTTCTTATCTTAGTTAGTTTTAATGCAACTTTTAATGCCGCTTTTGTGTTATTATTACTATTTTGTATTACTATTGTACAGTGCTTTGCAATACCTTTGTATAAAAAGTGTTATATAAATGCAATAAATAAATAAATAAATAAATAAATAAATAAATAAATAAAGAGGAGAAACAAAGATTAACTTCCAGTTCTAACTGGGAAGCATCATAAATATAGTAACTCAACAACAGCTATAAGGGAATCCAGGATATTACACAAAATCACACCCTTATAGTTACAGTTACAATTCCAGTTCTTTTATGAACTGTAATCTTTACACTCGCCTTCAAAGAGGGGGCAGATTCTCCTCCAGGCGGTGATGCCCCCCTGGCTGGTGTACTGCCCCAGAGCCGTCTCCAGGAGGAACAGAGGTATCCCGCAGAACACCAGGAACAGCAGGTAGGGAATCAAGAACACACCTGTTTGATGAAGTGTGAGAGGTCAAATATGCACTGCCATGCTGTAATAAATAACCCCTTTTAGACTTCTTTGGCATGCAGGCACAATGACATAAATATTTTATCACCCACCTCCTCCGTTTTTGTAGCACAGGTACGGGAACCTCCACAAGTTTCCCAGCCCGATAATCTGCCCAGCAGCAGCCAGGATGAACTCTGTTTTGCTTGTCCATTGGCCCCTCGCCTGTATTTTCACCCTCTTCTTTACAGGGCTGCGCAGCTGGTCTGCGAGACCATAGTTAACTTCTTCCTGAAGCTCACACTCCATCCTGCCTGCAGTGTTATAGACTACATATGAATTTCTATCCACCTGCTACCAACCTGTCATTCTAATTTGCCTTCTGTCAGCACCAGAGGCTCAAATGAAAAGCAGATTGGTTGTGACTCGCCACTGTTTTACATTTTTTGACAGTTGCAAAATTATCACTTTTTTAAATAACATTAATATTATTGTTAACCTTTTCATTGCTGTTTAGTGGAATCTAAAATATATATGCAATGCAATGCAATACTGTGCAATGCATGGCCCTAGAGCAAAAGGAGAACGTAAGATTCCCCCCATCCCCAAAAACTATTTATTGAACATACACAAGAGAAATGACACAAGAAGCGTTGGAATAGGAGAAATGTAATTTCATAGTTCAATTTTGGATCTAGTAGTGTATAATGTCAATGCAGGGTAAACTACTGTATAATTTGCTTTTTTAATGTAAAGCTATGTCCAGCAGTTTAAGATGTTTTACAGGAAAGGCGCTATATAAAAATAAAATTGACTGATCGTGCCCTAGAGAAATGCCATATGGCTGTCATTGGCATCAGTCTACTCATATTGTGCTTCAAGCATTTAAACTAGTTCTGTCACACATGGGTATATATAAGACCATTTTCTTGCTCACAATCTGGGTACAGAACTGCTCAGTTTCTGCATCGCTATCTCTTTGTCCAGAGTTCTTCAGCCTTCCCATGCAAATGCGACCTTCAGTTTTAATATGGCCAGTAAATTGTAACCATTTACAGTATATACAACAGAAGTTTAGTTCTGTAAGAAAGGTTTTCTGCTTCCGACCGCCAGAGTCAGACTGCAGTGGAGTTGTAATCTGAGAGAAATATGGCTTTGCATTGTTGTGTGTCCGATTCTCGATGTGATCCCGAGAACAAAATAATATTTTCATCGCTTTCTCAAAGAAGCAGAGATGAGAAAAGAGTGGGTGCAGAAAAGAAGAGACATCAGTCTTAATTTCCAGGTACATAACAAGAATCATCCAGTTTAGCGATGTATCTTCACATAACAATATTATTAATATTTATTTCTTAGCAGATGTCCTTATCCAGAGCGACTTACAATTGTTACAAGATATCACATTATTTTTACATACAATTACCCATTTATACAGTTGGGTCTAGGCTGCAATCTAGGTAAAGTACCTTGCTCAAGGGTACAACAGCAGTGTCCCCGACCGGGGATTGAACCCACGACCCTCCGGTCAAGAGTCCAGAGCCCTAACCACTACTCCACACTGCGGCCCCATATGAGAAATTTCACCTTGTTCTTGGTGCAGGTCGCTGTGTAGTTTAACTTCTTATTTAAAAATGGTTAATGTTTTATAAATAAATCCATATACATAACTGATATAGTAAATTATACTTTGTAAATTATATAGTGTGTGCAATCCTGTAGTGTAATAATCCCACGTCTTTTTTGGGATTCAGAAATATATATTCTCTACAAAAGCTGAGAGACGAATGTGCCAAGCCCCTATAATACTGATTATAAACCCTATATTCTTACAGTATGCTAACTGAGACAACCACATCAAATTCTCCATGTCAGCATCATGAATGCTTCACCAAACAAATGTTTAGGTAGAAAAGGAGTACATAAAAAAACACACTGTCTTCTACTGTGGTCTTGCTTTCATTATGACACTAACACAAAATAGGTTAAGACTACATGATATAAGCATGGGAAAAAGCATCGTAAACTGCAACATTACTGTGTAAATTTACTGTGATAAACTATGGGGGTGCCAGACAGATAGATAGGCAGTATTGTACAAAATAATAACTTCATGTTCTAACTGGGAAACAACACAAATATAGTAACTCAACAACAGCTATAGGGGAATCCAGGTTATTACACCAAATCACACCCTTATAGTTACAGTTACAATTACAGTTCTTTTATGAACTGTAATCTTTACACTCGCCTTCAAAGAGGGGGCAGATTCTCCTCCAGGCGGTGATGCTCCCCTGGCTGGTGTACTGCCCCAGAGCCGTCTCCAGGAGGAACAGAGGTATCCCGCAGAACACCAGGAACAGCAGGTAGGGAATCAAGAACACACCTGTTTGATGAAACAATGCAAGATAAAACATTGTATTAACTCCCACAATGTATAAATCCCACTTTTAATAGTTGGCCGCTTACTAGGACATAGTAGGTGGTAGTTAGTGTTCTGAAATATTTAGTTTTAGTAGACTTCTGTATTTACTATTTTAATTAAAATAAGTTAAAGCAAAATTCTGTTATAAATTGTAGTATGTATTGTAGAATACAGCATACATTCTGATACATAAATATACGTAGTATACAAAAATATTTACAACCACAGTATACAACAAATTACTGCATTTTACAGAAAATTACAAAAAGTTACTAAATTGCAGTATTTAGTGCAGAATGCTGTTGTACGTGACAACACTTTGTTTGATATGTTACATTGTTTGATATATAACATCATTTGTATATCACTCTGCTCCATTGCCAAGAATAGTCAAAGAATGTATGTTCTAATGGAATCTAATTTGTACTAATTTCCATATTTTAGAAGATGACTTTGAATCACTAAACTAACAACCTAATGTTTAAACACATAATTACAAACATAAGTACTGTATGGTATATTTTTTATAAGGAGTTGGGTCTTTCTGTAATGGATGTAGCCAGTAAATTGTCCGTCACCTTTTATGGTCTCTAAATTTACACATTTATAAAACAGAAAAAGATTTGGACCATATTAACTGTGCTTTTTCAACTGTATCTGTGAAGTATTTCATTTCATGCAGTAACATACCAGTTAAAAACAGACTCATATTTCTTTATTAAAAATATTCATGTAAGCAGGCATAAGAAAATGTTGACACCCACCTCCTCCGTTTTTGTAGCACAGGTACGGGAACCTCCACACGTTTCCCAGCCTGACAATCTGCCCATCAGCAGCCAGGATGACCTCTGTTTTGCTTGCCCACTGGCCCCTCACCTGTATTTTCACCCTCTTCTGTGCTGCTGGTCTATGAGACCATGGTTAACTCCATCCTGCCTGCAGTGTTATAGACTACATACATGTTTTTATCCACCTGCTACCAACCTGTCATTCTAATTTGCCTTCTGTCAGCACCAGAGGCTCAAATGAAAAGCAGATTGGTTGTCATATACAATACTGTGCAATGCATGGCCTTAGAGCAAAGGAGAAAGTACGATTCCCCCCATCCCCAAAAACTATTTACTGAACATACACAAGAGAAGCGCTGCAATAGGAGAAATGTAATTTCATAGTTCAATTGTGGATCTAGTAGTGTATAATGTCAATGCATTCTGAATAAAAAACAAATATTAGCCTGTACATAAACATACTGTTTGTGGTATATGGTGGTTATATAGGGTGTCCCATGAATCATAACCACATTTAATGTGAATTCAGCACAACGGCAGAAGATTCAAAACACAGAGGTAACTTTATACAATAGTCAATAGTTTCATGCAAAGCTTCAACATCGATGCTGAGCCAATCTAGTTTTGCATTTCTACAGTCTCCCCTGCCAGCTTCCTAGTGCGTGCCGGGGTACCTGCCTCGACTCCACTTCTGACAACAATGTAGCGACGCTGTGCTGGGTTTCCAGCGGCCAAGTTCTGGGCCAATCTAGATTTGCCCGATCGGACACGGGCGAGTGCCAAAAAAAGTCTCTCTTAATGTCATCAATATTGAAGACACTGGGAAAGACTTCTGTCAATTAACTCACAGCGTTGACTGGCTCTACACACTTTCATCACAACAGGTTCTTTCACCTGTACCTTCTGATTATTGTAAATGTCTTGTGTAAAGATCAGCGAGTGTTTCCGAGTGTCTCTCTCTGCAGTAGGTGCCCCCCCTCCGGTTTTGGGATGGGACAGTTTATACTGTTGGGATGTTTTGGGACGGGTTTTGGGATGGGTCAGGGTATAATGCTGGGATGTTTTGGGATGGGTCAGGGTATAATAATGGGCTGGCATTGTCAAATGTTTGTTATTGAAACAAGAAAAAAAAATTATGAAAAAGTTCCCCAAAGACTGTTGAAATGGGAGTATTTCTTAGGCACTGTAATTGAATGTGAAACTGATTAAGAGACCGAAGTGATGGCCCTGCGCCCCTTCTCTCCGGGAACGATGCGTCTCATCTCCGCAGTGCAAAAGAGGTACGTCAACAAGCTGCAATAAAATTCACTGTAGCCAGGATGCTGCCCAGAGCTCCTTGAATTTACTGTGGTTTATCTTCAGTAAGATAAGTGTATTTCACTGAATGGGAACAGAGTGCTGTAACTTAGGGCTGTATATCACTCAGACCTTGAACAGTGTGACAGTGATTCACTTAGCATTTAAAGAATGCCTGTCATGTTTTATTATAGTCTTCCTCTTATATAGATATCTGTTTACAGTATATATGTATTTTACATTTAATTATTTCCAATGTTGTTTTAAAAAAAGACAAGATATGAAACGCATGGTCCCTGTTAGTTAAGGACTGTTTTGAGTATTTAATCCAAAGTTTTGTAAAATAAATGACTGCAGTTCGGCTCTGCCCAAGTTTTTGTCTCGTCTTTGTCCTTGTTATAAGATGGTGGGTTGTTGGACTACCTGTTTAGTTTTTTCTTGCAATGAGGCCAGCATGCTGTTTATTAGCAGTTGTTGTGACCTGATTTGCCCATTTTTCTTTTAAGAATCCTTTGCTTCCTTGGATCACCTGATCAAGCATTCCAGCAGGAGGGGGGATCAATGGAGCCCGACAGCTAGTGGCCAAAAGTTTTGCATCAGCCTATAGATTTAACTGGCTTCAGAAATTTGAATGAAACCTGCTGAATAATGTTACGTTAACATATTGAATTACATACCACGTTGTAGTTTTCCATATACTTAAAGAAAAACTGACAAAAATGGAAAAATCAAACATGAAATACTGTACTACTAGTACGGCTTCCGGTAGACTTTTGCAAGTATATATATATATATTTTTTTTTTTTTTTTTTTAAATGATGTCTCAATCCTAAAATTCCAGGTGATGCCATCGCTGTACAACAGTAAAATGATGAACAATAAAATGCAATAGAAATGTTTCCGTAGCGAGCCTCCGGAGGTGCGTAGCTGCTAACATTCCTCCTGCAATCAGGATTACAGCTTGGTATCTATGAAATCTTACAATGTTCAGTATTCCTGAGAGCAGGAAGTAATTTGTGGACAATGATGTAAGCAGGGCCAATACACAGCCTTGATTGTGCACTTGAGGACAGTTTATAAGACGCCTTGCCTGGGAATAACTCAACAGAACACAGCAAGAGAACCAGGCACCAGCAAACAGCACAAGGAAACCACCTGGAAATGTAAGTGCAGTCTGATTGTTTTTCAGCTTTCAATGTAGTGGCCTGTGTCTCACGGGTTTGCTAATGTAGTCACTACTAGCACAGGTGCGTCATTTCCAAGTAACTTAGTTTGTTTTACTTTCTTTCTAAAATATTTTCATTTAAAATGCTTTCTTGTGCTTTTACTGTGGTGAACTTTAAAAACAATACAATACGCCACTTTCTGTAAAAAAATAACAACACGTAAAGTTATAACATAGAACTTCTTACTGCAGCTCATTATATAATGCGTTCATTCACAATCATTCACTCACATGCATTCACTCACATGGGAGGAAGACGAAAAAAAAGTTATGAAACATTGATGGGAAATTTTACCCACAAACAGTCAGCTGGCTTTAAAACAGTGGTGTTCCCAGCCTCAAGGCTTACATATTGAATTCTGTTGTTGAAATGCATGGGCTGTATACTCCTAATTGTCATTAGCACAATTGTTTTCTGAAATACAAAAAACACCAATTAAACCTCTAAGACGAATAAGAAACAACTTAATACTTAAGTCTTGTTGTTAATTTCTGGTTTGGTAGCTTTATGGGGTGCGTTTCTCTTTCTGAAAACATTGTGCTAATGATTTCGAGTAAACAGCTTTGAGAATCCAGCCCAAAGACTCCTTGATGTGTTTCTTACGGACGCTGCTCTCCGTTGCAGTGACACGATGGTCCACGGTAAGGTGATTGGCAGCCTCTTGGTGGTGTGTTTGGTGGCCATGCTGGCAGAGCAGACTGAAGGATTTCTCAGCTTCTTCAGCCCCAGTGACATGAGGAGGATGATGGTAACGTAGCAAAGCACTGAGCCAGGGAGAGACACTGGGACACATTTACATGAATACATTAAATTACTGTCTGTTTTTTATGTCAGAGTTGCAGAATGAGAAACAAACAACCTGGGAGTGCTCAAACGAATATTTTACAGTTTGCATCTAATATTTAATTCCTGTTTAAACTGCGATCCCGTGTGATCTGTATGATTCTCTGCTTTGTTATTTGCCGCAATTGCTAAATGACTTCTGAAAAGACTCCTCAAAGACTGATGGTGGGGAAGCGAGGTAAGAGAAGGTATGCGCTGTGCCCATAGCTGAAGCATTGTGCATCAGTGGTATAGCCACAATCGGCTTTTTCAGAAGCACTTCCTTTCAGGGATAGTTAGTAAGCATGGCAAATAATAATCTAAGCAAAAATAACAATTATTTAAATCGATATTAAAGAGTATTAGGAACACCTCGATGATATAACGCAGCCCTTTAAAATACTGCATTCATTTCCAAGTAATACCTGGGAATAAAAATGACTGTGCTGTGAATTTTAGGAATGTCATTGGAATAAAAACAAAACAGGAGTAATCTTTTATCAGGAAGGCACCAGCTCATTGTTGTGTGCTCCTCAGGAGAAGGAGAAGAGCAAGACAGGGAAGAAGTCGGTGAGATCGGGGGAGATAGAGTCGGGAGAGCTGGCCGCTCCAGAGAGATACATGGAGGAGGAGGCTGCCATGGTAAGGAGGTCAAAACTACAGGGGCTCAGGCTGGGTCTCTCCAGCCAGCCACACACACACAATCCACAGCACACTGGGGCTGCAACTGTTATGTCAAAGAACGGGGCTTATTCAGTCCAGGATTATTATACATGTGTAGGGTTTGATCCAGGTGGGACCAGGGTTAGCACTCCTGTGCCTCTTTAAGAAACAAACAGCACCCTGATTTAGTGCATCATCTCTTGGTGTCCTGGGTTGTAAACTCCCTCTTTTTTATTTCTCTCGCTCAGCTGGGCACCCCCCTGGAGATCGGGGTTCAACTGAGCCCCCGGCAGTTTGACAAGTACGGGGCGGCACTGGGGGAGGTACTGAACGAGATGCTGGAGGAAGGGGGGAAAGGTGAGGCTTACTGGGAATACTGGGAGAGGGGGCTGCTGTCAGAAACGTCTAGCACCGGTCTGAAGGAGGTTATACTGGTTTTAGGAACTGGCTAGCTATGCTGATTCAAGGAAATGAAAAATACAAATGAGTTGTTCAGGTGGCTGGAACCAGAAATCAAACCAGTACCCAGCTGTGCATGCTTGTGTTGTTAATGCATGCTTTGCATATGTAAGTGCCAGCGATACCCTGAGGCACTTCACCTGCATGCCACAGCCAGATCTAACATGTGCACCTTTCCTTCTTCTGCCAGCTCAATAAGGACCAGAGCTTTAGAACCACTCCAGATGGGTTCCTGTGACATCGTCTGCAGATCGGCAGCAAGAAGAATCTAAAAAATTCAAAATAAATTATTTTAATAAAAGCATATATATATTCAGTGCACTTTTCTGTGTTTTGAAAACAATAAACAGGAATTTAACAGTAAACCGTTTTGCCTTGTCATTCTTTGGTATAAAATGTGTTTGCTTTTTAGGTAAACATTTTAATTACATGGAGAACATATTGGTTTTAATAGACAGTAGGTGGTGCATGATTTGTCCAGTAACATGTCCCGCCTCAGGTGTAGTGTTATACTGGGAATTATTTGTATCCATTTGCTATTTCCTCATTGTTCAATATAGTTTCAGTATATTTAAAAGGAACCTGTTTTCTTGTTCTTCTTCTGGTTAATCTATATACCTCCATTTCCCTCAGCCTCGTCTCCATTTTCCTTCTCTGCTCCTCATATTTCTCACACTTTCCATCTTCATGTTTCCCCAGTCTTAATAGATGTTCATTTAAAGAACTCTGCCCAATCCTTAACCTATCCAACGCTCTTTCCTTCCCAATTCTTTGTTCACCCAACTGTTATTCACCTCTTTCTGGATATTATGATAAAACCTTCCTTTTATGCTTTCATCCCATCTCTTCTGCCATTTTTTTACTATCATTTTTTTCACATAGCCTCCCATTTCCTGCGATCCCAGAGGAATCACCACATCAGTTTCCTCTCTTTTTAACCCACTTTTTGCTGCCAGATCTACCATCTCGTTGCCCAGAATGCCAGAGTGACCAGGAATCCAAACTAAAATCACTTCGATCCCCATTATTGCACATTCCTTATATTGTTGCATTATTTCAAACATGATATCTCTTCTATTAGTAAACTCCCCTTTTAATGCAATAAGTACACTTAAAGAATCTGAAAATATGACTGCTTTTTTAGGCTTTATTTCAGCTATTTTAACTATTGCAAATAGTATAGCTACCATTTCTTTTTTATATATATATATTTTTTTTTCAAAATTTAGTCGTTGCCAATTTTTTTTTTACCCCAGTTTTCTCCCCAATTTAGCATGCCCAATTATTATCTGTATTCTCGGCTCACCGCTCGCAAACCCCCCGCCGACACAGGAAACGGCGGCTGGAGCACATGTCCTCCAGAACGTGCTCCTGCCAAGCCGTCATTTTTCACACTGCAGATCCACAGCGATGCCACCAGACCTATAGTGCCGGAGGATAACACAGATCTGGCAGCTCCACTGCAGAACCACAGGCGCCCTATCGGCCCCAGGGGTCGCTGATGCGCGGTGAGCCGTGGATTCCCCTGCCGACCTAAGCCCTCCCTACCCGGGCAGCGCTCAGCCAATTGTAAGCCGCCTCCTAGGAACTCCCGGTCACGGTCGGCTGTGACATAGCCTGGATTCGAACCTGCGATCTCCAGGCTATAGGGCACATCTTGCACTCCACGCGGAGAGCCTTTACTGGATGCGCCACTCGGGAGCCCCCTATAGCTACCATTTCTGCAACATATACTGATAAATGGTCTGTTATCCTCGCTATTTTACAGATCTCTAATTCTGGGATATAACATGCCATCGCCACTCTTCCTGTTTTTGGATCCTTGGATCTGCATATATACATAGTGCCTCCATACTCTTCTCCTCTACAAAAAGCTTGACTCTTTCTTTTCAGTTCCATTTTTTCCCCTCCTTTCTTCACTTGCTCACTCAATTCTTTACAAGTTTGGTTTTTCCATCAACCATCTCGTAACACATTTATATTAACATTCTTTACCAACTTCAGATTTTCCATTCCCAATTCCTTTATCCATTTTTGCATCCAATACCCCAACGTGCCCCCATTTGTTTCCCAACTCTCCTTTTTATAGTGATTAATCCACCTATCTTCCATGCTTTTCCGAGGAGGAAATTCTGAATGCAGAGAGTTAGCCTTTATCCAATATTTTATACTTAGCCATTTTCTCCTTAGTTCCAATGGCATCTCATTTATTAAACCTGCATAGCATTTATTGGAGCAGATTTCATAGCTCCTATACACACCCTTATTGCTTTGCAAATTATCCAATTTTCCCACCTTACTTTTACAAGTTCCCACTAGAATCTGACTTCCATAATCTATTACACTCCTAATTAACCCTCTGTATATCAGCATCATACTAGTTTGATTTGCTCCCCAACTCGTCCCTGAAATACTTCTTAGAATATTTATCCTTCCTTTACATTTATCTATTATAGAATTTATTTGTTTTTCCCAAGTTAATTTTTTATCAAACCACACTCCCAAGTATTTAAATTCCTCCACCTCTTTAAGAGTCTTATCTTGGTATAATAAATTTAACTTCTCCTGCTCTCTTCTTATTTGTGAAAATAATAGCACTTCTGTTTTTGTTACTGATATTTTAAAGCCCCATTTATTTGACCACTTTTCCAAATTATTCATTGCCTCCTGCAATTCCCTCCTAACTATTTCAATGTGTTTATTCCTTTTATAAATAACCCCATCATCAGCAAACAGACCTACAGGTACTTTTGATCCTACTAAAATATCCTCAGCTAAATCACTTATCATTATATTAAATAGCAAAGGGCTGATAACACTTCCTTGAGGAGTTCCATTTTTCATCTCAAATCTTTCAGAGAACTTCCCCTTCATTTTAACTTCAAATCCTCTTTCCTTCAGAAACATTTTCTTGTTCTTACCTCATCGACTAGGCCCGCACTTTAATTTGCCCTCCCCAACATGGCGTCGCTGCGCGCCCACATTGACCCCTCGAAACTTCCGCCTAAGATTTCCAATCATGGCTTCTACTTTAGACGATGAGGAACTTCGGAGGGAGCTGAAATCTTTCGGGTTCTATCCGGGTCCAATCTCAGACAGCACCAGGAAGCTTTACCTCAACAAACTCAAGAAGCTCGGGTCAGAAAACTGCAGTAAATCGAGGTTTGCCAGAACCCAGAGATCCCACAAGCATGGACTGAGCTCCAGCAACAGCAACATCGCGAGCAGTCCGCAGCATCAAACCCAACACAGCCACAGGCATGACAGCCTGAGACTGCGGGAGAAGAGTGCCAGCCCCAGCCACCGATACCGGACTCCAAGTTTCAACCAGCAGGACAGCGACGAATCCGACGATTATGAAGCGTATTCCCACTATGGCCCGCCGGCTGCACACACGAACCAGTTCACCTCGTACACAAAGGAGGATTTGCAGAAGCGATGCGACAGCACGGTGAAGCAGAACGTGTTTCTGGATCGCCAGCTCTCTCGGGTTCTGTTTACATGCACCCTGGTTCTGTCCGCCGTCCTGATTTGGCTGGTCTATGTGAAAACCGTGGGTCTGGGGCAAAACGAAGATGTGAAAAATAATAGTAAGTACAGTTTAAAATAATGCCCTGCGGTAATATAAACGTTAGTTTCAGTGTAAGTGTATGCGGTCGTGCAATGCAAGTGTACCGTGCTTCTGTCCATTAACATTTAAAATAGTAGCATACTTAGGTGACCAGATTTGTAAGTGTGGGACAGTATGGGAATATTGTGAATCCCTTCCAAGCTATGGGGAAGCTGTAGGGTTTTATTTTAACTGGGAATGTGTGATCTGATATCATATTGAAAGTGAAGGCGGAGGCTCCTGGTGATATTCACAGTGGACTCTACTTTCAAAAACTTTTTTTGAGAATAAATTATCCTGTTGTCTTTCGTAATTTCATTTCTACACAAGAAGTATAGTTATTACATTACACAGTACCAATTCAATAACAGAAAATACCAAGATTCTCAATTCACCATCTACTTTATTGCTGATACTGCTGCAAAGCTAGACGGTTTTCTGCCTAAGAAACCTTCTCTCTGATTTTCACTTTCCATTTCTCTCTCTCTCTCTCTCTGCTATCCTCCAGTGTCCAATCTGCAAACCAGGCCCTTCCTGTATGAAAACATTACATATCTCAATACTAAATGGTTATTTAAGAGAATCCATTTTTCAAAATACAGTATTTAATTTCTTACTATTTAATATGCCGTGGTATTTGTCCTGTATTTTTTTCCTATTGTGGTTTCTGCTTGGATTGTGCTGTGATTAATAGATACAAGCACATTTGTTTTCAGCCACTTTCTACTATTAAATATTACTATTAAAGATGGTGACGTGTTACATATCTTTTGACTGTGTGCAATAAATGAAGCCCACTGCATCACCCAGAAGCTTCCCCACCTTTTCACAAATCATGTTTATGGTTGCAGAAGCAGGATTTTCCTTCTGAAGTAGTTAAGTATGGAAAATAGTAATCCAGGTAGGCAAACCGTTTAAGTTTCTCCAAAGAGTTGTATTTCCAAATCCCCTTTTAACATGCTGATGGCATCACTGAGAATAGAAACCAGCAGACGATTTGCACGGTGCTGTGCCGTCGTTTTCTTAATGCTGCTGCTCATTCAACGATCTGATAGTAACACACCAGCCTGCATTAAAATACAAGTTGTGTTACTGGCACGATGATGCACGGGGGAGGGCAGGGATCGGGACGAAGTGAGCGTCCCAAGAAAAGTTCTGGGGACACTGGGACAAGTGTTCCAAAAGTGGGACTGTCCAGTCCAAAACGGGACGTCTGGTCACTTTAAGCACACTTGACCACACAGCAGGTAAGCAGATTCATGCATTACAGTGAGCCGTTAAATTTGTTTTTTTGATGAATATTATTTTCTTCTTCTTCTCAGTTAAAATGCTTCCTGTGGACTGCAAGGGGAAAACCGACACAGTAAGTTTTCGAAACTACCCTGGGATAGTTAATGAAACCGTTTCAGTGGCTTATACTAAAAAAAATAATAATAATAATAATCAGAGCTGTAACAAGTCACCAAAATTGGGAGTCGAGTCATTGGGGAGTAAAGACTCGAGTCACCGATCCAACTTTGTAGATCTGGTGTCCATAAATAAATAGATAAATAACATACAACCATACATACATACATACATTAAATAAAGAGAGACTAGTGAGCACCAAATACTTCCCAAATTATTTACTTTTCAAGCTTTCACTAGGCAACATTTTACTCAGAAACGTTTTCCATACATTCATTACTTTTATTTGTGTGCTAACAAAACCTGAAAAATAACTCCTAATCAGTGCTTTTTCTGCTGTGCTGTTTAATTTGCCCTAGCATTATTCATTCAGATTCTAATTTTTGCCGTTGAAAAAAAATAAAAATCTACCAGTGTAAATTAGTGGCAGTTACCGGTGCTATGTTTTGAATGCAGTTTATTCATATTGTCGCTTTACAGTGCTGGCAGGATGCAGCCTGCTTGTTTCTCTCCCGGTCAACTGTATAATTATTAAAAGCGAACTCCACCACCACATGTACTTTGTACTCTCCATGTTGTTGTTTTGTTTTTTTTTGTGTCTGTGACAAAACTCAGAAATCGCTATTTTCCTCTGAATGTTCTGTGATCAGTGATCAGAAATCTGTCTTTGCTTCCCTCCTACACATTTTGATTCCCGGGCTCCCTGCTGCTTGTGACGCTATGATCACAGAATGATGCTATAGGCTAGAAAGGAGTTTTCTATTTCCTTAGCAATGGTCTTAACAACCATGGCAGGAACCTGTTTATGTGCAAAATGACAAGATAATGAAAATGAAATAAGTATGTTATTGAGTAAATCATAAAGACAATGATTGGAGTCAGATGGAGACTTTTTTGTGTGAGTCGAGTCACATCTTTTGAGCAGGGAGTCGAGTCTTTGCTTGCACGTACTCGAGTCAAGTCGAGTCATTACAACTCTGATAATAATACCAAATATGCAAAGATTTCATTCTACATACTTTGCTGCTCTGCAGTGTTGAATGGAGTTCTCTTTCCTATACTACTAGAGCGCTCTGCAGTGTTGAGTGGAGTTCTCTTTCCTGTACTACTAGAGCGCTCTGCAGTGTTGAGTGGAGATCTCTATCCTATACTACTAGAGAGATCTGCAGTGTTGAGAGTGGAGTTCTCTTTCCTATACTACTAGAGCGCTCTGCAGTGTTGAGAGTGGAGTTCTCTTTCCTATACTACTAGAGCGCTCTGCAGTGTTGAGAGTGGAGTTCTCTTTCCTATACTACTAGAGCGCTCTGCAGTGTTGAGAGGAAATAAAGTTAAAAGAAGCAACTCAGAACAGTCCCTGCTCATGCATACCTGCGGCGAGTTCTTACTATGATTCTAATGATCATATGTTTTTTGTTTTTTTTTATTGGTAAAATGGGAGCACAGGTGACAGGACAATGCACCCTTTGTCCAGCTTGTCTTGTAACCCCCCCTGTTTTCTCTCCCTCCAGTACTGCAGAGCTGAGGAACACAAGGTGCACATGCAGCTGCTGTCTGAGCTGTACAGCTTCCTCGCCAAGGTGGCAGGTGGGTACAGGGCTGTCTACCATGGGGACCCTACCGCTGCCATGGGATTTAAGAGTGGTACCCACTCGGGGCTCGTTCAGTTCTCCCCAGTCCAGGACCTTGTCCTCAGTATTGCACTGAGCAGTCCCAAGCCTTGTGGCAAACAGCTGTAATTGTTTCATTGACCCAACGTGTTTCCAGTTGGAAACATAGCCCTGGTTTGGAGTGGACTGAAAGAGCGACAGTGCAGTGCCATGGTCATGTGCTGTATACTGGAGAGAACTTTGTAATCTACAACAGAGTGTGTATACTGGACCCCAGAGCCAGAATGCAAACAAACAGATACATTCTTCTGAAATGTCATGTTTTTAGAGTTCTCCCCGTGAGGGGAGTGTCAGTTGGTTGTGATTATGTTATTGTTATTGAAAGCTATATTGTTAACGTTGTTGTTGTTGTTGTTATTAATGATAGTACATTATATTATTTTTTTCTTTCCAGGTGACTTTGAGTGTGGGAATCCATCAGAACTCAAGAGTAAATGTGTTTCTGTTGATGATGCCAAAAGTTATTTAGCCGTGAGTCGTTTTTTCCTATCCTCTGTGTGTTTAATCTTGAGTGGGGTAAACTTTTTTTTTTTTAAATCTAAAATGGTGTGCTCTATGACTTCTGATAGCAGACGTGGTTTGTTCTGGTTTTCAGCACGTTTTTGATAAGGGCACTGTGGTGTTCTTGTTGTGTTTAGTTGCTTGTGCAAACATGCACCTGAATTAAAGCCATGTTCTTGACTCTGTTAGATTTTAAACAGGGGCTACACGGACCGCTTTGAAGCAGCTCTTCAGATGATCATTCAGAGCAGGCGAGACCTGGGCATCCGGTGAGTTCTGCACCTTCCCTAAGGTAGCGTCAGGCAGTGCAAGGCTGATGCCATTCCCAGAACCTACCTTTGAGATTCCACTGGTGTCAGACTGCCAGTGTGGACCTTTCATCTGTAATCTCAAGACTGTAAATAAAAGCATTTCTTACATGACCAAACAAAACAGCACACACATAAGATACAAAAGAAGAGAGAAAATCCATTCTATTTTTTATTTTTATTATTAAATATTTGATTACTTTAGCCTCTGTCTTCAGTATAACAACACGTAGCAGAGATTGAGCGAGGGCAGTGCTGCAGTGTGGGAGTGATGCTGAACTGTGCCTCTGTGTGCAGGGTGGTGGAGCCAGGCCATGCCCCCGGGACAGTGCGGTGCCTGGAGTCCAGTCAGCCCCAGATGGGACTCGTGTGCCGCTTCAGCAGGGCTGTCTTCACCGTCATGAGCAGGATGTTCATATTCGTCCTTGGTGAGCATCATGCTTCAGTGTTTAATAAAGAACTGAACAATTTACAGTCGTAGATGAACCTCTGCTAAGGGGCTGGGGTAAATTCCTGTTTAGGAATAGACTTTTTTAACGTTCATGTGGAATGTACAGAGGTCCTGTCATGAGAGCGATATCTGCAAAACATGTGCGAAAGGACTCTGGAGTGCATATGGAATTGTATACGGTCTTAAACTGCAACACAGCGCTGCTTTCCAGTGCATTGTAATACAGTCCAGTAACTGCTGTGCCCCTGTGTCTGGCAGCTCTAGGGGTGCTGTGGGGGGTCCTGATCCTGCTGCGCTACCGCTGGAGGAGGCTGCAGGAGGAGGAGCAGGCCATGTACGAGCTGGTGAAGAGGATCATAGGTAGGGGGGTGCTCGGGGGTGGGCACGTTATTCAAGGGTACATGTCTTGTAAATCTTGTAAACGTGGCGCACGGTGTATTCCTTCAGTGAGAGCTGTGCTTCTGTGTCTCTGTCTGTCTGCAGGGGAGGTCCGGGATCACTATAAAGACTGGGATCAGGGTCTGGAGCCCATTCCCTATGTACCCATCCCTCACGTGCGGGACTCCCTCATCCCACCACAGAACAGGCAAGTAACTCCTGCATAACCCAAACGCTCAGTCACAGAATCAGAGCAAAGGCTGCCAAACACTGGACCTGCTCTGTCATTACAACTCGTATTCCGTGTCGCGTGGAAGCTGATTGCACGCCAAACGCATCAGCGAGCTCCTACAAGATGAATACATTCAAAACTCTACTGCTGCATGAAGGTCAGGTGTCCTTTGAATAAATGGATCAAAGCGTAATTTCTATTGCAAAATCAGTGCATCACAATTATAAGACAATTGCGGTCTTGGTTTTAAAGCTACGTTAGGAAATAACTATATTATTCCAACTAGGTACTTGAGCCAGTTAAGAGTCAGTTAACTAATTCATTACCTGGCTGGAATAAATATGTGGAGTGGATTTTGAGGGACAGGATTGGGATCCACGGCTCTAGACACACTTACTCAGAAAGGCGTGTTTCCATTAGAGCTCTCTTTTTGTGTGATCCAGGAGGCGCATGAGGCGGATTTGGGACCGGGCTGTGGAGTTCCTGTCCTCGAATGAGTCTCGTATCCGCACAGAGACGCACCGCATTGCCGGGGAGGATTTCCTGGTGTGGCGCTGGACCCAGCCCGTGGAGCTGTCCGACTCCAGCTAGGGGGCCTGGACACACCCCCACCCCAGCTGGACACAGGACTTTTATACAGGGTGTTCCTCCAAAATACATTGCTTTCTGCGGTACAGTGCAAGAAGAATCTGTTCAATACAATTTGTTATTATTATTATTATTATTATTATTATTATTATTATTATTATTATTATTATTATTATTATTATTATTATTATTATTGTTGTTGTTGTTGTTCTAATTGAGTCTTGCAATTGAGCTGAGGTGAGGATCATTATTGCACTGGGAGCTCTGTCAGGGAGGCTCCTGTGCTTTCCTGGGTCTGTGGAGAGTGACCTGATCAGAGTCTCTCTGAGACTAGTACAGTCCCCTTTGCAGCACTGGTTCAGAGACAAGGCTGGACCATGTTTTCCTTTCTAACAAGATCCTAAATGCACAATTCATTCCAGGGCTAGAAACTCCAGTAGACCTGCACACAGTCCTGGGTTTCAGCACTTCCCTCAGTTGATTGTATTATTGAAATGATCCAGAGCCAGGAGTTTGAGTAATCGTGCCCCTCTTCAGTAGACTCTCCCTCCCCCTATAGGTGCAGACTGCAGATTCAGGTGAGACTAATGGGGAGTGATCAGGTCAGAGCAGATTTAGCAGGAGGCTGTGCTACCCTTTCACTCCAGTGCACATTTGCACCACTTTTAAAATAGTTTGTATTAATTGTTTTCTTTAGATCAGACAGTTTAAAGATGTTTTAATGTGTCTGCACACTGGATCAGATGTTGACTTTAGTCCGTGTGTTCTGTTAGAATGATTTTAACCTTAACTATTACATTGTTGCACATCCTCATTTAATGTTGCAACGTTGTGCCTGTGATTAGGACTTCTTATTCCCAATTTCCAAATAGTTCCCTTTTGCATGTCTTTAAAGTTTTGGGGTTGTATGACTCGTTAGGGGGTGGGAGTTAAACCACATTGCACCGTGGATGTCGTTTTCATTGTGTGTCCACCACTGCAAAGTTGCCTCTGTTTTTCTTTTGTAAATATCCTAGTAAGAAATATCCAGGAACACTAACGTAACTGCTTCAGCCTAAACACTGGTTGTTTCTTGAGCATCAGGATAATGTTAAAACGTTTTTCTCCTTGTTCAAAAAATGACTGCAAACAGAACAAAAGTTATATTGTACTAACACGGTGTGTGCTGAGTGCTGTACTTGCATTCTGCTTATTTGTATTTGTGTTTGTGCAATTCATGTCGGCCAAATACAGACATATTTTGTTATGACAAATAGTGCATCTACTCCAGGAATGGAAATACGGCTTCCGTTGCTTAGCAGTTTGATCCAATCCTGGTTTTACTATGAGCTTGATAAGACGCACCTGTGTGTGTTACCTACACACTGGGGACCTGGAGTGGGTGAGACAGCTATGCAATAGGAGCCTTGCTTCCAACCCTGTACCCATGCACTGTAAACAACACAGGGAGTCGGCTTGATAGCATTACACACAAAGACTCTTCAGAGAGAATAACATACATTTGGGAGGTTCCACTGCTAAATTAAGGGAAAGCAGTGAAAAGAAATATTCAATAAATACAAAGTTTTAAATAACAAAAATAAAAATGTAATTGCCCCAGTGGTAGATATTATTTCTTCATTTGAAATGAAATGCATACATGTTTTAAACAAGAAAAAATACGGAGGAATTCAAACTCAAAGCATCTGGAATCAAATTTGCTTTAGTATACTTTTCAAAGCATTACAATCAAACCGCTTTTAACAATATTCCCTTTAAAAAAAAAAAATGTAAATACATTTTAAAAAAGCATCTGCATGTAGTGCAGAGAGGTTTCAGAGATTTGATGACATTGTGAAATGAAGCTAAATAAAGAGATATTTGAAAATAAAAACTTTCCACATGTCTCGTTGTCCTTCTTTGTGAATAAGGACTCCTGCACAGCCTTGCATTGGAGGTTCCAGTGTAGCATTGTGATGTCACGTGTTCCAGTCGTAGAGCAGCTTACCATGCAAAGGGGCCACTTGGGGCCACTGTTGGTTCAGTATTGGCGTGGGTGTTGATGCAGCTCACTTGCACCCTGCCCTTTGAAGGTGCATCTCCTGTGTTCGGGCTCCTGGTACACATTGGTGTGGCACACCCCCTCCGTCTCTATTTCTGACGGTAATGGGCTGTGTACTCCGACTGGACCCTTTTGTAATCCGAAGCTTTGTAAACAAATTCTCAGCCCCCACTGTAACCTTCTATTGACATTTTCTTCATAGTCCTTTTCTATACAGAGATTACGGGATGCCCCTCCCAATGAATGACAAGCAACAAACAGTAAATGCCAGCGGGAAAGGGGGGACACGTCAGTGGTTCTGGCTGACGTAGGTTGAACCATTTCAGACGTTTTAATAACAAATCCCCCGCAGGTCAGAGGTACGGATTGAGCTTTCAAGGGAGGCGAAAGGTTCGAGGTTCCTGAAGAGCACTAACTGGGTGTCTTGAATTTCATGTTCTGGCCTCAACACACTTTTGTCACCCAGGCCAAGACACATTACTTTAGGAATTTGGGTTTTGTGTTCCAAAAGAACACAGCAGAGGATATAGAGGTGATCCTTGCAGTATTCTGTGTGTCCCTCACTGAACGGCAAGGAGGGACGTCCAGTCTGTGTGTAATTGGTACAGAACCCCTCAGATATTACAGTGATACTCAAGACAAATTCTGACTGCATGAATCAGCCAGAACTCCCACCCCTGGTGTCATGTGTCCTTTGCCAAGACGGTCGTGGCCAGCACATTAGCCCCTCCTTACCTCCCGGCATTAGGAGAGGGAGCACAGACTGCAGTGAGGAAGCTGTTCTTGAGAGAGCTAACATCCGAGCACTGGACTGCAGAGGCATCCCTTCAAAGGACATCTGTGATCCGTCAGGAAGCGCCAAGACACTAAAGGGAAACCTTGAAACACATAGTAAGGTAATTATCTTATTTTTATTATGATCCTTTTTGTACTAACACCAGAGAGATTTGTATAGAATGCACATGTTGCAGGCTATACCTGGTATAGGAGATGGTATAATACAGCAGGGCTGCAAACAGAATGGCAGCCGGTTAGACTGAGAAACAGAGACATGCGTCTTGAAATACAGACACCAGAGCGACGGAACTCTGAAGCGTTCCGAACGATCGGCAAACGCTGTCAAAATAAAAATATTAAAAATCTAAAAACAGTTTCTGTGGCACTGCTAGCCCCGTGCTCTGAAGAGAACATGCCATTCTGTTCTTGTTGATTCTTGAGGAATGTCCGAGCTCGTTTCATATCAGATGAATCCCATGAGTCTGTGGGAGTCACGCCTGCCAACCGTACCTGAATAAACCGGGACTATAAATAAGTATGGTGTAAGAGCTCTGACTGACCTCACAGTGGAAACACACTTCTGTCTGCGTCACTCGATTATCTGCGGACATATACAGCCAGCAAACTACTTTCCGGGTGGAACAATCTTGATAAGCCTGATTAGATCTCAGCTCAGTCCAGGATTAGAGCACCCTATTTGTCGATGTTTTGTCATTTTCTGTTGTTTGAAGGGAGTTTAATCAGTTCAAACCTACAGTTAGATGGAAACTCTACTTGTAACACACAAGGGCAATATTCACGTGACGGTAATGCCACGACAATTGAGATTTTGCTCACGGTTATTCCCGAACATCCTTCTGCAGACCATGGTTTTAGAAAGGGGGCAAGGGTGTGGAAGGGGTTATCTAGCCATGTTGTTGATGCTGAATCGTTGGGATCTTTTAAGACCTGACAAAGTTTTGAGATCAATCAGGTACTAGGAACCGGCCCAGCATTGTATTTAGGCATAGGCTTTGATTTCCTCCTTCCAGAAAAATCACCATGTGACTATTCGCTTTACCTGTTCTGCAGCATAATATAGTGTTAAAATAAATCAGCTGCATGTTGGATGAACACAATGCAAACATCTTGAAAAAATAAATTATACCATGAATCAAGTGGAGACAACAGAGTTGAAAGGTCATGGTATTGCATGGTTTTTAAAGAACCAGGAAGCAAAGATACAAAGAAAAGGATGGTACAACAACACAGGCCTGAACAGAGCAATTACGGAGCGGATGGCCTCCACTCGCTTGTACATATCCTTATGTTCCTATGAGGATCACAATCCAGTATTGTGTGTTTCAGTGTGTGACTCTGCTGGTCCCAGTCAGCTACCGGACAGTGGTCCGCAGACAGACCGACTGACCAGACACGGAGAGCGCAGCAGGCATGGTTCTGCTGGAGGGAGCGGAGCTGGGCGAGACCAGGACCCGGGTTCGACTGGAGCCCTTCGCTCACCAGGTGGGGGGCCACACATCGATGCTGCACTACGACGAGACCACCCTCTGCAAGCCCCTCTTCTCCCAAGAGCAGGTCTTCTACGAGTCACTGCCAGCTGACATGAAGCCCTTCACCCCCCAGTACAGAGGTAGGACAGGGTGCAGCCAGGTGTTGCAACAATCTTCATAACACTGATTAGATCTTGATGGTCCAGCAGTTAAAGAAAAGGGCTTGATACCAGGAGGTTCCTGGTTCAAATCCTGGCTCAGCCACTGACTGTGTGTCACCCTGAGCAAGTCACTTAACCTCCTTGTGCTCCGTTCTTCAGATGACAGTAAATCTGAAGTGTAGTGCTGATGCAGTGCAGCAGAATAACGACCCAATACAGTTCCACGGTGAAAAGAAGCTTTCTTATTGCTTTAAGTAATAAGACTGGCAATACAATGTAACGATGACAACAGTAGTGCAGTGTAGTCCGGGGTTTGGTGCTGGCTTTTAGCATCAGCTCCCGGATATATTAGCCGTCTATAAATGACAAACGTGACAATTTAATAGACAGACAAAACAACACGGAACGCTCGCGGTTAGTTTTTCACTGGTACTCCTTTACAGGTCCTTTCGCAACCATAACAAAGGAACAGATCGCTTCGCCACATCCCCTCAGTCACGCCCCCTTTGGTAGCGAGTGCAATCGCTTTTCCTCCAATCCGCGATTACCACATCGCCTACTGCATTAAGGCGATGACTTCTGGTATTGTGACTCCGCCCCCTTTCTAGATGGCCGGCTTGCGACTTTCCCTGGAATTAATTGCCAACCCATCCAGTCCGGGGCACACTGTTCCTGTTATACGGCGCCCTCACAGGTTGGGATTTATGACTTGGCTTCACTCGCTCGCTGTCACAGTAACGCTGAGACCATTGTGATTTTGCTGACCCGTGCGGTCATGTTTATTTTGCCTGGCCCTTGCTTGGTATCTCCAGTTGCAGGGATTAGAATACTGTTGCATACTTCAATGGTCAAAATACATTTCAAACCGGCCCTTTGGAACCTGACATACAGTCCAGCTACATCCTTGTCAGATCCTCATTAGATCTTTATTAGATCCTCATTAGACCCTCGTTAGATACTCATTAGATTACTAGAAGGACTTGCAATGCGTCCCCCGCCTCACATGCCAGCTGCTGCTTTGAAATGACTTTTAATTGTGCCAGGCAGAGATACCCAACAGGCTACAGAATCCCCAGCAATGACATCACAATGGATTTATGGAGCAATGGAGCACATACAGCCCGGAGATGCTAACACAGCGCTCTTGTAAACTGGCCAGAGAACACACCACAGACAACAAAGGGTTAATAAAGCCCCCCTTTTATTTCCTTGCCATTTATTTATTGATGTATTTATTTGTTTGTTTGTTTTAAAGGCACAGTCAGCATTTTCCAAATGTGCAGCACTTTGTACTGAAGTCAATGCCAAACTGATAGTAACCCTTGAAATGGCTTTTTATTACAGAATGATGGGAACGATGAGTTGCCCTCTGAAAGACACGTAGAAGGGAAAGTGCAGTTCTTGTTCCCTGTGGCTCAGCCCTGCGTTTCCCTGGCCAAAGGAAAGCCTCCCGTTCAGGCCTTGCGAGAGGGAGCGTGTCGAGTTTCCCCTGAAATACTAACAGGAATGCAGGCCTGGCGCTGAGGCTGGATTATTGATGACGTTGTTTAGGTAGAGGAAACCCAATCTTTCTCTGCTCATGTCCCTGTTTAACTGCAGCCCCTGGGTGGTCACTGTTGCAGGAGAGACGCAGGGTAGGGCCAGAAAGAGACTGGGCACAGCTGTTGTTGCTGTCAGTTACAAATCCCCCCCCCGGTATTACTGGGCAAGGGAAAATTTTACCCTTTTAGATAATCAAAGCAAAAGAAAAGCTCTTTAGACCACAGCACCGAAATGGGTTTCAGTACAGCCCCTTATCACTGTGATGCCGCTGTGACACATGTACTAGAGGTAGTGTGGCTTTCATAACACACACCCCCTGAGAGGACTGCGGTACAGATCAGGAGACTCCTGCCAGTCTATATCCCAGCCTAACCAGTGAACAGAACTGGCACTGTGACTGAAAACTCAGCATACAGCACACTGACACTTCTGTGTGTTCAACCAATGCCCGGGCTTGGCAGTCACTAATTACACCTGGAGAAGTCTGCTTACCTCCTGCTTCTCCAACAATGCAGTGACCATTGTCTATGATGGTTTGCCAAGTTTTTAAATATGCTTTACCATATCTCTCTAAGCTTTACAATGCTTACCCATGCTCACCATGCTTTCACTATGCATTATTACATGTACAATGGTATGCTTTTATAGGGGTAGACACATAGTTACACTCCACCTGAAAGCTGGAATAGCTTGATGTGCGATCCAGTTGGAGTTCTGGCCAAAGGTTTTGCGTTACCCTCTATATAGAATTAACTCATTTTGCTTTATAAAGTCGAATGAAACCTGTTGAATAATGTTACGTTACCATACTGAATTCCATACCGCTTTGTAGTTTTCCATATACTTAATGAAAAACTAAAAAAAATTGAAAAATGTCACATTTCGAAATCTAACATGAAATACTGTACTACTATTATGGCTTCCGGTAGACTTTTGCGAGATCATTTTGTACACAGCAGCTAGTCTCTGTGGCAGTGGTACTCAACTCTGGCCCTCGAGATCCAATCCAGTCCAGGTTTTTACTCCACGCAGGTTCTAATGTAGTTAATTGAAGCTGCTAAGAGGCAATTAACTAATTTAGGACCTGATTGGAATAACTATTCAGTATTTAAATGAGAAACCTCTATGTTAATTATGCAAATCACGTCATTTCAATCAATGGACAGGTGGGATTGAAAAAGGTAGTGGAGGCAGAGAAAACAAAACAGACGCGTGTTTCATGAGATACGGAGAAAGAAGAGAAGATACATTTAATAGAACACAATAATAAAGCAACGTCAGGACAGAGAGAAAACACAAAGTAAAGCTGTGCTGGTTTGCTGGATCGGAACAGCAAAGCATGGAATTTGCGGTTCATTTAAACGAGTGCTAACCGATGTGTTAACACTAGAATGTATTAAATGAACTTTCTGACCTCTCATTACAGTAGCTTTACTTACATAATTACTTGGTTCTTCACTTTTTTAAATCCAGGACATTTCCTAACGGTTCAGCGCTTTAGACAAACTACTGCATCCTGGAATCAGTGCTGCAGTCACATGGTCTGAGTGCTGCAAGACCATTGGACTGCTTGGGTACCAGGAAGCAGAAGCAACTTTCTTTGAAAAATCTGCATGTTCCAAATTGCAGTATGAAAGCAAAAAGATCTTCAGCTGAAAAGAGGGCCAGTGATACTATTGGCAGTGGTACTAAGAGGTTTAGAATATGGATTTTGCCCTCCATTTAATCCATTATTTTTGTATTTTTGTTAAATGCAGCATGCAGTGTTTCTGCACATGGTAGGGTCAAAGTCTAATATTGTCACCTCGGTTCAGACTGGGGCACAGAACTGGGAACTGACAGTTGAACAGGGTGTCACTTACATGCTTCTTAGGAGCCACAGGGCTCAGATTTCATTTCCCGTTAATCATTAAATGTGACCCAGATTCCCTGCTGCCATGGCCCCCCACTCCTCACGCGATCGCTGATAATGGACCAAGCAGACCAAGCTTTGGGCTGGCACCTTCTTCAGTGTGCACGCAAATACAATGAGAGGAGCGCAACCAGAGGCAAACGGACTTACATACAAACCTGAAGAATGTGTGCAGTGCAACACGTTTCCAAGCAGAAGAAACCTTGGAAGAGTCCTTAGCAGACCACAGCATTGCCAGCGCTGTGGCTACAGAAAGGATACCTGGAATACATCTTGCACATTGGAGCTGGTACAGACATAGTAACATTGTACTGCAATTATTATTATTATTATTATTATTTATTTCTTAGCAGACGCCCTTATCCAGGGCGACTTACAATTGTTACAAGATATCACTTTTTTTTTTTTTTTTTTTTTTTACATACAATTACCCATTTATACAGTTGGGTTTTTACTGGAGCAATCTAGGTAAAGTACCTTGCTCAAGGGTACAGCAGCAGTGTCCCCTACCAGGGATTGAACCCACGACCCTCCGGTCAAGAGTCCAGAGCCCTAACCACTACTCCACACTGCTGCCAATGAATTCACTTCACTGGGGTTTGGTCTTTCCATTGTGATGCCATTGGTTTGTCAAAGTTCCCACTGCGGTCCCATTCTACCAATGGCAGCCTCCTCCCATTGTGGCAGATCAGATATATATATATATATATATATATATATATATATATATATATATATATATTATAAAGAGGGCTAGAGGATAAGATCTTTTGTGAACTTGGCTGGAGTTACTTGTTGCTAAGCGAATGGTCAATATTGCTGTCTGAAAGCATCATGCAATGCACTTTATATGACAGCATCACGCTGGTAAACATTCCTCTCTCTGCTTATAGCATCTCAGCGATAAATATATTTTATTAGGAGGCTCTTCAGAATGTGACAGCGATGGCTCTGGGCTCATTCCAGATCCCTGTGATTCTGATAGCAGTCTCATTGGAGCTCAAAGCTTTTGACATCCTGTCCAGTTTTTGACACTGTTGGCAGAGTAAATCTAAATTCCGAGCCCCAATCCCTTCTGCAGACAGCTGTTTCATCTGTTTGGTTGTATTTTATTATTTTTTTTAAACCGACTTCACATATCTAATCTTGACCCAGTATAGTTTTTACGCATTCCGATCAAAAACGTGTCCTGCTAATTTGCTGACGGGGTGTTGATGCCTGAGTTATGAAGCCTTGGACAAGGTCAGCGCTTGGGTCAGCTCTGCCGTGAAATAGATTTTACAAGAGAAACGATCGCAGGAAATTGTAACTGAGAGCCAGGCTTAGACAGGTGGCCGTGGGACTGTACTGTAGGAGGGGAAGGGGGAGTATAAAGCAACCCGCTAAGGAATGGATGTTTCGTTCTGCCTCCAGGACTCATCTCTGTTTATGTGGAGAAGGACAGCAGCGGGCACATCAGCCTGGTCGCCTGCCCTCAGAATGACAATGAGAGCCCAGCCCAGGAGTCTCCCATGGCAACAAAGAGGACACAACAGAGAGCCAAGACCCCCTGTGCAGCAGAGCACAAACCAGCCAGAGAGGGACCCCTGCTGGACAGAACCTGCAATGACAGGTACTTTTTTTTTATGACCAGGAGGCAAACTCTACACCAGGCATTTAAGGCATAATGACCTAGTTTAGAATCTGGATGGAGTTTTAATTCCTTAAAATAAACAAATGATAACATGGTTAGAATGGGCTTTCCAGCTGAGAGAATTCCAATACTGAGCTGAGTACAGATGCAGGACACTACTGAGACTCTGTTAAGAGGAACCACATTAAGAGGCGATCCAAAATAATATATATTACCATTTAGTGATCACTGTATATATGACACTATAACAGTCCACTCATAACATGTTCAAAAGGATGTAGTACAGTTGTACACTGGCCCTGTCTTTCTGCTCCAGGTGAAGAGCGAGGCCCATCTTTCTGTTTGCCAGTAAGCTTGCCAGTGTGCGTTGCCATGAATTCACCGGCAGTATCTGTGGGTGTTGCCATGTTGTTCCCAGCAGAAGCAGTGTGTGCGGGACGGGGAAGGGGAAGCGGGACGCCTCCTTCCACATGAAGGATCCCAACGGGAATGAGAGTGCCACTCCGGAGAGGAGCAGCCACAACCCCTGGGGGCTGCACTGCCACCGCGCCCAGCTCATGCGCATGTCCTCCGACAGCAAAGACAACGAGCCCTACAGTATCCTGAGCCCTGCCGCTAGCGCAGCGCAGTTATGGAGTTTCTTACTGGATTCCCAGGTGCTTTTAAAAACGCCCCGCACTGGTTTACTGGATTTACACCACCCATAACTTCTTTTTTTTAAAAGGTGGAGCATGAGTGGAAATCTGGAATCTCATTGATTAAGAATTGGGTTACAGTTGCTGATTTTAGTTACAGAACTAGCAGCTTGAAACAATTTCTTGGTAAATTAACACACACACACACACTCCAACGGGTTATTTATTTCATGCACTTTAGCATTAGCACCATTAGCAGTCAGGGGCCAGTTTCACAAAGCACCACTTGCACTTAACAGACTGCTAGCTTGCATTCTTATTTCAAAAAGTACAAGTCTATATGATTAAAAGACACATGTGTTATTATTATTATTATTACTATTATTATTATTATTATTATTATTATTATTATTATTATTATTATTATTATTACTATTATTATTATTTAATGGAAGTGAATTGGATTTAGCAGACTGCTACCTAGGACTGCCTTGTGAAACCAGCCCCTGCTTTGTGAAACCAGCCCCTGGTGTTGATTTGTGGGTGAGACCCATTCTGTGTTGCTCCGCTAGAGGGTGCTGCAGCGTTACCGTATTCCTTGACCGCAGCCTCAGGGTTCCTGCTGCTGGAGAACGTGGCGTCCACGTTCCAGCTGCCCTGCATCCTGGACCTGAAGATGGGCACGCGGCAGCACGGGGAGGATGCCTCAGAGGAGAAGAAGAGGCGCCACATGAAGAAGTGTGAGCAGAGCACATCCTCCTCTCTGGGCCTGAGGCTGGGGGGCATGCAGGTAGAGTGCAGACACCCCTCTGAGGAGATCATCAAGCAAGGGGAGCATCTCCTTTCTAAAAGGCTTCTGCACAGTCACTAAAAACAAATTCATATAGGCAACATATATATTTATGGATGCGCATTTTTTTTTATATGAAGACGATGGGGGTAAACTTGCCCCCATAAGTTTCTTTTTGCAATGAGGTGCATTTTAATTCCTTATGTAGCACCTTTCATAGTGGACTACCATCACAAAGCACTTAGTGACATGCTAAAGCTATAGTGGCAATCTTTAGGATTTCCGTCCTCTCTCCTTTGTGTCTGACCTTAAGCAGTTGTCTTCCTCAGGTCTACCAGGCGACCACCGGCCATTTCCTGTGCAGGAATAAGTACGACGGGCGGACGCTGACGGCAGAGGGCTTCCGACAGGCCCTGTACCAGTACCTGCACGACGGGCACCAGCTGAAGAGGGAGCTCCTCCAACCGGTGCTGCAGAGGCTCAGTGCCCTGCGGGCAGTCATCGAGCGCCAGGGCTCCTACCGCTTCTACTCCAGCTCGCTGCTGCTCATTTACGAGGGCAAGAAGCACAGCCCGGGCCGGCACCCCTTCAGCGCCCCGCCCAGAGTCGACGTCCGCATGATAGATTTCGCTCACACCTCCTACAGGGGCGCCACACCCGCGTACGAGGGACCCGATCGCGGCTACATTTTCGGGGTGGAGAACCTGATTAATATGCTCCAGGAAATCAAGGACGGGGACTGAAGCGGCTTTGCAATGGAGGTCTCGTCAGCCATGCGCGCTGGAAACCGCGCCTTGACCCAGCGGGTTACAGGCAGCCTTTGCAACCCTGTTACTTAGCTTTATACTTGAGGCTGCCGCTACAGAAGGCATCTCAGCAGTAGATGTGATGTCAGTAGCACAGTGCGTTGTTTCATGTGCCGAGTGCTCATTTTCAAAAGCTGGAACGACCAGTTCATCGAAGCAGTTTGCTAGAGGATTCAATACAAACACATTGGAACTGGGGCGGGGGGTGGGGGGTTAATGAATGTGAAAGAATGGCCACACTGCACAGATACTTCCCAAACTACCACTGGCCACAAACTAACTTAGTGCATCTGACTGTCAAACGCATGCAAACTCAACACAGTGCATTTAATAAAATCTATTCAAAAGCCCAAGAAATGCATGAAACAAGCAAATACAGTACCGGGACTTCACAAGTGTGTTTCAAAGCCAAACGTCTTCCAATTTTAGCAGCCAGTGTGCAGATCTTTGTGACGAGATTGAGGGGAACGTATTTTAAATGCTGCTTGTGCCCCACAAAGCTCTGGAGGATTCAGGGCTGTGTTTATACCGTGGCTCCCTGCACACCCACTGCTGCTCCTTGCTTGCTCTATTGCTGGAAGAACAATAACGATCCTATGTGCTCCTACTGTGGAACTCCATGCCAGAACATGTCATCAAGTCTGATTCTTTAAAAAAAACAAAAAACACTGGTTTAAAACTGCCCTTGAACTGCTCAGAGCTCTGTCTAGATATGCTCAATACACAGAATATTCTACTGTACTAAGGACATTCCAGGTTGAAATGTCCCAGATTACTGCAATAACCCTGCAATAAACTTTGTTTTTTTTCCAGCTAAGTATTTTGTAAATTAATTGTAGAGGGAAGCTTGTAATCTGCATATTGTATGTTTTAAAAAAAATTGTATGGGCGGCAGTGTGGAGTAGTGGTTAGGGCTCTGGACTCTTGACTGGAGGGTTGTGGGTTCAATCCCTGGTAGGGGACACTGCTGCTGAACCCTTGAGCAAGGTACTTTACCTAGATTGCTCCAGTAAAAACCTAACTGTATACATGGGTAATTGTATCTAAAAAATAATGTGATATCTTGTAACAATTGTAAGTCGCCCTGGATAAGGGCGTCTGCTAAGAAATAAATAATAATAAAAAGAAACTGTGCGGATGGATTTGTGATGATGGGTTTGTTTTTCTGTATTATTATTTGTTCATTTAGCAGACGCCTTTATCCAAGGCAACTTACAGAGACTCGGGTGTGTGAACTATGCATCAGCTGCAGAGTCACTTACAACAACGCCTCACCTGAAAGACGGAGTACAAGGAGATGAAGTGACTTGCTCAGGGTCACACAATGCGTCAGTGGCTGAGGTGGGATTTGAACCGGGGACCTTCTGGTTACAAGCCCGTTGCTTTAACCACTGGACCACACAGCCTCCTGTATAATTGTCCATTGCTATAAGCATCTGCTTCTGTTATATGGAGGTATTTGCTGATCACGGAATGGATGTTATCTGAAAATACCTGCTCGTGAATGTTGCTTAAGTTTACACAATTTCTCCAAGATGTCAGAGATATCTGCAAGAGAAAGGTTAAAAGTAGCGATGCCTGCGTCTGCAGTGTGCAAGGCATTCGAAAGACTTGCCTGTTGCAACTGATAATAAACATTATTCTTAACCAAGAGTCTGTGTGTCATTTATTATTATCAATCAATCAATCAATCAATCAATCTTTGTTTTATATAGTGCATTTCATAGTGGACCACCATCACAATGCACTTTCCAAGATGCAGTGACAACAAGAAAATCCATAATACTTTAAATACAGAGAAATGCATAATACATGCTATACAGTTTTTAAAAAAAACATTGCATAATACATGATATAGTACCAGCAAATTATTAAAATTACATTTTGAATCAATAGAAAAAAATGCTTAATTTAAAATGATATAATTATCTACTTGAATTAAGAACCCATCAAAGAATGGAGTGTATATACCTGCAGCTAATGTTAACCCTAATAATATTTCAAAATATTAGTTCTGTTACATGTACATAGGCTCAGTAAATCATGGGACTGGTTGTACCACTGTCGCGGGTCTGCGGGTTTTTAATGTCAATTTGCGGGTCACTTGGGTTATTATGATTAGTATTTGTACTAGTAGTCGTAGTAGTACAGTTATTTGTTTTACTTTATTATAATTTATTTTGTATTACTATTTTTAAAAGGTTAAGCGTGTGTGTGATTGTAACAGTAACACGGAACAAACTGAATTCTTCTACGACTGCACCGGAACCGAGCTACGGAGAACAGCTTGCATGAGCCAAAATGGCGTACAGCGGCTCGCAGCTGCATATCCCCGGGCCTACACTGTGAACCCTGTCTGCTTCCTCCACTTCATGCGCTGTGTTACTGACGCCAAAAAAAATGTCCGCAACACGTTACCGTCGCTTCCTGCGGCTCTGTGAAGAATGGCCGATAGACGAGACAAAACGGGGCCGGGACCTCGCCACGTTTCTCCGGCAGAAGGTAGCCCTCGCGTTCCGCGAAGGGGAGAGTACGCAGGTAAACCTTGTGCATGTTTGTTGTGTCATATTGATCACCCTGCCAGGCGACAGAACCGAGCACGGAGAGTCGATGGCAGGTTACATAACTTTATGCAAACACACAGTCTTCCTGATTTCTGAGATTTATTTTTTTTGAAAACGTAAAGGGGAAAAATGTTGTCGTTCAACAGCGAAGTTGTCATTTCAGTGAGTGTTCAAACGGACCTGTTGTTGTGTTTTACGGGGTGCACCGGCCTGTGTCCTTCAGTGTTTACGTGTTTTCGTGTGTGACACCGGGGGCGCTGCAGTGCAACTACAAAAAAATGTTAGTTTTTGTTTTCCTGTAAGAAGCTACAGTGTGTCTGATGCAGCTTGTAATAAAACCTGGAGCGACTCGCAGTGCTCTGCAGCAGGAGTCTGATTCCATCTCTGCCTTTCAGATCGCAGATCCAGAGAAGTGTGATCAGATGTATGAGAGTTTAGCTCGGATCCACGCCAATGTCTATAAAGAGAAGGTAGGGATTGTCTTCTGCAAGTGATCATCCTTTTGACAACGAGTTACTTGCACCCTTCATAAACCAGCAAGGGAAGACGGGAGCATGTTTCATGTTCAATAACGCCTGTATTTGCTGTACATATTCAGATATTAAGTTGTACCAGCAGTTTTCTTTTCTGTGAAGCCCAGCCAGCCCCTTAAAGCTTTCCGTTTTACTCCACAGTTCCCTCGTGTCCGAGACACCAGTTTTACAGGAGTGACAGTGGAGGAGTGCAGAGTTGTGTTAGCCACAGGTAAGGAAAGGAGCCTGCATACCCTGGAGATCCACAGCCCTGCTTGCAACATGAAACACTCCGATACACCGATAACACTCCGCAAAAGCAGGCTCAGCGGTAGTGTGTACTGTTCAGTCACTAGTGTTGTCCTTGCATACCCGTGTGCTTAATTTATATACGGATAACAAATAACCAAAAGCCCTGCAACCAGTGATAGTGTGGCTAATGCAAATAGATTTTAAAGTCTTGTTAATAAAGTTAAGATTTAAAAGAAAAATATTTATATAGACAGCTCTGCATTTCAGAAAATGAAATGCAGCTTGTCAGAACACTAAACACTCCGGTCTTAGAGATTAAAAACGCTTGGAAATGACCTTTCGTTTAGTTTATTTGGCGAGCTTGCAGGCCACTGGTGTGTCAGGTTAGTTCTTGATTTCTTCTTGCAGACAGCATGCAACAAATGGAGGACATGAAGAAGGGGATGTGGAAGAAGCTGAAGGAAAGGTTTTCCTCGAAGGCTCCAGAAGAGGGCGCTAAGGAGTGAACCCACGCTCTCGCTCTTCCAAACTGCACAAGCCCTGTACATGCTGTATGCACTGCTCACCTGTATATTGCCAGTTTTAAAATACTATTTAATAAAAAAAAAAAAGGTGTAATAAATCTTTTCTTTTGATGAGAGCACATGCTTTACACTACTCTCTCTCCCAAGTGTTCCTTCACAACACAGATCAAGGTTTGCAGTTCGGGCTGTGATTAGCTTTAGACGCCATTCTTTTTTTTTTTTTTTTTTCTTTAATTTAGTAGTCGCCAATTATTTTAATTTTTTAGGCTCAGCTCACCGCTACCACCCCAACGCTGATTCAGGAGGGGCGAAGATGAACACACAAAGCGTGTGCCGTCAGCCGCCCGCTTCTTTACACACTGCAGGCTCACCCTGCAGCCACGTCAGAGCTACAGCATCGGAGGACAACTCAGCTTACAAGCCCTTAGACTTAAGACTTAAGACCCCCCCCCCCCTCCAACTCCATGCAGAGCGCCTTTACCAGATGTGCCGCTCGGGAGCCCCAAAAAACAGGACATTAGACACCATTCTTTTTAACCATCTGTGAAACTGCAGGCTTATTGGTTCTTATTAGGATTATTTGTGTAACTGTTACAGAACAAAAACTTTTTCAAGAATTACAGAGGTAAGTAAAGTAAGCCTAAGGCTTTTCACTACTTGCTGAGTGTTTGTGTCCTGTGTGCAGAGGTGTCGGCTGCTGGTGTGGGTGTGTTTCAGTCAGATTACACTATCAGGCACCCACACCCACACCAGGGATCATTCTGCACGCCTGCAGGAGGGTGGCACCATGGGCCTGAACCACACCTGTCTGTTTCAGTGTGTGCCAAACTAGGGCTTAATTCATTGAACTGAATACAGAGTTCCAATTTCACAATCAACCCGAACCTGACTGGAACAAGACTGCGCTGGATTTTTTTTTTGTAAAGCTTTTATTAATTTTAAAAGTAGAAAATGACACAGAGTAAAACCTTGTAAAGTGCAGAGCTCGTCTCTTATGTCTCCTAACCCCATTTAGAAACTGCTGTTCACAAAGCAGCAAACAGCGTCCCAGCATGGAACCTGGGACCCTTACAAACTTCAGATTTAGCAATAAAATGAAGAGAGACAGGGCAAGCAAGTGCTTACTGCTCCCTTTCTGTTTTGCACAGCTGTGAGATCAGCAAGGCATTCAATAATAAACCAAAATATACTTCATATTATTTCTGTATTTTTTGCATTAAAAAAAAGGCAATTTCGTGCAAACACATACACTTCAGCAGCCTCAGGAAACCAGCAGGATTGCTCACGCCATTTGGTGTCTGGCCAGTTTCACAAATCTACGATTGATGGGCTGTGTCTGAACAACTCCTAATTACAAGTACAGCAGCCTGCAAACAAGGCTGTGGACGGCTCTCTGCCTGTTCTGTGCCAGCCGTTTCCAAGTAGGGTAAGGAAGTACGGGCAGGGGGAGCAGCCCTGGCCCTGGGATCACTCGGCCTTACCACACCCCCTGCCTCTGCCCGCAGTGGCGGCTCTGGGAGGCCGGGTGCCTGGGCCTCTTACTCCTCCTTGTCAGGGTTGTCTCTCCAGATGCAGTAGGACAGGCTGCTGGCCAGGGTGAGCCACATCAGGTAGGGTACCATGAGCAGGGTGGCGGTCTTGTTGATGGGGTACCAGGACACCATGGTGGCTGCCACTGTCCCGGAGAGTATCACAATCTCCACCAGGGCCTGGGATAGTAATGCCAGCAGAGAGGAAGAGCATTCATTAGCAGGTACAGAACCAGACAATTTAAAATATAATAAATGTCTCTTGAACACTGCAGACCTATAAAGAGGTCAAGAGAAAAAGACTCCAGACCACTTCTCCAGTCCCAGTGCAGCCCTTTTAGAGTTTTTTCTATGACTTCTTCCCATATAAGCAGGGTTGCCTTTTTGCAAAGCTACTTAGTGCTGAAACACTTAAGCATGCTCAAGTTGTTTATTTTGTAACACAGAATTCATTAAAAGCTCTGCTTTGGGCTCCTTTACCACATCAGTGTGTAATTCTTCGCTAGACTGTACAACATGGAAAGCAGACACTATTTTTCTACTCATTTAAATACCTTAAATAAAGTAAGTAATCTGTCGTACCAGTTTGAGGTTGTGCGCCCCAAAGAAGATGGGGGTCCAGGCCCAGTTCAGTGCCAGCTGGGCTCCATAGAGCCCCAGGGGGACGGCGGCAGCGCTGGTGAACCCCCCCATATCCTTCCAGATCAGGTAGGACCCGTATCTGCGGGATAGGACAGAAATCAACACCACAAAATCAAACTCAAATTCTCAACAGTTCTCAATAGAAGCAAGAGCTTCACAGTGGACAGGCATCTAACAGACAAAGAGTCAAAGCCCTTCTCTCTTTTTTATTGCAGAAACAAGTGTACATTTATAATTAACAGCTCGATGAAGTGCAGACAAACAACCAATGACAAACTGTGCAACGAGACAAGAGTGGCAGCTTTTCAATAGTGCATGTAAAGGATGCTGTTTCTCCACCCTTTATCCAGCTTTAGTAAGAATGCACCTCACACTTAGCCAGAAAGTCAAGGTCTAAGGGGTTAGGTGATCAGCCTCTAAGCTGATAAGTCACGGCTGGATTTTAAGAGCATTATACAGGACCTTGGAATTCCCCTGGACTGCATCAACCAGGTGCAATCCATGCTGATTCCCTGGTGCTGCAGGGATGGAAATAAGACTCCTATTGCTTAGCAGTTGAACCCATTCCTGGTTTTACTACAAGCTTGATTAGCAACAGTGTATAGGTAACAAGCTCAGGTGCGTCTTATGAAACACAAAGTAAAACCAGGAATGGATCAAACTGCTGTGCAATGAGAGTCTCATTTCGATCCCTTTAATTTCCTTAATGCTGTTGATTAAACCCAACCCATTACTGTAGTAATCTTGCCAGGGCTTCCTGCTTATTACAGCTGTTTGGATACAGTTGCTGTGTTTCTTATTAATGTTTGGGTATGCATTGCAACGCTGCATGAATTAGGTTGTATTGCCGAAGGATAACTTGTTTTAACTCTGTCTTGAAAACAGCTTTTGCATATTTGCATTATTTGTCATATATAGAGATTTTTTTTATATCCGTCCCCATATGAGGTTGAAATGCAGGAAAGGGTTAGTCATTACAATCAGGAGGTCAAACTAGAGGAAAGAAAGTGAAGTAGCCAGACGTTTTGGATGAAGGCAGCACTAGTCTCTTCTAGTTTGTGATTGAGTGTTCTCGAGTTGTGGTAATGATGCGGTAAGCTGCTCACCCCATGCTGGTGTACAGCGTGGTCCAGGCGATGGGGAACACACGGTTTGGGGGGCGCCAGGCAGGCTTCTTTAGAGTCTTGTACCAGGTGGACACCTCTGTCCTGGTGTAGAGAGAGCCCACGATCCCACCCACATGGGGCAGTGCAGTGAATCCCAGAATGTGAGTCCACATCCCTACAGAGGACAAAGACAGGCACACACACGATCTGTGAGTCAGCAGTCTGTGAACGTCTGTGTTATAAAACGGGACTCACCCCCACACACACTTTACTGTCGTTCTTATCTGACGTCGTGTAGCGGCTAGGATACCACACCATTGAAATGCGACTTTAAACCCACGGTGTCCTCCGATTGTGCCATTTTAAAACTTTCAGCTACTGGGACATAATCGATGAGTTCTGTTCAATAAATTAATAAAGGAGCTTGATTTCGCCTAATTTACAGCGTCTAAGAAAAAAGATATCCCCTAAGTTTTATGATGTAACTATTATGATGGCCCCTGTTTGTTGTCTATATAGAACACCAGAATTCATGCAAACAACACACTATATTCATGTATTATTCACGCACACGCCCAAAAACTCACACAGCACTATGTTACGTAGAACACAGAAGCATTGCACTGTGCAAATATTTCACATTATCAACGCGACACATAAAAACACTGTTCAAGTTTAAAACGAGTGGCAACGCCCGGTTTTATTATGAGTCGGCTGCATTTCTTATCAGTGTAGTGTAGTGCAGGAAAATGGAATACAGGAATTACACAACTCTGACCAAAACACTATCAAGGTGACACAACGAAACAGGCGTATAATTAATTACTACTACTACTAATAATAATAATATTTAAAACATATCATTTCAATAATAATTTATTCATCATACCTGCAAAAGGCACACAAATATTCTTTTGATCTACGTCACGAAAGCACTCTCGACTATTTCTCCAGTCACTCACTGCCTCGCTTGTGTAACAGTACGCCGTACGCGGGAGGCGTGGTTGGGCTGTACACACACCCTCGTCGATCTGATCATGTTGTATAATGATGATGTATTTTGTCCACATAATGAGCATTTCTCTCCAGATAATGATGTATTTTTACATTTTGTGCACTAAAGGTCCTTTTCCCTGTATTATTTTTTTAACTGACTGTCTTATATACAGCGGTGTCACGTTTTTTTCTTTTTTTTCATAACTGCTTCACAGTGTTTTATTTCCTGGTATTGTGTAATAACACTTTTTTTCTGCAGATAACAGAGGAGGTGAACTGAAGGACAGGTGTAACTACCTGCGAGCTCGGCTTCTTCACAAACCGCACCTTGTTGACTTTCCAAGTTGTTTACATTACCATCAGCTGCAGGTGCACAAACTCCCTGGTCTTGCCAGCATGCACTCTGAACTGCTAGGGGTGTTAACACATTCCTAAGCGTCTAACCATTGTTAAAGATATGCATGTGAAAATCAACAACATCTATTCTACTCTCCCACCACAAACCCAGTTTACTACTTGACCACCTTGACGCTCCTCCAATTGCCCCTCCTGCCCTCGCCTCCTTCTCTCCTCTCTCCATTGCTGATGTTTCCAGCTTGCTGTTGAAATCAACTACTGCCACATGCCCCCTGGATCCCTGGCTGACTAACCTTGTCCGTCTCTGTGCTTCTGATCTTGATCCCTCCATTATGCACACTCTCAACCTGTCCCTGGATTCAGGCTCGGTTCCTGCTGCCCTCAAGCTTGCCCGAGTTATGCCGGTACTCAAAAAACCCTCCCTTGACCCGGCTGACTTATCTAATTTCCGTCCCATCTCCAAGCTCCCTTTTATCTCAAAAACTCTTGAAAAGGCTGTAGCCAGTCATCTGATGAAACATCTCACTGACAACAATCTGGCTTCCGGCTGAATCATAGTACTGAAACTGCTCTGCTCTGGATTGTGAATGATCTCCTGCTCAATGCTGATGCTGGTGCTCCCTCTGTGCTTGTCCTCCTTGACCTAACAGCCGCTTTTGACACCATAGATCATGGCATTCTTCTTGACCGCCTTCAGAAGTATGCTGGGATCTCTGGAACCTGTCTCTCCTGGATGTCCTCTTACCTATTCCAAGGCATGCAGTCTGTTTTCTATGCTGGACGCAGTGACCCAGTCACTTGTGGTGTCCCCCAAGGATCTGTTCTTGGGGCCCCTTCTCTTCAATATCTACATGCTTCCCTTGGGTCACCTCATCTGCCAACACAGCCTGTTTCACTCCTATGCTGACGACACCCAGCTCGACCCTGGAAGCCCCTCTGCCATGGTCCGGCTCTCGGCTTGCATTCAAGACATTGAAGCCTGGATGTCTGCCAATTTTCTTCAACTGAACACTAGCAAATCTGAACTCCTTCTGGTAGGATCTAAAACTTAACTTAAGAATCTAAATATACCTGCCCTGAACCTCGGAAACTGTCTGCTGCTGCCTTCCCCCGCAGTATGAAGCTTGGTGTACTTCTCGACAGCAACCTCTCCTTTGATGCCCACATCTCCTCCGTGGTCAAATCTTCCCTCTACCATCTTCGAAGCATCTCCAAAGTCCGTCACTACCTTTCCCTCCCGGATGCAGAGATACTTTGTCATGCATTTGTCTCCTCTTGACTCGACTACTGCAACTCTCTATATGGTGGTCTCCCGGCTCGCACTATAAAATGACTGCAGCTAGTTCAGAATGCCGCTGCCAGGATCCTTACCAGATGTAAAAAAATGTGACCACATCACCCCTGTCTTGCCCAGCTGCACTGGCTACCTGTAAAATTCAGGATTACTTTAAAAACTCTCCTGCTCACCTACAATGTCCTTCATCACACAGGTCCCGAGTACCTCCTCAACCTGCTGACCCGCTATGTCCCTGCCCGCAAGCTGAGGTCCTCCGACTCTGGCCCGCTTGTTATCCCCAAGCAAAATTGCACCACAATTGGAGAACGCCTGTTTTGCTTCATTGCTCCGACTCTCAGGAACTCTCTTCCAGCTCTGGTGCCTGAGGCTCCCACTGTCGCTTCAAATCAACTCTCAAGACCCACCTGTTCTCTTTTGCTTTCCATGCTCTTTAAGCCTGATATCTGCTATTAGCTGCTGTGTTGCTGCTACTATTTCATGTATTATGTTACTATCATGTATTATGCACTTTCCCCTGTATATCATGTATTATGCATTGTTTTTTTGGGGGGGGGGGGGCGGGGGGGGGGGGGGGGGGTTCCCCTGTATATCATGTATTATGCATTTCTCTGTATTTAAAATATTATGGATTTCCTTGTTGTTACTGCATCTTGTAAAGCGCTTTGTGATGGTGGCCCACTATGAATCGCGCTATATAAAATAAAGATTGATTGATTGATTGATTTATGAAGTCTTGTTCAGCTTTCTACATATAAATGCATATTTGTTTCAGAAATTCCCAATATGTTCAAGTTTAAACATGTTTAATTCTAAGGTTTAACAGTTGAGGAAATTGAACGGTTTTAGACCCCTAGTCCCTGCTATTACCTTCAGCAGCAAGAGGTTACACATGACTCCTGCAAGCTTCACAGTACTGGCCAGTGTAACATTTCATAGATAACAGACACAGTACAGAGCTGGTGTTTACACTGTGCGCTTTTAAGATGACAGCCATGTACAAAAGAACTATATTTTTGAAGCCATGCTCCTGAACAGTGCATTTCCAAGAAACCTCAAGCTGGTTGATAAGCCAGGGCACAGTACAGGATACAGTGCAGTTCAGTTGGAGATAGGCGCTTTGTACAATACATTTTTCTATCATCAAGATTTGTATTAGGAAGCAGATAGGACTCGTTAATGATTCACAAGCACCTGCAGAATCGGATTGTGATTGTGCCGTGACGTCAAGCACGTATGCACTGCTTCAGAAACCATCAAACATAGCAACTCAGCGGCCACTCCCTGAAGCTCAATAAAGTAATGCTGCCCTGCTGAGGGAGCAGGCTTGGGGAGCGCAGTGAGGAGTTTGCTATGAAAACCACTCCATCCCTTGGAAGAACTTCTGTTTTGTTTTGCCCCATTTGGAATACATCTACTGTGTTTTACAGCTTCGGTGAAAATGACAGGAAACTGAACAAAGATCTGTGCTGCCCAGATATCTCCTGGATGAAGATTGGGGTCTTCAGGGTCACATCTGTACTGCCTAGACTGTTGGGCGAACCCTGACCTACACCCCCTGCTTCATCTGCACCCACACCAGGATTTATTACACTTCCACTGACTGCCAAGCGGCTCCATTGATTTGACATTCCTTGTTTCATGATCCGATCTTACCTCAATGACCACTGCACTGGTTGGGCATCTATAGCGATTGCTGTGATTGAATTTGTTATTTTAATCACCTCTGCGGGAACACTAGACAGACGATACTCAGAGAAAGCCCTGACTATACGGATGAACAATTAGGCGCTTGGTCTTATCTCCTGTAAGCCGTCATAAACCATAATTGTTTTGCTTTTGCCTGCCTCTTTTTTTCCCATTGAGTGTTGAATTAATTTATGACGTTTTGAAAAACTTTCTCATTACACACAAAACAAATCTTTCAGCTGTCATGCACGAGAAGCTGAAAGGACTGGACTGATGATGACTGTGTCAGCAGCACCAGAGCTTAGTGATGGGGGCCTGGTGGTGGCCATCTTGGCTCATGCTTTCTCCGTGACCTTGGTCCTCCTCCTGATGAAGTGCCTGCACTCGCGCTGCCCCCAGCTCCGTGGCTGCCACGGGTCCCAGGAGGAGGATGAGGAGGGCCAGGCAGACCCAGGCTCCCTCGTTCTGGACACGCTCTCACATGAACCCTGCCCTAAGACGGCCTGCCAGGAGGTAGAGCAGTTCTACAGGGAGCTCCACACCCCAACCGGGGGCAGGGTCCTGGTCAAGACGCTCCTGCAGAAGCTGCTGGTCTTCATGACCAAGGAGGTGGACCACAGGGGGGGCTGCCTGATGCTCTCCGACATGGGCATTTCTCTGGAGATCCCAGCAGGTAGGACAGGGTTAAACTGATGCTCTCCGACATGGGCATCTCTCTGGAGATCCAGCAGGTAGGACAGGGTTAAACTGATGCTCTCCGACATGGGCATCTCTCTGGAGATCCAGCAGGTAGGACAGGGTTAAACTGATGCTCTCCGACATGGGCATCTCTCTGGAGATCCATCAAGTAGGGCAGGATTTAAAACAATTCTGCACCGCCAAGCAAACCTGCTTGCAGACCAGCTAGTCCTTATATAGTTCCTGGTGCCCTGTCCAAACTGTTAATTTGGTAATCTGAAGTTAGTTGCACAGACAGGGATACATGCAGGCATGTGGTCCTGTTGAGTGAAGGTTCCAGGTATTGTGTTTGCACTCAAGCATGCTGAGTAAGCACAATGATAATGTGGCCTAAGCTTTCAGGGGGTATAATTACTCCTGCATGTTTTGATTTGACAGATGGTTGAAAGTTGTAACAAACACAGAGGACAAGCAGAAGGGCGCAAAACAGTTACTGCAATTCTGCAATTTGCTCCAAAACACATGAAACATGATGAAATCTACACCCCACTGGAAGCAGAGATGCAGAAATAAGTTGGTTTCTGTTGGCGTTTACCTTTCTTTCTGATATCATTCCAAACAATATATTCCTTTATCTCCCACCATACATTATGTGTTCAACATCTGCCTTATCTCATTAAATAATAATGTTAATCGGTAGCTTTTATACACACTATTTAATAAGTCTTTAGCCCTGCAAACAGTGTTGGTTTGGCTTGGGGATGGGTGGCGGCAGGTACAATTTATTCAACATAAAGGTCAGGGGTTACAAACAGTGGGCATTGGTTTACTGCACCGCTGATATTGTTTCCACTGCACTCCATTCCAGCAGCCCCTGTGCTTCCCTGTGCATTGCTAGTCCGTAATGGTCCTGTCTTGCCCACCTAGGTGCGGTGAGTCTGGGACGGACTGAGCGGGTTTCCCTGGTTCTGGTGTGGGACCTGTCTGACTCCCCCTCTCTGCAGTGCTCCCAGGCCCTGCTCAGCCCGGTGGTGTACTGCGGACCCCATGGCACCTCGTTCCTGCAGCCCTGCCTCCTCTCCTTCAAGCACTGCGGTGGGAACGCCTCCCAGGTGCGTGTCTATGCCAGCGACACCGCCCTGCTCCCATCCAAGAGGTGGGGCGAGGTGGGAGCCCAGACCAAAACCTGCATCACCCGCGATGAGTGCCAGGTAGCACTCACACACTTCAGGTACGATACAGCTTCCTGAAGCCCAAACCCTTGCCCTGTACAGCCTCTTACTAGGGAGACAGCGAGCAAGCTAGCCCCATGTCTTTTACTAGGGAGACAGCGAGCAAGCTAGCCCCTTGACGGTTTATTCATTTATTTAAAATGTGTTTTCTTTATAGATTCATTATTCATTATAGTTTCTTTATCGTAAGGCAAAACAAAATTCTCGTGTCGGGATTAGAATAGTAGAATAATATTAGTAAAGTTCAACTTGTAAGTGTTTTTCAAGCGCTCAACAGCTTGAATTCTTCCTAAACATTTAATCATGGTTAGAGTTATGCATGTTAAACATAAAGACCAGCTGTGGTGTTTCTACAAGGGGACGTCTGCACTGCAAGTGGCTATTTATTTCATGTGTATTCATATACAGTCTTTCCATGTACACATTATTATTATTATTATTATTATTATTATTATTATTATTAGTAGTAGTAGTAGTAGTAGTAGTGGTATTGGTATTGTTAATTAGTCATTTAGCAGACGCTTTTATCCAAAGCGACTTACAGAGACTAAGGGGTGAACTGCTGTTGCAGAATCACTTATAATAGGACCTTGATTTTACATCTCATCCGAAGGACACATACATGTTGTACACATATAGCCTCATCCACAATAATGTTGTAGTGAATGTCCCTCCCTCTTGTTTCTCTCTCTCCCTGCTCTGCAGTCTGTACACTGCTGTCCTCTCACCCTCCCTCTGCAGTCTGTACACCGCTGTCCTCTCACCCTCCCTCTTGTTCCTCTCTCTCCCTGCTCTGCAGTCTGTACACCGCTGTCCTCTCACCCTCCCTCTGCAGTCTGTACACCGCTGTCCTCTCACCCTCCCTCTTGTTCCTCTCTCCTCGCTCTGCAGTCTGTACACCGCTGTCCTCTCACCCTCCCTCTTGTTCCTCTCTCCTCGCTCAGCAGTCTGTACACCGCTGTCCTCTCACCCTCACTCTTGTTCCTCTCTTCTTGCTCTGCAGTCTGTACACCGCTGTCCTCTCACCCTCCCTCTTGTTCCTCTCTTCTCGCTCTGCAGTCTGTACACCGCTGTCCTCTCACCCTCCCTCTTGTTCCTCTCTCCTCGCTCTGCAGTCTGTACACCGCTGTCCTGGAAGCGCGTGACAGCACCGAAGCTCACAAGTGGCTCCAGCTGGCAATGTTCGCCTCTCCGCTGGCTGCTGAGCAGACTCACCAGCAGATCCGGGTCTACTTCCTCAACAACACCCCCTGCGCTCTGCAGTGGGCACGCTGCAATGAGCAGCCCTTCCTGGGCCAGCTCTGTGGTCCGGTCCAGATCTTCGACTTTACCAGCGCCAGCAGCGACATGCTCCTGGTCCTCAAGTACCTGTCAGAAGGTGAACTGCAGCAGCCGCTGACAGGGGCCAAGGGAATGGGCTGTTCATTGATATTAAAGTCTGGATCACGTAGCTAATATTGCACACCGACTATTTTGTAATGCAATTATTTCCATTACTGGGTGCTACCTCCAGGATCAGTTTCCCAAATATCCCAACATTGATCACAATTGATCACATTATTATTTATTATTTCAAAAGTTAAAAACTTGTTCTTTTTAAATAATAAATGTTAATTGATATTGTAATTGTGAGACACACTGACAGACAGACAGACACACAGACAGACAGATTGATAGATTGATAGATAGATAGATAGATAGATAGATAGATAGATAGATAGACAGACACTCAGATACACTCACACAGACAGACAGACAGTTAGACAGACAGAGAAAAAAACAAACAGACAAATAGACACAGACAGATAGACAGACAGACAGACAGACCGACAGAGGGATAGACAGACACAGACAGACAGACATACAGAGAGAGATCATTCCAGCTAGAGTTGATGATACATAAACGACATGTGATGGAGATAATGAGTCTCCAAGCAACCCCCTCGGTCCAGCTGGAATGACCCAGGTAGATTTAACAAAGCACCTATACTGTGCAGTATACAGGTTTAATAGTTTTGAGCAATATTTAAACCTGTTTGTGTGCTGTGACAGGCTGGGAGAACGTGGACGAGAGTGCCAGCCAGTCTGTCCCTTTCCTGCACATCTGGCACGGGAGGTGTCCCTTCCGCTCCTTCTGCTTCAAGAGAAAGCAGGTACTGCCCCTCTTCAGCAACTCTTCAGCACTGTCTCCTTTTCATCTGCGACTGATTGACCCACCATGCATGGAACTGACGTCTGTTCTCCTTGTCTGCAGGCTGACTGCACCCAGGACTCCAGCGAGATTACAGTGACCATGCACACCTATCAGCAAGTGAGTGCAAAGCTCCAGATGTTTCCACACTGGCTCCCTCTTCATAATGGGACCTCGCTGTAGAGCAAGCAGGATCGCTTCAAATAAAGCAGAGACACCCATCTGTTACACAAAACACTGGCACTGCAAGCGCTAGCGCGAGGAAGATCCTATTCCTCCATCCCCGTTTCACATTGCATAGTTTCAGTAAGATGTATGAACAAGGTTTTTTGGTGATACCTTCTTAATGCATTCTCAATCCTCAGGGTCAGCAGGGAAAATACTTTGAGATCCTTCGTTTCCACCTGTCTGAGACCGGCTGCCACGTGGAGAGCATCGCACCAAAGCCGTACTGCAACAGGTGAGCTTCCCCTTTCACTGCCACTGCTGGTGAAGACTCAAACCACGTGGCTGGCGGCTGATGCGTGTGTGTCTCGGTGCGCGGATATGCCTGCATGCAGAACTGTGGAGCAGCAAATGAAAGGGTCAGATTTCCTTTGAGGAAGAGAAACATAAATACAGCATAAAAAATATTTTTAAGACAAAGCTGATTTAGACATACCAGTAATACCTATAATAAGCTGCATGGCAATAAGGAAAGAACCGATCCTGCTGGCTTCTGACACTGATATCACATCTACCGATACGTGAATGCTGCTGTCACTCAATATCTTTCAGCAAAGAGGAACAAACTCAGATGCATTCTGCTGTGTGATGCAGACGAGGTGTGGCCGCGGATTTAGCATCCTGATCAGCATGATACATTGTGTATGACTCATGGATCACCCTGTAATGCATTGAAAAAAAAAAAACACAGTACACTGCCGCCACCTGCTGGATATGTAACACATTGCTCTGTGAAATTAGTCTTGGGGTTTGGTGCTCCTTCACGGTGCTGTGTGAGGCCCCTCTGCTCCTCTGTTAACAGGACCCCATTTCATTGGCAGGATTCCCAGAGAGCTCTTTAACCAGCTGCAGATGCTGCTGGAGCCGAGCACGGTGAGCGGGAACGACTGGACGAAACTGGCTTCACGTCTGGGGCTCTGCGGGATGAAGATCAGGTAGGAGGAAGTCCTTCACTGCAGCTCCAGAGGTGGGGCAGCGTGAATGCTGCAGCCCCTTCCAGACACTTCACCCTTTTACCCTCAAGGACAGAGCGTTTCCGTTTTCACTGTTAGCCCGTACGCGTCTACCTTAGCCAGGTTCCTCCAGTTATTGAAATGTTTTAATCATTTTTGTTTTATATATTTTTTCACTTCTTAACATGACCTTGAGCTGACAATACATGAATACCGTTTTAAGGTACTCTTTGAAAGTATCCCTAATATTTTTTGTCAACACATCTGACTCTCCAAATCCAGGCACAAATCATTACAAGGAGACAGTCCAAAGGTTAAACAGTCAGTGTAATAAAGAAAGGCAGTAATCCCAGGCTGTGTGTGCAATAGCGCATATCTTCAGTGATTAAACACAACAGGTGTTCTACAAACACGCAGGTACTGATTTTATGAGACTATGTACAGTAGGGCCACATCTGCTTCAAAATAAACAGGGTGGTTGGCAAGTCGGTGGGTCACATCTTCTGATTATATTGTGTACTGACTTGAACTTCTTCAGCATATAATATTCAGTAACTTTGCAAAAATAAAACCCAAACTACAACTAACTAGGTAGTTTCAGTGTCTTATATAGAAATATGTCATATTATAAAGGGACTGCATTTCCAGGAGTGTGCTAGTTAACTGATCTGCTGTGTTAAGTAGTGTGTGTTTTTTCCTACAAGCCTTCCGTTCTGAGCTGATTCTCTGTACAGATCTGCAGTGTTAACTCCTAACGCACTCTATACAGCTCGTAGCCCGTGTGCACTGCTAACCCGCCGCACGTTCTCGTTTCGCGGGCAGGTTCATGTCGTGCCAGCAGAGCCCGGCGGCTGCAGCTCTGGAGATCTACGAGGAGCAGAACGGCAGCCTGCAGGGGCTCCACGACATCATGATGGCTATGGAGAGACTGGACTGCGCGGCCTGCATCGAGGGCTACCTGGGGCAGCCACCCAGCCCCAGCCCCGTGGGGAAGAAAGCCAGCATGGAGTTGGAGAGCGACAGCGGACTGATTGACTGCGGCTCCCTGGAGAAGCAGGGGGTCCTCCAAGGCGACGACGGGAAGCTCACTCTGCACGCCTACGACAACGCAGCCATGGAGAGGGTGGAGGAGGCTGCCTAGGTGAACATGAGCCTGGGGGGGCGTACCCGAAAAGAACTCAGACAGCAAGGCACTGCTGCATTTCAGCATGGGAATCAGCATGCAGTGCCGGGGGAAAAAGAGAAAGTGTTAGAGCGAAGGACTGGGACTTCATAAAGCTGTGACCTAGAGAGAGTTTCAGCTGTTTGGGATTCCTCTTCCTAAAGGGCTGGGGGCTCCACACAGGCCCTAATGCGTTCCCTCAGTTTGCAGGGAGATGCGCACACAGTCCAAGTGCAATTCAAGCACTTTCAGGGTGTATATGAATGAACTGGAGCGTGAGTAACAGAGACTGTTCAGTTCTTGCATTTGAAAATGTAAAAACCCAGCATGCTTGTCTAGTATCTGAATGCAGAATACAGGATGAAGTTATGGAATGAATTACATTAAATGAAGGCTTTCAGGGAATGGATGGCTGTGTGTGGGGTGGGACGGGGTTTAAGAAAACACAAAAGTTGAACCAGAACAGTAATTTATTTTATTTTTTGCACATATAGAGGTAACAGTCAAGTATCTTTCCGTCTGATTAGCAATTTCTCCCAGCCTAATAATGTTTAAAAAGCAATAATAAAAAATAAAAAAACGTTCAATCTAAGAGATGGTATATTTCCAAACCCAGGTCAGCAGGACAGATTGTAGTTCCAATACCAGATAAGAAAATCTTGACATTGCATAGCTGGGAAGCACACTTCTGCTTCTCAGACATTGAAAAAGATGCCTGTAGAATTCTTTAGTTTCACTTGATGGAGTTCATAAGGGAGAAGGCATTAAGAATAGCGATAAATACTTCATAGAAATACCACAGAATTCATACCACCCTGAACGGACCTAGGACAGCAACCATACAGTTTTTCACAGAATTTCAGGGAGTTTCTTAAAAGGAAAGTGCAGTATCCCTAGAGAGTGAAGCCCCCCTCAATTGCAGGCATGCTTTCCACTTCACATTATTAAAACCACACACTCCTCCTAAAGTTAAGTGTCTTCACAGAGTCTCTTTAACATAAAGCACCTCGGCTCCTGTCGTCGGGGGAACCCCTAACAGCACATTGGTTCAATCTGGACTGTTAGCAGCAGCCGGTTAATACTGGAGCTGGGGGCACATCTGCTCTGTTCTCCAAGAACTAACAGTGATGTCAGCTCTGGTCCCCCCCCACCAACCACCAACCACCAACCCCCAACCTCCTGGGGTAGCCATGGCTTATAGCCAGTGCTTACAGAATCAAACTACCTGTGACTCTGTTCACATGTAGTCCCTTACTTGGCTGATCTGAAAACACTCACTTCTTTCCAAAAAAATATCTGATAATGATGATCCCTTTATGAAGACACACAAAAGCAGCATTTTCTCCTGCATCACTAAACCAGAGAGTAGCCATCACCTTGTTCCAATAGAAAACCAAGTATTAATGACACTTGCATCAGCACAATCGAACCCTCTTTCTATCTATCTATATATCCATCGATCCAACTGTGTCTTTTCCACTGTATTTGCATTTTGAGTTCAGGAACAGGTAAATAAGACCTATGCAAATGATAGGCCGTGTTTCATTTGCATAAAGAAGTAAAGCTGTGCCATGCCTGAGTGCAGAACTATTTCTCTGGGAACCCGCCTGGTCCTGTTTCGATATCGCCTGGTCCAATATTGCACGATACCCAGGGTTACCCAATGGGTTCTGTTAAAGGAAGTACCAACAGCAATACATCTCTAAAGGCAATTACTAGGTATTGATACCAACGTTCTTGCACATTGATTGCAAGTCATTTTTACAGATAGTTTTTACATACAGTACAATGTTTCTGGGTGCATAGCATAGCAGGTCTGAAGATCAATATTCAAACAGGTTTGAGGGTTCTCAAATAATGTGGTTGGAAGCAAGCAGTCTAAAATGCCTGTTGTAAAATGACCTGATGCTCTTTTAGGTCCCCGAGTTATAAAGCACTGTTCTCTTCTGCACCCATTATATCTGAACAGTCAAAACAACAGAGTTACAATATCCATGAACAGCGGAAACAGAATGGGGCACTGCAAGTCAATGCCATTGGTGTTCATCACACTGCACAGGAGGTGTACTGTTAGCTCCCAACAATGAGGTATCTGGCAGGATGAAAGAAGAACCTGTACTTTAATAGCCATTCGAATCCAGCACTGAAGCCAGGTAGTACATGGGAGTTTGCAACAAGCACCATTCCCAATACTGCCATGCAGACTGCAGGGGTTTGAGGTAAGTACGTTGAACCGGTAAATCAGACAGACTATCTACAGGTAAAGGAAAAGTCACACCCTGCTGTGCTTTCAGGGCTGTTACAGGAACGGAGGAATGGAAACGGAGTGAGTCCGAACAGGGCAGGTACAATGCTTTCTATTACTAATACAACAGAACTGAAAACATGCATAACTGTGTCTGTGCGTGCAGCGACCCCTACATAGGAATGATTACAGTTTGAGGGCCCAAGAAGAGAGGCAGGACAGCAGAGAAACTTACGACTAACAGCAAGGGAGTGCCAAAGCAAATCAACGTCTCACTACGTCGTTATTGTGCAAGAAAAAACAGATATGAAATTCAAAAACGAGTCCAAGACCATGTAAATGGATAGCCCTAGTAGCATTAATGACATCAGCAAGGGCGTTTCTGGCATTCTTCTAAACGTTTTTCAGCTGGATGGTCAGAAGACTGCTGTGATGTTCCTGAGGTATCCTAAGCACTCGATCTCACCTCTCAATCCGAGGGCCTGACTGAGCACAGCTCCACCTCATTGGTCAGGCAGAGAACTTCCAAATAGGGCTGATCGAAAAAAGGGAGTTAGCCGCTGAGAACATCCTCCATGCTTGCATCTCAAAAAGGTCTAAACAGAATGGGGGCGGGGGAATCTAAAATTATTTAAAAGCTGTGCACAAAACTGCGACTTATTTCCCTGAACATGATTTTTCAGTTCATTTAAATATTTATATATATATTTTTTTACATTATCCTCCAGGTAGTGTTATTTGTCCATTCTCTCCTCCCACCCAAGTGGTACAGTCCATGCAAACTTTCTCTCTCCCCCCACGCCTCCTTGAAGTGGTACTGCTCCTGGTGTTGTTGCTGGCTCTCTGGCTTGTGATGATCAGCGTGTGGCTGGAGTCCCATCAGGAGTTGAAGAAGCGCCTCACTATGAACAGGCTCACCAGCCCCACGGCCACCAGCACCAACATGTAGTTCAGATAGACATTGTCTAGGTCCAGCGCAGCCACCTGCAGCAGAGGAGGAACGAGAGAATCTTACTGTACATTCACATGGTGTCGGGCACATTACTGAAAAAAAGTAACAGATTACTTGTTTCTTTAAAGAGAAGAGCAAGCTTTAGTTTGGGAAAAAAAATGACAATGCATATAAAACATTGTGTTAGAGAAATTATTTCACATACAGTAATACACAGGTATTTTGTAGACACATACTATATATCTATGCATCAATTATACTGCAGTATTTTTGTAGAAAAGGTAACGAGACAAGCTTGTTTATTTTTTGCGAAAAGTAACTGTAATATTAGATAAATAGATTAATAATCAATAAAAAGACAAGTGGCGTTCTTCATCTGAGAAGTGTTTCCCAGTGTAGCGGTTACACTGTACAGAAGCCCAGCTGTGACGCACTGTATCCTAGAGGTATAGCGGGTCTGCTTGTGCCCGCTCACTCACCCAGCCGCCCTGCTGAGCGATCCACTGCGCGATGCGGTTACGCAGGACGAAGTCGGCGATGAAGCGGGCGATGCGGCTCAGGAACCCTCGCATGCCCTGCTGGAAGACATGCAGCGCCATCCTGTACCCGAAGCTGAGCAGAGCAATCACCCGGCCCCAGTTAATCCCAGAGTCGAACAGGCTGGGAAAAGAGCGCACACACACACACATAGTGAGAGAGGGTATGGCTTCGGGAAAACAAATAGCAAAGGATGGAAATAAGCCTCCCACTGCATAGCAGTGTGATGCATCAATGGTTTTGCTAGGTGTTTAATAATAAGACACACCTGATCTTGTTGCCTATACACACTGGGGCTAATCAAGCTCTTAGTAAAACCTGGAATGTTTCAATGCACAATACCAAGATAGGGTTTAAAGAGACTTAAGTTGACATGCGAGTGCAATTTAGCACAGAGATTGAAGTCAGAAACAACAGGAGAAATCTATTAGGTCACCCCCACCCCAGCACCCCATCCGCCTCCACCCCTGCCATTTTCAAGTTAAAAGAAAGTCTATTAAACTTGCAGCGATTATTTACCTGCAAGAGTATCCCTGCTAGAGCAGTGAAGGGTTAGCAGAGAACAAAGACAAGAGACACAAACCAGGCAGGCAGAGGGAGAGAACAGAGGCAAACATTAGATACACACACCAGACCAAGTGATTATTTTACATATTACTCAGGGATAGATTAGATTAGCTTTCACTCGCTATTCACATACTTTTCAAGGAGGCTTACTCTTAAAAAAGTATTACCACTTTCAGGTTTTTTTATTTGAGGGACTTGAACCAGACAGACCTGGAGAAATGTTCGGATTGGTTAGTGCTGTCTGACAGGAGTCAGTTAGTCAGCGGGAGAGTCTGTGTGCCGTGACCCGTTGGGTTTCCACAGGGAGCTGTGCTCCAGGTGAACCTGCTCCTGGTTTGTTTTTACCTGTTGGCTATTTTGCAGAAGTAGTCGTAGGCGTTCTCTGGGGTGAGCGCCAGTTGAGAAAGCATGTTGGTAAAGTTGAGGTCGTAGCGGCTGTTGATGTCATCGCCAATAAGAGCCAGCTGCTGCCCAACCCGTGACGTGGTGCTGGAGAGAGAGGGGGAGGAGGAGGAGAGAGGGAGAGAGGGAGGGAGAGGCCATTAGAACAGGAACATTCATCATTTGGTTAGCTCACAGGGAATCTAGCGAAGGATTATGACACTTCCACTGACTGGATCAGGGGTTTATGGTGAAAAAAGATCACCCCAACCACTCATGTTGAATAACTTCATGTAACAAATTGCAAACCAGCAGTGGTTCTGAACACACCCTTAAAAACAGCAAGTTTGTTCCCAATCGGACGAGCAACTCTAAAGTGTACAGTCTCCTCCACTATGCCTGCTCGTCATCCAGTGACATGGGTATGTGAATCACAACTCACTGCAACATTGAGAAAGGCCTGGCGCAGTACCTGCCACTGTTGGGGCGCAGATCCATGATCTCGGGGTCCCTGGGCAGGTCATTGCCCTCCTGCTCTCTCTCCTGGTGGTATCGGTAGAAGACGTAGCTGTTGAAAACCCCCTCCGTCTCCTCCACCACGTGCTCTTCTGCGGAGACACAGAGGGTTAGACAGAGCCAGCGCAGGAGGGAATACAAGAAACCAAACCAGGAATGTCTGGAGTATCCGGGGGGGGGCACACGATTTCCACTATCTCAAGAAAACCATATGCTTGCATAATGCATTCACTCATGGAGGGGCCACATTACTGTAGGGAGCTAAAATGACACACTGTACTGCACCAGGATTAAAGTGTTCAGCTGCATTCTGAACAAGCTGCAAACAGGATATGGCAATTTGATCTAAGAAACAGTGACAGATTTAATCTGCATCACTAACGTGAGCCAATCCGGAGCCAATCAGTCTAGTGGGAACATTCAAATAAGAATCATCCCCAATATTAATTTTTGTTTTGAAAATAGTTAAGAAATTCTTCACACTTCGTGGGCGAGGCATTATAAGGAAGTGCAGCAGATGATGGGTTTACTAATCTATCAATAGCTGTAAAAAGCCACTTGAGTTATTTTTATTATCAATAAGATTCTAGAAATAGAAATGCCTGGCTGTCCTCCGCGTTTCATTGTACTTTAATAGATACCGTTTCTAAATATCATAGTGAATGTTAATTTAGCAGCCCTCCACCTACACTCTAATTTGCAACAGTCCCTTTTCATGTTGTATAGGGCACTGCTAACCCAGGGTGCACTTTGCATAGAAGAGACCATTCGAGATTTAACAAAATCAGTTCTATCTGTCAACTAACTCATCAGTGCAGAGTGGGTAGCCACGAGCGCTCTCACTACATCAGAAAAACAAAAGACAATGCAGTCTTGAAAAGAATGCACTGAAACAGCTATGGGGAGCAGGCTCTCCACTGAAATCAGGCGCAGTGAAGCAGGTGAGGGTCATTATTGCTGATCGGGCTCATTTGCTATTCAATGTGAAACAAGTGAAGAAGCTGCTGCTTGGGTTTGTGAGGAGTGCTGCTTTTCTTACAGGAGAAGCAGCCTTTCTTTAGTGGTTTCAGTTTGAATGGTAAATCAGACCCAGCAGCACCCACTTGTGGAGAGCTTATCCAAACAATCGGTTTGTGAAGCTCTAATAAATACAGAATTTCATCTTTTTTTATATAATCAAATGAAATGCCAAGAACCACCACCGGAGGTCTCTATAATACAAGGAATGGTATCATTTTGAGGCATTTAAATCTGTGAGTCTGCATTTACTCCAAATCGACTTTCCCAGTATTAGAAAGCAGGCTTTCAGAATCAGGTTCAGTCAGTATACGGATAATTAAGAATACATGAAATATTGTAAACCATTGATAACGTATTAATAGAAGCAGCCCTTCTCAAATCATTCAAAGTGAATAGCAGCCCTTTTAGAATCGTCATCATTGTTTAAGCGCACAATTCAAATGCTAACTATGAATAAGCGCAAAATCAAACAATACGTTCACTGAAATACCATCAAAATCTTTCAAGGTGAGCAAGCAAGCTTGAAAAAAACTAGCCTTGAATCTGTCTCCAACGAAGACTTGAAATGAGATCACCGTAAAAAACATGGAATGACATCATTAGAATAGGGGGTTCTACAGGAAGCTGTGTGGGGGTTCCACTGTTGTCATCCCCCTGGTTACCACATAGCAACATTATCAGCCACTCCCTTAAAGTGCTCTGATTGGACAGAAGCAGCAGCCAGCCACCTTTCCCAGCCATGAGACAGTGATGTCCGGCTCCATATCCTACAGCAGCTTCCTCAGTTATTGTAAACAGAAACTGCACTGTTAAAAACAGAAATGTGAATACAGCAACTCCACACACACACAAATACAATCTGCAACCAGTTCTGTCTGTCACCAAACAACAAATAATCACCACTAGTGTCTTAACCCACGAAGTACCAAATTAATCTGAACACAAGCTGTATTTATGTCATTTGATACATTTTAAATCAAGATATATATTTTTAATCCTTTGTTTTGGCTACAAACTTCTGCGTCCTAATCAGACATGCCCGTAATCAGAGCAGTGAAATTTCACATCGGCTATGAAGCTCAACACATAGAAACTGCAGCTTCATCATCACTGTGGGGAGGAAAACACCAAGAAATGTATCAGTTAGCGTTCAGTTTCATATTTTATATGAGGCGTCATTAAAGCATTTGAAGGGCTGTAATTGTAGAATTAACAGTTGCATTCAGACTTAACCTTTGAGGTTCACAAACTTAAAATAAGTTATCATAATATATTTAAAGAGAAAATGAACAGGTAGACAGATGCCAGTTAAAAATGCTGTGAGTGACAGCCAGGCAGCCTGTGTTCATGTGATTGAAATCAGCATTGAACAGATTCACTGAACCTGGGACCTGAAGAGCCCTCAGGTGGTGAATCACACAAATGAGGTCATGATGCCCAGTAAACAGGTGTCACACTTCCAGACAGCTTTGTTAAACAAAGCATCTCAGTAAACACTCATCGAAACCATGATGATGACTCATACACAGATATTGAAACAGCAATAATACCAGCACTCTTCCAGCTCTGCTGTGGGAGCTTAACAGCATGCGAGAGACAGAATGGAACCACAAATAATGCTATCAGGGATACCAACTGCATAGCAGTTTCAGCCATTCCAGGTTTTACTCTGAGCTCGATTAGACACAGTGTCTCTGTAACAAGATCAGGTGTGTGTCTTATTAAACTCATAGTGAAACCAATATTTCAGAAATGTAATGTAATGAGGTTTTGGGTTTTTTTTTTTCCTGTTACCGTTAGGTACTTTTTGTGGTCAAATCATACAAAACGTGAACGAAAATAATTCAATCAAAACACAGGCTTGTTGTGGTTTTTGTGGGCAATGCAGGCAGTGTGCGTGTGAAGGGCAGAGAGGGCACTCCTCCGAGGTGGGTGTTAAAGAGACACCTCCACACTTCAGTGTTTCACAAAGCAGCTACCAGAGATCACTGCGAGAGTAATGAACAAGAAAGCAGCCATAATCACTGGCCATTTGCCATTGTTATTTAGAATAGAGTGCTAATGTGTGTAATTGTAATTCCTGGAACTGTAATTGAACCAAGAAGCACTGCAATTGTATTCCCAATTTCAGCATGCAATTCTGCTGTAATTCTAACAGAGCCCAGGTCTGTTGTGTAACCATGCTGATCCCCAGAGTGACGGTCAGAGCACAGGAGATAAATACGGGTTAGGGCGAGGGTTTGGGTTTTGTAGTTTGTTTTTTTTTGTCCTCATGAGTCATACAGAGTAATTATTCTCTATCAACAACATAAGCAATAAGTACAGAGCACAGTACAGAGCGGGCTTGAAACAAACCACAAGATCATTACTGTGAGGACTGATTCACTGTGAGCCAACAAAATCATCGTCAGGCTTGACTTAGTGGCGGTCAGAGAAGGCTTTTCGATGGGATGGGGTTGGAATCTAACCTTGCAGCTTTACATCATGATTTCTGGGATATTCAGAGGCATGTGCAGCACCAATAACAGCATCGAAGATATCCTCAATAAAACAAATTAAAAAAGTAGCTGTCTGATACGAAACTGAATTGAAAAATGCACATCCAGTAACTCTCAACGGAAAAGTGACACACGCAGTACAAACACAGCCATTCCAGCAGATTCCAGTATTGGATCTAAAAGCAAAAACAATGACTTTATTCAGCCAACTGCTCCAGAAGCTATCACATATTGAGCACTGTTACCCAGACACTGCAGGGCTGCTTGAGGTAGCCAGCCTTTCTCCAGCTCCCCAGGGCTGTGAATTGGGTTATGGGTTACTCTATAGGGATGGAAATAAGACTCCCATTGCCTAGCAGTTTGATCCATTTCTGGTTTTGTACGAGTTTAAAGACACACCCACGAGCTATTTACCTCTACGCTGTGGCTAATCAAGCTCATAGTAAAAACCTGGAGTGGGTAAACTGCTCCGCAATAGAAGTCTTACTGCCATCCCCATTCTACCCCAAATGAAAGCCCTGTTAGTGGAAGAACAGTGAGGAGGTACACATGTCACTGCACCGAATTATTTCCTAAACTTTATAAACAGAGGCGGGCTTACCTGTCACCGGGGGGTGTGGTGGTTTACTTTCTTTGTTCTGACTGGGCTTGAAGGGGTCCTCACCACCCCCTGTAGCCATGGCTCTACCAATCAGAAACAAAATAACTGTCCTGCAATGAGAGAGAGAGAGAGAGAGAGAGAGAGAGAGAGAGAGAGAGAAACATGTTCACGTGTCATTTAGAGATTACTTTTCCATGTCTAAACTAAAATTATTTCCGCCGTACAGTTGTGTCCACGATCACAAAAATACAAAGTGCCAATAAAAGACAGATAGATAAATAAAGTCAACCTCTTCACAAGGTAGGTAAAATATTACTCTCCTAACGAGGAGTTCACTAATAGCCTAGAAATTAAATAATGTGCTGATGAACTGTGTTGGCGTCGGTGCCCAGACCAGGTCAGACAGGCTTAGTTGTATCGAGGTATCAAACCTCGTCTGCGAATACGTTGAGTCGGATATGTTACATCAAAGCTGTAGTACATCAAAACACAAAAACGGTTAGCCTAGATTTTATAATCAGATCACTGAATCACCTTGACTTCATAGAACTGTCAACAACAAAACACCAGACAAATCATTTCATTTGAATTCACCGGAACTCGTTATTCAGTCAGCACTTTTCTACAATTAAAAATGTTAGTGTATATCAATGTAAAGAGAGACACAAACAGAACGTAGGTTGTTATGTAAAACACAACAGACTTGAAGCATTGCTATCGCTAAGTGTTACCGCTGCTATAATACCCAACGCTTACATCTGTGTGTTAAGACACCACACCAAACTAACTAACTGTACTCCACTACACAAGAAGTGTCCCAAACCGAGTTCAGTCTCTGATTACCCCCGCTCGTCCGAAACCAAAACCGACCTTATAGAGTCCGGCAAAACCCGCTGCTTCGTCAACCTCACGATTTTCTTTATAATCCTTCCAAGACTTAAAGGACTAAAGTCAGCTGTTCTTACAGTCGGGGGTTTTATTTTTCCTGTTTTGTTTTGTTTTCACTCCGAGTTTCGCTACGCACCTCTTTCGACTACTTCTGAAACCCGAATGCTGTCTAATTACTTCCTGGTAGTCTTGCACAGATGCGATACACCAACGACCCCGTGACAGTTGAAGATAGGTCGCCGATCCGGTACTTGAGCTGGGGTTCTGTGCGTACCGCCATCTACAGGATCAATGTTCAGTTTCTATAATAAATTGAACGTACGTTTTTACTAATACATATACAAACGTTAACACTGTGTTGAAATGAGGATGTGCAAATTTAGGATTCCGGCAATTTGTTTACAGCTCTGGGTGCATTTTGATGCAATGTTTCGTTTTACGCCTGAGGTTTATCGGTTTAAAAAAATAAAAACCGAATTTTCTAAATGGATCTTTGGGTTTTTTTTCGGTTAAAGCCAAAAGCTTCAAGTCCATTATATATATATATATATATATATATATATATATATATATATATATATATATATATATATATATATATACGACTGTATCTGGACTTTGCTTTAAGATAAGCTGATTGGACTGGACATAAAGACTGCTTTTGTTACCCAGTTTAGCTCTTATGCAAAACCGGATTTTATAAGAGGCAAGTCCTACTGCTCCTGGGGTTAGTTTCATGAATAGGGTGAGTTGAAGCTACTATATATAGCTACTATTTAAACCATAGTTAATAGCACAAGATCCAGGAGAGAATGGGCTGGCTGCTGCATTCATTGTATGCTGTGTGTAAACATGGAACACGTTATCTGGGGTTACTGTCTAATAATATATTTTGGGGGGGATTGGGGAACTTGTTTCAGGGGTGCTGTGATTCCTCGTGACCGGCAGAGACCCCAACACCTTCTCCACTGGGAACTACGGCTTCCTGGATCAGCAGAGGGCCCTGCCCTGGGTACAGAACTACATCGCTTCTTTCTGGGGAGACCCACAGAAGGTAGCTGCCTCTCCACTCTGTAGGATTGTCTTGTTTTTCTCCCCAGGTGACTCTGTGGTCCTGCACCTGACTGTGGAGAGCAGCCGGGACCTATTCCAATCCTGCAGAGCCCGCCCTTCTCTCTACCCCTCACGGTGAGCGCTGCCCAAGCCCCTGCACCCTTCCCTGCCTGACCGCTCACCCCTCAGCTGCTCTCTGCAACCAAATGCAGGCTGGCCAACTATGTGAACAAAATCTAATGCAAAATCTAATATACAATATATGGAGTCATATATTCAATATGGCTATCAGTGTGTAATCCCTGTTCGGTTTGGTTTTGTTTGCAGGGAGAAGGCTATGATCCTGGGAGAGCGCTTTGCCAGGGTAGCTGGGTGCGCTATGAAAGACTTGCATTGCCTCAAGTCCCTCTCTGCAGAGCAAATCCTCTGTGCACAGAAAACAGCAGGCACTGTACTCCCGATCTCCACATAGTGACCGTGTTCTACATGAAGGGACAAACACCCACATGCACTAGTAACCGGACAAGGTTACCGTGTGTGGAAATGTCTTGCAGTTTTAGTGTGTGTGTGGTCCCACAATTACAGCCCACATGAAGATTGTACATACTGGTATTCACTATTTCACTGCCATCTGCTGAAGTACAACACAGACTGCAACATGCCGGACACGTGACGACGATTCCATTGCATTGTCGAATTACTTCAGGTTTTATCGATAGGATCTGAATGAAATAAAGATGTATTAATATCGGCACTATCGGTTTTAATTAAGGCATTGGTTAGCCCCTTTCCCGTGTCCAAGTTTACTATGGTGAATATTTCCTATGGACAAATCGCATGCAAACTGCCGGCTCCATAGTAAGGCAAGACGGTCACTGGGCAGTCACAGGGGTGCAGCATGTGCCAGGTCACTGCCACGGCTCAGCCAATCCTAGGGAAGCAGCACCCATCTGCTTTCCCAGCCGTTCCCAGCAGTGTGGTCTGTGTACTCCTCCCACAGGGTTTCCATGAACTTCACAGTGAGCTCCAACAGGTCCGAAGAATTCCGTGGGGAATTCTGTGCATTCTAGAACATGATTAATGCATACTGAGCTGCCTGCTCCTGGTCCGACTCTCTGTCTCTCCAGCGCAGTACTTTGTTCAGTTTAAATGGACCTGTTTTGTTAAATCTCTCACACTAAATAAATACAAACTTCTATATAAAAAGTCATATGGATTTATGATTCTTCTGTTAGTTACCAGTGAGTGTTGTGAATTTAGTTTTGTTACCCCAAAATGACACTCAAGAATATTGTTTTAAAGAAATTTACTTGTATTCTCACAGAGGATCAATAAATTTCATTGCCATCTCTAATACGGTTCTTTCGTTTCTGAACATGAATGCTCCATTTCTTTTACACCAGAATGAAAACAGCTACAGTATAAAACACATATCATAGAAATTGAAAAAGAAAAAAACACACTAATATTTTACACTTACTCCATCCTCCCTTTCAAATAAACAAACAACAACAACAAAACTCATTTGTAACATTAAGGCGATACGATTTCTACTTTGATTTTGGTTGACAGATACTTCTTGGTGCAGTTGTTGAGTTTCTGACCCATCATTCTTCTCACGATTGTGTCGGTCATATCCGGAAACAAGCGTTTGGTGACATCTAGGGAACAAGAAAAACACAACGTCCATGAGAACCACGCACAACAAATGCATAGAGCCCTGAAACATGAAAAGGATACCAGTGATTCAGCATCAACAACATGGCTAGGTAACCCTCCCCATTCCATGTCTACTTCCATTTCCAGCTGTGTCCTCCGGCCCTGCTTTCTGTGCTCTGTAAAGTATTGGTTCACTTTGTCAACTCCTTTTAAAAGCTTTTCTTATTACAACTACAGGTGTTGGAGGAAAAATGTAACACATTACAGGTCAGGTGTAGAACCAGGATGGAATGCACTAGACACAGAAACTGTGCCAAGGGGGTTATATAGTTCTGAAGAGATACAGAGGTGGGGTGTGGAAGCATGCAGTCCCAGGCACCTGCTATCTGCCCACTATACCAACTAAACAGGGAGATGCAGCTTTTATATATCACACGAGGGCCAGCCCGTTTTCACAGCGTGCTGGATACCATTGGTTTACGAAATATATTTACATGTATTTTTAGAAGTACATTCTAAAGAGGCCAATAGATACAGCAGGGATGATATTCTCAGAAGCCATGCAGACAGTCACCTATGATCTCCTGCACCTCAGCCCGGTTCATGGCAGGCTTGGTCTCTCTGAACTTGGAGGAGGACGATCTGGCTCCAGTCACGCTGTGCGTAGCCATGAACTCCATCGTGTAGCGCGCCTGCATCAGGTCGTTCACAAACTTCTGAGGTGTGGCCTTGTTGAAGCGGTCGATCTGCCATTTCTCGATTTTGAACTGGAAAATAATACATAAATGAATCAAATCGATCAATGCCAAAGCATCACGACATGCACAGTGAATCGTTGAGAGGTTGTGAACTGACCCATTTCTTCTGCGGGGGCTCGGCTCCCTCACGCACGGGGCTCTCTGGACTGCTGAAGAGAGAGCTGCTGGAGATCCTGCTGCCAGCGGGGGACAGGCTTGACAAGAGGCTGCTGGTGGAGGAGCTGGGGCTGGGCGAGGGGGGGGCGGCAGCGGGGGCTCCGGAATCGGCTGAGTGCTGGGACCCCGGAGGGGGGGGCACTTTGAGCAGCTCCTCTGCTTTATCCACCAGCTTCGTGAACTTCTTCACTGCCTTCGGCAACACTGAAATAAGACGAGCAAACAACAAAGACAGCATCAGGGACGGAATCAGGGTTCTGAAAGTGCATCCGCCTGCCTGCTATTATGTCTGATTCACAGCACACTTTGCACTGATCCCGGGCTCGTTCTCTCTCCCCTCTACTCTACTCTACTCTGCTGTGCTGCTGAAGCGTGTCGAGGTGCACCTCGGAGCATGGTGAGGGACTGCCGGAGCCTGCGTGTCTCCCTGGTGGAGCGAGCCAGCTTCGCACGCAGGATTTTGATCTCAGCGATCAGGTCCTCCTTGGATTTGTGGTGCAGCAGGTCCTCGTCCTCGCCCTCGCCCTCGCTCTCACCATCGGGGGGGCTGTTCTGCTCCTTCTGAAATGAGAATGACATCATCTACCTCTCCAGGCTCATCCGGGACACTCTGGGAATGTGAGAAGAACTCCCAGCAACACTTTGGAAAATGTTTGACTGGAAGACTTTGGTAAAGACCTGTACGTGTTTGACGACTTGTAAGAGAATCTTAAACTTAGTAAATATTACACTGAATGCTGTAACCTAATAAACCTAGTAAATCTTACATTATATCTGTATCAAAACTACTGGATAGGATGAGCAAGACAGACATAGAAGCATCAGGGCATTGCTTCGAGGGACTGTTTGCACCACCATGCTTGCCTCCGATCTACTGGCTGCAACGGCTGTTTGTTTTTTTTCATCTCCAATATCACGTGTTATTGTAATATTGTTATGCAAACTAGGGGTGCAACGATGAATCGAGATGCTTTCTTTACATGATATATCGTAATAGTGGTATGTATTATTTGTATTGCGATACAGACCAAAAGCACAACATAGCTCACAACACAGTAGGTCAGGCTGGGCTGGGCTGGGCTGGGCAGGGTGAACTGTACCTGCTCCTTCTCCAGAGACAGCTTCAGCTGGGTCAAGATATTCACAGAGGAGGGGGCTGGCATGGCAATATCAGGTTTTGGTTTCTTTAACACTTGCTCCTGAAGAACAAAGCAAAACAAAACATTTACTGAAAAGCACAACTGTTGTATGAATAATAAATCAAGCACAGCACACACAGAGTTTTTTGGACTATTGCAGTTTTTTTTCCAGAGTTTTCTGGGGGCAGAATTATGTAATTTAACATTTAAAAATTTTAACATACCAAAAAATTAGTGTAAAGTGTATTTTAAACGTAGCTCAATATGTTCTGTAGACAGGAGCTAAACAACTTGGAATTCAATCTAGCACTCAGGGAATCATTTCAAAAACACAATGGCATTGCTCTCCCTTTAAATGCACGGGTCAGTTTGTAGTGCAGAAATGCATTAACCGGTTATTTTATTCAACACGCGGGTTCAGTTTAAAACAGCGACACCAAGTCTGTCTGCGACGTGTTCGTGGTGTATCTATTGTTGTTTTACTACAACATTCGGTGATCCAGATACACTACCCTATAATAAATATGTTGATAGGCGGTGATTTTCCAAACCCGGTACACACAGAAGGCTTGTTGTTTAACTTCACACTGCAGTACATTCAGAAATACTGTAGTCGGCACTGCAGTAAATACTGTACGCTCCATCATCCCTGTAAAAATACTGCAATGGCGCTTCGTTGCAGTGATTTACTGCAGGGGAAGACGTGCGTTTAAAACATACATGCATATTTAAATCTATGTTTACTGATTCAGTTCTGTCTCCAATAGTTAGTTTGTTTTTAACAGAAATGAAGCCGCACTAGTTCCTCAGACCTGCTCGTGTTCGCTCTCCGTGTCCGAGTATGTCATTTCAAAAGGCGTCCTCGCTTCACTCTCAGGAGCGGGGAGGGTGATGGCATTTCCCTGGCAGTCGTTGTTGTTTTTTGTAACTTCTTGTTGGGCACGCGTTTCCTCGTCCCTCATCTGTATTGAGAGAATAAAGTGACAATACCCTGCATCTTAGAGGGTCTAAACAATTACAATGTAAAATACACACCACAAGCAATTCCACGTACACGTTTACACAGACACCGTTTAAAAACCAGAGCATTTAATATGAATACTTTGAAATCAAACTGAAAGGGCATTATTTAGCGGTATAGTGCACCCATGCCCGAAGTGGTGCTGTAGGATATTTACTTGTGTATTTTTTTTGACAAATGCGGTAACATCCACATTATATTATTAAAGTCTTATAAATAAGTTTTCTATGCTAAATGTTGGAGGTGATTGCTGGGACTCGACTCAAGTTTACTGTGCTGTAAAATGTTGTTGTTGTGTGTTTTCCCTTTGCTTGGGCACCGCGTAGTGTTCCAAACATCCCACAATAAAAACACCGCTCCATTCGAACAAACATTTCTTGCAAGCAGTTTCACGATGTTTTTAAGAAACCCTGCCCTTCTGAAAGGTTTATCTAAACTGTTTGATATAAACCCATGGTATAAAAACGTACCGTATGCAATAAAAACCTCTCTCTTCTTTGTTTTGGAAGGCAGATCGCGGCGCTCTCTTGAGCTGTACGGCTTACTACTGTAATGGTCACATGACCTCCTACTCGTTTCTTAAAGGCGCAGTGTCTATTTTATTTGATATGTATATTCCTGGTTTTACTATGAGTTTAATGAGACACACACGTGCTTGTAATCTACACACTGTGGCAAATCAAGCTTTTTTAGTAAAACTTAGAAAAGACAACTAGAATAAAGCTCTCATTGAATTTCCTTCTGCATTTTTTTGCAAACATGAAAATCCGATTTTAATACGTTTAAAGAATATAAAAGTTGCCCACTTACATTTTGTTTACAACATATTATATTTGTATTTAGTTATACGATGAATTACACACTTACAATAACAGCATGCATCTTTTACAACCAGCTGTATAAATGTACTGTATTCTAATATTTTTTTCTGTAAAAATGAATCCACTTTTCTCTATTCCAGTTCCTTATATTTAGAATTAGTATCTTCATTCATAATATAAATGATATTAAAGTGTCTTTAAGTGAACAGAGCACTCTGATTGGCTGTGCAGTTGCTAGACAACAGCGCTCTGTTCGGTCTCTTCAGTCTCATCACGTAGTTTGCATGTCTCTCATTCTTCCAGAATGGGCCGATTTGTAATGGCAATAACACCCCCCCCCCCCCCCCCCCCCAGCGCGGATTCTTTCAACGTTCTGTAGAACTGCATTCAGTGTTCTATAGAATCCCGCGGAAATGTTCATAAGCTGGTTCGCTTTGTTCTGTCGATGTAAGGCCGGGGTTAAAGACGCTGCGTTAATTGCAGGGGTGAATAGCTGGCTATGCTGAATTACAGATCCTGAAGAAATTGGGCACGTTTGCACACTGTGACCAAAACAGGTTTCAGAGCGTGCACTGGCGAGGCTATTTTGTAAAGTTAATATGAAGTTCTATTTTTATTGTATCATCAGAACGTTAAAACAAGAAAAAATAAAATAAAAAATCACACCTTGTTAAATAATAAAATGTGTTTATGGCCGGTGAAGCTTCCGACCAAGATGATGCAACATGAATGAACCAGAACACGATTCGGACTCCCATTTCTGAATTCAATTCAATTCAGTTCAATTCAAAGGTGCTTTATTTCCATGACCAACATCGGCATTATTGCCAAAGCATTTACAAAGTACAATAAAAGTTAATAATAATAATAATAATAATAATAATAATAATAATAATAATAATAATAATAATAATAATAATAATAATAATAATACAGCATTTATAAACATTGTGAACATATTTAAATACAAATAGTAACTAGAACAAGATAAAGACACGGAATTAAACATTGCAACACTAAATTATAAATACCCCCCTCCCTCCCCAGCAGTGCCCCGGGAAGTCGCGCCCTTATTAAAAGGCTATACTATTACTATTACGCCGTGCTGTGCTTTTACTGTGGGGAAGTTTTAAAAGGGTGCTTCAATATTTGTACAGTGAGTGAGCAGCCTGCCAGCTGCATTACTGGAACTCGTTGGTTTATTTTGAGGCGGGAAGGCAGGGGGAACAGGTTGGGCAGTGTTTCTTGTCAAGTCACTTGAGAGAACCGGTTTGATAACAACCCTCTGAGTCTCCCGAGCGCTGGCTGGACTCACAGGGAGCTGCAGCATTGCGAGTCCTTCCTCTGAAGATGAGAGCTGGTGACACAGTGTTTGGGGCTCTGCTGCTGCTCTGGGGCCCCGGCGCACTGACCTTGGTCTCTGTTTGTGAGGGGAGCCCTGAAGGAGGTTTCAGACCGGAGCTGGTCGAGGTGCACAACAGATCAGTCTTGAGGTGCCTCAACAGCTGCTCCCAGAAGGTGAGAGAGCGTCATGCTTGTCTGGTCTCGCCTTTCTACAGACCAGCAGCGTTCCGCTTCTCTGGGGTTAGTCTTGCTTAGCCATGCTTTTGCTATTCTTTACTGCGCTTGCCTGTGCTTTTTTTGGTTATACTGTAGTGATTTGCTACGGTGTAGAGGTAACAAGCTCGGGTCTGTCCTGTTAAACTCATAGTAAAACCAGGAATGGATCAAACTCTGCAATGGGAGTCTTATTCCCAGAGTTGTTGTCTGCTGTTTTCTAACAATGTGAAACCAAGTCATACATCATCATATGTGTCTGAATAGTACACAGATCCTGGGTGCTGAGTGATATTCAGCAGTTAAAATACTGAGTTCAGGTCTGGCCGGTAAGTTGCCCAGAGCTGCGTTGTCTTCCGATGCTGATGGCGGGTCTGCAGAGTGAAAAGGAGCGGACGCTGACTGCACACGTTTCAGAGGACAGCGTCTGTCCGTCTTCGCCGCTCCCGAGTGGGGGGTGAGCTTAAAAATAATTGGCTATTCCAAAATTGGGGAGAAAATGATAAAAACAATTGGCGACTACTACATTTAAAATAAATAAAACAAATACTAAGTTCAGCGGTCTGATAGCAGTACTGCTTTTGTACTTCTGGCAGTAAACCAAAATAAACAAATGAAACGGTGATTCCTGTTCTGAATCATACCCAAGGGTTTCAAGCTATCATCCTGGGTGGGCTTGCGTTGTATTTTCACCAGAAAAAAAAAAAGTGTTTCCTTTTTAAAATAGAATCTTGTTCACTACCTTTACAGAACCTGTCCTGTACCCTCGTTGAAGGTAAGCATTTTAAATACACACACACACACACACACACACACACACACACACACACACACACACACACACATATATATATATATATAGAAAGCCATTAAGTGGACAAACGAAGGAGCAGGTGGTTAATGTGATCGAGCTGCCTGTGTGCTGGTTCATATGTACAATTCTGTCTTACAAACAGAAACAATTCTAATTTAACAATGATAGACCAAGTGACTATCCTGTGGGTGAAGGAAACCCAGTAGAAGTGAAACACACTCACGGTTCAGACAGGCTTTGGTTCCTTTAGAGAACAGTGTCCCTAAGGGAAGTGCTGTCGGAGCGGGGAAGCTGGGTAAGAGGTTGGGAAGAGAGGGTCCTGTATCTCCCTGTGTCTGTGTGTTTGTCCAGGCTGTCAGGGACCCCAGGCTGGAGAGTGGACGTCCTCTCCCTACAAGCTCGCGGTCTCCGTCGTCTACCTGGAGGACAGAAAAGGGCCTGGCCTGCAGATCAACTTCTCCCTGGCGCCAGACGGTGGGTACTGCTCCTCGTGAGACGGGGTGGGCACACGGACCAGGGCGTAGTGAGAGTGGAAGAGAGGCATACACACTCTTCAACTAGAGACTCCCTCGAGCACGCAGACGTTAAAACACACCAGTGATAAACTGCATCTCCACACCCATCGTGAGAGGATACCAGAGCCAACGAAAAAGTGGCTTTGAGTTTGAATAAAGGGATTCCAGGAAACTAGGGTGGTGTTTGCGCTGTTTGCTTCATGCAGGTTTAATATTTTGCTTGTTTTGTGTTTGCAGCTAACCTCCTGTACGTGAACAAGACGGTGATCGAGATCTCCATGGCAGACAGGAGACACTGCGTGACGCTGCAGTACACAGGGAGCTTCACTGCACAGGTCAACCACAGGGGGGAGCCGGTGAGCTCTGCAGGTCACACACACACACTCTTCATACCATACGTTTTTCCATTAAAAAGATACCAATTTGATTGTGGGTCTTAATTGACAGATATTAAACGTTATAGAATAATGGCGTATGAATTTAATGAATGGCGTTGAAAGTTTGTGTGGGATTAACGGATGGCTGATAGAACGCAGCTGACCAATCGGAAAGCAGGATTTTTCCAAGCAGGTTTATAATAAGGATTCTCGTAGCTGTAATGATTCCACAGTCGTAGCATTAGTAATATGGTTTGAAGTGTGAATAACACTATGTAACACAATTTTTGTTCCTGGGTAGTAAGTGTTATTTCCTAATTGCTTATGCCTCAAAAGTATAGAAAATGGCTATTATTCCCCACAAACTTTGCTTTTGTGACCAGGACAGTGATATTTTGAAATTTACCTATTTCCAATGAGAAAACGGGCGAATTTGTGTCTTTTCGTTCAGAAAAAAACAACATATGAATCCAAATTAACATGTATTTATACTAAAGTAATACAAAAATGACTACAAAAGATTTAGAAGTGAGTAGTTTTTCGAGATTTACGATTATACTGTAAATCACTTTCACGAATCAGCCCCCAAATGTAGTCTCCCATCATGTTCTCGTTATACTGTCCTTGGTAGCGGCATTCAAAGTCCAGTATATCCTGGTGGAAGCGCTCGCCTTGCTCCTCCGAGTACGCTCCCATGTTCTCCTTGAATTTATCAAGATGAGCATCAAGGATATGGACTTTGAGGGACATCCTACAGCCCATTGTGCCGTAGTTCTTCACCAGAGTCTCAACCAGCTCCACATAGTTTTCGGCCTTGTGATTGCCCAGGAAGCCCCGAACCACTGCGACAAAGCTGTTCCAAGCCGCTTTCTCCTTACTAGTGAGCTTCTTGGGGAATTCATTGCACTCCAGGATCTTCTTTATCTGTGGTCCGACGAAGACACCGGCTTTGACCTTTGCCTCAGACAGCTTAGGGAAGAAGTCTTGAAGGTACTTGAAGGCTGCCGACTCCTTATCTAGAGCTCTGACAAATTGTTTCATAAGGCCCAATTTGATGTGCAGTGGTGGCATCAGCACCTTCCGGGGGTCCACCAGTGGCTCTCGCTTGACGTTGTTCCTCCCCACAGAGAACTTGGTTCGCTGTGGCCAGTCCCGCCTGTGGTAGTGCACCTTGGTGTCCCTGCTGTCCCAAAGGCAAAGATAGCAGGGAAACTTGGTAAAACCGCATTGGAGACCCATCAGGAATGTCACCATTTTGAAGTCTCCTATGACCTTGATGCCATCTCAGAAAAATGCAGATATGTATCAACTTAAGCAGCTGGAACTAAACTGAACTGGTGGGCTTAAGACCCCTGTATTTATACTACTATTTATATTACTGGAAAGTTCTAGAAAGTTCTAGAAGTTACTCCAAGTTTACTCAGCACTGAATCTATCTGGAATGTTCTGGAAAATAGGTAAATTTCAAAATATCACTGTCCTGGTCACAAAAGCAAAGTTTGTGGGGAATAATAGCCATTTTCTATACTTTTGAGGCATAAGCAATTAGGAAATAACACTTACTACCCAGGAACAAAAAAAAAAAAAAAAATTGTTACACGGTGTAATAGGAGAGTGTTTCTGTTCCTCATCTCTCTGCAGTGGAGTTTCTCCTACATCGCCTGCATGAAAGTGAAGCCTGGACAGAGCCTGTCCATCAGTCTGTACAACATGCCCTACGGGTACCAGCCCCTCACCCGCACCCTGCAGCTGCCCGGTACGCCCGCTAACCCCGCCCTTCTCCGCCACTGACACATGGGGGGGTGGGGGGGGGCATTCTTTGAGTTCTTCTTGTGCTGGGAATGTCTTGTATAATTGATCTTCTCATTTGTTTTTTTTTCAGACTGTGAAAACCCTCTGATGAAGGAATATGCTGGGGAGTTGTGCCCCGGTAAACACTCGTTCCGAGGGTTCGGTGGTGGGCAGGGGGTTCTTATAACTAGCGGGGGGACTGATCCATAGTAAACATGCCATTTACATACAGTGGAGGCTGAGGGTTCTGTGGGTGTGGTGTTGGAGCCCTCCTTTGTGACTGCTGTTGCTCTTTATGTCTCCCCAGCTATCCTGATCCACAGCAGGCTGAGCCAGGGGGTGCTCAACATCAGCTACTCCAGCTCTCTGGCTGACCCCTCCTACCTCGTCTGGCTGTGTGTCTGGAACGCACACTTCTGCAGCAGCGAGGATGCCAGCCCTCTCGTCGTGAGTCACCGGCCCCGCAAACAGCCACCCGCCAAAACAAAAGATCATTCAATGAGTGTTGCGCTGTGCACTGACGCTCCTGCGTGAAGCGTTGTGCGCTGAACTGCAGTCAGCCCTCAGGAGTCTTTTCAGAAGCATTTTTAGTTAGGAAGCACGGCAAATAACGATCGGACCGAATCCTACAAGAACACATTATAATATCCAACAGGCATGAAGTGAAATTAGGAACATGCTGAGTATCCCTTTAAGAGGATCCAGTGAGGTCTGTTAGGCTGAAGGCTCTTTGGGTTTGGTTGGGGTCGGGCTCTGACACTGTTTGTTTTATTGACAGGCTCCGGTCGAAGTCGCTGGACGAGAGAACAGTGTCATCTTCCACAATGTTACAGCCGTGCCCTGCCTGTGCGTTCGGGTGAGTAACGAGCCTGTCTCCACCCCACACAGTGCGCTTCATAACAGCTGGCAGTGTCACAGACAGAAGCCGGGCACAATCTGACCAATGCCTTTCAAATAAAAGGGTCCCAGCTGTTTGCAGGTGTAGTTTCAGCACTGCAGACCTGTACCCAGGTCTAGGAAAGAGAACTCAGAACTGCAGAGCTGGCATCAGGATGGGATCAGTGGGATCAGATGATGTTAAATTCATTTAGACAGGCTGTTATGTATAAGGTATCCAGCCATAGGACCATGTGGTTATAATACTAGCCAAGAAGAAGTGAGTCGGGTTGAGAGGTTAAAACAACAGGCTGAGAGCCAGATGACCCCCCAGCCCCCCAATTCATCCCCTCTGTCTCACTGCAGGTCATCTCCAAGATGTCCGGTCCGCACCATGAGGGTCAGGACTGCCCCTTCAGGGGTAAGAGCTACTGGGGTACACTATAATAAAGAGGTCCGCGTGACTCGCATAGTTAAAGCAAGGCTGCTTGGAGTCATGCAAGTGCGCTTTGGATCCTGGTCTCCTCCTTCACAATACTGGTCAGGTTCCCAGGCTGGGCCGTCCTGTCCTTCCCTCCGAGTTTCGCTGGCCTGGTCAAATCTGTTGCTTGTTTTCTGTGAGTGAAAAGAGGTGATTGTTTAGACACTGGGATGGAAAGTGAGGCCACATTTGAATTTTGCATCTCAAACTGGGTAGAAAGAAGAGGTCTGCTTTTTTTTGTATCATGCATCATACAAAATAGGTCTGTTTTTTAAAGTCTATGACTCTGTCTTGACATCATTAAATACAACAGGAATGCAGTGGGGAGGTCTGTGATAGCGCAGGGTTACGAGTTCAGGGTAGCGGTATTAAGATCCTCCCTCCCTGTCTCCCCAGCCCATTTCCACCTGGATGTGAAGGTACAGCCTGGACCCCGCTCTCTGCTCCTGCAGCTCTCCGGGTTCCCCAGGCCCTGCTCCCTTCTGCTTCAGGCTCTACTGCTCCACACGGACCGGAGCTCGGGACTGCTCATCAACCTCACCCAGCCACAGAACATACTGGTACAGCACCCTCACACACCCAGCAGAGCTGCCTGCCTCTCACCAGCCTCTCTGATTCTTTGATTATATCTGCCTGTCTGCTGGTGTGTCTCTCTTCCCTGTTTATTCTACATGTCAAATCTGCCTGTGTGTCTGTCAGCTTGTTTTTCTTGCTTCTCAGTCTGTGTGTGTGTGTGTGCCGGTCCCCTGGTAAGTCTCTCTCTAACGTTTCTGTTCCCTCTGTCAGGTATCTGGTCCCCATTCTCAGGAGTTCCCCCTGCCTCCCTCTCTGCTGTACAGCTGGCCTGTCTGCATTAAGGTGAGTGGTATTGTTTTAAATGAGTTGTGGTTCAAACCTGCCCCTGGGGTTCTTGTGATAGCACAGGAAGCCCTGCCTTGAGCGTGGCTGTAGAAATGATCTGGGCTCGATCTCTTGCAGGTTTGGTCGGAGAATATCTACACAGTGCCTGAGAGAATTCACTGCACCAGCCCCGGTACGAACAGGAGTCTTCACATCATTTAAGATTAAGCATTTTGCTTTTGTAGTATCTTCAGAGAGCTGTCAAGCTTCATCTTTGTTTATTGTGTATGGTATGCTCCTTATAAAAGCGTACCATAGTAAAAGCCTTGCAAAGTGTAATAAAGCACAGTGAAAGCATGCTATAGGTAAGCATTGTAAAGCACAGATATGGTAAAGCATATTAAAAAAACATGACAGATCATGGTAAACTAAATGCATAGTAAATGTATAGTTTAACCCCGGGCAAAGTCTGGCATAAACTGGAAAATGACTGTGTGAATATACCATGGTAATTCTGTATAAGAGGCAAGGCGTGTGCAAGGGTGAGTGTTTGTCTTGAGAGATTAATAAATAGATAAATGAAAGCGAACAGGCTTCTCTAAATGATCCCTCACAGAGACTCTCCCGCTCACATATTGTGATCTGGAGGACATGCAGATGAGTGGAAGCAGGGTAGGACTTGTCAAGTGAACGTTCTGGCTGCCCTTCTAGCGTTGGGCTGTCGGCTTTTGAAGTTTCAAATGTGTTTGGTGATTAAATCCAGCAAACACGACAATGTTTTGCTCTTCAAAGTCTCTCTACCCTCCCAATAGGGCAGTGGCATTCCTATTCTGAGCTGTGTCTCTGTCTGATCCTCTCCTTCTCAGTGGTGGCAGGCCAGACTGGTTCCAGGTGGTTTGGAGTTCTGCCCCTCTCCTTGGTGCTGGTTACCGTCGCAGTGTGCCTGCTTCTGCACTGGAAGTGTGAGTATAGAGAGTGCAGGTGCAGAGTCACTGTAGAGGATCTTCTGAGAGGGGAATGCTGGGGAGGGTTATTGGAGATGGAGGTTTCCATTAGCTGAAGATTGCATCAACAGCGTCTCAATGAATGCCAGAGGATTACAAAAAGAAAGATGCAAATGATTACTGAACAGCAGTTCAGCATACCCTCTATATAACACGCTGCACCACTTTGAAAGCTGCTTGTGTTTGGGGTTTAGCCAGTTGTTGGTCTCCCTACAAATAAAAGATTCCAGAAACGTGCTTTAACCCTTTCCTGCATGGCATCCTCAATGGGGATGGATAAAATAAACTCCCTTTTAGTCTTTATAATATGAAAGACGCAAGTGCATCATAGCCTCATAGGAGGATGCTATTTTTCCCCGTATAAAGCAGTGGAAAAAAATTGAAAACACGTTCAATGAAAAATAATATTTATTTTGTGTCCAAAACTACTTTTTTGGATGGGTTAAAATCATATGATGGATATTTGTCAAGGTCACCTTCCCACATGGAGAACAAGTAAAGTCATTCAAATGAACAAGTTTGCAAACTTCAGGCATGTTCTCAGCATGGGGACCTGAACTCCACACAGCTCTTCATATTCACCTGAGCTCCACACAGCTCTTCATGTTCACCTGAGCTCCACACAGCTCTTCATGTTCACCTGAACTCCACACAGCTCTTCATATTCACCTGAGCTCCACACAGCTCTTCATGTTCACCTGAGCTCCACACAGCTCTTCATATTCACCTGAGCTCCACATAGCTCTTCATGTTCACCTGAGCTCCACACATCTCTTCATGTTCTCAGCATGGGGACCTGAGCTCCTCACAGCTCTTCATGTTCACATGAACTCCACACAGCTCTTCATATTCAACTGAACTCCACACAGCTCTTCATATTCACCTGAACTCCACACAGCTCTTCATATTCACCTGAGCTCCACACAGCTCTTCATATTCACCTGAGCTCCACACAGCTCTTCATGTTCAACTGAGCTCCACACAGCTTTTCATGTTCTCAGCATGGGGGCCTGAGCTCCACACAGCTCTTCATATTCACCTGAGCTCCACATAGCTCTTCATGTTCACCTGAGCTCCACACATCTCTTCATGTTCTCAGCATGGGGACCTGAACTCCACACAGCTCTTCATATTCACCTGAGCTCCACACAGCTCTTCATGTTCACCTGAGCTCCACACATCTCTTCATGTTCTCAGCATGGGGACCTGAACTCCACACAGCTCTTCATATTCACCTGAGCTCCACATAGCTCTTCATGTTCACCTGAGCTCCACACATCTCTTCATGTTCTCAGCATGGGGACCTGAGCTCCTCACAGCTCTTCATGTTCACCTGAACTCCACACAGCTCTTCATATTCACCTGAGCTCCACACAGCTCTTCATATTCACCTGAGCTCCACACAGCTCTTCATGTTCACCTGAGCTCCACACAGCTCTTCATGTTCTCAGCATGGGGACCTGAGCTCCTCACAGCTCTTCATGTTCACCTGAGCTCCACACAGCTTTTCATGTTCACCTGGGCTCCACACAGCTTTTCATGTTCACCTGAGCTCCACACAGCTCTTCATGTTCTCAGCATGGGGACCTGAGCTCCACACAGCTCTTCATATTCACCTGAGCTCCACACAGCTCTTCATGTTCTCAGCATGGGGACCTGAGCTTCACACAGCTCTTCATGTTCTCAGCATGGGGGCCTGAGCTCCACACAGCTCTTCATGTTCTCAGCATGGGGGCCTGAGCTCCACACAGCTCTTCATGTTCTCAGCATGGATACCTGAGCTCCACACAGCTCTTCATGTTCTCAGCATGGGGACCTGAACTCCTCACAGCTCTTCATGTTCTCCATATGGGGACCTGAGCTCCTCACAGCTCTTCATGTTCTCAGCATGGATACCTGAGCTCCACACAGCTCTTCATGTTCTCAGCATGGGGACCTGAGCTCCACACAGCTCTTCATGTTCTCAGCATGGGGGCCTGAGCTCCACACAGCTCTTCATGTTCACCTGAGCTCCTCACAGCTCTTCATGTTCTCAGCATGGGACCTGAGCTCCTCACAACTCTTCATGTTCTCAGCATGGGGACCTGAGCTCCACACAGTTCTTCATGTTCTCAGCATGGATACCTGAGCTCTACACAGTTCTTCATGTTCTCAGCATGGGGACCTGAGCTCCACACAGCTCTTCATGTTCTCAGCATGGGGGCCTGAGCTCCACACAGCTCTTCATGTTCACCTGAGCTCCTCACAGCTCTTCATGTTCTCAGCATGGGGACCTGAGCTCCTCACAACTCTTCATGTTCTCAGCATGGGGACCTGAGCTCCACACAGCTCTTCATATTCACCTGAGCTCCACACAGCTCTTCATGTTCTCAGCATGGGGACCTGAGCTTCACACAGCTCTTCATGTTCTCAGCATGGGGGCCTGAGCTCCACACAGCTCTTCATGTTCTCAGCATGGGGGCCTGAGCTCCACACAGCTCTTCATGTTCTCAGCATGGATACCTGAGCTCCACACAGCTCTTCATGTTCTCAGCATGGGGACCTGAACTCCTCACAGCTCTTCATGTTCTCCATATGGGGACCTGAGCTCCTCACAGCTCTTCATGTTCTCAGCATGGATACCTGAGCTCCACACAGCTCTTCATGTTCTCAGCATGGGGACCTGAGCTCCACACAGCTCTTCATGTTCTCAGCATGGGGGCCTGAGCTCCACACAGCTCTTCATGTTCACCTGAGCTCCTCACAGCTCTTCATGTTCTCAGCATGGGGGCCTGAGCTCCACACAGCTCTTCATGTTCTCAGCATGGATACCTGAGCTCCACACAGCTCTTCATGTTCTCAGCATGGGGACCTGAGCTCCTCACAGCTCTTCATGTTCACCTGAGCTCCACACAGCTTTTCATGTTCACCTGGGCTCCACACAGCTTTTCATGTTCACCTGAGCTCCACACAGCTCTTCATGTTCTCAGCATGGGGACCTGAGCTCCACACAGCTCTTCATATTCACCTGAGCTCCACACAGCTCTTCATGTTCTCAGCATGGGGACCTGAGCTTCACACAGCTCTTCATGTTCTCAGCATGGGGGCCTGAGCTCCACACAGCTCTTCATGTTCTCAGCATGGGGGCCTGAGCTCCACACAGCTCTTCATGTTCTCAGCATGGATACCTGAGCTCCACACAGCTCTTCATGTTCTCAGCATGGGGACCTGAACTCCTCACAGCTCTTCATGTTCTCCATATGGGGACCTGAGCTCCTCACAGCTCTTCATGTTCTCAGCATGGATACCTGAGCTCCACACAGCTCTTCATGTTCTCAGCATGGGGACCTGAGCTCCACACAGCTCTTCATGTTCTCAGCATGGGGGCCTGAGCTCCACACAGCTCTTCATGTTCACCTGAGCTCCTCACAGCTCTTCATGTTCTCAGCATGGGACCTGAGCTCCTCACAACTCTTCATGTTCTCAGCATGGGGACCTGAGCTCCACACAGTTCTTCATGTTCTCAGCATGGATACCTGAGCTCTACACAGTTCTTCATGTTCTCAGCATGGGGACCTGAGCTCCACACAGCTCTTCATGTTCTCAGCATGGGGGCCTGAGCTCCACACAGCTCTTCATGTTCACCTGAGCTCCTCACAGCTCTTCATGTTCTCAGCATGGGGACCTGAGCTCCTCACAACTCTTCATGTTCTCAGCATGGGGACCTGAGCTCCACACAGCTCTTCATATTCACCTGAGCTCCACACAGCTCTTCATGTTCTCAGCATGGGGACCTGAGCTTCACACAGCTCTTCATGTTCTCAGCATGGGGGCCTGAGCTCCACACAGCTCTTCATGTTCTCAGCATGGGGGCCTGAGCTCCACACAGCTCTTCATGTTCTCAGCATGGATACCTGAGCTCCACACAGCTCTTCATGTTCTCAGCATGGGGACCTGAACTCCTCACAGCTCTTCATGTTCTCCATATGGGGACCTGAGCTCCTCACAGCTCTTCATGTTCTCAGCATGGATACCTGAGCTCCACACAGCTCTTCATGTTCTCAGCATGGGGACCTGAGCTCCACACAGCTCTTCATGTTCTCAGCATGGGGGCCTGAGCTCCACACAGCTCTTCATGTTCACCTGAGCTCCTCACAGCTCTTCATGTTCTCAGCATGGGACCTGAGCTCCTCACAACTCTTCATGTTCTCAGCATGGGGACCTGAGCTCCACACAGCTCTTCATGTTCTCAGCATGGATACCTGAGCTCCACACAGTTCTTCATGTTCTCAGCATGGGGACCTGAGCTCCACACAGCTCTTCATGTTCTCAGCATGGGGGCCTGAGCTCCACACAGCTCTTCATGTTCACCTGAGCTCCTCACAGCTCTTCATGTTCTCAGCATGGGGACCTGAGCTCCTCACAACTCTTCATGTTCTCAGCATGGGGGCCTGAGCTCCACACAGTTCTTCATGTTCTCAGCATGGATACCTGAGCTTCACACAGCTCTTCATGTTCTCAGCATGGGGACCTGAGCTCCACACAGCTCTTCATGTTCTCAGCATGGGGGCCTGAGCTCCACACAGCTCTTCATGTTCTCAGCATGGATACCTGAGCTTCACACAGCTCTTCATGTTCTCAGCATGGGGACCTGAACTCCTCACAACTCTTCATGTTCTCAGCATGGGGACCTGAGCTCCACACAGTTCTTCATGTTCTCAGCATGGATACCTGAGCTTCACACAGCTCTTCATGTTCTCAGCATGGGGACCTGAGCTCCTCACAGCTCTTCATGTTCTCAGCATGGGGACCTGCGCTCCACACAGCTCTTCATGTTCACCTGAGCTCCACACAGCTCTTCATGTTCACCTGAGCTCCTTACAGCTCTTCATGTTCTCAGCATGGGGACCTGAGCTCCTCACAACTCTTCATATTCTCAGCATGGGGACCTGAGCTCCACACAGTTCTTCATGTTCTCAGCATGGATACCTGAGCTTCACACAGCTCTTCATGTTCTCAGCATGGGGACCTGAGCTCCTCACAGCTCTTCATGTTCTCAGCATGGGGACCTGCGCTCCACACAGCTCTTCATGTTCACCTGAGCTCCTCACAGCTCTTCATGTTCTCAGCATGGGGACCTGAGCTCCACACAGCTCTTCTTTTGCATGTATCTGCCCTGGGACCCTTCACTGAAACACACAGGATTAGGTTCTCTAGAGCAGGATCCACCCTTCACACATAGGGGTGTAATGAGTCATGGCGTAGTGATGAATCGTGATGCAGTGAACGAGAGCACAGCAAAGCTCATTGCAGTTCACCGAATGATTCAATTGAAGAATAAGTGAGTTATATGGTTGGTATGGATACATACCCTCCCGGTCTCAATTCATCTTTTTTCATTAAATGATCATTTGATCTTAATATGCATCATACAAGCAGTCAGTCTTGACCATCACATGTATCATGATACAGACCCTGTTGTGACCTGCATATCGTGGGACATGTTGTATCGTTACACTAGTGTATCATTATACCCCTATTGATGAAGTCATCCTTTCTTTTTATTTCCACAGACAAGCGAAAGTCCAGACTGTGCTGGGAGCTCCAGAGAGAGAACATGCATCTCCAGCAGCATGTCCCCTCAGGTGATTTTCACTAGAAGAATGCTCCTATAGCTATCAAGCACGGCAAATACCAATCAAAGCAGAGGCAACAGAGAATCATGCAGAACACGCACACTGCAGGGATGGAAATAAGACTCCCATTGCATAGCAGTTTGATCTATTCCTGGTCTTACTATGCGTTTAATAAGACTCACCTGAGCTTGTTACCTACACACTGTGGCTAAGCAAGCTTGTATTAAAATCTAGAATGGGTCAAACTGAAATGCAACAGGAGTCTTATTTCCATCCCTGCACAGACACATGTATTAAAATGTAGTTGTGCCTCTCCACACCCAGTGTCTGTCTGACTGTCTGTCTGCTTCCACAGTGCGTGTGCTGCTGCTCTGCTCCTGGGATCACCCCTTCTTCCAGGCTGTGGTGGAGTCCCTGGCCCTCTTCCTGCGTGAGGAGTGTCGCTGTCACATGGCCCTGGATATGTGGGACCGCCGTGGCATAGCGAAGCTGGGCCCCGTGGCATGGCTGAGTGAGCAGCTGGCCGTGGCTGACAGGGTGGTTCTTGTGTGGTCCAGAGGAGCCTCCCTAAAGTGGGAAGCATGGAGATCGGGGCTGGAGGGGGGACCCGGCTTGATGGAGCCCGAGTTTGGGGACCTGTTCACCCCGGGACTGCTCCACTCTATCGACAGCTACCTGCGGAGCGGCAAGGGCAGGGTCTCTGTGGTGTGCTTCGACTCGGACAGCTCTCGTTCCGGGATACCCAGCTGCTTCAGGGACGAGCATGTTCACAGCCTGATATCTGGCGCCGGGAAGTTTGTACAGAAGCTAAGCCACGTCAAGGTGGATTTCAGGAGGACAGAGTCTGGGCAGAAGCTGCAGAGCAAGCTGAAGGAGTTCAAGGAGTATCAGAGACACTCTCCCACGTGGTTCGAGGACTGGCACCAGGGACTGCAGGGCGCAGGGCTTCCCAAAACCACACAAGACCCAAGCAAGGAGAGGCGCAACAGTGCTCTTCTACATGGCTCTGAGTCCGAGGAAACAGCCTTGGAGGACGCTAGCTGTTCCAGCAGCACAGGCCAGGCTGAAGAGGGGGAGATAGTGGAGATAGCAGAGATAGCGCTGCCACCTGGACAGATTGAAAACCCTCCTCTGCAGAGATACCTGTCTGTGTCCTCTGGGTACGGCAGTCTTTCTCTCCCAGAATCCAGACTCCTTCCTCCCAAACCTGAGCCGTTTCAGGACAAGGAGCTGGGGGCCCACGTGGCTTGTTGAAGGATCATCATTTATCACAACCCATTCTGAGGATTTTTGTATTTTTTTACATTTTTAACATTTGCCTGTAACCCTGGCCTCTTGTTACAGTCACTGAAAGACATATATGTATGTAATGTAAATAATTGAAACATTTAATAAAGATCTCTATGTTTTTAAATGACAGGTTATGTTATTTGTAGATGTGCCAAACAGAATATTGTAAAAATCAGTTCCCCGTTAAGCTGCATTGCTTTTCCCTTTTATTCTGATGATCTTTTTTATCTTGGAAGTGTTACATTCGATCCTACTTAAGAGATCTCTGTCTATACGGGGCTGGTAATCGCGTAAATATTTTCATATTGTTTATTTACCTTTTCAATGTGGTGCATTCCTTCAGTTTTGCCTTTTTTTAAAGCCAGATGTTCTCTGAGAAAGTTCTGTGGTCAACCACAACTGTGTGGCAGTGCCTAGCTGCACAGCTTCTAATTGGATGCAAGTTCTGAGGTTTCTGAGGTCTGTCTGTGTTATTATGGTCGGGACAGTCCTGATTTCCTAGCAAGCGTCCCGCGTCCCGATGCATATGAAGAAAGTCCCGATATTGACCCATAGAAAAAAAATGTATTGTGCACAGTAGAGTTAGTGTAAACCACACGCTGTGCTCTTCATGCGGCTGACACGTCTGCTGATCACTGAAGGTAAGAACGCTTCATTGTGTCTAAATGTTGGAAAGTATGCAGCAGGTGTATCAAGTTGCCAGCTGTTTGCATCAGTGTAGTTCCTCTACATGTTTCATCAGGCCAGGACTGTTGTAAAACGAACAAGGGCTTGTTTTCAGTGGCGCTGTGCCACACCGCATGCACACACCTGCAGCAATCTTCAACCGTTCTGTCTCTTTGCTTTGCTTCTGGTGACGCTGGTTTGATCACTGTTGCATACAGGAATATACAGGATGGTGATCAAAACTTACACCTGAGAGCCAGTGTGTGTTTCAGAGCCAGTGCTGGCTGTGATAGTGGGGGTGGATACAGCTGATAATAGGACCGAGATCAAACTACCACATAAAGAGTCTTTTATAACTTACATTCGCTTGTTATCAGTATCTGCTTTACAAATCTGCAGAATGGGTGTGTGAGGCGTGTGAGTAATAATGGAATTTCCAGACAGTACTTTACGTGTAAAAAAAGTTTTTCTTTATTAATATTTACACGGAAAAAAAAACAAACAAAAGAAGGATGTGAGGGAGGGCGTGCTGGAGAAACAAAACGAAAGGATCGGAAGCTTCCTAGTCCTCTTCGTGATGTGCTGAATAAAACAAAAGAAAAAGAATCAAAACCAAGAGAACAACGTGAGTAAAGCTTCCGACCGTGAAAAATAAAAACAACAAGAACCCGGCACTGATTCTCTCCCTCCAGCCTTTCCTCCGCCTACACTTTGTGGGACCAACCCCGGACACAGTAGCACGTTCCCTTTAGTATGCAAAGCCCCGCCCCGGTAGTCAGTGGAACACCAATTCCAACTGACAGGTGTCCTTGAACCTCACGTGACTCCAGTGGCTGGAATTTACATACTCGTACTTCCGCCCCTCACCAAGGTGCCGCCCCTCATAAAGATGACTTTCGTCATGGTCACGAGATCTTGGTAAGGGAAGTCCCGAGTTGGTTTGATACCTTCTACTGTCGGGAGGCTGAATTACAGACCGAAACCCCTTTGACTCATCACATATCCCACCCCTCAGAGTGGAGCCGAAGGAACACTCGGAAACCTCTAACCCCCCCTTTTTCCCCCCCTCCCGGGAAAAAAAATCAGCGTTTTGGTGTAACTTACCCGCACGATGCCTTATTTGAAAGGCGAAGGGTTGGAGCGCCAGGTACCACCGCGTAATCCTAGCGTTTGAATCCTTCATTGTGTCTAACCACTTTAAAGGGGCGTGATCTGTGATGAGTACAAAGGGTCGTCCCAGAAGATAGTATTTTAAGGACTCCATAGCCCACTTTACTGCCAGGCATTCCTTCTCTACTACTGAATACCTCTGTTCCCTGGACAGTAACTTCCGACTGATGTATAATATCGGGTGTTCTATACCATCTCTCTCCTGGGACAGAACCGCCCCCAGACCAGTCTGCGATGCATCTGTCTGAAGGATGAACTCTCGGCTGAAATCCGGGCTTACTAATGCTGGGGCCTGACTCAAATTAGTTTTAATAGATTCAAAGGCCGTCTGACACTCTGCACTCCATTTAATTTTATTTGGAGCGTTCTTTTTAGTGAGATCAGTGAGAGGGGCGGCTATAGTGGAAAAGTGTGGAATAAAGCGGCGGTAATAACCGGCCAACCCCAACAATGATCTCACCTGGGTTTTCGTGGTAGGTACCGGTGAATCCAACAGAGCCTGGACTTTTGAAACCAACGGTTTCACTCTACCCTTACCCATTATGAAACCTAAATATTTAGTTTCTTCTTTTCCAATAGCACACTTTGCCATGTTCGCTGTGAGCCCCGTCTTCCTCAGAGACTGTAAGACGGCTTCTAATCTATTCAAATGTTCTTTCCAGGAAGAACTATAAATAACTACATCGTCGATATACGCAGCAGCGTACTCTCGATGAGGTTGTAATACCCTGTCCATCAGTCTCTGGAAGGTAGCAGGAGCTCCATGAAGTCCGAACGGCATAGTGCGAAATTGAAAAAGACCCTCTGGGGTTGAAAATGCCGTTTTCTCACGAGAGGCTTTAGTTAATGGAATCTGCCAGTATCCTTTCGTCAGGTCCAAGGTTAAAATAAACCGGGCCCGCCCCAGCTTGTCTAAGAGTTCATCTACTCGAGGCATGGGATATGCATCAAACTTAGAGATAGCATTCACCCTCCTAAAGTCTATACATAACCGTAGTGACCCATCTGGCTTGTCTATTGGTACAATTGGGCTACACCACTCGCTTCGGGAAGGTTCAATTACCCCAAGTTTCAACATACACTCCACCTCCCTCCGAACAGAATCTCTCCGACTCTCTGGAATGCGATACGGTCTCTGTCTGACTCTTAGACCTGGCGGAGTGATAATAGCATGTTCGATCAAATGCGTTCTTCCAGGCACGTTAGAAAACACATCAGCAAACATATTAATTAGATCGCTTACCTCTCTGCGCTGATCAAGAGTTAATTGTTCCCCCATCGGGACCCCAATTGCTGACACTGGCTCAATTGAGGGTCCAAAGTCCTCTCCCTCCTGTGCAGGAAATATAAAATGGACCTCCCGTTCTTTCCACGGTTTGAGGAGATTAACGTGATAAATTTGATTTTCTTTCCGACGCCCAGGCTGTCGGATCTCATAATTTACTTTTCCAATCACTCGAATAACCTCAAAGGGACCCTGCCATTTAGCAAACAACTTAGATTCCGATGAGGGAAGCAACAACACCACTTTGTCCCCAGGCCGAAAGTTCCTGATTCTTGCATTTTTATTGTAGCATTGCTGCTGCTTCTGCTGTGCCGCTTTGAGATTATCATGCGCCAATCGACCGACTAATTCTAAGCGATCGCGTAACTGTAACACATATTTTACTACATTTTTAGACTCTTTTGACTGTTCTTCCCAACCTTCTTTTATGAGATCCAAGATACCCCGCGGCTGCCGACCGTACAAGAGCTCAAACGGGGAAAATCCCGTTGAAGATTGTGGTACCTCACGAACTGCAAAAAGTAAGTAGGGAAGCAGTTTGGCCCAATTGCGTTTTTCTTGATCTACAAAGCGGCGCAACATACTTTTTAAAGTCTGATTAAATCGTTCAACAAGCCCATCCGTTTGAGGATGAAAAACTGAGGTTCTAATTGAACGAATTTTTAATAATTTGTATAATTGCTGAATACAGCCAGACATAAAATTAGTGCCCTGATCAGTGAGAATTTCTTTCGGGATTCCCACCCTAGAGAATATTTTTACCAATTAATTTGCTACTACTTCTGCATTCATAGTGCGTAAGGGAACAGCTTCTGGATATCGTGTTGCGTAGTCCACTACTACCAAAATATACCGATACCCTGAGTCTGCTCCCTCCAGAGGGCCTACTAAATCTACACCAATCCTCTCAAACGGTACTCCAATAATGGGCAGTGGGACCAGAGGTGCGGGGCGAACTAACTTCGGGGCAGCTAATTGACATTCTGGACACTCAGATACATACTTCCGCACAAGACCGTAAACCCCTGGCCAAAAAAACCGGGCCAGAATTCGTTCCTGGGTCTTTTCAGTTCCTAAATGACCTGAAAATGGAATCTCATGACTTCCGACTGAAAAGGCCCCGGAACCAATAACTGTTTTACGAGCTGTCCCGTCCCGGGAGCCCGGGTTATTCTATATAATAAGTGCCCAGATACAGAAAAATGCGGAAATACCACTGGTTGTCCTTCCTGCATATCCTTCCCCTCAACATATCTAACCTGTTTCCAAGCGTATTGTAACGTGGGATCATTTTGTTGTTCATATCCCAGGTCAATATCTCGGTCCCAATGGTTAGGTACACTGAGAGGAGTATCTTGTATTATTTGACCTTCCACATCAGTAACCTCGCAGCCCCGGTCACACTGAACACCTACTCCCTTACCCTGCCGTTTCAGAGATTGGTTTACTTTTGAGTCAGACACCTCCCCTTGTCGTCTTAGAGTTCCCTCATATTTCTCCACCCGGCGCTCTCTTTTTGTTTTTCTGGGGCGGATTTTAGGGTTAAACAGGTCGGTTTGCAACGGGAAAATCTCGCCAATTGTTTTCTCCCGTTGCTTAGATTGTCCCCTGGTAGAAACTAAGACCATTTCCCGACCTAAAATACGATCAAAAAACGGCCAGTCTCTTCCCAGGAGAACAGGGTATGGCAAACATTGTGCTACAGCCACTTTAACGTAAGCTGAATAACCATCAACAGTAAGTTTAACTTTAGTGGTGGGATAAACCCGAGTTTCTCCATGGATACAGGAGATAGCCACTTTACCCTGTGGCTCCCAGGTTACCCCCTCCAAGAGAGCTTGTCGAATCAATGTCTGTGCACACCCAGAGTCCGCAAATGCGTAAGAACTCTTGTCCCCGACCTGTACTCTTAATTGATAAGGGCCCTCCCGACATTCCCCAATGTTCCTACCTGTTACCGCTGACCAGGATCTTTTTGCCAGGTCCACCTCCATCATCGGACAATCCCTGGCAATATGTCCGGGCTCATTACACCTGTAACACACTGGGGTAGAAGGCACCAACGGAGTTTGTTTGTCCTGTGAGTCAGTGACCGACAGGTTAGGGGGTTTTCCTCTCGCCCAAGATGGGGCTAACCTCGGCCTCCATGGTCTAAAGGTCTGGTTACCCCCTCTGGGCTTCATTGATTGGTTGGTCCGGGTTGGCTTAGGGGCAGGAGTGGGGTCAGGGACGGCGCCTTCGTTCGCGTCTTCATATGCCTCCGCCAGGATGATGGCTTTCTCGAGAGTGGTAGGTTGATTCCGTTTAACCCACTCCCGGTTTCCTGGCGGTAGTATAGACGCGAACTGTTCTATCGCGATCTTCTGCACCAGTTCTTGGGGGGTGTGTTCTTCTGGTTGCAGCCACCGGGTGCATTGATCCAGGAGATACTGTCCCGCAACCCGGGGCCGCACCCCCTCGGACAGCTGGTATTCCCGGAAGCGGCGCCGGTATGTTTCTTCTGTGATCCCGAGGCGTGAGAGAATAGCTTCTTTTACTTTGGCATAATCCGCTGCCTCTGTGGCCATTAATGCCCTATACGCTGCTTGAGCTTCCCCTGTCAAGCAAGGTGCCAGTTTCATGGCCCAGTGTTCCTTGGGCCACCCTGCTGCTTCTGCCACTCTCTCAAAGGTGACCAGAAAAGCCTCGGGATCATCTTCCGGAGTCATCTTTTGTAACTTCGGTTGTGTTGCAAACATCCGGGCAACCGCTGTTTCCGATGCTGGTGTCGACATTTTCTCCACCAGCTGTCCAAAGAACTGGGCGAGCTGTTCCTGGCGCCGTATCTCCCTCTCCTCTCGTTTCTCCTCCTGCTCCCTAAACATTGCCAAGACTGTAGCTGGATCCATATCCCACTTCTGACACCACGTGTGAGGCGTGTGAGTAATAATGGAATTTCCAGACAGTACTTTACGTGTAAAAAAAGTTTTTCTTTATTAATATTTACACGGAAAAAAAAAACAAACAAAAGAAGGATGTGAGGGAGGGCGTGCTGGAGAAACAAAACGAAAGGATCGGAAGCTTCCTAGTCCTCTTCGTGATGTGCTGAATAAAACAAAAGAAAAAGAATCAAAACCAAGAGAACAACGTGAGTAAAGCTTCCGACCGTGAAAAATAAAAACAACAAGAACCCGGCACTGATTCTCTCCCTCCAGCCTTTCCTCCGCCTACACTTTGTGGGACCAACCCCGGACACAGTAGCACGTTCCCTTTAGTATGCAAAGCCCCGCCCCGGTAGTCAGTGGAACACCAATTCCAACTGACAGGTGTCCTTGAACCTCACGTGACTCCAGTGGCTGGAATTTACATACTCGTACTTCCGCCCCTCACCAAGGTGCCGCCCCTCATAAAGATGACTTTCGTCATGGTCACGAGATCTTGGTAAGGGAAGTCCCGAGTTGGTTTGATACCTTCTACTGTCGGGAGGCTGAATTACAGACCGAAACCCCTTTGACTCATCACAGGGTGGTTTATCTGCAGTAGCAGTCTCCACATGGCGTTCCGTTGCAGGTTTGAGGAACACAGTGGTCCACCACATGCACGCTTCACAGATCAAACGGCTGTGGATAATGTTTTATGTGAGGGCTGTTTTCAGGTGAATCTCTTCCACCACAGGAGTGTTGACACGCAGGTTCTGTGACACCTGCACGGATTACTTCCTGGTGCCAATTCCATATCCGTTGTGACGTCACACCACCCACTGCCAATGGCACATGGGTTTACAGACTGCAGTATTCATAAGCACATTACTATCAACACAAGGAATGTGCTAAAAACCTGCCTGAAGATTCCTTCTGAAATATGTGTGTGTGGGTGTGTCATATATATATATACAGACGTGCTCAAATTTGTTGGTACCTCTCCACAAAAAACGAAGAATGCACAATTTTCTCTGAAATAACTTGAAACTGACAAAAGTAATTGGCATCCACCATTGTTTATTCAATATTTAATAGAAATCAGACTTTGCTTTTGATTTTTTATTCAACATAATATTGTAAATAAGAAAACAAATGAAAATGGCATGGACAAATATGATGGGACCGCTAACCTAATATTTTGTTGCACAACCTTTAGAGGCAATCACTGCAATCAAACGTTTTCTGTAGCTCTCAATGAGACTTCTGCACCTGTTAACAGGTAGTTTGGCCCACTCTTCCTGAGCAAACTGCTCCAGCTGTCTCAGGTTTGATGGATGCCTTCTCCAGACTGCAAGTTTCAGCTCTTTCCATAGATGTTTGATAGGATTGAGATCAGGACTCATAGAAGGCCACTTCAGAATAGTCCAATGTTTTGTTCTTATCCATTCTTGGGTGCTTTTAGCTGTGTGTTTTGGGTCATTATCCTGTTGGAGGACCCATGACCTACGACAGAGACAGAGCTTTCTGACACTGGGCAGTACGTTTCGCTCCAGAATGCCTTGATAGTCTTGAGATTTCATTGTGCCCTGCACAGATTCAAGGCACCCTGTGCCAGGCGCAGCAAAGCAGCCCCAAAACATAACCGAGCCTCCTCCATGTTTCACTGTAGGTATGGTGTTCTTTTCTTTGAAAGCTTCATTTTTTCGTCTGTGAACATAGAGCTGATGTGACTTGCCAAAAAGCTCCAGTTTTGACTCATCTGTCCAAAGGACATTCTCCCAGAAGGATTGTGGCTTGTCAATATGCATTTTAGCAAATTCCAGTCTGGCTTTTTTATGTTTTTCTGTCAAAAGTGGAGTCCTCCTGGATCTTCTTCCATGGAGCCCACTTTCGCTCAAAAAGCGACGGATGGTGCGATCAGAAACTGACGTACCTTCACCTTGGAGTTCAGCTTGTATCTCTTTGGCAGTTATCCTTGGTTCTTTTTCTACCATTCGCACTATCCTTCTGTTCAATCTGGGGTCGATTTTCCTCTTGCGGCCGCGCCCAGGGAGGTTGGCTACAGTTCCATGGACCTTAAACTTCTTAATAATATTTGCAACTGTTGTCACAGGAACATCAAGCTGCTTGGAGATGGTCTTGTAGCCTTTATCTTTACCATGCTTGTCTATTATTTTCTTTCTGATCTCTTCAGACAACTCTCTCCTTTGCTTTCTCTGGTCCATGTTCAGTGTGGTGTATACAACGATACCAAACAGCACAGTGACTACTTTTCTCCATTTAAATAGGCTGAATGACTGATTACAAGATTGGAGACATGTGTGATACTAATTAAAGAAACTAATTAGTTTGAAATTATCACTATAATCCAATTATTTATTATCTTTTCTAAGGGGTACCAACAAATGTGTCCAGGCCATTTTAGAATATCTTTGTAGAATAAGCAATAATTCATCTCTTTTCACAGCTTCTTTGCTTTATTCTATGACATACCAAAGGCATGCAAGTATACATGATAAAATAGCTTTTAATTTCATCACTTTTCAGGAGGAATGAAGCATTATTTCAATGAGCTGTAAGGGTACCAACAAATTTGAGCACGTCTGTATACACACACCCCCACACATTTCTTACCCATGCTATGCTTTATGGGTTACGGTACACTTAACACTCAAAAATAGAAAATCCTGCAAAAGTTTTGCTCGTTAAGCTTTAATAGGTAATTTTAAGACAAATGAAGTGAGGAAAATACAGAAATTATTAATGTATTTATGAAATATTAAAACGTCACTGTGTATATTAACTTTCAGTTCAGGGTAGTGAGCATTGGATGTAGTGGCCACTAGAGGCCGCTAGAGGGTGCAATAGAAACAATGTACAAATAATAGTAACAGTGTTGAAATAATAGTAACACAGTTTGATAGTGACAGTTAAGTTTAGGGGTAGGGGTAGGGATAGAGGTTATGTTCAAGGGGTATGGGTTAGGTTTAGGGGTTATATTTAGGGATTAAGTTGAGGTAAGGTGAAAAGGAGTAACGTGGCGTTTAGTTCAATCAGAAATTTAGTAGAATGTTGTGTTTTTGAGTGTGAGTTAAGTGTTAAGTTATTTTACAACCTCTAGCGGCCGCTAATGGCTACTACATCCAACGCTCACCGCCATGAACTAAAAGGCAATACGCAGTAATGTTTTCACCTAGATTTCATAAATACATGAATCATTTCTATAATTTCCTCAATTTATTGTGCTTAATCCCTTTGAGTCACTGTGTGCACAATTGCTTCATGTTAAGTTTCCTGGCTATGAATTTATTTTCTAATGCACTTTTTTTCCAAAGTTACGGCAGGGCAGCTTCTCCAACTCCAGAATTCAAACACTGTTTTAAAATTCGTGACCGAAGAGGATATAAAACGTTGTGGCTGTCCGAGTGGCTCACCTGGTAATACAACGGCCCGGTGGTGGTGTGCAGGGTGAGTTGTACAGCCGGGTGAAGGTTTAAAAATAAACATTAATGTATATAATTGATTTTTTTTGTCGAGAAAGTTTCACACGTATTGAATTCCACTAACCATATAAACTGGACTTGTACTGAGAGTACAATCATTAAGAAATAAAGTTTTCACATTCTAGCACCACAGCTAGGAACCACAAAACCTCGACCAGTTAAGACACCGCACTTCCCGAGGAAGGGAGTAGAATTGTGTTGCAGTCTTCCGGTGCTTTTTGGTTTCTCTCTCTGTGTTTTTTTTTTCGGGCGACCGCGTGAGTCTTATTTGAGAAATCTTTTATTAGAGATTTGGGTTTCTTTAGATATTGTAGGAAAACTGCAGAAGCTATGGGACCAGCGGAAAAGAAGCCGGCCAGGCCAGCAGGGATCGCCGAGTGGATCAGAGCTGCGTGCCGCTTCGCTACGGACAGGAACGACTTCAGAAGGTAGACTGAGCGGAGCCGAATATCTACTGCTGTCGAGAGTCGCAGGAATAAGGTTATATAGTAACATCAGCCTCTACCACGAAATACAAGCACATGGTCAGAACTGTATGACGGTAGCATTACTGCTATCACGTATACATAGTAATATAGTTTAAAAACGAGTCATTGTGTGCATGCTCGCATTGTGTTGCTGTTTGACGATGCCGTGCAGAGCTTGTCACGACTACGATCAGCTCAGGATCTGCACTCGCTGGTTCAGATTTAGGGGTTCTTTCACACAACCAGCTTGGCAGTAATCGTGGACTGCATGTTACATTGGGTAATGTTGCTATTCCAAGATTCGTGCAAAGCAGGCTCTGTGGAAGCAGCCCTTGGTGAGTGAGATGAAAGGTAAACGCCACTGTTGTTCTCTTTCCTTCCTTCCAGAAACGTGTTGGTTAATTTGGGCCTGTTTGCTGCTGGTGTTTGGGTTGCTAAGAATGTGTCCGACTTCGATCTGATGGCACCCCAGCCCATCTGATAACCAATCAGGACGATTGATTAAGGTGGGTATGAAAGATAGACTAGATAGATCTATACGCGCTGTACCATAACGTAACTCCTACATGAGGTCGTTCTTATTATGCACTTTATACAAATACAACATCTTTCATTAAAAAGCGAGGCATTGAACCGTAAACTGGGCAGAACAAGTTGTATTTCCGACCGATTGAAAGAGTGACCATTGGCAAGAGATCACTGAACTTGTCAAGGGAGCGTAGGCGGTGTCTTTAAAGAGTTCTAAACGAGTTACTTGCATTTACTGAGAAAGCACTGCAGCAAAGTGAAATGAGAATATGGTCAAATGGTTTTATAAATGTGCTTTGTAGTTTCACACACCCCCATGACTGACCTACAACTTGGGTATAAGGTCAGAGAGCAACTAACTCAAGGTCAGGTAAAAGGTTATGGGGTAAATGCTAAAGCAATGTGCGTTGGTGTATAATAATAATAATATCCTTTTCTACAATTAAACACACATTTCTTATTCACAGCTTTCTGAATGTGACCAGACTGGTCTGTGAGAGGCTGGGAATCGTCTGAGGAGAGATGTGCTGCTGGACTGAAGAGGGAAGGGGTGTGCCCTATCATATTGATGAGACTGACAATAAAGCTATTTAAGACATTCTGAATACTAGCATTTTTTCTTTATGTAAATGTTATGGCTGCTACATACACTATTTAATATCAATTCTGTCCACATACAATTCTTAATAGATTCTCATATTTATTAACTATATCATTGGAAATGACCGGAAACACATGACAAAGTAAAATCTTCATTCATTCGATCATTGCTTCAGTGTTGGATTGCTTGTTTTCACTATAAATGAGTTCTGGTATGACATGCAGCTGGATGTGGATCAGTGTATTAGAAAGGGGGTTTCTCACTCCAGTCAGTCAGTGGCTCAGGCTTTATACTTGTGTGTGTCAGAGTGAATCTCGAGCGTGAATGTGGAAACACAAGCGAAGGCAGGTCGGCAGGGCTGGGGGTGCAGGAGCACAGGGAAGGAAGGCGGCATTGTCTGTGTGTGTGCTTACTTGAAGTTTACGGACATGACAAATGAAACATCACAGGATATTCTAAATAATACAGTTTTACTCAGTTGTTTTTCCATTTTTTTTATTTCAGGATGACAAAGGGGGAACAAAAATCATTGACTTGATAACAGAAGGCCTGAGCAACAAGTTTAAAAAATACCAGAATTTAAGAAAAAAAAGTTTAAAAAACTTGTTTTGTGTTTTTGTACAAATTTCCTCAATATTACATACAAAGTTTTCCCAAACATGTAGACTAGAATATATTGAGCGTTGTTTTTGCTGGTAAAGTTCAGTCTGTATCCACGTACAGATATGAAAACAAATGAAACATGAATTCATTATTCAAAAAGCATTCGTACAATACACACATTTTGATGCGCCACTTGCACCTAGTGGCAGAATACAGGTTTAAACAGAATTGGTCCATTTGTAACGCCTTGCGTCCTCCAGAGGAGGGCAGTACTGAAACATGAGTAATAAAAGGCACCAAGTATAAGCTCTCCCACCTGCCTTTCTGTACGTCCCCTCAGCGACAAGGCAGAATATTAGTGTCTGACAGAGTGCTTTGGTCCTCATGATGACTCGCACTCCCCACACCACAGATACACAATGTTACAAACAAAAGCACCTTTCTAATTAACACGTGCAACAGCACCTTCAATTCACTTTTTTTTTTCCCTCTGATGAAAAGTCCACCACCCCCATTTCTCTGCTATAAAAAAAAAAAAAAAAAAGAACCAGATCTGTTAAGATGTGTATCAAATCTCTCTCTTTATAGAAATACGCCAGGCTTGGTTTGATTGTAGGGTTTTATCCAGTTAGAATTGTTAATGGATAAGGAGCTGGGAGCATTAGGTTTCCCATTGTCTAAACTCCTTACAAAACAGCCAGACAGTTCCTCCCTCCCCAGAAACAACTAACACATTCAGCAGGGTTTATTTTGCTCTGTGTGCGGCTGCAAGAAGTTTCTGCGTCTAGATCACTAAAAACAATTCTATGCGCAAAACAGCAACGCATGACAACCAGCAACTGCTCTCAAACGAATATTCATGCTGCTGAATGAGGGAATAGGCTAGGATTTATATCAACAAGCTGGAAGTGTGTCTCTGTGCTTGACTGTGTGTACCCAATAATGAGAGCTGCAAAGGAGCACAAAGAAAAGCATATAAGAAGCAGCCTGCTGAGATCACCAATACACCTTTACTGGAAGGTATTGTAATGTTACTGCAGTAACACTGTACTGCAACTCGTCACACAAACAGAAGTACACAAAGCAGCCTCCAGGGGACGTGTTATCAATCCAAGACTATTCAAGCAATCTGTAAGGACACAGAAGCCCTAAACCAAGGCAGTGCTTGAAATGCTGTTTTTTTGGGGGTTTTTTGCCTTGAGGTTAAAGTACTTCATACAAGCTGCACATGTCAATATGGCTGCTATTCCAGGCCCTGATTGGTTGTACCTGCATGGTATTGTAGTTCTTTTCACTAAAGCTTGTCTTACACTGGTGTGCTTTCGTTCCATACTCACACCTGGACCGAGTCAGGTATGTGAAATCTTCATGAAAACGGGCAAGACACAGCCAGTGCTCTGGTACAGCACAATATTCTAGCATTTTAACTAAAGGTCTCAGGCTATTTTCACTCTCGGGCTGGGAATACGTTGCGATTATGGCGCTGGTATCCTTGGAGCAGCTTTTAAGTAAGTAGGAAGAAACAAAACAAATTAACTGCAAATCAAACCCACAGCTAAGATACTTTGTAAATGTAAAACTCTGCAACGATGCTGCCGTGCCATAAATACAATTTAATCTCAGCCCAGGCAAGCACGATTCTTAATTTGCTGAGCATTTTTTATTCTAACCGAAAATGAAGAACTCAGTAAATTCAATACAGTAAAGGAAACTCAGTAGTGTTGATCTGATAGCCAGCAAACTCAGTATAGTAAAGAGCTCAGTATTGGGGATCTGAGAGCCAGCAAATTCAATGCAGTATAGTGAAGTCAGGACCAGCAATCAGACAGCTAGCAAACTCAATACAGTACAGTATAGCATAGCACAGCATAGGGAACCGAGTACTGCAGATCTGGGAGCCAGCACATTCAATAGTAAACCCTGTGGGTGAGATTTTGTTACTCATGCCAGAGAGTGATAAACCTCTGTATTCTACAGATATCACTGAACCCCAAGAGAAATCGATTGATGTGCAACAATGAATTTAAAAATACCTGATTGCTGCAGACTGGTGTTTTTTTTGTGTGGATATTTCTGTCACTTGGCTGCAATGCCTTCTACCCCTCATCTGAACCACTATCCCAAGCGATATCAATTGGGGAGCACTGCCTCCTCTAGCTAAGGCCACAGTTTATACCAGTGGCCCACTCTCCCTACCGATTCCCTGGGCTAAAATCGGTGGGCAACGTTGTCAGTGTGCCTCGGGCTCCGGTTGTTTTTGGTGGTTAAGCAGTGAAATTCAGTTGCACAAGGAGCTTGATTTAAGACACCATGTCAGGCTGTTCCTAGGTGCATGTTGGAAACAGTCCTGGTCGGCATGTTTTGCTACAGCCCTGAGTCTAGGAGTGTGGATCTGGGTTCAAGCCACGCTGGTCTGCTGCACTGATCGCTGAGTATAGAAGAGGATATAGGCCTGGGTGTTACACACTTCCTCCACACTACACACGTTCATCTTGGAGTCATTACAGTGAACCCAGAAACCTAAAACACACCAAACAAAAAACAAAGGGTTACTCACCGGATTAAAATGCAAAGTGAGAGACACACAGAAAGGTACTGATGGACTCCACTAAATCCATGTCACGGCTTAATATTTATTTATTCCCTTCTAGGGAGAACCACGGCTATAACCCATTCTACACACTACAGCGGGCTGCTCAATGAAATGTAACATTTGTGACAGTGGGGAAGTCATATGTTAAGACCATTGGGAAGACTTGATCAAATCTCACCAGATAAGCGTAGGATGGAAATAAGACTCCCATTTCACAGCACTTTGATCCATTCCTGGTTTTACTAGGTGTTTAATAAGACACGTGAGCTTGTTACCGATACACTGTGGATAATCAAGCTACTTTTAAAACCCGGACAGGGTGAATCTGCTATGCAATAGGAGTCTCATTTCCAGCCCTGCTCTTGCCCTCATTTTCCTCTAAGTGCACACTTGCAGCAGCACTGCTTCACTCACCCCCCTCAGTGTTGTAGCAGTACGAGGTGTAGTGTCCTGAGCCGAACCCCTTGCCGTGGTGCATGACGACAGCAGACAGGTCGTAGGTAAAGCTCTCCCTGTGGATCGAGGACAGAGAGTCCCTGCAGCAGTAAGACTCCATGTTCAAAACCTGGTCGAACGTCACGTGCACGCCAATCTTCTCTCTGTGATTGCGACCGGACCACCTGCAAACCAAACAGCGTTGACTGAGCATGCTGCTGGGAAGCAGAGTACCCCCAGTGATGCTTGTGTTTCTACTCAACACTGGCATCACCTGATTTGTGAGTTTGCAATATCAGAAACTCGGCCACAAACCCCCAGAATTTGGGGAGTTATGAATGAGAAAAGAAACCAGGAAGTCTTATTTGGAAAGTCTTTTCTGGAAAGTAGACTTTTTTGGAATCAGCTCAGTTTTTGCAATTGATAACCCCTGTTTTGGAATATCCCCCAAGGTATTTATAACCTTGCAAATGTGAAGCCTGAAAAACAATGGCAGGATACTCCTTTAACAGGCAAGATACCAAGTGATACAACAGCGTTCTATAAGGAACATTTCTCTTGTAGGGACAGGTACAGGCAAGATACAAAATAGCCTATATTTAAATTATATTCTTTTAAAACTAAAATGTATATGTACCAGGGCAGTCTATTTTCACTGTGAAACAATAGGCGCCACATTCGCTGGGCATATACTCCAGTTCTGCTTTTTGAGGTTAGAAATTTTGCAAAAAAAAACAACCAAGGCGTCCAGCAAATTTTGCCCAGTTTCAGTACACAGTACCAATTTATCATTATCTTCGCCGAGCCCCATTGCTGAAGCTCCATGTCACTCACCTGAATCTCTTGAGGTGCAGCCGCAGGACCTGAGGTAGCCTGTAGATCAGTAACTGTTTGCACGCTTCCGCGAGTACCAGAGGCTTTGGGGACGACTTCCGCCTTTTACCTGTGCAGAAAAGCAACAGCAACCACCATAAAATAAAAAGAGGATTCCAGGAGCGCTATCATCAGGGCTTGCAGGACCTTGTATTTAAATCAACAATACACTATGAGAATCAGATTCTTCTCTAGTGGAGTACCGGCTTCCACGACTGCAAGCAGGATATCAAAGACCATCTTAAAAGGAATGGGAAAAGAATGCAGCACAGTGCCCAACGCAGAATGGAGTTTCACAAAGTACTACGCCAGTGACCATCCACTTCACAATAACGTGGCATCAGAGACAGTAATGAGTGCTGATTGCACTGTACTAAGATGTGCAGTTCTTTATTATTGAGAAACAATAAACAAATCTCCCAGTGCTGATTAATTCAAGACACTCTGATGTATAATGCAACAGGCAGCATAGACATAAAATCGGAGAGACAGTGCTGGTGGTTACAATGAACATCACACAGACTATCACAACGATGCATAGACAGACAGAGATGGTACTGACTGTTGCACTGGTCGCAGGCATAGATCCTCCCCTCCAGAGCTTCGGTCTCTGTGAACTTTGCCAGCATCTCCGTGAGCGTGCAGTCGCTGTGATAGGCAGTGGCTGCGGCCCCCTTCTTCACACAGTGATAGCGCTCCGGAAACTCCAGGGACAGATCCCAGAACGGCTCCACTGTGTTCGACTTGTAGTTACAGGTCAAGCAGGTCACCTGGAAAAACAGCGCAGACATCATGATGAGAACCACGAGGCGGAGAGTCACCATCAGACTCACACACACCGATGCCTAGCCGTATTCACAAAGCGTTACTGCTCACTTAAGGGTGCTGCTTTCTCAATGTGAAAATCCATTACGACAGTTGCTGCACTCAAGTCATCACTAACACTACAAGGGTTATTTCTAAATATCACTAACAGACAGACTGTCACACTGACTCGCACTCACAACTAGAAATAGGTCTTCTGTTGCAGCAGTTTGATCCACGTTTTGGCAATCAGGTGTGTGACCAAGCTCACAGTAACACCTAGAAAAACTCGGGACCTTATTTTGAAGCAAGACCAAATGCAAAGAGGAATAAGACAAAACATATGCAATTAACAACTTAGATGCAGGAAGGAGCAGTTAAATTATTATTGTTATTACTTTGTTTCTTGCCAGTGTAATTCTACTTGCACTTAAAAAAACTAATAGGGCATTCAATCTGCTTTGCAACGGCTCTGCATACAACCTACTTGGTAATTAGAAATACTAAAAGAAACTTCATAAATTCAAATTTCTAAACAAAGCCCAACTGTGCGTCTAATAGTTGTGGATGTAGCTTCCCTACCTGGCTGAGCAGCTGCCCATGGAATATGGTGTTGACGACCTTCAGCACCTGCTTGGTGAGCTTCCTCTGGGAGAAGGGGATGACGATCTTGCGCTTGGTCCCCTCCGACTCCAGTTCCTGCTGCACCTTGTCCAGCAGCTCGCATAGGAACTCCTGCGCGTCCTGCTGGTCGTAGCCTCGGAACGCCGGGATCAGGTTCCATACGGAGTGCAGCATGGCGAAGGGGGAGACCAGGGCCCAGCGCCCTGACCACATCACCCTGAACAGCGTGTGCAGCTCGTGGCAAAGAGACATCTGCCGGGAGGACCGCGGCTCTTTGGGCTGCACCAGTTCAGCTGCGTTCAGGCTCGGGGGCAGGCTCTGCTTACTGCCGGACAGCCCCCCCGGCTTGTCATTGCGGCCCGTCCCACCGTTCGAGTGGGGGGTCCCGTTCACGACCCTGGACTTGTTGACCCCCGAGGTTTTGGCCAGGAGCTCCTCAGTCTCACAGAGGTCCAGCGTGAGGAAGCACTCCCGGAACTTCTGCAGGTGGCTCAGCACTTGCAGGATCGAATTCATGTAGCAGGTGTTCCCCAGGTTCCTCAGACCTGTCACCCCAGGGGTCACCTTCCGCCTAGACGAGGGATAGCATCTCCGCCGCTTTCGAGCGCCGCCCAGCGACCTCCGAGAGAGCAGGTGCGTCCGCTCGGGGGGATCCCGAAACTTCCTGGGGATGATGGCATGTTCTCTGGGCGCCTGCGTCAGCAGCCTGGCACTTTTCCTAGGAGGGGAGCTGGCCAGCTCTTCCAGCAGCCGCTGCTTCACCTCCATCCTCCGCAGCCTCAGTTCCTCCTTCCTCTTCTCTTTCTCCTGCTTCCTCCGCTCCTCCTCCAGCCGCTGCTGGCCCCTGGAGCTCTTCCCAAACCAGGCTCTCAGGGACTTGCTGAGCAGGGCTTGGCGCCGGTGCCACAGAGCTGTCTGCATGGCAGGCTGCCTGCCGGACTCGCCATGGGGCTGGGAGCTGGGGCTCTCCCCGGAGGCCAGGGAGCGCAGGCTGCGGCGGCTGGGCTTGGAGGGGTCTCCCTCCGGGCCGCGCACCACAGTGCTCAGGGCCCCCCTCAGCAGCTTCAGGTCCCCCTCGGCGTTGTCGTTGAGCACATAGTCGTCGCACAGGTAGCAGAAGACGTTGCGCTCGTGGACCTCCATGGCGAGCGGGTGCCGCGACTCCTGGAAGTGTTTCAGGGCATGCTCCTCCATGTAGTGCCCACAGGCCACGTGCGAGCACTTGAGGCAGGCCCACACTGACTCTGTTGTTTGGCAGTCTACGCAGCGCCATTTCTGGGGGTTCAGGATGGAGTGGTCCTGGGCCAGACGCAGCCTGCCCACGTGTTTGCATCGATCCATCGCTCAGCAATGCATACACTTGATCAGGACTGCGACCTCCCCTCTGCGCGAGAACTCATCCTGGAGAAGGGAGGCAAAGACAGGTCAGTATGCACACCGCGTCACCGCACCCTGCTTCATTAGAAACCTGCACCCTGCTTCATTAGAAACCTACACTTGTACAAGTTCTGACTTTTTTTTTTTTTTTTTAAATACTGAAGAAACACACAAAAACAGTGAATTAGTGAAGGGCCCTTGTACAGGAAAATATAGGACCCAACAACGAATTAACCACATGAGTGAAATAATGAATCTGATAAATATCGAGGGAGCAGTCCAGGCATGTCTAATGAGGCTCATAGTGAACACAGGAACGGAGCACACTGCTGTTCATTGGGAGTTGTGATTCCCACGGCACACAGCGCTGTGCAGTACTTACTGTGACACTGACCCGGTACTCACTGACGCCGGGGACTGAACCGTCACCATCTCAGCCAGCAGGGTGGCTCACAACACGCTGCTCAACAGGCTGAGACGCATCTTCACGTTGCAAAAGCAAACCAGCACTGAAAAAGTCAAAGAGAACAGCTGTGAGTGTAGGGGAGAGGAAATGCAAGGAGAAGGGCCTGAGAGACAGTAACTACACCTCGACAGATGAGCCACAGCCTGCTACAGGCTAACTTTAAATCCTACAATCCCTGAACCCATTGGAGAGGCTCTTTTAAGCAACCATAAAGGCAGCAAAAACCTAAAAAAAAGAAACCCAACACAACTTCCACATAAATTAAACTTCCGAGAACAAACACACACACTTATGTAATCAGAGTTCATTTTTATACTTCTGCACAAAAGAGAAATTAGACAGATGTAACACAAAATACATTGACAATGTCTCATTTTATTACCAGAAAGTTTCCTTTTTTGTATCAGCATAACTTATGATGGAGTGTTTCGAGTGATTTTTATAGGTTTGTATTTTCTTTCTATTGAATACATGTGTGTTCAAAGCACAGAGCTTGCATAATCATTGCAAGTCTTGCTCTTGTGTGGCCCTAGCATCATCCAAGCACATCCCTGGGGATTGTACTGCTATGGGCACTCTGAACCTCAAACAATGTAGCCCAACCCTGGCTGCTCCAACCATACAGCCACATTTTCCAAGACCCTGTTGCTAAGCAGATTTAAATTTAGCTCCTCCCTGCCTTTAGCCATTCAGCACTGCCGAATGTACAGACCATGCAGCAAAACCAAGTGAGAGAGGCAGACAATCTCAACATTAGCCCCTTCACTCAGTCTCCCTGTGCCTCTGTCTCTCTCTAGGCGTCTCAGCTTCTCCTTTGTAAATATTCCCTTAACTGAAAATTAACAGCAGCTGGCTTCCACCGTCTCAGATTGGCAGATATGCCAGCATCAAAGGGAACAAGTGCCATGGTAACATTCTGATGGACCTCATTTGCATAAAAACCAGTTAATTATGAGGCATCATTAGCATCTGGGATTCCGCATCCTAGTCATGATGCGCATTAACATTTTAAATGGCAGGGGATATATAGAGAGAGAAGACAGAAGGAAAAAAAAAAAAAAGTAAAATCCTATTTTAGAAATAGTACTTATTTATTTAAATATGTGTTGATTTATGCACTTGTTTTATATATTTAAAAAGAAAAGTCAAAAGTATTTGTTAAATTAGTCTTCTATGCAATAGCAGGAATGTGCATCCGTTTTAAATAGCAAGACACCATTGTTGTTAATCTGCTGTATTTCTCATCTACAAACAGCAGATGAAAAGCAGTAACTGATGAGAGTTCATCTTGGTGTATCTTTTAAACGTTACCGGATCACTACAGGGCATCATTAAAACTAAAATGTGGGGGGTGCTGTGAATTCACACACTTGGAACCTGTACCAGGCTTTCACACGTTGTCCAAGCAGTTACAGCAGCAGATTCCTTTTTTGTTAAACAAACATAGCGTTCTGTAATTCAATCCCCGGAAGTCCGACAGACCCCTTTCAGTGACATCAGTAGCACAATACATGGAGGGGTGCGGAAAACCCCACTTCCATTTTGAATTATTGTAAAATCATCAGGTACGAGCAAGCTGGCTAATCAGACTCATGCTAAACCTGCTCAAAAAATTATGAGATTTATTCCAAGTTTTTAAACAAGCAGTCACACCCTTGTTTGTGCATCTTAAGTCCCTAAACTGCTGGAAGAAATCCAGACGAATGTGGCAAGGAAGAATGGCTTTACCCTGATCAGTTCAGAGAGTATTTTGGAGAGCCTGATCCCTTTTGTAACACATGATATTTTTTGAATGCAGGACAAGTGAAGCAGGACCACACCCCTGACACGTGGACATGCATGTTTATGGCTGAGGGAGCTGGACGACACAACCCACACCAGTAACCTCCCCTGTAGAAGCCTCTACTGCAGCAAGGCTGGAGCTGACAGGCTATTGGAAATGCATGACGTGTGGCGGGAGCTGTTTCAGCAGGGATATTGATCACTGTCTGGTGACAGTTAACAATCTCTTTCCTTCATGCATAGCCGGCTGCACAAAGCAGGGACAGACAGAGACAGACAGGCAGGCAGTATGGACACGGTCACACTGCTATAATCAGTGCTGGGACAAATATCTGTATATTCCAAAAAACATTTCTCTACTGTTATTCGAAGACAAATAAGCACGTCCATGGCCGCCAGAAATTACACAGTTGATAGAAATTAAATTAGCAAGTGGGAAAATAGCTCCTTCTGTATGCGATAGAACCCGAGACCTGCAGCCTTAAACTTTGAAACTTCTGCAGTGCACAAGCAATGTAATGTTCAGCCAGTTCTGAGTGTAATGAGGCCTGGTTGTTACTGGTTCTGCAGTATACTACTACAAGAAGAATGCTTTATTTACGACAGCAGTTCTATTTAAACCCCCCATTTAGGAGGAAAGCCTGAACAACAGGTCAGAACAGGTATACCATTTCTTAAACACTGAACCCTGATTAGCCTGTCAACAAGAGAACAACATTCTATGTGTTCTGAACCACAAACTTGGCGAAAGAAAACAGACAAGAGCCGTTATAAACTAGATATGACAGAAGTAGTATTTATTCTAGCCTAAAGGAGTCTCCAACGCTAAACTGACATTTGCGCAATCCTAAAAACATGAGCTGAATGTGACGTGTAAGAAAAGTGTGCGAGTGCAGTACTCATTTAGTAATGTAACCCTGCCTCACCCTATTCTTTTCTTCACTTTTTTTTGTTGAACTTAATTTGTTTTTTGTCCCATGGCCCATACAGCTTCTGAAGCACTCAATAAAAACTCGCTGTGTGTGTGTGATGTGTAATGCCTCCAAGTTAACCCCTCCTCCCCCTTCCAAATTACAAATTAGATTAAGCTTTCCATGTTTACTTTGTATAAAGATGGGTACAGAATTACAATCCCACCTAGAACTGAATCAGTATGTCCCAAAACAAGACAGCAGTTTGCTCCATTCTTTGTTTTACTATGTGTTTAATTATACACCTGAGATTGTTACTTGTACACTGTGACTAATCAAGCTCCTATTAAAACCAGGAATGGGTGAAACAGCTATGCAATGGGTGTTTTAGTTCCATCCCTGTATATGCTTTTAGAGGTTTTTTAGCAGAACCCAGCAAAGGGACATACAGGTACCAAATGGAGTATCATCGTGTCCCAGCAAAACACTGCCAGCCACAATCCCATCCAGGGTGCGTTCACTAATCCTCATAAATCCTCTAAATAATTTAGGTTGAGCCGTGCTGTAAAAGCTCCAGTGGACCGGTCCCCATCCCTGATCTCCTTCACGGAGTGTTAATGTCAAACATCAATACATTTCAACCTGAACTGATCAAAAAGCCTCTCCGACCCCAAAGTCCCCTCAGTAATCACCCCTGTAGCGCCTGTGCTAGTCCACCGAGTCTACAGCCATTTAGCATTAATCCCCCAGATGAGGATCAACTCTGCTTATTCACCCCCCAGACCCGGCAGGCTTAAACAGAGCACATGCCTTGGGCTTCCAGCAGCAAGCATGGACTCTCACTCGCCGCCTGTTCTTTTGTGAGTGCTACCCTTTCATGTTTTTAGCGTGCGTGATCGTGATATTTGGTGCGCAAACGCTTGCAAGTAAAATGACTTGTGATACTAGAGGTTTTCCTACACCAACATTAAAGTGAGTTTAACTGCGTGCCTCTATACTAATATAAAATAGCTATCAACTACCAAATGCAGTGATAAGGTAGGCAATAATTGTAGTCCTCTACATGGCTCCTGAGTGATGATTAAATGTGATTTTTTATTTCTGGGATAATTACACCGCATTTTCTCATTAAAAGGTTTTGCTTTTTATGGAAACAGCCCATCATTAATGATCTTTTGATCTTATTGTCATACAAACTAAGTCCTACAGGACCATCACATTTATCATCTTTGGTATTCCAGTGATATAAAATTAGATAACCTTACACCTTAATCGTGCACTAGTAATTTTCTGTGTGCATCGACAGCTCAACACAAAAATGTAATACTCAACACGACGGACAATAGTCAGACATGAAAACAACAGGGGCAAAGCAATGCTGTCACGACTTGAAACCTGTGTATACCAGCACTTGATCCCAACCTAGCTAATGGAATAGCACTCATAATAAGAACATTCAGGGAAGGTAAGCCTCACACTTACAAAATTACAATTTTGCAGTAATGTCACGAATAAGCAATCTGCACTGGATTTTACGCAATTTTGCAACACAGCCCCCCAAAAAATAATTTCATGCCCTGATGAGAATGTACTTGGCTTGCACACTAAAATTAAATAACATGCCATCCTTGACGGTCAGGATTTAAAAAAAAAAAAAATCTGCTTTTTCCAGACAGGAGATGCATAAATATACATAGATAATCCCTGCTCTTAAAGACAGGAGAGTGTGTGTGTGTGTGTGTGTGTGTGTGTGTGTGTGTGTGTGTGTGTGTGTGTGTGTGTGTGTGTGTGTGTGTGTGTGTGTGTGTGTGTGTGTGTGTGTGTGTGTGTGTGTGTGTGTGTGTGTGTGTGCGCTGTGGTGTACGCTCTGAACCAACAGCTGAAAGCCAAATCAGGGACGGGTTCCTGTTTTTCAATTTCTCTTCCAATTGCAATGCCTTCGAAGGAGTTGGAATTGGAATTGATATTTTAAAGACGACATGGTATTTCTTTGTGATTTGTTTCAAATAAAAGCAGTTAAACAATGTCATTGACTAACAGGGACTTCAACTGAAATAATTTGTTGCCACTGTGAGAAGCTAATTTTATCAGAATACTGCTAACTGCAGTTTTGATCAATGATGTGTTGGAATTGATTAAAAGGGAATGGATTTAAAAAAATAAATTGGAATTGAAAAACAAGAATTGACCGCAACCCTAATTCAAATGTTATATGTTTAACTTTTCACCGTCCTTGTTTTCATCAGACACAATTCTACAAAAGCTATTTGTAAGAATGAATTTCCTTCATGACTAACACCACTCTAATGTATGCAATATGCACCTAACAGGCAGCAGCTACATCACGTTGTTGAGATCTGGTTTGTTTAAACTCTGAAGCTTGTAGAAATGCGGTCAGTGGGCTGCACGCCAGAATCACCAACTTTATTTGTTTGATGCATTGTTGAGTTTAAGTCCTTACTTAAGTTACAATACTGTCTATTTCCTCACATGTGGCAAGCATAATTTGTAGCACCTTCCTGAAATTAATTTACTCCTCACTCAATCTGTTTGGCATATCTGATTTGAGAATAAATAAATGAACTTGATGCCAACTGATAGAAAACATCTCAGTATTTACAAGAAAATGGCAACATGCAAATTTAACTCAAATCATGCAAAAAAAAAAAAACAGTAAGTGTAGCATATACTGTAGAGTTGCTCTTATTACTGCATTTTCTAAATTAATTAAACCTGCTTGCTCCCCTCAATCTGCTCCTGAATGCAAATCCTTGTAAAAAAAACGTCTTTTATTTTAGTCTGGTCTAGATATTACGATGGCAGCTATACTACATTAAAATGCTAACTTTAGTGGACTCTGAAAACACGTTTATACAGTAAGCTTTCTGTAACGTACCACACGGCAGTTTTGCGTATGCATTTTAAAATAAACTTTACAAGACTCATCCAGGACAAGTTATATCAGTCGCACTTGTTAGCAGTTTTGTTGATGATATGACGAAGAACCGGGGCACCGGGTTAGAAACCTCCGTCAGACTACGACAGCAGGAAGAGGTTTTGTGTGCATGGAATTAGTTTAATATGACACGCTTCACCACAACACGTAGGATGATTTTCATAATGTAATGTCGGGTGTCAGATTTAAGCAAGTCCGTATTTATTTTTAAACCATACTTATTGTATCGCCTTAGCCGTTTTTTGTTTTAGTTTTTTTAAACATAACCACCACGAAATAAAGTTTCACCGACGACTTGGTTACCGTATCGAGACATTTGTAAATAACACTAACTCTAGCCAAATAACTTTAAGCTCTAACCCTGACGTTTAAAAACAAGAAGCATTGTGTTTCTTAACATACAGACGCAATCGCTGTTCCTTCTACAGATAAATGCCGGATATTTGTTGTAAATTCAAGCGCTTATCGTTATCCTAACCCGAACAATAACCCTGCACTTACCCTTCAGAACAAAGAGACTGCCGCTAACAAACTCTCCTCGACTCCGAGTCCAGGGCTCAGCTTTATCCACAACAGTACCAGGAGAAGAAAAAAATAATAATAATAAAAAAACCTGTCCCTCTTTCTGCTGAACACCAGCGCGGGTCTGAATCACAAATATAAAATAAACTTTAAAAACATAAACCAAAACAACAGGAGGTCACTCCAAAAAAAAAAAAAAAATTCTCATTCCTTCAAAAGAAAAAGAAAAAAAACGTTTTCAACTTTTAAAGGCTGTAAACTCGTGTCATAACAGGCGGGGCTGTAGATCAGAATGCCGCTATATAACGTTGTTAGATGTATTCAAAAAAATATTTCAATAAAAAAAACAATTTTTGGGTAGCTTTTATTTACCGCCATCATCAGCACGCGCGAGCTGTCATCGACCGCGAGACAACCGAACCGCAGAGTTTCCTCCTCCTCTGCTCGCTGATTGGCCACAGGGTGATCAATCTCTGACAAAGCTTCAGATCTTATTGGTGGTTAGTCCATCAATTCGCTTACTTTTTCGGTGAATGGCCTATTCACAAAACAAATTGCGTCTTCTTTAGGGGAGCCCTCTTTCTGATTCGGTGGTAAATTCCTAAGTGACCGGCGTAGCCGTGCGGCTTAACTTTGAAACTGTTCGCGGCGGGCGTTTCTATTCAGGAACAAGTACGCAATGCGCTTCTCAGTCCTTTACCAAGGCTGTCGGTTTACAATGAGGGCTACGTACTTTGCGCAGCCGCGGGAAATAAGTTAGGTTGGATGGAAAGGGTAAATAAGGTATTCCACAGACAAAGCACTTTTTTAAAGAGACAGTGCCATTTAACTCAATGCGAAGTCCATAATAGTAGAGAGGAAAATGCTGTAAGATTTTCATCCAAAACACTCTCTCTCTCTCTCTCTCTCTATATAGTTATTAGCTATCTAGGTAAAGTACCTTGCTCAAGGGTACAGCAGCAGTGTCCCCCACTTGGGATTGAACCCACGACCTTCCGGTCAAGAGTCCAGAAAACATTTTATTCCCTAAGACTTATTCATAATGTGCAAGTCCTTCCTTTACTAAGATATTGGATGCGCTGTGACATTTCTATAGAATTTCCACAGACGTTAGATTTGCTTTGACTGTCACAGTTTAAGATCACTTCATGTGCAGAAGGCATTAGGGCCCCTAGGACCACACAGAGTCTATGCTGCACAGCATTTAAGTGAGGGGCATAGGTGAGGGCCCTTGTTGCAGAGGAATTGCATTTAGTTGTAAGAGCCGTGTATAAGTGTTGTGCCAGTCAGTGAATATATATTCCAGAAAATGATGAAAACTACTACATTTACAGATTTTCTTTACAATGGTGTGCCAATATAATATTACTGTAGGTTTAAGAATTATACAAGTGCAGTGCATTCCAATGAATTACATACATGATAATTGCATATTCCTGTTAACTTTAAAAAAATGAAGCACATTTCCTATGAAAATGAACATGTAGTCGATTCTTGTGAAATACATACCCCGTGTGCCGCACATACAAAAGAAATGTACTTCACAATTGTACGCAATTATGAGGTGCACAATTAAATGTATTACTGTATATGTTACTGAGAATTGCATAAAACAGTTACAGTAGGCACATGAGCTATGCAATTAACAACAATCTAGTGTAATATGACTTCACGTGATGTGCTTCTGGAATTATTTAAAGCTGGATTTCAATGTCTCTTAATAAATTCAGTATGTATTGCAGACTTCACCAGCCGAATTGTTTGTGTTTACAGTTATACAAACAGGAACTTGAGCCCTCATACTAAATTTCCTGGAGGTATTCTGGGCAGTTCTAAAGGTTTTCTTGCACTCATCTAGTTTTTTTGGGGTGGATCTGGCAACACGGATTCTGTTGTAGAATGATCTGACTTGCATTGTGCAGTTCACTGAACGCGCTGCATCACGGTCACCCAAACTTTACCCAGTCAGGGGGAAAGACTTCTTTAAATTGTCCTCTGCTGGGATTTTGCTACTCCTCTGATGTTACAAAATGTTAGTTTACAGACGGAAAAAAAACCACATAGATGCAGAGCGCAATAGGTGAGCCATCTGTTGAAGGCGTGAAGTCACTCTTTCAATGTGTAGAGCCAGAACGTTTGTGTTTGCCACTTCCATAGGTTCTACTACCTTCAATACCTGGGACAGGACTGCCCCAAGGCTGAAGTGTGGGAGGCTGTGTGGTCCCGGTGGTTAAAGAAAAGGGCTTGTAAACAGGAGGTCCCCGGTTCAAATCCCACCTCAGCCACTGACTCACTGTGTGACCCTGAGCAAGTCACTTAACCTCCTTGTGCTCCGTCTTTCGGGTGAGACGTAATTGTAAGTGGCTCTGCAGCTGATGCATAGTTCACACACCCTAGTCTCTGTAAGTTGCCTTGGATAAAGGCGTCTGCTAAGTAAACAAATAATAATAAAATTATGGGAGAAAAAACATCAAACCTGCAAATACATTTATTGAGTAAATATGTATGACATGGTCTGCATAATATCAAGACCAGCTCACTGTGGGAAAGGTCCAATTTAACCCTTAATTTAACCCTTAAGACTGAGTTCAATAATAATAATAATTTAATCATTTAGCAGATGCTTTTATCCAAAGCAAATCATAGAGACTAGGGGTGTGAACTATGCTTCATCAACAACTGCTGCTGCAGAGACACTTCCAATAGGACCTTGTTTGTTTTACATCTCATCCGATGTACGGAGCACAAGGAGGTTAAGTGACTTGCTCAGGGTCACACACAGTGAGTCAGTGGCTGAGCTGGGATTTGAATCAGGAGCATCCTCGTATCAAGCCCTTTTCTTTAACCACTGTACAACCAAGCCTCACACTGATAGACTCCTGCATGGTAAATGATTTACTACCTTAAGGAAAAAAATATACAGCCACACATTGTGTGTGTGTGTGATGTGCAGGGTTGGAAATAAAGACTAAATGAGTATGTAACAAGCTCAGGAATGGACTGAACTGCAATAGGACAGAGACGCGATCCACTGTTATAAAAAACACATTACTTTACTCAATAACAAAAGTTGACAACATGCGCTGGAATGATCTGCTCATGAATCTGCTTGATATGACTCAGGCTGCTCAGTCAATCCTGAGGCTCCTGGGTGATGCCAAGCTCATCGCTCACCTGACATGAGTTCTTTTATTCTGGTTTATCACTCCATATCCACTCATATAACTGAGAAAACTGTAGATTTACACCACAAAAAGCACTGACAAAGCCTTCTTGTTTCTAAGATTATAACAAAGCATCTAGTGGCACTACTACGGAAACAGAATATCTTTACGATAACCGAGTGTTTAAAACTACATGTAAACTTGGAACTCCTTTGTTAATTCTTGATACACACTCGTTGATTTGTTTTAAAGTCACTTGCAGGGCTGATTTCACGTAGCCTGGCATTGCAGGTGTCACCTTCAGAAACTCTGTCTCAGTGAGCTGGTGGAGAGAGAGGGCCAGTCCGATCGAAGCTGCAGGAGATAGAGAGCGTCTATCCCGAGTCTCCTCTCTTAAAGGAGCCTCCTGGTACCCTCTCAGCGCATGCCGCTCCCCGTTGCTGCCTGCTGTTTGCGGAGCTTGCTGAAGAGCTCCAGGTACTGTGCCATGGTGTCGGACGGGCTGTACACCCCGTCTGTCTTCACACCAAACACGGACGGCACGCCGGGGATGTGAGAGGGCAGGAAGCTCTGCATGAACTCCATCAGCAGGTTCCAGCAGTCGTTGGCAGTGACGCACGGGCAGTACTCCACCTGCAACGAGAAATGAGATGCAGGCGTCACAAAAAAAAAAAGCACAGGGGCAGAACACACAGCCATCACTGCAGCTGAGGCGAAGCAAGACAGGCAGGTACCCGTGTTGCAGGGAGTAGGATGGGCTTGGAACTCACGCTAGCCCCACGCCCAGTCCTGGGTTTCAGAAATGATTTCAATGATCAGGAACCAAGAGTGTGATGTTAAATAAATTGTTATACCCTATAAGGTTGAGTTCACTTTGCATGGTGAATGATTTTGCATGGGGAAATTAGTGAGCCTACAGACTGGTGTGGTATGGCTTATTGACACTGCGATGAGAAGCATGGTCAGTTTCAGAGCAGATTTACCAGGGGCGTGATTCTGTTCACTAGTCAGCAAGACAGGGATGTGGGCAGCGTGTTTTTTCTCTCACCTCCACGGTAATGCCACGTGCGCTGGACGCTATGGTGGCGGTGCCCACCTTGACCAGAAAGTCGCAGTACTGGTAGCGCGCCCCGCGGCTCTCCACCTTGTTGCTCTTGGCGTTCTGGAAGTAGCTCTTCAGCTTGATCATCAGCACGTCAAAGTTGGGGTCAGCCACCAGGCAGGGTCCATTCTCGAAGAGAGCAAAGCAGCTGAGCGGAGCCTCAGAGTTGTGCATGACGTACAGGAACTTGGGGGGCTGGCCTGCAGAGGGGACATTACGGCATGATTTCCCCCATTAAAGAAAGACGTGATATTATAATGAATCTTGACAGAGTCATTCGTAAACCCGTGCCCATCTATTACATTGCTGCCTAATATGTTTCTGGAGTGTGAGATCATCATAGCACAGAACAATGCACTGCAAACTAGACTGATTAAATTATTTCACCCTCAACATGGAATGGAAATAAGACTCGCAGTTTCACTCATTCCCGGTTTTAATGTGAGCTTAATTAGCCAGAGTGTACAGGTAACTCACGTGTGCCTTATTAAACTCCTAACAAAACCAGGAAGGGATCAAGCTGCTGTGCAATGGGAGTCTTATTTCCATCCCTGAATAAGACACTTCAGGCATTCCAGGTTTTGCTGCAAGCTTTTCCTCTCCATGCGAACAAGCGAAGCTGGATGAAATTCAACACGACTTTCAATGACAGCACAGTTTGACCCCGTTGGGTATGAGACACGAAACCGTACTGTCTGAGGAGACGGCATTACTCCATCTCATCCCTGCAGTAACATTCCTCACCGGGACTGCCGATGGCCCCTGCGTGGTAGGTCTCGCAGTCCACACAGAAGTTCCCCTGCTTCACGGCACCCAGCTGCTCCAGCTTCCTGTTCAGCATCTCCACAGTCTGCTGCACGCTCTTCCCCTCCGCCACCGGAACCTGGGACACGCTGCGCGCACGGAACACAATGACAATCTCACACACACACACACACACACAGGGTTAGGCACATCAATTTGAATTCCATTTCCAATTCCTTTTTAAAAACAACTCCCAATTCCAAGTGAAATTGATATTTTAGAGACGTAAGTGTTGTGATTGATCACCTGCTTTCATTTGAAAACCAATTCAACTGAATAACTGTGACTTCAATCGAAGTGATTTGTTGCCACGGCTAGAAACTCATTTTAATTGCAATTTTGATCAAAGATGTGATGGAGTTGATTAAAAGGGATTTGGAATTGGGAATTGATTTTAAAAAGGAATTGGAATTGAAAAACAGGAATTGAACCCAACCCTGCACATAACAGGGATGGGACTGAGACTCCCATTGCATCGCATTAAGATCCATCCCGGGTTTTACTGTGAGATGTATATGGAAATCCCAGGGTGTCTCAAAGCCTGGAATTGCGCAGACCGCGATGTAATGGGTATCTTATCCAGCCCTGAAAACTCTTAATGCACACACGGCGTTCTCCCAGGCACGGTCTGTAGAGATCCGGCATCCAGGCGTGGCTACAGACTGCATGAATGAATTCACCTTGTACTGACCGCCTTGAAAGCTCACACACAAGATAAATAAACAATTCGCTTTTTATAACATAACAGACAAGCTCGATTAATAACATGACGAATCAGCGCCTGTGCAATTTGCACATTTGTAGTACAGAACATCATGGAGTAGTGAGTGTATGTTCGTGTAATTGCACTTTCCTGGTATTGTACAATAACACACACTAACAGTAACAGTCTGACAGGTTTCTGCAGCATGCTCCTCAATCTGTTTTATTTTTTTTATGGTGTATAAAGCGTTCTTACCAAGTGACTCCCATCGCACGTCAAAATCCAACTTCAAACGAGACGCTTCCTGCGTGAAAAAACATTTCAAACGCGAAACATCCTGTGTGGAGTTGTACGGCGTGGCGGAAATGACATCACCTCTAAGCAAAAACAAACCTACCCTATAGTATTAAATAATAATAATAATAATAATAATAATAATAATAATTACGTATTAGCTAAGTATTTTATATTACATCTTATTTATTGTAAAAAATAAATAAATAAAAAAACAACACCACAAAATGAAATACAATAAATGTCGCCATGATTGTGAGGGGCGGTGTTGTGTTAAGCTAACATTTCTCCAAATGCGCATCTCGAACTCTAGCCAACGATATTTATGTATCTGTGGCGCTACAGCGGAAGAGCTGAGGTTGTTTCACTTCGCGCATGCGTGTCTGTTTTGCTCCACGTTTGGACCCCATGTGCGTTCTGAGAATAACACCCGGGACTTGAACGTGCAGCACGTGTGTACCGGATTACAGTTAAAAAAACAAAACACTAACAGCCCGCTGAACCGAGCACACCGGTCTGAAACATGCCGAAATCGAAGAAATCCAGAGGCGGGGGAGACGGGGGCGATCTGAAAACCATGAAGGGTATGCCGCTGGCTGATCAGATACTGCAGGGCGGTGCAGTGAGGCCGAGCGGCCGGGTGAAGAGCCGCGACCACCGGGAGGAGGGAGAGGACCAGTACGTCAACGAGAAGCTGTCCCGGAAGATCCTGGAACAGGCCAGGATCCAGCAAGAGGAACTGGAAGCGGAGTACGGGACCGGGAGCAAGGCGGAGAGGAAAAAAACACAGACCACTGTCCTGGGTAAGAGAAGAATGCTACCGCTGACTGTGCGGACCCTGCAATACCGCTAGCGAATATCTTCTGCGGCTCTGTCGAGAAACCGTGGAATAGGAGTTTAAAAACGACAAACTAACAAAAAACGGAGTTGTTCGAACCAGTAGGAAATCGTAGTAGCAGCAGTTAGTGATTTCCTATACCAGTACAAATTCTACTACCAGTAAGAACCCCACAGAAAGACTGCTGCCAGGGGCCAGAGGAAAAGAGGAATACTTCTGTTTTATTGGCTGGGGTTAGAGAAAATGAGATGGGTGGTTATATTATGAATTTGTTTTGTACAGCTACCGGCAACACCGGTGTTGGCACATACCTGGGTCGACTGTTTTATCGTGCAAGCTAAGCTATATTAAAAAAATGCGTGCACAAGACTGTTTAAAAGCGATATATACAGATATATCCAATGGAGTAAATGCCGGTCACTGTCATGTTGTCGGTAACAGTTTTGCATCTTAGAGACGCACTCAATGTAGAAACATTTCAAATAGAAGGCTCTCTTAAAGCGCATTGAAGATGGTGAAAAATACTTTCTATCGAAACATTGCCCATAATTTCATGTGAATTTATTTTTGTGCTATACAGCAGACCTGTTATAATTGCAGCAGAATGGTTTGCCGAAATTATAATTACAATGGTATTTAGTTCAATTACAGTTAGTTACGCAGCAGTAATTATAATTAAAATTACAATTACACTAAAGTAATGTAAACTACAAACATTACTGTATTGTAAACAATCGGGCAGTAATCACAGGTACATACAGAAACATACTATATCATTTTTTTCAAACGAATGGGGTCACTATAAGTGGTCAAATACTTGTAAATGAATGACAGATAAATGCGTTGTTAAACACTTGAAATGTACCCCAGGTGTGCCTCCCTGTCCTGGTTCTGAGCCGGCATGTTCTTGTGTGTCGACAGGTTCTGGGTCCCGGGACTCTGACTCGGAGGATGATTGGCCCTGCCTGGGGTCTCATGCTGGCAGAGAGGAGGAGGAGGAGGGGTGTGGGGGCGCAGCTGTGCAGGTCGACACGGAGGATGAGAAGGCCATCGAGATGTTCATGAACAAGAACCCGCCTCTCAGGTACTGACCCAGCCGCACCACAAACTGAAGGCCATGTAACCCCACTGCAATCTTGTGTGACCAGCTATAGTTAGGGTGTGACTTCCCAGCACTGTCACCTATGGTAGTTCATGTGTATGCATTTTGTATAGAGGAGTGATGAAAATCTCCAAGCATTTTACAAAGCAAGGTACTGCAGCTGGTATTCCAGAGATGAAAATAAGACTCCTGTTGCATAGCAGTTTCACCCATTCCAGGTTTTACTACAAGCTTGGTTAGCCACGATGTCTTATTGAACTCATAGTAGGAGGAATGGATCAAACTGCTATGCAATAGGAGTCTTATTTCCATCCCTGTCATCCAACCAGCCATTACCTGCGCTCAGTTGCTAGAGCTAACAAGGAGTAAGAAAATTAAGCGCTCCTTTAACGGTGAAGCCTGGAAAGGGCTTCAAATGCATTGCAAACGGGGATCTTATCTGCGCCCCTGCCCCTCCTCTCCTGGCAGACAGACGCTGGCTGACATCATCATGGAGAAGATCACAGAGAAGCAGACGGAGGTGGAGACGATGATGTCCGAGGTGTCGGGGGTGCCAATGCCACAGCTGGACCCCAGAGTGCTGGAGGTGTACAAAGGGGTGAAAGAGGTGAGGCGGGGGTAACCGAGCCCGGGGAACAGGGGGGGGGTCTTCATAATGAGTAACCTGGAAAGAAGTGCATTCAGATCCCTAAGTGTAGAGATCAGGGTTGGGGCCTGCTTTTCAATTCCAATTACATTTTCAAATCAATTTCCAATTCCAATTCAAAGGAATTGGGATTGATATTTCAGACACAGAGTAATTGTTGTGATTGTTCAATTGCTTTCATCTGAAGCCAGTTTAATTCACTGAGAGTGACTTCAATTGAAGTAATTTGTTGCCTCTCTGCAGCATCATCCTGTATTTGTTCACAGACACATCTTCTCTAACTTTTAGAAGCAACAACACATATTACGTTCTTGACAGTAAGTTAATATATAGAAGACACGTTTTTAATTTCACGGAGTATTCGATTTCAATAAAATATTATCGATTTTCTTATCGTGGGATCCCAATCGATAGATTATCATTATCGTTACAAGCCTCGTTTTTATGAAATCACATGACTTGAGCTCAGTACTTTATCCCAAGGGACAATACTACTCAAACAATCAACACAGCTATCTGCTCACTATTTCAAATGCAAATAGCATTATCTATGTTAGGGCTGTCAGTTAAGCCTCAAAATAGCAATCGATTAATTGGGCACACAAAATATAATCGTTCGAGTAAATATCGATGATTGTACCGCCCACATACATTTCACTCCATTCCTCTCCCCCTGACGTGATTATTTTAATATCAGTGCAGTTTTAGTAAAAGCTTCTGCACAACAATTGAATGCGAGGGGTAAAAAAAAAAACATTCACAACAAGCCTAAAGCAAGTTTAACACACTACAGGGGTGTTAATAAAATATTTATTCCAAACAGATTACAGTACTCTCTCTCTCTCGCTCTCCCTCCCCCCCCCCCCCTCCCCCCCCAGGTTCTCTCTAAATACCGCAGTGGGAAGCTGCCCAAAGCGTTCAAGATCATCCCAGCGCTGTCCAACTGGGAGCAGGTTCTGTACATCACTGATCCTGAGGGCTGGTCTGCAGCCGCGATGTACCAGGCAACCCGGTAAAGAGCTGCACTGTGGACTGGAGGGGAGGGGTTGCCTTTTCTCCTGCACCCTGTAGTGCGAGATAGAGATAGAGAGAAAGCTGGGTGCTGAAGTTAGTGTGGATTTGAACTTTGCAGCTGTTCCCCATCTGGCCCTTTAAGCACTACACATTGGACCCAGGGGGCTGGGGGGTTGGGAGAATTTTGAATCGGATAGTGTGTTTTAGGTGGTGTGTCGTAGCTCACTGATAAACCACCGTCCTCTTCCTGCAGGATCTTCTCCTCCAACCTGAAGGAGCGCATGGCTCAGCGCTTCTACAACCTGGTGTTGCTGCCCCGCGTCCGAGACGACATCGCGGAGTACAAGAGGCTCAACTTCCACTTGTACAGCGCGCTGAAGAAGGCGCTCTTCAAACCCGGAGCCTGGTTCAAAGGTGAGGGGCAGCGCATGAGAAATCACGCTCTCCGTGGAGAATTCCAGCACGTCTTGCCCTGTGTAAAGATGCCATCCTGTGCACAGAACACAGAGGACGGAACTCTGAAGTTAAAAAAAGAAACTTGAGTACAATCTCTGTTCTTGTGGTTTATAATACGTTTAGTCCTGTAGTGTGTCTCTTATTATGAACGTAGATCAGGAATGGGAAATAAGACTCCTGTTGCATAGCAGTTTCACCCATTCCAGGTTTTTATATGGGCTTCATTAGCCACCAGTGTATAGGCAACAAGCTTACTTGTTAAACTCCTTGTAAAACCAGAAATGGGTCATTGGGAGTCTTATTTCCGTCCCTGTAACAGAGAAACATTTCACACAGCTTGAGCAGCCAGGCATTTGGACTCAAGTGTTTTTCGGTGTCTTTAAGTTTCTTGTAGTATGTGTAAATGCAGCCCCAGCTTGTTGTTGTGACGTGTATTAATTAGTGAGCCTCGCTGCCTCGTCCCTGTGCAGGAATCCTGATCCCGCTGTGTGAGTCTGGGACCTGCACCCTTCGCGAGGCTGTGATCATCGGCAGCATCCTCACAAAGTGCTCCATCCCGGTGCTGCACTGCAGGTACGCGAGCGGACAGCCCTCTTAGCTTAATAAGCAAATGCTGAATGCCCGTGCTTTCTTAAATTGGAAATATGTCAGCTGAAGTTATAAACAAAATCCATTCCATCCGTTAGTTCTGTCTTGTCAGTTTTTCCCTGCCATACATACAATACAAACATGCAGTGTTTCAGCTATCTGTGGTAATGCAAACTGCCATCTCTTTCAGCTTTTCAAGTATAGTGTCCAATACCAGTGTTTATTTTTTTTAGTAAACCATCTTTTCATGCATTGCAGTTGTCGGGTCTAATAAAACTTTTTTTTAGTTGAAACTTTTAACTTTGAAGTGTCGCTGCAGTTGATTTATTTAGTGTGGTTCTGTCTGTGTAACCCCCTCTCTCTCCTCCCTCCCCCAGTGCAGCGATGCTGAAGGTGGCTGAGATGGATTACAACGGAGCCAACAGCATCTTCCTGCGGCTCATGATCGACAAGAAGTACGCGCTCCCCTTCCGCGTGATCGACGCCCTGGTCTTCCACTTCCTGCGTTTTCGTAGCGACAAGCGCGAGCTGCCCGTGCTGTGGCACCAGAGCCTGCTGACCTTGGCACAGCGCTACAAGGAGGACCTGTCCTCCGAGCAGAAGGGGGCGCTGCTGGAGCTGCTCAAGGTGCACACACACCCCAGTATATCTGCAGAGGTCAGGAGGGAGCTGGTCAACTCCAAGTGTCGAGATCTGGAGACTGCTGAGCCACCCATGGCTTTGGACTGACCCTAAAACACACAGTGCACAGATTACAAGATACACAGCCTTGAGGGCTCTATAGTGTGAACTGGTTTTCATATGGCTGTATCTCTTGCACTCTTCTTATTGAGATGGGACATATAATGTGAGGCTTGTAACTGCAGCTTTACCATGAGGGAGTGCCTGTAGATGCTGTTGTGATGCTATGTGCCAAGAGTGCTTATCATTGTGTGTAGTGTTCTGTACAGACTGGGGTTCACAAAAGGTTATAATTAAAGATAACTAATTTGAGGTGATGTAGGTTCCCCACCCAATATCTCAATGGACTGATTTAAATGCACAGAATTAAACCAGTTGGATGGAGATGTATCCCACAGGAGCAGCCTGGTCATTTTTACACACAGATTTGTAATTTAAAAGCTGCAGTCATTATGTGTAAAATTATACATTCAGATGTTTGGTTTCTGTTTATCGAGGATTGTCGCTCCTTCCCACCCATCTGTCTAATCCCACTAACGCACAGGTCTGCTTAAAAGTGGAACTAACAGTGCGTTTAAAAACAAACGGGTTTCAGGTACCGTGTATAGACTGTTCTGCAAGAAACTGAGACAGACACGAAAAGAAATGCAATGACTGGCCAGCTTATTTTTAATTGTTTTTATTCATTTCATTTTGAAACCTTAAACAGAAGCAGCATTTTTTTTTTTATTAGATTTTTTTTTGGTTCAGAACTATGTTGATATGCAGCAGACACTTGTGAGGCAGTGTAAGAGATGAGATGGGAGGTCCTTTTATAAACAGAGCACCCAGACCGCTGCTAGATTGGCCCTGGCTGGGTATTACAGCACTCGGGCAGGCTCGTGGGAAACAGCAGCTCCCTGCAGCGTAAACCCTAAACTTCTCTGAGAACAATGGCTTTACAAAAACAAAAGCCAACCAATACAAAAATTCAACATTGAATACAGCCTTTTTTTCTGAAGCTATAAAACATTGGCACAACAGCAAAAACAAAAACAACTTCAGTGCATTGACTAGTGGGGGTGAGATGACCACTCCCCCTAAAAATCAGGGCAGGACTGATGTAACAGGAATAGCATGCTACAAAATGTTGTAGATTTCATTCTCAGTCCTGCACCCTGACAGTGCTTGTGCAGTAACAGCAGCCTTCACAGTTGTTTCTCCGTGTCTCTCCCCCGGGTGCATTAGGCAGTGGGTACAGAATCCTCCCCAGCCTCCAGCTCTTTGGCTGGGCTGGGGGATAGAAGCACATCCCAGAGGTCGGTGGGGGTTCTGGGGGTGCTTTGCTCAGGGCTCTCCGACAGGCTGCCCTCCTTGGGCAGGTTGTATTGGAGTGCGTTCTCTATTTGCTCCAGGCAGGATCGCAGGCAGTCCTAGGGGGAGGAGGGGGAGACAGCCAGTGTTACAGGGTCCACTTTTAAAAACAGCACCCAACATACACGTTACACTTATTACAGCCTGGGGACTTGGGATGGATATTTTAGAGGCAGAATTGTTGCTTTAATTTGAAGCTAATTGACTAAAAGCGACTTCAATGTAAGTTATGTGTTGCCACTGTGAGAAGCTAATTTTTAAAGAATACTGCGGATTGCAGTTTTGATCAATGATGTGTTGGAATTGATTAAGAGGGAACAGGAATTGACCCCATACCCTGGTACTGTTGCTATTAATGTATAGCGTATTATTAATGTGCAGGGTTTGCTGTTAACTGTAAGTGAACATGTGTTTTCATCCTTTTTTTCTTTGTTGGGACAATTAGTTACTTGATTCCCCCCAGCTTGGGTTGTTATAATCGATGGGGCAGCAGTGCACGTTTCACAATCCATGAAAACAAATGGAAATAACACTTTGCAGTCGTGATAGCAAGAAACGCACACGTGCAGCGAAGCCTGATTCATGCAAAGACACGATCAGAAATACCCTGGTCCTCCAGCATGCATTCGGGTGAATAAACCCTGCCTCAGAAAAGCTGTGCTTGGCAGTTTTCAGAAAGGTTTCCGTTGAGAGCGCTGGGGCTGCAGTGGCTGAGCTGGTGCTCGTTCCCCTTGCAAGGGTGGGAGGTGTGGACCAGCAGTTCTGAGAAGCAGGGAGGATGTGGGAGAGCTTGTCATCTTGCTCCACACCGTCATGGAAACAAACTGCCTTCAGAGCAGAACGGTGTGCTGACTAGGGTAGGGGCTTGTTAAACAGACTGCCCCATATTCTACAAACAATGTATTTTTATTATTTACATACATGAATCTACCAGATGTAAAGTCAAGGGTTTTCTTGCTGTAGTATCAGTAAATGCTGACCTATAGCTTTTGTGAAAGCTGTGCCTCGTACGTGAAGTATTCCTGACTAAAATGAATTCCTGCACACGGGAGCTCACCACGTCAGTCGCTGTGATTGTAGCGAGCCGCTCCAGCAGCAAGTCATTGGAGAGGGCGGGCTCTGGGATCTCAAGCCCTCGAATCGCAGCTGCAACGCTGCCCGACGCGATCATGGAGGGCGGGCACATCCAGAACTTCAAATCTGGAAACGAGAACCCGTTACAATGTGGAGCCCCGAATGTGTTCAGAAAAGAAATCCACTTAACACGTTCTTTTTGTATTTCATATTTCAAATTTGACAGTAGTTAATGCATTGGTGCTGCACTGTACAATATAACAGGACACTGAAATGTAAAAACCCATGTAGATCTCCATAATGCAGAAAGTAACAGATCTGTAAGATAGGAATTTTGCCTACAAGTGACAGCCAAAAATGAAATGTTTCCTGTGAAAGTTGTTACAGCTTTAACGGCACTACTGCAGGAGGTATATTTACAGGAAAACTGCTCCAGATTCTTTTTCCACGTGTATCTCGTGAAGTACAGCAGACCAACTTGCCCATATTTACACAAATCATCTCTGAATGATTCTCACATCTCATACTGCTAAACAAGGCTGAAGTCAGGGTGAAGTGATTTTTCGTTTACTACTTGCAGGGGTTGGGGTCAGTTCCTATTTTTCAATTCCAATTTCTTTTTAAAATCAATTCCCATTCCTTCAAAGGAATTGATGTGCGAGACCTTTTTGCGATTTTTCAGGTGTTTTCATTTGGAGCACCAATTGACTAACACTGAGTTCAATTGAAATAATGCGTTGCCACTGTGAGAAGCTCATTTTAACAGAATACTGCTAATTGTAATCTTGATCAATGATGTGTTGGAATGGATTCAAAGGGAATAGGAATTGAAAAACAGGAACTGACTCCACCCCTGAGCACTGGCACGGGTAGTCGTTTTTGCATGTTTCATTTTTGTATGGCTTTAACTGCACTGTAACATGCATGGCTGTCCCTGCTTGGTTGTGGGGCGAGGCCCAGCTGCTGCAGTACCTATGGCACACATGGCAATGAAGACGTGGGCATGCTTGTGGACCAGGGCCAGGCTGGCGCTGGGCATGGGGGGCAGCCTCTGAAGAATGAGTTCCAGGAAGTCGCTAGCCACCACGGACGCCAGGTCCCACTTCAGCTTCCCAGCGACCACCAGCTCCCAGTCCTGTGAACAGAACCACAGCATTACATCCACTGGGACATGAAGGAATAGGCGCAACCCAGCACAAAGCACAGCATGCAGCTCGGCACAGCCGCTATCTAGTTACATGCAGTGCAGCAGGGTCCTCCAGGTTTCAAAGCAATTAACTGTCCTGATGGGAGGTTTGCAAGCCTCAATTCCAATAACGGCCTGCCAATTACATTCCAAGGACGCTTTAGAAAGGATTTTCTTTTTTTGAATCGCTGTCTAACTGGTAGCTACTACAAGGACCTAAGAACTTACATGAAAATCGGGTAGTTGTTTGCTTGTATGTGTTTTTACAGTAATTCAGGTCCATGCTATCCGGGCTGAGGATCAGATGCAGGATGGAAATCAGAACCCGTTGCACAGCAGTTTGATGCATTTCTGGTTTTGTTAGGAGTTTAATCAGACGCACCTGAGCTTGTTACCTACACACTGTGGCTAATCAAGCTCGTAGTAAAACCTGGAATGCGTGAATCTGTCATGCAACAGGAGTCTTATTTCCATCACTGGTCAGATGGTCTGGTTTTACTGTAGCTGGACCACTGGACAGAAATTGAGAGGAAGCAACAGGGACCCTGAGTTCTATAGAGCTGTATTTTAAATACATGCTTTTCTGCCAAATTAACAAAAAGCACAGCAAAGAAGCAAAGGATATTCAACAGAAGGACTCTGGAGATAATGTTGTCACTGTGTGCGTTTGGTGATATTCACAGCGCATTTACTGCAAGACAGCGCGGTCCCAGGAGCACCCTTACCAGCAGCTCGCGCACAGAGACCGCGCTGTCCGAGTAGATGGAGAGTTTCTCTGCGGTCAGGGGGACTGTCTCGCGGAGTTTGGAGGCCAGGAACATGCAGACGGTCCCCAGCAGCTGCAGGTGCTCCTTCCCCACAGGTGTGCAACACAGGTACCTATCCAGGTAATCCATGGCCACCGGAAACACCTCCTCCTCGCATTTCTGATCCTCACACACCTGAGGAGACACAGCGGTTGGAATTGCGGACAGCTTCCCCATGACATGCATTTACTTTGGAGCGGGGAGTTTGCACAGTGGAAAATATAGGCCACTGTAACTGACAATGCCTGGTTGAGGGATTACAGGAGCGCTTTTTTATAAATTGGCTAAACTTTTTTTTTTTTTCTCCCTGTTTTATTTGTGATGTATTTTAGGTTGGACAAAAGTAGTTCCTTAAGAAGAAGTTCTCATTTTCCCCTTTGATTTCCTTGAGGTGTGTAGGGATATGACGTCCTGCTTCTGGTGATAAACTCTGCTTGTTAAGGATTACAGCCAGTTGTTTATTTTTGCCAATCAGCTTGCATGCATTTCAAGCCACTGAAATACAATTAAATACGTTATTGCTGTCTGCAGGCCACCATAGTTTAGCAATGGCTCTTGTCTTATTTAAAAGCACATACTGCCCTTTCTAATTGGTAGATCCAGTATAATACAGGACTTTTCCACGTAGTCATCTCTAAAGAGCTCGCTTGGTACAATATTATAATATGTAATATTGCAAAACGGTGTTATATAAGTATTGTCATTTCACAATAAAAATAAAACTACATTCAACAACTACCTGTAGATGGCAGACTGACTTTTTTAATATCTAGTTTTACACATCGGACTTGATAACTATGAATTAAATATTAAACTGTATTAATATAAATTACTCATTTAAATCGAGCTGTAGTATATAAAAAATAAACACTGAAACGCTATGAAAAGTAACCGTTGATCAATTAAAAAGAAATATTGCATACATTACATATTCAAAACGGCATGTTTCTATTAAAGGTTAAGATTATGAGATTCAGCGGGTTTAAATCAAACACACTAACTGATTTAAATCTGCTAAACTTAAAACCAAAACTTGGATTTTTTGTTGTAAGTTTTACTATTCCACTAACTTCTAAATAATAATCTTTACAAAAAAAAAATGAAAATATATTTCAGGTTTTTAGTAACTGTAGCAAAATCCTTGTATTACTTTATTTACGACTGACCCCGGTCCAAAAATATATGAACAAATAACCTAGTTCCTGAATTGATCACAACATCCTACCTGTATCATCCACAGCGCTAGTAACCTCCGCATACCCGGCTGTATCTCTCGCTGGACGCTGCCGAAGCAGGCGGGCCGCCGCGGGAGCTTCTCTTCCAGGGAGAGAAGGTTCCGGAGGACCCGTTCGTCCTCGAGCAATGTCGGGTCCGATTTCGCACGGAGTACCGGCACAGTCCGGCTCCCCCCGGCGGGATGTCGCGGTTGACTGAAACAGCTGTCCTCTAAACACAGTAGCTCCATAACCATAAAACTGGGGATAGACACTGCAAAACTACTGCCGGGTTTAAAAAAAAAAAAAAAAGAAGTGGAGCTGTGTGTTCGGTGTGGCTCTCCCTGGTGCCCGGTTTTGGTGACACCTAGGCGGCAGTAACTGGGGGGCGAGGAGGGTGTCGGGCTGGTACTGCTGTGCTCCGGTGGGGGGGTTACGGGAACTGAGACACGGTCTCGACTCCAATCAAACCCCAAAAGCGTCTTTCTGCCGTGCCTGTACAGTACGTCCCCACAACAGCACTCACCAGCACCCTCATCAACTGTAACCCCGCTTCTGCAACCCAGAAACGCCAGCTATATATGCCCAGTGACGTTACCAACCTCCGCCAATGAGAGAACTCCCTAAGTCCATTTTTGTGAGGGGCATAGTTCTGAGCACAGACAGTATTGTATTTTTTTGGTTTTGTTTTGTTAATATCGTTTGATATGAATATTTGTATACATATAAACATTGAAATGCAATAAATAATAATAATAATAATAATAATAATAATAATAATAATAATAATAATAATACATTATTATATAACATTGGGAAATGCTAATTTATAAACAGGGTTGTGTTTTTTGTCAGAGTCACTAAAAAAACGTTGTTTACAAAACATAATTTCATAAGCGTAATGTCTCAAATAAAGTGTTGGCGGTTGGTTTGAAGGGCGAATTGTTGTTTCACGCATGGTTACAAACCATGGAAGAGGTTAGTGGTTTCAGTTTGACTATACCATTACACCAGTATTCGTTTCAGTTTCAAATCAGACGCTTCACCAAGGAACACCCGTGGTGCTCTTTTGAGGACGATTTCTACCTTATTTGTATCTGGATCATTGCATCCCTTTGTTTTATGTTTCACGTGCAAGCATTGTATTTTGTGCGGCGTTCCCTTTGTTACACAAACTTATAACCGGTTCCCTTGTGCAATAAGGGGTTGCTGCATTTAAAAAGATAACACAGCATTAGATAAATATAAATTCTATGCACAATAATTCATGCCGTGCAGCTTTGTTATCGTCTGCAGTATTTTTCCAGAGCTGTTAAAGCTGTCCTTTTAGATGTGTGCAAGAAAAGTCTGCAGATGTCAGGGTCGTTGGCAGGAGACTCTAACAGTATTTTGTGAGACACCTGGGAGGGGAGGATGTCTGCTTCGTCTGTGAATTGTACCTCTGCTATCTGCCCCATCTCACCCCACTGCACACAGAGACGGGGTCCGCTGTACCGGGCCTGCTGGAGAAACGAGCTGCATGTGAAGACAGCAGGGGAGCCAGCACAGCGTGTATGCTCTTCCTGTTGCTTCCACACACCTGCAGGTCTTCCGAGGGTGAACACATTGAAATGCACAGGCAGCCTTGCCTGCTCTTAGTGCTGCACTGTAATGAACCACTAACTGTATATTCCTATTCGTTCTTTGAGATCAGAAAAGGCAGCACTTTCAATTGTTCCAAACGTCTGCTTTATCAAAATACATTTGTATTGTATTGTATTGTATTGCCACATGGTATACTGTCTATATAAAGCAGCCATGAGGTCAATGACAGTGTAATTGTAATTATTCCATATCATTGATCAATTACAGTTCAATTACAATGTATCATTCGATCCTTATTCTTGTGTTTTCAACCACTTTTGGTGACCCCATTTGTTTGAAAAAAGTTCTCTGGCATGTTTCTGTATTAGTACCTGTGATTACTGCTGGGTTATTTAGAATAGACATGTTCATGTGTGGAGTTCTTTATGTTTCGTTTTAGTGTCATTGCAGTTTCAGTAAACAATTCTGCTGTCATTGTAATTCTAATAAGCCCAGGTCTGCTATGATTAAAGCAACTCATTCCACACACTCCCAGAGCAGGATTGGGACCCAGGCCTCCAGAAGAGCAAGGCTAGTGAATTCACCCCCTACACCACATAGCCCCCAGTATAATCTGCTTTCTGAAGGCTAAACTGTGAAGGAATGGAGTTAGAATATAATGTAGTTTTGTTATGAAGATGATGGACTGTAGGGCACAGTCAGGGGACTCATGGGAGTTTTTAAGAGGTAGTAATACACTGTACACCAGAAATACAGCTTCATAGGATCCTCAGAATGTGTGGAATGGAAGACGACTAAAGCTTGGTTTCCATTGGCTGAAATCCTGTTCTGGAATCAGCTCTTAGGAGCATTCAGCAGGGCTCCATGGATCACACCCTTACTCAGGCCTGCCTCCCTCTCCCAATCAATCACACGTCATTCATGTGTAAGAAAAGCAATATTCAAGACCAAAGACAGCCCTGAAGCGTTCTCGGGGTAGGGGCTGGCCCGCCCTTTCAGGAAAGGAAGTGGCTGTGAAACAGCGCGGCTCTATTGTTTCAGGTGAGGCTGCAAGCAGGAGCTCAGATCAGGAATTCCCCCTGATCAGCTGCTGAGTCAAGCACCATCTTTAACTCTATGTATGCAAATACATAACCACTCTCAGTGGTGATATATGTAGTTATACAAAAGAAACTTAAAAATAATTCTAGAACACAATTCTGCTACGACTACTACTGCTAATAATAATAATAATAATAATAATAATAATAATAATAATACTTTTGATTACATCTCAACACAGCCTAAAGGTCAAAGCAGAATTCTGAAGTACACTTTTATACCCTTTTATATACTTTTATTAACCTTTCCCCTTGCCAAAGGCTTTCGGGTGGGTGCAGCTTCCTATCCTTAGCAATGGTTCAAGCTGCATTAGCATGACCCAGCTCAACACGAGGCTCATCAGACAGACCATCAGGTAAGACCCGGCAATGCTGACAGTGATTGTGCAGAGCAGGTGTCCTATCCAATAGTGCCTCCCCGTAGGAGAGTGTCTATTTGCTAACTGCGCATGCGCACAACTTTGAAGACATGCGCACAGCGGAACAGGGGAGGCACTGTTGTAAAGTGTCTTTCGGGAAAATGAACGGACTGATCTTTAGATATGTGCTGCTTTTGCATTTTTTTAAAAATGTATATTCAGTTGAAAGTTTTTTTTTTCTTTAAAAAATAAATAAAAACAGACTACCTATAATTTATCTAATAGACCTCTGTCCACGCCGTGTCGAGAGTTATGCACAGACACAGCCTCACACACACACACACACTTAGGGCTTCTGGTTTTTGGTGCTTTCGTCCGACTTTTCGTCTCTCCTTTCCGAATTAATTTCACAATTAACGCATTTCTCCGTTTTAAATCAGAAACCAAAACGTATTAAACAGTGTTTAGGCACATTTTAAAAGGGGTGTAGTTAAACACGACGAAACCCAGAAGCCCTCAATATAGTATGAGGTTCAAGTAGATAAAGATGAGGGATAAGGAGATGCTATTCAGCGCTAACTCATCACGACATTGCTTGTTTATTTGTTTTAATTAAGTTTAAAAAAAAAAAAAAGACCTCTACTTCTAAGATATGTATTATATGATCAAACTAACAATATACAGTGTATAAGTCACGATCATACCTCCGGTTGCACTATCCTACAGGAGGCAGCATCAGATAGCATTGCCTATCATATAGTGCCTCCTTTTTATATCATACCTCCGGTAGCTCTGTCCTACTGGAGGAAACATCAGATAGCATTGTTGGTTACGACACCACACCAGCCGAGATTTTCTTTAGACTGATATAGAAACGCCTTCAGACTATTTTAAAAACTACATCCCCCAGCCTTCCTTGCGAGAGGGGTGCGTGTGCGTTGAAATTCACCAAGAAACCCAAGATGGCGGACCCTGCAGTCGTCGGGAGCGGGTCGTTTGTCCCCGGAATGGTAATCATTTACGTCTATACGCTTTCAGCTTGAGAAATGGATAAAAACACAATATATAAAGTTACTGTGGTTCCCGCTTCAGTGTAATTAGTCGGACTTATTTCAGTTGTAACACACCGGCCGTTGCTAGTCACGTCGGCTGTTGTTGATAAGGCTGTATCGTCCCACCCCCTGAGTACAGTGATTGGTGTAGAAGAGCAGTTGTAGCCATTGATTGGCTAACTTCTGTTCGAGGATAATTGATACACCAAGTATATTTACCAGAAATCGACATTTGTATTTTAATTTGACATGGTTCTTACTGCACGGTTTATAACGCTGTAACCTGAGATAATATCTACATCAGGGTTTTACTTCATTATATGAACGGAACTGGACACATGCTGTGAAACCTGCATTTATGCAGTGACCAAACGTAACTAAACTCGTAAGGCAGATAGATAGATAGGGTTTCTAATTGGTAAATACTGTCTCTCACTTTATGCAAGAGTTTGGAAATTACATCCTTTATTAAAAATGTGTTACTCACCAGTATCCAGTGCTAATAAATTCAAGTCTCTCATTTGCAGTTACTAAGGTACACACAAAAAGTGTTTTAAAAAACCCAAGAAAGTCCTTGTATAGCAAGTTTAGCCATTCCAGGTTTTATTTTGAGTTTAGTAAATCAGAGGCCATCATCATCATCATCATCCAGATTATATGTTTATTAGTTAAATTTAGTAGCCAAAACACACTTGTCTACTTGACTCGCAGCTGGTTTCACAAACCCAGATTAGCAAGAATTTAATTTCTGTATACTCATTAAAGGAGTGTTTTTTTTTAATTAACTTAATTTTGCTGCCTTCAGCTCGACAAAAAAAAGTAATTGAGGACTGAAAGGGTTAAGTGTTTTACACTAATGGTGTTCGTGGCTCCTGTGTTCCCCAGCGAGTATCAGGCAGTAAGGCCCCCTCCAACCCTGCAGAGAATTACTACCTGGCTCGCCGGCGCACCCTGCAGGTGGTGGTGAGCTCCCTGCTGACAGAGGCCGGGTTCGAGTCTGCAGAGAAGGCAGCTGTGGAGTCTCTGACAGAGATGATTCAGAGCTGTAAGTGACTGCAGAGAGAGTGTTTAACTGGGTTCTTTCCTCTTTAGTTATTTTAAAAAGCGCATCTTAAATGTCCTTTTCATTTCTTATTTCCACTCGCGTTCAGGGTTGGGGTCAATTCCTGTTTTTCAATTCCAATTTCATTTTAAAATCAATTCCCAATTCCTTCCCAACAGTTTAAATAATGTGTTTTCACTGTGAGAAGCTCATTTTATCAGAATACTGCTGATTGCAATTTTCATCAATGATGTGTTGGAATTGATTAAGAGGGAACGGGAATTGATTTTAAAAAGGAATTGAAAATGGAAATGACCCCAGCCCTGCTCACCTTTCTATTTTAAGAAGTTTGGAATCGTTCTGAGTGCTTCCGGGTCCTTTTGAACCAGTATTTCGTTTTCATTTTTTCTCTAAACCCTTTACCTGGCTTTGAGCTTGTCTGCAGGATTCGTGAATGCTCACATTGCTTTGAGTTTGTCTGCAGGATTCGTGAATGCTCACATTGCTTTGAGCTTGTCTGCAGGATTCGTGAATGCTCACATTGCTTTGAGCTTGTCTGCAGGATTCGTGAATGCTCACATTGCTTTGAGCTTGTCTGCAGGATTCGTGAATGCTCACATTGCTTTGAGCTTGTCTGCAGGATTCGTGAATGCTCACATTGCTTTGAGCTTGTCTGCAGGATTCGTGAATGCTCACATTGCTTTGAGTTTGTCTGCAGGATTCGTGAATGCTCACATTGCTTTGAGTTTGTCTGCAGGATTCGTGAATGCTCACATTGCTTTGAGCTTGTCTGCAGGATTTGTGAATGCTCACATTGCTTTGAGCTTGTCTGCAGGATTCGTGAATGCTTTGTTGTCCCTATTTTTGAATTTACCGCCTGTTCCCTTTGTCTGCAGATATCTCGGAGGTGGGGCGCTGTGCCAAGAGTTACTGTGAGCACACGGCCCGGACGCAGCCCACGCTGTCCGATGTGGTGGTCACACTGGTGGAAATGGGTGAGTCACTGGGGGGGACTTCTCTCAGGTACATTCTTAAATATATATTTTCTTTTCTGCAGCGTTTCCTCGTTGATGACCTTTTTTTTATTTTCCTATACGAGTCAAAATTTGAAATCTGTAGTTGATGAACAGATGTAAACGTTTACTATCATCTGTCCGATCGGGCACATTTCTTATTTTCTCTCTCTCCTTCTCATGCAGGTTTCAATGTGGATACCCTCCCTTTTTACGCAAAGCGGTCACAGAGGATGGTAATCACGGCACGTAAGTGACACTGTCACACAGGATCATCCACACCTTCAAACACTCAAGAAGGCTTCAGTAAAACTACCTGTAGAACAGCAATGTTCCTGGGATACTTCAGTTCACCTTAAGCAGTAGTTAATAAGTACAATATCTGTTTTTGTGGTTTATAATAGGTTAATAAGTCCAGTGCAGGCTGTTTCCTTATTATAACACACAGATAGAAGTAAGACTCCTATTGCATAGCAGTTTCTCTCATTCCAGGTCTTGCTACATACTTAATTTGCCACAGTTTGTGTAGGTAACAAGGTGGGTCTCATTAAACTCATAGTAAAACCAGGATTGGATCAAACTGCTCTGCAATGTGCTACAGGTAATAAGACCCCACCTTGGCATTACGTGTTGGGGTTAGATTGGCGCTTATTTCCTGTGACACAGTCTGGCTGGGGAGAGCCAAGTACAGTAGAGTCTCAAAGTTACGACTCCCACGCTTAAAAACTGACCACTCAACCAAACCCCCCACTTGAAAGTGGAAATTGGAGGTTGCTGGCTACTGTAAAAGACATGAAGATCCAACGCTGTGAATTAACTGTTGAAGCACGGTTCTAGTTTGTTTTTTGTTTTGTTATTAGTATTCTTAGGTCTCTAGATGTAGCAATGGTATTAATACGTTACATATGCATTAAATCGTCTGGCATGAAGATCATACCAGACATTTCAGACTTATGAACTCCCTCCATTCCCGATGGGTTTGTAACTCTGGGGGTTCCACTGTACTTTCATCAAGGAAGACTGGGCTTCAGCATTCTGGAAAAGAAAAACGCTACCAGGTAAACAAGGCTTTAGATGTCGTTGATTGTTTCCTCAGCTCCAGTGACAAACCCTCCGATAGCCCCTAAAGCTCTGACCGCGGGACAGAAGCGCCTGCACCCCTCCCACATTCCCAGCCACCTCCCGGAGTTCCCCGACCCGCACACCTACATCAAGACTCCGGTAAGGAATTGGAAAGAGAAAGCACTGGCCAGCATGGAGCCAGTGGGATACTGCAGGGCGTTTATTTAGATGAAATCGCTGTCTAACCAAAAATGAAAAAATACAAAAAAAGTAAGGAATTGCTGTGAATGTTTCATGACTTCGGTCTTTCAATGGCACTGTGTACAGTGTTGAACTTAGCACTTGTATCTGTTTTTCTGAAAATATATTTTGACGGTACAAAATAAGCAAAGTTAATCTGAAAATGCGGGATGTGAGATTTCTCCAGAACACCACTCACATTGTATAGCTTTAGATTGAGGCCAGTAGCTGCTGGCTGCAGCTGATTTGCTGTCCTGTCTCTGTCCCTGCGCACGCAGACGTTCCGTGAGCCCATCTCCGATTACCAGGTCGTGCGCGAGAAAGCAGCGTCGCAGCGCAGGGACGTGGAGCGCGCTCTCACCCGCTTCATGGCCAAGACCGGAGAAACACAGAGCCTGTTCAACGATGACATCACCACCTTCCCACGTGAGGAATGGAGCAGCGCATGGGAGGGGTGGGGTGGGAATGGTGCTGTAGACAATGAAGAGCTCCTGCTTTTATATCCCCTTCAGTCACTGTGTGTATAATTGTAACATGTTAAGTTACCTATCTGTGTCACACAAACTAAAAATTATAAGAATACCAGGCCATGAATATCCAGGGCTGGTATTCTTATAATTCTTATAAAATCCAAGACTCTCATTGCACACCACTCCAGGTTTTCCTATGAGTTTAATAAGACACACCTCAGCTTATTACCTATACACTGTGTTAAGCACATAATAACCTGGAATGGGTGAAACTACTGTGTCTTATTTCCATCCCCGAGGCAGCGTGTCTGTGGCAGTGCTGTGACGTGTCTCTGCTTCGTCCCGCAGTGATTGCGTCTCAACCCTGTACCATCCCCTACCTGAACGCCCTGCTCCCCTCCGAGCTGGAGCTGCAGCAGCTGGAGGAGACGGACTCCTCCGAGCAGGACGACCAGACGGACACAGAGAACACCTCAGTGAACATCAGCAACGTGAGTGATCGGAGCCGGCAGAGCTTTGTGGCTGAAACCTGAGCCGCGCTGATGAATCGGGAGTTCTTAGAGCCAACAAACATATATACAGTGCTCCCTCGCTATAAGGCTCTCGGTCATAACGCGCCTTGGATATAATGCTCCGACAGCATGTCCCTCAACCCTGTCTCCCTCCTTCTTCCAGGACGAATCGGGTGCAGACAAGGAGAACTCTGGGCTGCCACAAGGGGGCGCCCTGCCAGCCGGTAAAGCCAGTGAGGAGAACCTGATTGACAACCCGTACCTGAGACCCGTGAAGAAACCCAAAGTGCGCAGGAAGAAGTGACAGAAGAGCCGGCACCGAACCTGCAGGGAGGAGTAGGGGCTCAGACCGGGGCTCGTCCGGTCAAGGTGTTGATGCTGAATCACTGGGATCCATTGAGATCGATTCAGATCAATCAGCTTCCAGGAAGCGGACAATGGCCTCCTCCCGCTCGTTAATGTTCTTCTGTTTTTACTCGCGCTGGAGAACGCCTGTCATAGTGTTTGTGTCCCCCTGCCTTTTCCAGTGAGCGGGCTCCCTAACAGACCTGGGGCCAAGTATAATTACAATTGCAGCAAAAGTGTTTGAAATTACAATTACACTGCTATTCAATTACAATTACAATTACAGTTACACTAACATAAACAGCTCCACACATTAACAAGCTTACTCTGTTTGTTCTAAATAACCCAGCAATACATACAGGTACAAATACAGAAACATACAATATAACTTTGGGGAGTCAGTCCCGTACCCACGCAGGTTTACATTTGGGTATAGGAAACCCATTGCTTATGAAAATGAATAGTCAGTTGGGGTAACAAAGCTAAATAAAATAGGGGGATAAAAAGGATTGTTCTGAATATTTTTCTTCTGCTTTGAAGCACTCCTGCTGTGTTCTGCCATGTCTGATCCTAATAGTTTCTGTACATTTTGCATTGTATACATATATTTGTATTTTTTTGTAAGTTTATTTTCTGACCCCTTTAGGAAAATGAAATTATGTAATTAAATTTAAAGGTAGAATCCCAGAAACGTATTTTATCTCTTGCAATGTTTTAAAATATATTTATTGAACAGCAAGCATATCTCTATGTATAACAGAGTACTGTGATGAGGTAGAAGCTGAGTAGTAATGCCATGGTTTCTGGTGAGGATTCAGGTCTGTGAAGTGATGCATTACAGGATGTGCCCCAGCACTGTGCAGTAGCAGCGTCTCCCTCTCTGTGATAGTCTCCAGCAGCATCGCTCAGTTGAAGTACAAGCTGAGGTAAGCAATCCTATTGCGTTGTTTTTGGAATTCCTTGTCGGTGAGAAGCTAAAAAAAAAATATGCATATATATTTTGTAATGCAGATGTGTGTTTTTTCCAAAGTTTTAGCAAGGCATCTTCTCAAACACACAGTTCACACAAACTTAACATTTCTAAAACCGTAAATAAAATACCACGGGCGATGGGGATGTTAAAGATCCCTAAATTTTATACATCTAATCTGTTGTATTTTTAAAAAATGAATAAAAAAATTGGTATATCCTTTAATTAAAGTTAAAAATGAAAAACACTTCACAAACAAGAGGGTCTAGTGGTAATGCTGCAATTTCCATTAAGAAGTAAGAACATTGATTTGAATGCCTTGGCCATCACTCCCTATGTTTTGTAGATGGACTGAAAGAGTAAAGTTGCTGACAGACATGGCATATTGGGGTTTTTTTCTGTGATTTTCTTTATTGCTTTTATTCAAGCTTGCAATTCAACAGCTGAAATCACTCCATATCCAGAGTCCAATCAACTGTCTCTCTAATTAGGTGATTAAGTGCATCTGCTTCAGTCATAGTCACTCAAGCATGTCATGGTCATGGATGACTGATCGAGTGATTAAAAAGAAACCAAAAACATTTTGTCAATGTCCATCATTTATATACCTTATTTTTTTCCGAAAATAAACATGTTATAATACTGATGTTTCTTTTGATACTCGGTATATATATTTTATACATGATCGTTTTTTTATTCAGATTTAATGTCTTGTTCAGTGGCTACCTCTGATCATTTTTAGTGTATTTCTCTTTGCTGTCTTTTTGCTTCGCTCGTGGTCCAGACACAGCAAAGCGTTCGGGAGAATCCCACTCTCAGTATGATCGCAGGCAGCCACCGAACACTTCTAGCGCAGCAGGCTGTCTGTGAAGGGCGACCCACCTCGGTCTTCATCGTTCTCTTCTCCAGGGAGGGAACCAGCCGCCACTCAGGGGCTCCAAACCTCATTGGCCAGGTCACTTTCCGGTTTCTATGAATGTTGTGATCGTACATCCCTGGACTGGATCAATCACAAAAGAACAAGAAGAACAGAGAAGATCTCTAACATCTGACAGTGCTTAGGAAGCGTGCCTCATAGACCCTGGACACAGAGAGGGTTACAGTGGACTATATAGAGCAGTGCAAGGAGCCTTACCCTGGAGTGGGGCACTCGAGGGGGCTGTGGCGCAGGAACCTCGCTGTGCTGGAGCAGAAGGGGGCAGGGTACAGGGGGAAGATGCGCTCATGGCACCACTCTGCCTGGTACTCCGCTGGCGAGGGAGTCTCTGTCTGCACAAAGGACAGCAAGCAGGGAACACTCAATTATGCGTTTCTCTACTATTCTGAATACTGAATTACAGTACTGTCTGATTCTTTCTGCTCTCCTGTGCATCTTACATTTCTTTATGATCCTGTGAATGGGATTCATGCATGCTTCTCAATAGGGGGTCTAATAAAATGTAAAGAAATATATATATAAAAATTAACAAATAATTATCTTTAGTCTAAGTTAAGTGCTGATTACACTTTCCAAGTGAAAAGAGGCTAAAAGGAAGCAGGAAACTGATGGGTGGTAAATCTATATCTGAAAGATGTAACTGAATAGAAAAAATACAACCAAAAATGTGCTTCAATTGGAATGCAGTCCAATAATTTGAGCAGTGCTTGCAGGTGTTTTGGGGGCCACTGTACCTGTGCAGTAGAGGGTAGGAAGCGGCCCGTGGTCCGAGCCCCCATAGTGTACCCCTTCCTGCTCTCGGGCCTCTTCTCCAGCTGATACGAGAAACTGCTCACCTTTGGGAGAACACAGAGATAGAAGTGAGCAAGGGGTGAGCCACAGCTCCAGTCCATTCCAGATTGTAGAGGTTTGCATGAATTCAGGAGCTGCTTCAACAGAGGTTTCCAATGTTTTAACTTATGGTTCGAAAGCAAATGGTCGGAGCCCCCCTGATCTACAGCAAAGGCCACTGCACCTCAATAACACAGCTTCCCCCCTTGCACCTAGATTACATCTACAAAACAATCACTCTACACCCTGTCTAATCACTGCACCTCAATAACACAGCTTCCCCCCTTGCACCTAGATTACATCTACAAAACAATCACTCTACACCCTGTCTAATCACTGCACCTCAATAACACAGCTTCCCCCCTTGCACCTAGATTACATCTACAAAACAATCACTCTACACCCTGTCTAATCACTGCACCTCAATAACACAGCTTCCCCCCTTGCACCTAGATTACATCTACAAAACAATCACTCTACACCCTGTCTAATCACTGCACCTCAATAACACAGCTTCCCCCCTTGCACCTAGATTACATCTACAAAACAATCACTCTACACCCTGTCTAATCACTGCACCTCAATAACACAGCTTCCCCCCTTGCACCTAGATTACATCTACAAAACAATCACTCTACACCCTGTCTAATCACTGCACCTCAATAACACAGCGTCCCCCCTTGCACCTAGATTACATCTACAAAACAATCACTCTACACCCTGTCTAATCACTGCACCTCAATAACACAGCTTCCCCCCTTGCACCTAGATTACATCTACAAAACAATCACTACACCCTGTCTAATCACTGCACCTCAATAACACAGCGTCCCCCCTTGCACCTAGATTACATCTACAAAACAATCACTCTACACCCTGTCTAATCACTGCACCTCAATAACACAGCTTCCCCCCTTGCACCTAGATTACATCTACAAAACAATCACTCTACACCCTGTCTAATCACTGCACCTCAATAACACAGCTTCCCCCCTTGCACCTAGATTACATCTACAAAACAATCACTCTACACCCTGTCTAATCACTGCACCTCAATAACACAGCTTCCCCCCTTGCACCTAGATTACATCTACAAAACAATCACTCTACACCCTGTCTAATCACTGCACCTCAATAACACAGCTTCCCCCCTTGCACCTAGATTACATCTACAAAACAATCACTACACCCTGTCTAATCACTGCACCTCAATAACACAGCTTCCCCCCTTGCACCTAGATTACATCTACAAAACAATCACTCTACACCCTGTCTAATCACTGCACCTCAATAACACAGCTTCCCCCCTTGCACCTAGATTACATCTACAAAACAATCACTACACCCTGTCTAATCACTGCACCTCAATAACACAGCTTCCCCCTTGCACCTAGATTACATCTACAAAACAATCACTCTACACCCTGTCTAATCACTGCACCTCAATAACACAGCTTCCCCCTTGCACCTAGATTACATCTACAAAACAATCACTCTACACCCTGTCTAATCACTGCACCTCAATAACACAGCTTCCCCCCTTGCACCTAGATTACATCTACAAAACAATCACTCTACACCCTGTCTAATCACTGCACCTCAATAACACAGCTTCCCCCCTTGCACCTAGATTACATCTACAAAACAATCACTCTACACCCTGTCTAATCACTGCACCTCAATAACACAGCTTCCCCCCTTGCACCTAGATTACATCTACAAAACAATCACTCTACACCCTGTCTAATCACTGCACCTCAATAACACAGCTTCCCCCCTTGCACCTAGATTACATCTACAAAACAATCACTCTACACCCTGTCTAATCACTGCACCTCAATAACACAGCTTCCCCCCTTGCACCTAGATTACATCTACAAAACAATCACTCTACACCCTGTCTAATCACTGCACCTCAATAACACAGCTTCCCCTCTTGCACCTAGATTACATCTACAAAACAATCACTCTACACCCTGTCTAATCACTGCACCTCAATAACACAGCTTCCCCCCTTGCACCTAGATTACATCTACAAAACAATCACTCTACACCCTGTCTAATCACTGCACCTCAATAACACAGCTTCCCCCCTTGCACCTAGATTACATCTACAAAACAATCACTCTACACCCTGTCTAATCACTGCACCTCAATAACACAGCTTCCCCCTTGCACCTAGATTACATCTACAAAACAATCACTCTACACCCTGTCTAATCACTGCACCTCAATAACACAGCTTCCCCTCTTGCACCTTGATTACATCTACAAAACAATCACTCTACACCAGCACTCGGGCGCCCCTGTCTAATCACTGCACCTCAATAACACAGCTTCCCCCCTTGCACCTTGATTACATCTACAAAACAATCACTCTACACCAGCACTCGGGCGCCCCTGTCTAATCACTGCACCTCAATAACACAGCTTCCCCCCTTGCACCTTGATTACATCTACAAAACAATCACTCTACACCAGCACTCGGGCGCCCCCTGTCTAATCACTGCACCCCGATACTCGCAGTTCATCCCACTGACACCTGCTCTGCTCCAGCCCCCGTGTCTGCCCCCCTGGAGACTCACAGTGTGGTTGTTGTAGCAGCCTGGCCCCAGGTGAGGTCTCTCCCGAAGAGAGGGCACCTCGACCCCTAGTCTGTCTGGGGCGCAGTGGTGGGGCAGCAGCTTCCTCTCCTGGGTGCTTCCAAAGGACACTCTATTCACTGAAAACGAGGGACAAACAGGAAAACCAACAGACTGGAATAAGCCATCACCCCTGGGAGCACAGCTGATACAGGGACTAGATGTGACACAAGCGATGACGTCACCGCACTGGACTGCAAATCAATCGACATCACAATGGTGGGACAAAATGACATCATCACATTTTTTTTTTGTCTGGATTTTAATGACGCACTATGCATTCGCTTTGAGATTCCATGATAGGTCATATTGCTTAGCAAATTCAGGGTTGTATTTTCAGTAGAAAAAAAAAACTAAATAACTGATCCTTGTATTTATGGATTCGTTTTCATTTTCACGATATAACTCGGGGTAAATCTATCACTTTTACAGGAGAGTCCTGCAGGACTGAACGTCACGGCAAAACTAGCACATGAAACGATACATAGAATAGATTTACATGAAATAATACAATACTCATTAGAAAACATATTTAAAAATAAAACAACAGGCAAAACAGAATAGCAAGAAGTGATTTAAAATGACTTTTAAAAATACCAGCGATTCACAGAATATTTTCCATTTAACTACTATAACAGTACCCATTAAAAACTCAATACAGATTGCTCCATTTGGTGTGCTTCGGTTGAATCTCGTTTTATTTTTATTTTTTTAATAAAATAGTTTTCGTTTGTTAAACTGGGTTAAAAAAAAAACCCCAAAAAACTCACTTGTCTCTGAAGCCATGCTGCCTCCAAGTGAAATGTTTACACCTGGTTACTATGACAATGGCCCATTGTGAGAAACGGGTGACGTAATAAAGCACTTTGCCGCAGAGCGTTCTGGGATAGGTCGTCCATGTAAAATATGAAATGAGTCGATCAGTTGAAATTCTATTGTATAAAAGCCGGGTATTTACCATGACGTTTAAATTTCGCTTAACAGCCTAGTTAATTTTAGAGCGTGTTTATGATTTTAAAGACGCATGTTCATGGAACAAGCAAGGAGAATAAATAGCATCGAAACGACACAGGGTGTCGCTGTTGCACCTCTATTTTGCAGTGCAGTCTGCCAGGTATATGAATGACTGCCCAGCATGACAGAACCTCCCATTAACAAAGTGGAGCGAGGGGAACGTTTGCTCTTTTAATCAGTGTTGTTAAACCCCAAGCAAATTTTAAAAAATGCAGCTCCAGGTAGATTTAAGGATTAAAACTCTGCGGTGGTTGTTTCCTGTTTTCGTGGGGGTGGGGTAATTACCGGTAAATGCCGAACAAACAAACCGAAGAGCAAGATAAGGGCCTGTATTTTCCAGTGTTGGCCAGTTGCCCTCTCCAGAGCAGTGTGTGAAGTGGCCAATTTGCCAACAGTGAAAAATCACGACCAGGAAGTGTTTGTTTTTAAAAGGGGAATTTCTAACGCGACAAGGAAACGAAACCCACGCCAGCAAAGGCGATCAGCCGTCGTGTAGCTTATTACCACAAGCTTGAATATACTGAGCATATACCCGCATGACTTTCAATACAGGTCCATTGACTGTAACACTGTTAGTGTTTGTTAGAGCGTATTTGCTTCTGTTTTTAATAGTATTTGGACCAATATTCTCGTGTTTGTTCCAAATTCAAAATACAAACTCAAACCTTAAAGAAAGTTTATAAACTAAAGAAGCTGGAGCACGAGTTACAGCAACTTGTTCAAAATAAACAGCGCGCTGACGAGTCAATAAAACCGTCTCGTCCTGGGACTAAACATCCGATTCACGGAGATGCTCAATGCCTGATTACTGCCGTTTAATGATCTAATTAGTATCGGCTTCCCCAAAAAACAACCGAATTCACCTTCAGAGCTAGATCAAAGGCGGCCGACAATAACTTAATAAGCGAAGAAGGCCAGCCACAAAACACATCTCAACTGCCCGCAGAGCGATGCACTGTTACCATGGCTACTGTACCCTAGCTATAGTAGCGTTCTGTACATCCCAATGAAGCATATATATATATATATATATATATATATATATATATATATATATATATATATATATATATATACACACACATATTTACAGCAAAATAAATAAATACAAATAACATAGTATAGTTACATGTTTTATGATGTATTTTCAGGTTTAGTTATATAAGGTGCTATGGTTCTAATATAAATCGGTATTTAGTGAAGTAAGCACTGGTTTGATCAATACGTGTGTATAGCGCATGTACAGAGTAATTAATAAAACAAACCCTATGGTATTGTATAATCTCACACCGGCACTCGTTACTTCAAAGACACCGGTTTTGTTCTGTTGACCACAGGACACAGCTCCCTCGGGGTTAGTGTTAGTTCTGGTGTATTGGGTAACATGTTGTATGTTGTATAACACTTTTATTAAGATCAGAGGGGGGCAGTCGCTAATTTGAGTGTTGTGTATTGCGCCCCATTAGGCGTAGATTGTTATTTTGTAACAGGGGGGTTCCAGCGGGCCAGGCGGTCCTGTCTTCACAGAAACCAATCCGGCTTCTTGCGTCACAATGCGCGTTGTAAGGCAATGGCTATATAGAACCCCAAATAAACCAGAGAACCCCAACGGTTCTGAACAGAACGCCCACGGGAAACCCCGTTCGAAGGCATTGTTTGTAGAAACGTTTGTCTTCTTTTAAGCAGGTGATTGAGGGTTTTAAGTTGAGGGTGGTCTTTTTTTTTAAATGGCAATTTCCTGTTGCAGGCTAACCTGACTTACTTGGCTCAAATCCCCCCAAATCTATATTCCATTCCTAAAGTGTTACCCCTTTCACTGGGACAATAGAGCCAGCCACTGGGAGTTTGATTTCATGAAAACATGTTACCTGTCAAGACACACACACACACACACACCTTTTAATATCATTGCCATTCTGCAGCTACAGTGTTACATCAGCAGGCATGATAAAGACTGACAATCCCTAACCTCAATCAAGTCCAGGCACTTACAGACAGGAAATATATCATCTAGTTCCTGGAAAACATGTGACAAAATCTTAGCAACACCTGTGGAAATACCTTTATACCTAAATAACATTTTGATAACATGCAAATAGATTCTTATTGCTAAGTCTGTCTGATTCCTGTCCTTAGGGTTCTGGTCATAATGAGACACATTGGAATTGTAATCATTATATGTTCAGTCTTTTGGGTGGTCGCTGGTAATCTCCAGCATTGTGTGAATGCATTTGTTTGGTTGCAGGCTCGGTTGGGTCATTTTAATATTTCTTTGCCCTTTTCCTAATCTTTGGATCGCTACTGATTGGGAATTCACACGTTCCGATTCTGATTCTGTGTGTTAAAGAGAACCCTTTACAAAGCCACTGTCTGCTAATCTTTCCTGTCATTTTATGTCAGGTCAGAGGAAAGATCTTTTTGCCAGTTAAACATCAAAGGAACTGTGAGTGAGTGTCTGTGTGTGACTGTGTCTGTGTGTGTGAGTGTGGCTGTGTGTGTGAGTGTGTCTATGTGTGTGTGTCTCTGTGTGTGTGTGGCTGTGTGTCTGTGTGTGTGTGTATGAGAGTGTGTCTGTGTGTGGCTGTCTGTCTTGTATTCACACATTCACTTCCAGTCACACTGTGGTTCATGATGATAATGAAGTGTTGTTTTTGAGAGATCAGGTAGGGTGGTTGTGGAGGCAGTGAGCACTGTGTGATCTCAGGGTGACTCACTGGGTGTGCTGCAGACCCTTCCTTCAGTCCCCCAGCTGGACGGGGTTCCTCAGGGGAACACAATGGATGCTGTGTTATATCTGGAGTATGCTTGTGCAGTATAGAACATATTTATATGGATGCATGGGAAAGTGCATGTGTTACAGAAAAGTGTTACAATATAAACAGAATATATACACTGCTGTGCAAAAGTCTTAGACATGCTGCATTGTTCTACTCTGATGCATTATGAGCTTCAACAATTTACTCAAAGCCTCCACTAGTGTTTTCTACTATTATAACAACCTTGACTTGCATAAAGAAGGAAAAACAGTGAGTGAAATAGCTTGCATCACTTGATTTTCAAGGTGTGGTATCTTAAGCATAATCAACAAGCACAGAGAAACATCATCTGTAATTGACAAACCCATGGCTGGAAGACCCAAAAAGCTGTCTAACAAGGATGTTTTGTTAGGGAGTGTTTTAAACAGAAACCCCTCTGTAGAAATTATTTCCAGAGAATTGTAATTAATTAGTTGTAAAAAGTCATTAGTTGCAGATAGACATTCTCCAGGAAACTTATTTAACTTCATCAAAACAGCACTTAAAAGTTTTGAGAAAAAAAAACCAAAAAATAAAACAAAAAAGAATGAGCCTGGACTCTATTAAGAGAGACCTTATACAACTTAGACAACTTCTAGCTTTAAAAAATGTTAACAAAAACTTTTTAAAACTCTATTTAAATAAAGTGTGTGTTTTTTTCGACTCAGAATTTGCATGTTTTAAAGTTGCTGGGTTTTATTCGACAAAGAGAAGGAGATATGGTCCCTTTTATTAGGTAAGTAAACAATATTTAATCGAAAGCTTTCAAGACCTCAAAGGTCGCTTCTCAAGAAGTGAGTCTTGAAACCATTCCATTAATTATTGTTTATATAGTCCAATAAAAGCGATCACGTGTCCTTCTCTCTGTCGATCACCTCTGGACTGATACGGCTACCATTTCATCTATCAACGACAATGGATTTTGTTATTAATAGCAAATATTATATTTTTCTTACTTCTCAATTTCAGAAGCACGAAAGACATCAAATAAAATGGAAATCAATACCGTCACTCATAATCAACACGTTTGGTCAAATTAGCTGTGGGGGACGGGGAGGTGTAAAACAAGGGGTTTCACAAACACCGCCCACTACGCATAAGCCACGCCCATACTAAACATAAACCAATAAGAGCAAGCTCTGCCATGCTGGTGTTGAATTATGCATGAAGTGGGCTGAGAAACCAGCTGCTCCATAAAGTGTGTGAAAGTGGTGGAGAGTACATGTTACTGAGTTTATAAGGCGATGCAGGTCAGGATGCTGTAATTTTTCTTAGGTATTTTAGTTGTACTCAAGCATTCGCGTTTTTATTTGATCTGCATATACAGTTGCATCTGTAATGGAACGGTGCTATTTCAAACAAAGCAGTCACTCCATGGCTCACCTCGCCTCTTTCCCGGCTGGGAGTGCGCTGACAGCCGGCCATTCCACAGTGCAGTCTTCGGTCAAGACTCGGCATGCGGTGAAGAGGCATCACCACAAACACAACATCAAACACAGATACGAGTTTCTGGAGACTCTGGGCAAAGGGACTTACGGGAAAGTCAAAAAAGCAGTGGAGAGATCCGGGAGAGTGGTAAGGGAGAAGATATATATATTACTTTAAGAAGGACCTTCTATTGCACGTTGGATAGTGACAACTGCAGTACTGTATACTTCTATGTTAATTTAAATCCAGTTTGCGTTAAGGTTAAGTAGATGTATGTGCATTTTTCTAATAGCCTATATGTTTTGTATTTGTTACTACAATACAACAATTTACGGTTACGGTTCAGCTGTTTTCTTTTTGGCTGCACCGGGTGTTTACACTCCTGCAAAATACCCATTGAGTAGCCGACTACTAATGCACTGCACAGTCTTTATAAAGTTGCAGTGTGTTCTTTCAAATCTAATTTAACGTGTTAATGTACTAGGGATGAAAATAAGACTCCGAGTGCACCGCTAATTAGGCCCACCTTTTGGTTTGACCAATTTGTCCAGGTGTTACAAATTAAGCTCGTAAAAACTTCTGTGGAGGGCTATGTTCAACTTCGGCATTATATATATATATATATATATATATATATATATATATATACACAAAAACACGCTTTTAAATTAGCAATACAATACTAGCACACTAAGAACAAACATTTGATATTTTATTTATTATTATTATTATTATTAATAATAATAATAATAATAATAATAATAATAATAAGACACGTTGAGGACTCGTTCCTCTTACTTTTTCCATAGCTTTGTTTTTATGTTGTGCGTCTGTTTTGTTTCACTTAACCCCGTGAGTGCTTTCTGAGAGTCCAGCCTCCTGGGCTTGCTCTTTGGCAATGCTTAATCCGTTTCTCTAGGGCTGAGTGCACATAAAAGGGAGTTATCACCGGTTGAGTTTATTGATCGATTTCCCCTATTTAGTTTCGTTATCAGCGACGCGTAAAAACAACACATCTGAACTCTGCTGTGATTGCAATATTCACCGCTTGCCAACGTTTTTCTGCAATAAACATCTTGGCTCATCTCGAAAAACTGGTTCCTTAAAGTGCAATGGCCTTCTGAGAAGTGAAAGGCAAGCGACTTTTCTGAAAACAATGGCTGAATGAGTCACTGGGTAAATAGTGATGTTGAGCAACTGCAGCTAAATGTAATCGCGCTTCAGTCATTGCGTAGCTTTCTTTAAAAAACGACCCATCCCAGAGAACTGGAATCCATGCGCTGCATCTATTCTGACGTCTTAATGTGGATGTATTCAGAGCTGTAAGACGTGGGGTTGTATGGGCTGTTGAGACAGTATTTATATAGGTACACTTGCGGACCCCAGGGGGCTGTGTTACAGATTTTATTTTGGGGGGGGGGGGAGTACTTCTAGAAATGTGTTTGTCTGGATCCTGAAATTAGTTTCTTGTGATCACAACAAGACCGGTTGAAATATCAACAGTCCCCAGGGCTTCATGTCCTGCCCTCCTCTGGGCTGAGCTCCTATAATTGGTTACCATGCACTGTGGAAGATGTGTTTGCTTTGACTGTGGTATCCAGTCATTTGTTAGTCAAATATGTGTTTTTGTCAGTGATGTGATCCTTAACTTTGACTGCTGTGTGTTGTGCCCCCACCAATCTCCCAGGGCTCTAGGCTGCTCAGGTTCATTGAGGTCAGGGGGCTTCTGTGTAGATCTGTGCTCTGTGCAGACCTGCGCTCTCCGAGTGCTCTGTGCAGAGCTGTGCTCTGAGTGTTTGACGTTGAGGGTGGGAGAGACACACAGGTATATGCAGTGTTGTTTGTTAAAGTCATAAATACTCTGAGTCCCACTGCACAAAGCATCAGGGCTCTGTTCTAATGATCACAATGGAAATAGAAGGGTTTGTACTGGTAGTTCTTAGGTCTTCAGTAAACCCTTTTTTTTTTTTTTTTTTTTTAAATCTGTAAATGTGTTGGGTGTCAGGTTTCCATTTGTGTGCTGGTGTAATCTCCTGGCTAAACCCTTCACATATATGCCCAGGTTACCTCTTTCCCTGAGAGTAGAGTGGCACGCTCTACACCTCAAACACCTTATCCAAGTGTGGGGAGCAGCAGGAGGAGGAGGGGGTGTTCAGACCCTTTCATCCGAGTGTCCGCTATCCCTGAAGAGGCTTCCTATCTCCCATGGGCAGGCCTTCTGTGAAACGTGCTTCACTGTGAGCCACATCAAACAGGGATGTCTCTCCCTCCCCTGCACCCTGTTTCTAGCACTTCATTACTCAAGACCCTTTGTGGGGGTTCATGGAGGGAAAGCAGAAATGGCCAAGCAACTGCCCTGGACACAGAAGCACTCTTTTGTTTAATGTTAGACACTCAGAGTATAGTTTCACGGAAGCTGAATGGAATTTGTCAGGGTGTTGTGAGGTTTTCCCCTTCCTTTCTGTGAAATCTGCGGTACCTTCCATCTCATGAGTCACTCTGCGGGGGAGCTGGACCAAGATAAAAATAACTTGTTTATTTTCAAACAAAGTGATCCCACCCCTCAGCCTGACGTCACTGCCCCATGAGAGCAGAGCCTGTCGAGTAACCCGATTTTCAGCAATTCAAATAAATCAGGTCGAGGGGCAGGGGTCCTTATCCATGGTTAAAGATTAGCTGAGTCGAGTCTTTCCTGAGAGAGAGAGAGAGACCTTGTTTAAACAGTGCCTAAGAATTTTCATAAGTGTTTTCAAAAAACTACAGTAACTTCACTATAACAAACCCCCCTGGGACCTGGAGAAATGTTCGTTCTATCAGGGTGTTCACTATAATAGGGTTTGCCAATTTGCTGCATCAGAATGATGAAGAAAGGCCCAAATTGAATTGAACATCTTTGTACAGTAGTTCTTTCAAGACAACTTCACACTGATCAACATTTAAACTGTATATTGAAAAGAAAACAGTAAAGAAATGAGAAATAAAAAGTACACTGACATGCTGAATACAGTAATTATGTGCCTTTTCTCTTGAAAAACATATCCAGCGTAGGTTGCTTCATATTTTAATCAGGGTAATAAAGGCGAGAGATGTTAGTTTGTATTTTGTTATATGTGGTTAGCACTTTGTCTGGACAGTACATTATAAACCATTGCCAGTGTACTGTACAGTAATTCAGATCAAGGGGGGCAATGACAAGCAGAGTGAGTAAGAGTCTGCTATTGTGCACTGTGCTGCGTGCGACGGATCAAGCGTTTTTTCTTTCCCAGCCTAGCACACGGCTTAATCCCCTGCTGGAACAAAACACTGATTTATGCTCTCGCAGCACGGCTGACTAATGGCCTGTGCCATCTCCTGCCCCTAGGTACGCTCCAATTGTCTTCTTCCAGCCTCTAAAAACAAACCCAGGGATAACTGTGCTTACAGGCGACGTGAACTGTCCCAGTGACGCACAGATCACTCTGTCTGGAATGCCAGGAATTTGGCGGCTGGACCACGGACGCCTGCTGACAGAGGGCATTGTCTTCCCTTCTTTTCCTTCATTGTTCCACAGCAGCAGTGGTGGTTGCTAGGTGCACTTGGGTTGATCCCAGGAGCTTGCTAGATTGTTAGTAAACGATTGCAGCTCGCTCTCTAAAGAGCGCATTGAACTATGATGCCCGTTTTATTAAAGGACTGGGCTTCCCCTCCACACCGCTCTGTAACGGGCGCAATATAAGCAGGCCAACAAAAGTGTTCGGTCATGACCGCTTTAGCTCAAAGGTACTAGAAAAAAATATGTCAGTTTTTTGTGATGCTCTAAAACTTTAGATAGAAAATCATGATGCTTTTTAAGTTTCTAAGAGGGATTTTATTTTTTTGCTTTTCAGGTCGCCATCAAATCGATCCGGAAGGAGAAGATCAAAGACGAGCAGGATCTAATCCACATCCGTCGCGAGATTGAGATTATGTCTTCACTCAGTCACCCCCACATCATCACCATCTACGAAGGTAAGACCAGCATCCCCCAGCTCAAGACCACTACCTACTGCTCTGCAGCCCAGAACGCTCCAGCCACGCACCCCAACCTCGCCCTGGTGGCTTGCTTCGCAACAAAGATTGCATCAAGCATTTGAGCAGCTGTTGGAAGTGAAATCAAACCCTACACCTCCATGAAACTGCTTGTTTGTGTGTTCAGTCGAGCTGAAAAGGGGGGAAGATCATGCAAGCTTGTTATCGATGATTCACTGGAAATTCTTGTTTTCTACAAGGAAACCAGAACTAGGTAAAATAAAATAAAAATAAATAAATAATTGAGGGTTTCATTGCAGTTAGAAAGCACCCAGCACTGGGAGGAGTTTACCTGTCTGTACATGCACAAAGCATGAAACCCAATTAGCTACAACTCCTGCGGCAGTATTAATAACATTCACAGAGAGGCTCCGTATTACTCAGAACTGCACAGAGATAAGTGAAAGCCGTTAATGCAGTGTCTAAATCCATGAGGAGGTCTCTTGTACACCTGCTCATCTGAACAGGCCTCTTGAGAGGTACAGATGGCTCTGAGAGCAGCAACACTGCGTGTTGTGTGTGTGTGCACTGAATAATGGCACCTGTTTGTAGTAGCACTCTTTTAGATAAATGCTACAGGCCAATGAGAAAGACCAAGCTTGTGATTGTGTTTATAATATTTCTGTTTTGACAACCAGTATAACTGGAGTGTGATCAAACGTGACGCTTTATTGACACTGTTTGCTTTTATTAGAGAGAGGAATTCAGCTGTGTTTGTTCTGTAAACACAGTCTGTTTTTTTTCTGCACGTAGTTTGCACAGCGGTTGTGTTTTGATCAGTCTGTTGTCGGGTGAATAGCATTTTAGATTACTCGTGACTGGCAAGTTTTGCTATTGAAATAATTTCAGATGGAGCCTTATCACATGGCCTTAAATGGAGATTGGGTGGACAGGACGGAGGAATGCGTAATCTACACCATGAACAGTTTCCTTTGGAATGCGGGCACGGGTGCAAACGCACATGAATCTACACTCCATGTTCTGGACCTTGCCCAGGTTCTCACTCTGTTTTATTTTTGAATTTCCAGTGTTTGAGAACAAGGACAAGATCGTGATTGTGATGGAGTATGCCAGCAAAGGTGACCTGTACGACTACATCTGTGAGAAGCAGAGACTGAGCGAGCAGGAGGCCCGTCACTTCTTCAGACAGATCGTCTCTGCTGTGCACTACTGTCACCGGGTGAGGCACCTAGGGCTGGGCAACGCAGGGCTGTGGGCTTTAAAACCATCCACACCTCGGACACTCTGTATACAGCTATGGCCAAAAGTTTTGCATCATAATATATAATCTACTCTTTGCTTTATAGTCGAGTGATACTACTAGAATTGTAGGTGATGCAAAACTTTTGGCCATAGCTATGTGTTACTGAAATGCAGTAATAATATTAAGTCAGGATCAAGTGAGTTCTTCTGTAGAACAACCTTGTTTTCATGACCAGAGGACAAAATAACGTTCCCCATGGAAACTAGAAGGCTCATGTGACCTGTAGGACAGGCCCCTCCCTCGCTGGAAAGACTGCTGGGCGTGTGTGCCCATAACTCAGGGTTGTATAACCCAGTTCTAAATCAGGAGGCTGCTGAGCTATCTGTGGTATGCAAGGGCATGCTCTCCACTGCTCAGTGAAATAATACAAGGCATGTGTGGTATTCTCTCCAGAACCACCTCCAGCTGTTCCTTTCTCAGCCCTCTTCAAGCAACTCAGACAGGCTGGCTTTCTATGTTCTGGGGAAAAGACATAACATGTGGGTGTCCTGGAAGACCTAAATCTAGCATGCTTCACTGCACACAGGAAGGACCCCCTATCCAGAGCTAGGGCACCTCACCATGAACAGTTGGCCAGTGTGAATGCCTGTACTGTGTTGGTCTATAAATGGTTATCTATCTGGAATTCAGCAGTAGTTCCAGGTTCTTCAGAAGTTGAGACAATACTAATCCTCTTATTTGTTTTGTAGAATGGAATTGTGCATCGGGATCTGAAACTGGAAAACATTCTGCTTGACGGGAATGGGAATATCAAGGTGAGCTTTGGTGGGAAAGCCTTTGTGTTGCAACAAGTTTCCTTACTGAACCGCCGTACATGAAAAGCAACCCTTTGAAACAGCTCTGAGGTTTAACGTTAACTCTGGACAGCCAGCTCGTTCCAGCCGCCATAGGAAAGCAGAAATCTGCCCTTTCGGTACTAATTGAACCTGATACTGCATATACTGCAAGGCATCTGTCAGGCAGGTGAACTGCTTCATTGCCCCAATAAACATTCCTCAAAGGTACTAAAAGCTAATAAATTCATCTAGTGAGCCTTTTACAATGTATGGGACATATTCTGCTCTGCTTGTATTGCATTTGTGGCTAGGAACCAGCGCTTTACAAGATAAGATGTACTAAATGATCTAATTTTGGCCAGTGAAGGATTCAGAGCAGCCCAGTCGTTTCCACTTTTAAGGACTAGCAGTGGCTGTTATGCATAACTATTTAACACTGCAGACCAGTATAAAGATCTTAATGGTAACGCCACTCAACGGGACAGCTCCTGTATGCTCATATGTTACGGGCAGTGTTGTTTCTTGGCAGAGGTCCCAGGCACCTAACCTGGTTCTCAATAATTATAGTGATCCGCACCCAGAGACAACTAGCAGAAAAAACATTCCAGCGCTCTGTTTGCTTGATGGCCAGTCAGGTGTAGCTCCCGGAACAAACTGCTATAAACTGATTTTAAAAAAGGAAGCCGCCCATCCTGCTTGGCACACATGCCTGCCCTCTTCACGAAGCAGATGTTCCTGTAATCTCACTTTTATATAGATTGTTAGTCCTGATCACGCATTAATGCAGATTGCATCTGCTGTCTCGGAGAGCGAGCAATTGCTGTTGAGCTCACCCACGCATGCTTCCTTCCACTGTTTCATGCTGCTTTTATAATTCTTCTGTGTTTCCACGCAGTACAGCGTGCACACTAGCAGTATGTCTTGAATGCCCAATTTCCTGCTCATCTGCCAGCTTTTCTTTATCTGAGACTCATATAAATTCCGATTTCGTTACAGTTGCTGTTCACACCCTCCACCTCTTAAGTACTGGATTCCCGTACAGGGTGTGACGTGACATGTCGGGATGTCTCTGATTGAGTTTCATTTTGCAGATTGCAGATTTCGGGCTCTCCAACCTGTACCGCCGTGACGAGTACCTGCAGACATTCTGCGGCAGCCCCCTGTACGCCTCCCCGGAGATCGTGACGGGCCAGCCGTACCGCGGGCCGGAGGTGGACAGCTGGTCCCTGGGGGTCCTGCTCTACACGCTGGTCCACGGTGCCATGCCCTTCGACGGACACGACTACAAGAACCTGGTGAAGCAGATCACCAGCGGGCAGTACCGCGAGCCGACCAAACCCTCCGGTAAGAGCCAGACCGTCACTGCTGTTCTGCTCCACTTTCTCAGAGTCTTGACTGCCTCTCACTGTATCGTCCCCTGTATTGGTTTCATTCATCACATAACACTCTGTGATGCTACGTTTAGAAATAGATTTTGAAAGACTACATTAAGAGTCTTTCAGCATTTCTTTGTGTTGTCACTGATTTTAAACTGCAATATGTTTGCCGCTGTGTCAACAGTCCAGATATATTTATTTGTCCACACCAGTCTGTCTGGTCAGAACATCTCTAAGTTTTTGTTCTATTTTTCTACAGATGCCTCTGGCCTGATTCGCTGGATGCTGATGGTGAACCCGGAGCGGCGTGCCACGGTAGAGGACGTGGCTGGGCACTGGTGGCTGAACTGGGGATACCGCTGCCCCCTGCTGGGAGAGGGCAAGTCTTTGGCATCAGCGAAGCATGGCTCAGTGGAGGCTGCCGACGTGTCGGATTCTGCAGGGGGCCTGGCGGGCATCGCTGACTGGCTGCGACGCACGTCCCGCCCCCTCTTCGAAAACGGCTCCAAGGTGCGCTGCCTGCTGAGGCCACAGGGGGGCGTGGTGCTGCGCCAGCGCTCGGTGAGGAAGTCCCGCAAGGCGAACGATGTGTCCCAGACGCTGCAGGACGGGAGTTCCTGCACCAACAAGCAGCCCAAAGGGATCCTGAAAAAGAGGGGAAGCTTCAGGCAAAAAACACAGGCTGCCCCTGCCGTCGACCCCGTCAAGATGGAAGATGCCAAAATGGAAGACCCCTTTTCCGATTCCGAAATGTCACCCCCAACTCCTCCAGCCTCTCCAGTAAACCCGGCCGCTCCCAAGAAAGGCATCCTGAAGAAGCCTCTGAAGCGAGAGTCCGGCTACTACTCCTCCCCTGAGAGGAGCGACTCCTCCAGGAATCTGGCCTCCCCGATCACTCCTCCTCCCGAGGCTTCTTCCCACCTCCGCAAGGGCATCCTGAAGAGGAACGGGAAGTTCTCTTCCAGCTCTCAGAGTGGGTTCGGCTCCTTGGACGAGCTGGCGGTGTTGGAGTGCGGCTCTACCACCCGAAACCATCCCTCCAGCGCGATCAGCGAGGACCGCATCCTTGACCGACTGGAGCTGCCGGAGGAAGAGGCGGCTCCTGGGAGCGTCTGCGGGGCTTCGGCCATGCGAGGCTGCGTCTCTGCAGACAACCTCCTGGGATTGGATGAGAGCGAGAGGGGGCGGCCCCACCTCTGGAACATGCGTTGCTACGAGGAGAGGGTGGGCGACAGCGCCTTCTCGCTCACAGACTGCGAGAACGTCACAGAGGTCTACAAACGGGCTGTCGAGATCCGCGGCAGGATCAGCTGAGACTTGCCAAAGAAAAACACACCAACTAAAGAACCACTAAGCCAATTTAGCAAAGAAAAGAGCTGTTTGCTTTGCCCCTTAACAGAGCAAGGAATGCTGTGTCCTGACTTGATACCAGCCAGGCTGGTCCTGGACAGTGTGTGTGTGGGTTTTTTTTTTTTTTTTTTAGGGGTTTAAAAAAACAGAGGGGGTTTGTTTTTTCCTGTTCGGTACCCTATACTACCTTACCATCCAGCAGTAAGGTGCTGCACAATTTGACTGAGTAAATCAGGTTTGTTTTAAAGGATGTTTTCCTGCACGTGGGTCTAACTGGAAGAGTACAAGCGTACACTGCAGAGGAGACGCCTGGAGTCTCTTCGGCTGGTTTTAATAAATAGCAGTGTGCAAATTTATTACAACCACCCCGTTGCTGTGCATGTGAAATCAAACTAGGCTAATTTTAGTGATTGTCTAATTGAATACATTTAGGCTACACATGGAATTTAAAAATAGTAAGAACACATGGCCACAAATAGTAAAATGCAGGAGACTTTTTAGAAGTTGTTTTAAGATGCCTAATTTAAAGCACAAAGTGGTCTAACGTTTTCACACATGGGTGCCTATTGTTTCTATATCACTGAACGTTGAATTCTCACACCCAGATGTTTTCATGCAGGTAGATATATAAAGGATAAGTCTTGGGGAGTGTTCTAATAAATTTGCACAGTACTAATATATATATATATATATATATATATATATATATATATATATATATATATATATATATAAATAATTATTTTGTTGTTGGAGAGGGGTTCTTTAGAAAGACTTGGAAAGTTGAATGGAAAGGGAAAGTTGAGACTGAGAGGGAGGGCTTAGAAAATGTAAAGCAGGAATGAACAAAAGTACTGTTCTGTCATCCAGAGCTATAGAACACTCTGCAGCGCTACATTTAGAAATACTGACGGGGAAAGTACATTCCATGACCAACACTGAGAGACCTCTGTAGTTGCAATGTCATTGAGCTTCTTCCTTAGTATAAAAGTGTTTTAATGAGCCCAGGTGTAGACTTGCAGCGGAGGAGCAGATGAGAGATGTTGTCCTCTCATGTAAACCTGTTTCAGCAGGGTGGGGTGATGGTGAGGATTGCTGGTGGATCTTGCTAGGTTGTGTAGTAGGTGGTCAAAGGAGACACTGACGGAGCTCGGCAGAATAATAATAATAATAATGTGTCGCTTTGTAAAATGTGACCGGGGCAGATAGCCCACCAAAGGTTTCTAGGACTGGAAAATAATTGTACTACTGAAACAAATGTTACTGGTGAAAATCTAGCACTGGAAAATGTGAACCGGGCAGCCCAAACATCTACTAGAATACTGGGTGTGCTCCTTTTTGATCTCCTGTTTCTAGTGCCTTTACCAATCGGGGAACAACGTGTGTGTGTGTTCACCTGCTTTGACTGGAAGTTGAATTGCCATTTTGTACTTATTTTTTTTTTTTTTTTTTGTTGAGTTTGTAAATATTTGGAAATGCTATACATGCTGTGTAACGAGCCTATTTATTTATTGGTTTGGAAAGCGCTAGATCTGTTTTTATAGAGCTCCTGTAAGGGGGTTATGGTTATGGTGGGGATGGGGGTAGAGAATACACATGTTAACATTTAACAACTAATGCAAGCACAAACACTTTGGAAGTGGTTCGCTTTTGGCCTGGGACTTTTTCTAGTAGTGAAAAGCAGTTCTGCCAACCCTGAACACCAGTATGAGGAGTTTGATGGTGCCATCTCAAGTGTAAAACCAAGAGGGAACTAGCGTGTCGCTTCTCTGTGAATCCAAGTGGCCGTGTATGTGTGTTAAATCATTACTGGAAGTCTGCAAACAGGTATTTCTGGATGATCTGAATGTAACAAAAGAAATGTATTTGCAGTATAAGTTTGACTGAAACAAATGTGATGTTTTTGTAATGGGTCTAATTTATTTAGTGTTTTTTTGTTCTCTTTTTGTTTATTCATTTTGATCCACAATGGGTCGCCAAATAAAACAAAGGATTTTGAAATGGAGTCTTTTTTGTTTGTTTGAAAGACTTCACTGTACCCATGCATGCACGCACAGCTCTATACTGAAGCCCTAGATAGCCGCAAGGCTGAATCTTGACTGTTTTCTATTGTGTAAGCACTTCCAACTGAGCTAGTGAGCAGATGCTTAGGAATACAAAGCACACAAGAGAAATATGAAAGACTGAAACAGGGTAGGTAAGCAAGCACACACACATGGGCTGTGTTCCACCACTGCTGGAATGTCTGGCTTCACCCCAGTGTTCCACCACTGCTGGCATGTCAGAGCAGGGTAAGCCACTCCCTCTGTCCTGCCAGACTCTGCACTGTATTTGAGATCAAAGTTCAAGTCTCTGCAGGACTGAATGAAAAGTAATCCCCCTCAACTCCAGCAACTAAACACAACCCCCATGAATCATGTGCCTGTTCGTTTGAGAGAAATGAAATTGAAAACCCAAGCCCAGATTGAGTGGGATCGAGCAGGGCTGCCCTACCTGACGTGGAGCGCCCTTTAGCAGTATGCTGGTCAAGTCTGTGTGGGGCAGAGCCGCCTGCCGCATTCGGGCAATGCTAAATTGAAAAGACACTTGAGATATTAACTATTCCTACCAACAAAAAACAAAAACTCATTAATGGTGGTTTTAGTGAAAAGCGCTTGTTGCAGCATACTAAAAACAGGTCTGTATTTATTTATCGGATGTTTTTGAACTGAGAAAACACACTCCTGTAATGTTGCAATCCCATTTCAGGTGGATTTTAGTGCCCCTGTCTTGTTTCTCAGTGATGTTATAATATCAGCAGTTTTATTTACTAGAAAGGAAATATAAAAAAACACACACACACAACCAGACACAATTTATGAAAGAGCAGTGAAGTTAATTGCACAGCTTTAACAGTGGATTTACTTCACAGTAAGTATGGATCAAAGCTACTCGGTATGGTCTTATTGAAAGAAAATGCAGGTAGACGAGTTTAATAAGAGAATTTTTTTTGTCTTAAGAGGGTTAGTATTACAATTGAATGTTAAAAGCAATCTCCTTATCTACAAAAAGATTAGGTGGTGGGGGGCTTGCAGCGCCCCAGGAGGGTGGAGCTGGAATGGGAAAGCCCCTTGGATATCAGGATCTAGTTCCTGGCAGCTTCCAGTTCCTGGTGCTCAAAGCCTGAAACAAGCTTAGGCAAACTTCCCTAAAAGCGTCCTCTCTGGAAACCTCCTGAGCTGAAAGTCATTGGTGAATGGGGGTTGTTAGTACAAGGAGAAGTGACTAATTGCAATAGTGCAGCACTGAATTAGACCAAACTCACTAAACATTTTTCTGTTTTGCAAGCTTTGTTTAAATGCAGGGGCCCCAATTTGTCCTTGCTCCAGCATTCAGATTGTTTCAGCAAAACACACATTTCGCAATATTTTATTAAAAACTTTCTTTGCTTTCTGTTCCATGCTTCCAGCACTTTGAACCTTTCTACTTGGCTCTGCCCAGCAATATTCAGTCCAGGATTAAGCGATCACCTACAAAATAGCATAATTAATAATCCCTTGCATTAATTGTTGTCCTGCGCATCATTTTGAAAATTGCGATGAATCATATCTTGTATCTGTATGATAACTGTATTTTATTATTATTATTATTATTTATTTCTTAGCAGACGCCCTTATCCAGGGCGACTTACAATCGTAAGCAAAAACATTTCAAGCGTTACAATACAAGTAATAGAAGTAACATTTGCAAGATGCCAACACTTAAGTATTTTGATCCTCACAGGTTAAGAACCGCGGTCCTCCCTTCCCCACTCGTGCCCCGTTGCCATGACACCGTTTTGAACCCGAGCTCTGCGAGACATTACTAATGGAAGCCCATAGCGGTTACTGAAATGGATATATTTTTAGTTACAAAATGTGCTGACCAAAAACATTCTTCTAAAAAATATCTTGCAAAACACTGTGCAACAAAGTATAAAAAAAGCATTTTATGAAGATGGGGGAAAGTTGTTTTGCTGTCTGTGCAAGTGCCTGTTGAGACAACCATCTGAAAACAAAACAAAACTAAAATTAAACAAAACAAAAAAACATCTTCTGAAATCAGATGAAAGTACCAGCAGCCAGTTGACAAAACTATCAGAAAACGGTCTGCTCAGCATCTTAATGCCAAAACAGATAACTGTAGGCCTACAGTTGTTGTCACATGTTTGAAATGAGTCACTTTTTTTTTTCTGGATGTAGGCTTTTCCAAAAATAAAGATTCTAGACTTGTTTCAAATATTCTAGTCATTACCCTTTAAATTATTATTTTCTGTATAAACAGTTGCTAGCTACAATAATAAAATAGTTTGATTTAATATCACATAAATTCTTGCATAATTTGTCATATTTCATGCATAAAACATGTAAATAAAATATCAGTTCTTTTTTGCTTTCGCATAATCCTGAAGTGACTGAATATTTTACTTTCTGTTTCAAGGGGCAGTACTCCACAGAACTTTACAGTGAAGAAAAAAAATAAAATAAAATGCTTACTTTGAAAATTTTACACTGACATTTTTCTTTTGTAAACAATTAGCAATATTAGCCTCATTTTTTTTTTAAACTACTGTGTGTCCAATCACGTGCGTGGAGATCCCTCCGTGACTTTAGGGTCTGGAAGGATGTGCGTGTCCAATCACATGCATGGAGATCCCTCAATGACTTTAGGGTCTGGAAGGATGTGCGTGTCCAATCACATGCATGGAGATCCCTCAATGACTTTAGGGTCTGGAAGGATGTGCGTGTCCAATCACGTGCGTGGAGATCCCTCCATGACTTTAGGGTCTGGAAGGATGTGCGTGTCCAATCACGTGCGTGGAGATCCCTCCATGACTTTAGGGTCTGGAAGGATGTGCGTGTCCAATCACGTGCGTGGAGATCCCTCCATGACTTTAGGGTCTGGAAGGATGTGCGTGTCCAATCACGTGCGTGGAGATCCCTCCATGACTTTAGGGTCTGGAAGGTTCCATTAAGTTCAGTATTAATGATTTAGTACAGCGGTGGAATGGGGGACTCATGGCTGCAGTGTTTAGTAGCTGTGCGTTGATTGCAAAGGTTGGTGAAACCCCTGTCTGTGTCATCAATTTGTTACCATGGTGATCTGATTGAAACCCTAATATACTATGTTTGTAAAGTGCAGAGTGTTTCCTGGGAATAGTTGCCAATGTATCAATTCAACTTGATGTCACACCAGCACGTTGTTGGAATACATCTCTGAGATTGTCAATGCAAAGCATAGCTTGAAGGACAGGCAAGTAACTTCTCAAAACACCAGCTGGTGATACTTGTGAATTGGACAGTGAATTTGAGCTATACTGTGGGATTTTGCCAGCGCTACAGGGGAATGCAATACTAGAACAAGAAGAATCGCAAGAAACTGCCCTGTCAGCTGCCCTGACTGTGAGTAGCATGGCTTCTTTCTTTCTTTTCTCTGTACTTCTCTCTCTGAGTGTTCAGTACCTCTGACTGTGCCGTTCAGAACACTTTCAATAAGTTGTCTCTGGCAATAAAAAGCTCTGAAGTACCCAGTTGTTTGGATTGAGTAAGTGGCCGTGCACAGGCCCCCTTGAAGATCTGTTTATTGTGCACTTGGTTATTGAAACATTGAGTTGTGTAGCTTCTATCACAGACCAGCAGTGTGGCAGGACCTCCTATACAACCGAGTCTAGCTGGTCATTCCCTACATGTAAGTGTGTGTTTGTGCACATGGTGTATCTATGCTATAGGGTCTGTAGCACAGCGACTCGCTTGTGGCTCCCTGAATCCAGTCTGAATGAAATGAGAGAGTTTTACAGACTGGCTTTGTGGCATGGTTGAGGAACGTGGCGTTATAGAAGGTGTGTCGATACCCTCAGTGAAGAGGGAATCGTGGTAGATGATAATTAGCAATGTTCTAATTATGATGATGGGGAAAGAGTGGGTTGTGTGAAATTAAGGAACAGATCCCAGTTTAATCACAGGGTATCAGAACGGTTCTTTCCCACACTGGTAATTATAGCAGGTAAGGTTGGGGATGTGCAGGGTTCGTGTGTGTCTGTGGGGAGGAAGGTGGATTACGTGGAGTAATCTACAGGATGACATCAAGACTCATCCTGGGAGCTCAAGGCCAGCATGTGGAGGTATAGAGAAGTCAACAGCAAGCCATGGGCTCTGGTAAAGGCTGGGATAAAGTTTACATCAGAGCTGGGTGTCTGGGTGTTTGCACGTGTATGTGTTTGAGTGAGAATCCTCTCATCTGTGTAGCGTGCGAATAAGAGGCATGATTCAGAGCCACATTTAATCTGAGAACATTGCTTTTCTGATGGGAGACCCAACCCAGGTATTCTAAAGGGGAATTATCTTCCTTGACTGGTACCTCTTTTCTAATGGCTAGCCTCACTTAACCCTCTCCTTGTGCAGGATATTTATGGGAAAAAATCCCCGGATTCAGACCCCTGAAGGCCAAATGTAATTAACTTTAAAAAAAAGCATGGACCATTGCCTATTGCTGTCTGTTGTCTAACTCTCAAGGTTCATATAATCACCTTTTAAAAAAGAGATAATTACATGGAAATATGCAATAGTCTTTTATTTTGTTTGCTTGTTTGTTAATGAAAAACCTGACTGGTCTTAACATCCGACAGAAATGCATGAACACGGCCTGCCATGTAGCATGCAAACGTGTTTATTGTGAGAAGGAATGAGCATGCAGGAAACACTGGGGATTATAGCTAGATATATTCTGTGGTTAGCCTCTATACCACAGGCTCAACCCATTAAAGTTCACAGTTCTGTCTCGGAATTCTCGGTTGCGATTAGAACTATGAATTATGATTGACAGCAGTGGAATGGAGCACAGACTAGTTGGACTTACGCGTATGCAATAAAAAATAAAGCAAAAATCCACACTGTGCGTTTGGGACACATCTCTGTAGATCAGACCAGCAGCTCTGCTCATGCTCTGGAAAGGAAGCAGAAAAGCCAAAACTCACAAGTCACTGTGGTGTTGCTTGGTATATGGATTTTGCTCAAAGCCTGGGGTGCTTTGGTAGCATCTGTTGCATGACCACATGGAGATGGCTGGCTAGTGTTGGCACTATTATACAGGTAGGGGATAGGGTAGTGGTTAGGAATCGTCTTTTAAAAACAGTAAAGTGGATGTTTTTGGATAGGTGCTTGTGAACAGTTTGTGAAGGTGTGGAGGCTGTAGATTCAGCCCCTCCAGTTATTGATCTGGCATTCAGAGAATGCTGATCCTGCGTGCTAAACTTTTCCCTGTTGGGTTCATCATGTGCAAATTCCATGCTTGATCTGGCTAATCTTACTGGATCAATGGAATTAAAAGCGACACGTTACAAAGCCACATTGTAGCTTTTCAATCCTGAAACCAGAAACTTGAACTGGACTTGTTGATCCTGAAACCACCTACCGACTTTGTGGTAACATTTTACAGCACGAAACACATTCTGCAGTCACTGACACAGAGTGATAACTGAACATGTGTAACAACTTCCTAAAAGAGCTTAAAAGAGTTTGGCAAAAACAAACCCAGCAAGCTGTTGACCCCCCCCCCCCCCCCCCCACAAACACACACAGTTTAATGAAAAAGGAATGCATATTTTCAAGACTGGTAATGGTTCCGAAGTCTTTTATTGTCACTCCTACTCATCAGTGTTTGCATGCTGGTATTTCCTGGGGTCCTGAGCACAGGAAAAGCCCCTCAAATTCCACTTCTGATAAATAAAAAAATAACAAACAAAGAAAAAGCAAAGGGAAGTTTCCTGTGATTATTTTGCTGCTCACGTCTGAATTCCCTGCATGCTTTCCCCTCATTAGCAAGCTCTGGCATTTCCACAGGAATGTGCATTACTTTTAGTCAGATCCAAAGCGATTTCCTGTAAAACACCACATGACCAGAGGCTGTTGGTTCTCTCTTATCAGGTAGCAATTACCCCAGATCTGAAGTATCCAAGCTTCCATGGTATGACGTTCCTTTCCAATCCCAATTCAATTGAATATGCTTTTGGAAGCTTGTCCAACACTTAACAATATCGATATATCGCTTGAAACCAAAGAGCCAAGCTTGATTTCAGAGCGCTTGGGTAAAACATCTCTTCACTTGGCACTCGCCACTGTGCTTTTTAAAGATGGATTTTATAACGAGCGGGTTTGAGTTCAAAGGGATGAATCCAGTGATCATTTACTGGAAAAATGATATGCTGGTTCACATAATATTTAAATTACTAATAGGTTATTAAGAACGACCCCAATGTTATATTCAGGTTGCTGCTGAAATACAAATGGGGGAGGAAGATTGACCCAATTGTGTCTTTGGAATGGCATTTTTCCTATGTAAATGGTTAAACCTTTTGAAAAACAGAGACAAAACTGGAATAAAAATACTGGGATAAAAATAAGACAATTCTTCTGCCTTTTTTGACGTCAGTTGGTGCGATACAATCTTTAATCTCAGAACCTCTAAAGCTCATGGAACAGGAGCTGCTTAGTGTAAATGGCTTTCAAATGTCTCCTTCAACAAGTTGCTTTATAAGTTGCAAGAAAAAAAAAACGTTTTGTGAAAGTTGCCTGGTGTTTAATGGGTTTTAGTTTAACACCATCCTAGTGCCTTATTCCAACAACACCCTACCTGACTGGACTGTACTGCAGCACCTGGTGTTTATTAGAGGTCTCCCTGCCCAGAATACTCAGGCCAATGCCGGCAAGCTTCTAGGATCAGGCCATCCGAGCCGCTGCTGCAGGAGGCTAGTTATTATTGCAGCTCTCTGCCCTGATCACTAGCAGCAAGACCCCACCGAAGCACATTACACACCGGTGTAAGCACACAGACCAGACCCCCCCCCCCCCCCCCCCCCACTGATGCACATCACACACAGACCAGCCCCCCCCCCCCCCCCCCCCCCACTGACGCACATCACACACAGACCAGACCCCTCCCAATCGAAGCACATCACACACAGACCAGACCCCTCCTAACCGAAGCACATCACACACAGGTGTGAGCACACAGACCAGACCCCTCCCCACCAACACACACCCGGCAGAAGGGTTCAGCATCAAGCGGCCGTGCAGAGTGAACTCCCGACCCCAGACAGTGTTTGCTGACTGTCTGAGTCTGTGGTTTGTGGGGTCCCTTCTAGCCAGTGTTCTGGAATGAGAATGTTATGTCTGAGAGGGGAGGAGGGGCAGCTAACAGTGCCCCGAGCTACAGGTTTATGGGAATTGTTTTCTTTAGGGTTGGGTGACTCACGTTAAGCACTAAACTTTCCCCTTTGATTGCATTCATGAAACCTTAATGTGTGCAGGTAACTGTATCCACTGCTCCCTACAGGAAGCCAGGCTTTATGAATACACCCCGTTGTCTCTCACGCTGTAGCAGGACCAAATACCCCTACTTATTTCTTTATAGTGAACACAGCAAAGGAAAGCTGAGTGAAAGCATGATCGAAGTATGAAACAATTCCGACTTGTAACCTGTGGGATGGAGCACTATTTTATGTCTTGCCTCTTACGAATGGTTGATTAATTACAGTGAGTTTCACAACCTGTTGTTCAACCGTTTTTTAAAGATGGTTAGAAGTTTATTCTCTTTTTTTCAAAGAACTGTTTAACCTAAGAGATTATAAACACGGCTCATTCAACAGTCCTTAAAAACATTCATTAAAACAGTCCTTAAAGTTTACTACTATTACACATTTATTACATAATATATATATATATATATATATATATATATATATATATATATATATATATATATATATATATATATATATATATACAGTGCCTTGCGAAAGTATTCGGCCCCCTTGAACTTTGCGACCTTTTGCCACATTTCAGGCTTCAAACATAAAGATATGAAACTGTAATTTTTTGTGAAGAATCAACAACAAGTGGGACACAATCATGAAGTGGAACGAAATTTATTGGATATTTCAAACTTTTTTAACAAATAAAAAACTGAAAAATTGGGCGTGCAAAATTATTCAGCCCCTTTACTTTCAGTGCAGCAAACTCTCTCCAGAAGTTCAGTGAGGATCTCTGAATGATCCAATGTTGACCTAAATGACTAATGATGATAAATAGAATCCACCTGTGTGTAATCAAGTCTCCGTATAAATGCACCTGCACTGTGATAGTCTCAGAGGTCCGTTTAAAGCGCAGAGAGCATCATGAAGAACAAGGAACACACCAGGCAGGTCCGAGATACTGTTGTGGAGAAGTTTAAAGCCGGATTTGGATACAAAAAGATTTCCCAAGGAGCACTGTGCAAGCGATAATATTGAAATGGAAGGAGTATCAGACCACTGCAAATCTACCAAGACCTGGCCGTCCCTCTAAACTTTCAGCTCATACAAGGAGAAGACTGATCAGAGATGCAGCCAAGAGGCCCATGATCACTCTGGATGAACTGCAGAGATCTACAGCTGAGGTGGGAGACTCTGTCCATAGGACAACAATCAGTCGTATACTGCACAAATCTGGCCTTTATGGAAGAGTGGCAAGAAGAAAGCCATTTCTTAAAGATATCCATAAAAAGTGTCGTTTACAGTTTGCCACAAGCCACCTGGGAGACACACCAAACATGTGGAAGAAGGTGCTCTGGTCAGATGAAACCAAAATCGAACTTTTTGGCAACAATGCAAAACGTTATGTTTGGCGTAAAAGCAACACAGCTCATCACCCTGAACACACCATCCCCACTGTCAAACATGGTGGTGGCAGCATCATGGTTTGGGCCTGCTTTTCTTCAGCAGGGACAGGGAAGATGGTTAAAATTGATGGGAAGATGGATGGAGCCAAATACAGGACCATTCTGGAAGAAAACCTGATGGAGTCTGCAAAAGACCTGAGACTGGGACGGAGATTTGTCTTCCAACAAGACAATGATCCAAAACATAAAGCAAAATCTACAATGGAATGGTTCACAAATAAACATATCCAGGTGTTAGAATGGCCAAGTCAAAGTCCAGACCTGAATCCAATCGAGAATCTGTGGAAAGAACTGAAAACTGCTCTTCACAAATGCTCTCCATCCAACCTCACTGAGCTCGAGCTGTTTTGCAAGGAGGAATGGGCAAAAATTTCAGTCTCTCGATGTGCAAAACTGATAGAGACATACCCCAAGCGACTTACAGCTGTAATCGCAGCAAAAGGTGGCGCTACAAAGTATTAACTTAAGGGGGCTGAATAATTTTGCAAGCCCAATTTTTCAGTTTTTTATTTGTTAAAAAAGTTTGAAATATCCAATAAATTTTGTTCCACTTCATGATTGTGTCCCACTTGTTGTTGATTCTTCACAAAAAATTACAGTTTCATATCTTTATGTTTGAAGCCTGAAATGTGGCAAAAGGTCGCAAAGTTCAAGGGGGCCGAATACATATATATATATAGATAACCTCCTAACCGTCTGTACGGCTGGGTTAAATTTCGCCGAGGGGATCAGGTTTGACCCTGACCTGTGCTGAGTGGAGTGTCTGGCTGACTCACACATTCCTTTAGAATAACAGAACTCTAACCCCCACGACTGGACTGCATCACTGGCTATTTGCGGTCGCCAGTCTGCATTCTTATCACCTTTTGTTTAACTTCCTTTAATTCTGAATCAAAGCTTGTGGTAGGATTTTATTTTTGTAGAGTCTCCACTCCCCACCCTTAGCGGTAGAATACCAAATCCTAAAAGCTTCCAAAATGAAAGTGAATTAGAAATAAAATGCCTACAAATTATGTTTTCATCTTTTGAGAATTTCTGATACCTGACACTGTTTATTTATTTCAAATAGACCCCACTTTCTCAAATGAAATTGCTGTGACGAGCTGTCACTAATCTCAGCGCGGAGGTTACAATGCAGCTGAACTGAACTTACATGATCAGCAGTCTTACTGCCTGTAACAGCAGACTGCACTTTTTTAGCTGTAGAGTGTAGTAAGCATGTCAAATAACAAATAGAGGACTGCACTGAACACACACAATAGCATATAAAGCAAGTAACGAATGAAATATTTCAAAAATGCTGCTGATATAAAGTCTCTCTTTAATTTAAGACTTCAAAGAGCAAAATGGGGAATATACTGCTGTCTCTGCACCTGGAATGGGATGATTAACTACCTGTAGAGAGCGATAAAGCAAAAAACAGAGCCCAAACAACAAGCACAACGATGCTCCCTGTTCCTGCTGTCAGACACAGGCTCCCTCTGATCTCTGGACACTCACGACTGACTCTTGCCGTTAAACACTTTGGCTTATAATATTACATTTTTAAATATAAATATTTAAAATTGTATTGAGGTTGAGGTCTAAACCACACTGCTGTTTCCAGTACCATCACCAGTACCATCTCCAGTACCATCTCCAGTAGCATCTCCAGTAGCATCTCCAGTACCATCTCCAGTACCATCTCCAGTAACATCGTCAGGTCTGTGATTAGAGGCTACAAGGTGTTGGAAGGTATCCACTGGTATAGTCTAAGACCTCAAACAGTGAGATGTTTTTGTTTAATGTATCCTTTCCCGTACCTCTTTGTGCTTTACAGTGCTTAACTATGCTTTGCAATGCTGTCACTATTACACTCTGCTGTGTGTAAACCAGCTTTGTGTGTGTTCCAATTCCAGACATGCAGGGCCAAGGCTAAAGTTTCCAGCAGGGTAAAGGGCAGACCAGAACTTCACACTGCTTCATATTCTCCTAAAAGGAATGGTTATGTCATCATGCTTCCTCAGAAAGACAGTGTGTGACCTCATGACAGTGTGTGACCTCATGACAGTTTAAACACACCGTCACACTGACTGCCAAACAGACCACTCTGACAAACATAATCCCAGAGTGAGTCACGCCGGCTCACTGTTCCCTTGCAGCCAGTAGGGGTGGTTTCTCATGCCTCTGCCAGACGGCTAGCTGACTAACTCCAGCCCTGCTCTGCTCGTACCTGGATATGTTGACCGTAGCTCTGTCTGTCTGTCTGTCTGTCTGTCTGTGTAGCATGTTGTTTGTGAGCTGTTGCATTGCACTGTACTGTACAGGATGTCTCGTTCCTCAACCTTTGCGATTACAGCGGACGGAAATGCTGTAGCCTCTTGCTACAGAGGCTGTTTTTTCAAAACTATTTTGCTCCACTTGAGATTGAAGCAAGCGAAAGCTCAGTAAATCTGCACCCCATCCACCGAGATTTAAAGTCATTTAAAAGTTTGTTTCAGGATTTAAAAAAGAAAATAAAAAGCATTTTGTAGGGCCGATGTTAGATCAGTGTCACAAACATCTGTTTTTTCATGGCTTCAAACAAATGACATTCACTCAATAATTCATCAATTAAGACTTTTCCCATGAGGACTTATACCGATTTATATAAAATATGTAATGATCTGTTTTAACATGAAATGAGCCTTGCTGCACATAAAGTAACACGTATTAAAGAGGCCCCTTTCACAAGCGCGTGAAACCATGCAGGTGAATCTGTGCTGTTTGAAGAGTGTGTGGCTCTCAGGGGTCAGTTAGAGGTTTGAAGAGTGTGTGGCTCTCAGGGGTCAGTTAGAGGTTTGAAGTGTGTGTGGCTCTCAGGGGTCAGTTAGAGGTTTGAAGTGTGTGTGGCTCTCAGGGGTCAGTTAGAGGTTTGAAGTGTGTGTGGCTCTCAGGGGTCAATTAGAGAGCCCCTTGGCTGTGTGTCAGCGGTGGAGAATGTGCATTCATATCTAACAGCCTGCTCAGGATGTCAGGGGGTTTGTGAAGGCAGCCAGAGCAACAACAGGAAACCCCAGGGCTTGTCTTGACTGGTTTGTTTAGTCTGCTGGGAGTAACCCGTATACCACTGACATACCTAATGCTGCTGACATCACGGGCCCGGCCAATCCCGCGGAGGCATCCAGACAATGAGTGATGAGGGGGCGGGGACTCACCTCAGCATCATCCTGACCAGGCATCAGCCCGCTGACACGTGTGTGCATGTACGTCCGTGTCGGATGTCTGTGCGGATGTGTGCATGCATGCTGTAGTTGTTAATATGTAGTCGATCATGTCATTGAAACAGGTTGCAGTGTAAAAGATGTGCTGTCGTAATGTTTAGCAAGTGAGAGGAAGTCGGTTTGTAATTTCTTTAATAGTTAACATTTGTCTTAGTAGCTAGTTTTTGTTAGTTAATAAACTGAAAAAGTACCCCTTTAAAAAAAAAAAAAAGCATGACCCAAAATCGATTCTGTTTTTCCTATATTGTTTAACACCCACAGTTGCTCAATTCAGAATTGCCCAATGAACACGACCACAATTTCCTAATGTCGCCCATTCACCTTGACTTGTTTATTTCCATTGCAGGATGTCTTACAACACTCTATTCAAACATGTAGACATCCCGCACAGACATGGATTGCATGAAGTGTGCAAATCCTAACCTGTGCTGATTCATTTCTATCGCCTTTTTTACAGAAAAAGTCACAGGTATTGAAAAGCTATACATTCATCTATTTAACATATATCAATATCAATTGCAAATATATAGTCATTTCACAGATATGAGTTATCAGCCCGAGTGAGCAAAGCCCAGATAAGGGTTACAAGTCATTACAAAGGCAGATGACAGATGAACCCTTACATATCTGGCCCAATGTTCTTCCCATTTACACAATGGGCCACCTTTTAGTCATTAAAATGCATTGGCTGGTTTTTCCCAACAGTTTGCATGTGCTGATAATGTTGTGCTGTCGATACCGTACTGTATATTAAAGCTGTAAGGCCCTAGTTAGCAACCCCATGAGATTGACTGTATGTTTGCCTTTGCTAACCATGCACTGAAATCCCTATTCGAATCTTGGATGTTAGTATCAGGGTATTGTGTTTTGCACATCCCGTGACCAGTCAGAACTCGCAGTGTATTTAAATGTATGTCAGGGAGCTGTGTGAAAGCTGACCCTTTGTTCTGCTTATCCTTGTGGATTAATGTTGCACCACTTCACAAGGGTTCCTGTCTGTAGAGATCTGTAAGGATCTTCCCCCAGCGAGCAGGCTTGACTGACCGCTTGACCGCTGGCGCTCTCAGGCAGTGCAGCTTCATGTCAGATGAACCTTGTTCCGATGCGGAGATTCTGGATGAATTAAGGCTCCCTTTGATCAATGCCTGGATAGGACTCTGAGATCGGACAGATTCACTACAACAGGGGTAAGGTGTCTGCCAAAAAAAACCTTGCGTTTGATCTCTCTGCGCTTTCAACACGGCTCACCTCCTCTCCTCCCCAGCTCTGTGCTGCCTCAGTGGAGCAGACAGGCCCCGGCCATGGTCTCCGGACTCCACCAGCTTTGATCGTGCTGTCCGACCTGGAACTTCGTAGCGTCAGGCTGCGTTATTCCGCTTGCCCCAGAATTCCCTCTGGTTGGGAGCTCAGGCTTGTTGTGTTGGAAATTTGGGAGTTGTGTTCTGATTCTTAATTCAGTTTAGATCACAATACACACAGTTCACTGTGAGTTGTGTTGGCTGCCTGCCATTCATAAAGGCCAAGCTAGGAATGAGACATGTGCTTGGGCTAAGGCCTTCATCAGTTCAATGTGAAGACATTATCCGAAGCATGTCTGCTTGATTTATACAAAGTTAGGGATGAACATTCTGAAAGCTTACTGACTCAGTAAAGATGACTTCTAATGGCTGACTCTGCCTATTCATAGACACTGTGATGGTCGATTCATTTTTAACCAGCACTGTTAGTTTTAGTAGATACGATCAAAGGGTCTGCTTATTGTTTAAGTCATCATTCACATTTTAATGTACATGTCTGATCTGGGAAAGCGCTTAGATCCAGGTGCTCCTGCTTTGATCTAGAGTAGACAAGAGATTGATTTCACACTTCATCAAATGTTTTTGTTTTATTCTTAGTCGCTTGAGCTGGATCATTCATAACTAACAGCTGTTACACAGGCATTCCTTGATGAACAGCGATAAGTCTTACCTCTCACAGAGACCCATTGTACATTATTTATACAACAGCCCACTTTATGGTTTGACATTATCTACAACATTTGTAATAGTTATTACTAGACTGGTTTGTCGTGAAACAGTATCTCTTTATTAATGAAAGCTGTACATAATCTTACCCATGCTTAAATTCCATGCAGCCAACCTCTTTTATTCCCGTGGGTGTACATGGAAGTTTGGCTCATGTCTGTAATTTATTACCTGGCTTGATCAAAGATCTATATATCTCAAGCACAACAAATACAAACAGCTTTTGGAAGGACATGACTGATCAATCTTAGCATGGGCGGTCAAAGTTTTAAAGCCAATTTTAAAGATTTAGATATTTTCTTCTTCTTTTTTTTTTTTTGGCATACTTTGAGCACCTTGGGATATCTGGGTCTTAATCACACCCAACAGCTCTGTGTGTGTGGAGGCAGATTCTGGTTGTGGTTGACTCACAACTACGAGAGCACTTTTTTTAATCTTTCAGCTGCTTGAGGATCAAGACCTGACGAGGCACTCATCTCTTCCACTAGACTTATAACTGCGCCAGTCCAGGAAGCATTCTGTTTGGTTATTGCGCAGAGAAAATGTTGTTCTGGACCACAGAGCAAACTTAGGGTCCATTCTAATTACAATGACAGCAGAATTGCAATTACAGTTACAATGCTATGTTGTTCTATTAATAGTTCCAATTATGCTGCAGTAATTACAATTATAATGACACCAAATACACACGTTAACATCTCTATGCATTCTAAATAACCAAGCAATAACCACAGGTACAAGTACAGAAACATACCATATAAACACATGGGGGTCACCAAAAGTGACAATACACAGATGGGAAATAACTGTGTAATTGGACTGTAATTGATCACGTATTTGGTGTAATTACAACTACAGAGGTGTGCCAAGGTTCAGCTGCAATTCCAATTCCATTGGAATTGCAGTGAATTCCGACTTGCAGGATTACAATTGGAACTGAGCGCAGGTCTGATTGTTTGTATCCTCTGCTGTCTGTAATGTTGCTGTGGTCGTGTCTGAATAATACAGCAACCGTTGAGCTGTCGGGCAAATACAAAAGTTAAAGAATGAGCTTCTACATTGTTGCAATGCAAACAGGACTCTAAATAACAAACAGTGAGTGCATTTATTATACAGGCTTAACACGGTACTGTACACAGAATGTGGTACTGAACTGGGTTTGATGTTGAAATATTTGTTCCAGCACATTAAACTGACAGCACTGTAATTAAAAAGTGAACATGGACCTCTTTAGCAGCTGCTCGCTATGGCAGTGTAAACGAGGGCGGACGTGTGAACAAGCAACAAGATGTTGACAGTCAGAAGTTGCTGGTTATATTTACGCACAGACCTTTTAAGACTCAACCACGTGATCCAGAAGTGATAAAAGTTGATACAACAGGCTTCAGATATCTCTCAGATAACAAACGATAATGACCCAGCCAAGACAAGCGTGCACCAGGAAAGGATACAAACAAATACACACATTGTAGCCAGTTTGAATTCTATATAGAGAACATACAGGGGGAGAAAGGAGCTGCCACACAAATCTATGGCAAGTAACTGCTGAGATTAAATGCAGGCTCAATAACATTTCTAAAGTGAACAGTGCGACTTAAAAACAATGCCACTGTGTTCAGAAGCAACAAAGTCTTATAGCTTTTAGTTTAGAACCTGTTCTTTGCTTAAATCTCCCCTCTCCCCTGTGAAGGTTAAGGTTACCCAAATCCAGGGCTATTAAAAACCCAATTCTGATTTCTCATTAGTGGCACAACCACTTTTTCACTACAAACTTCCTGTGCGACAGATACTGGCGCTCTATCTACAAACTAACTTCCTGTGCATCAGGTATTAGGACCCCACCTACAAACTAACTTCCTGTGCGATGGGTATTAGGACCCTACCTGAGGCTGTGATTTCACAGTGTGGTTGGCAGGATACATTGCCATCACCGGAGTGAAAGAGAGAATACAGCTGAGAATCTGAATGTTGAATGTTGCTCTGAGAACTCTCTCAGTTGTTAGACCTTGTACCTCCGCTGACAGCCAGAGGGATGGCGGCGATCATTTCACCTTGTGCAAACAGCAAGCAGGACGGAATTCGTTGCTTGGTGTTTTGAATAGTTCTGTCAGCTATGCAAACACTTTAAAGCAAGTCCAAACACTCCCTTCAAACTCAGACACGTAATAAAAAATAACAAAAAACAAGACCTTTCAGCGCCTGGGGCTGATCAACACAGCAGACTGACAGCACCTTTAAACATATCTTAGATACTTAAATACTGTCCATCATAGGATTCTCCATCTAAAACCTGGGGCTGGGGACCCAACACCCATTGAAATGGGGGACTAAGAGGGGGACGGGGGGATGGGGGACGGGGATGATACAGATACAGACCTCGCCTTTTTTACAATGTTAAAAAAACAAACAAGACGTGAGCTGTCGGTTTTGCACACCACCCTTTTGAAATGCTTTGAATACAGTAATTCAATACAGCCCTCAGTAAGGATGTTAAAAACAAACACCCAGGTAAACATACCAAGCGTGTTGGATCAGCAGAGCGGCACATTAGGAAGGAACGATTAGAAAAGCTCGCTGGCAGATCTCTTTGTAAACCTTTGATTTGAAAGAGCAAGGAGCATCATATTCTTTCACTGTTTTTGTTCATGTTACTGTACTGTCCTCTTTTTTTTAATTCCATTTGTTGCATTGGTCTTGATGCAGGTATATTTTTGCATGCAGGCTTGGTAACTCGCATGGTCAGTGGAGTCTTTGTGAACAGGACGCAGTGTTACATAAATACCTATATCAGGTGTGTAAAGGAAGGCATTGTTTTACCAGCTATGCAAAGCACTCTGTTGTAATTGCTGTTGTAATTGCATAGTGGAACTATGAGAACATAAGAATGTTTACAAATGAGAGGAGGCCATTCGTCCCATCATGCTAGTTTGGTTCTTAGTAGCTTATTGATCCCAGAATCTCATCAAGCAGCTTTTTGAAGGATACCAGGGTGTCAGCTTCAACAACATTACTGGGGCGTTGGTTCCAGACCCTCACAATTCTCTGTGTAAAAAAGTGCCTCCTATTTTCTGTTCTGAATGCCCCTTTATCTAATCTCCATTTGTGTCCTTGTTGCTTTTTTCAGGTCAAAAAAGTCCCCTGGGTCGACATTGTCAGTACCTTTAAGGATTTTGAATGCTTTTATCAGATCACTGTGTAGTCTTCTTTGTTCAAGACTGAACAGATTCAATTCTTTTAGCCTGTCTGCATTCAACATGCCTTTTAAACCCGAGATAATTCTGGTCGCTCTTCTTTGCACTCTTTCTAGAGGAGCATTATCCTTTTTGTAACGAGGTGACCAGAACTGAACACAATATTCTAGATGAGGTCTTACTAATGCATTGTAAAATTTTAACATTATGTTAAAACTATGTAACCCCTGAAGTATTTCCAATTGCAATGTGGTTTTAAAGAAAGGTCTCTTTGCTTCCTAGCCACAGCCTGGGCTGAGTCTGAACCTGAACCTCCTCTCAGGCAGGAATGCAGCTTCTCTTTAGTGTGGCCAGGTCTCCCCCTTCACTGCTCTGCACGTGTGAGTGAGCGACATCACACAGAAGGAATGCCAGCAATTCCTTTGTACCTAATATTGCACCTTCTTTAAACAAGGTGGACTCACACACAGGCTTGGGGTTTAGACACACAAACAGGTTCCAGCATCTTCACCTCAACCCGCAGACAAGACCCCAGGGCTGCTGAGCTCCAGACAAGCCACACAGATAGGGATGCTGTGCTCAGGTGCTCAGCGTCTGAACTGCGTCTCATTCAGTAACACAGCATTGCTATTTAATAACGCTGGGAAACTTATTTATAAAGAGTATTGAGAGAGGGCCTTTTTACACAGCGCACATATTCCTGGTAAACTTCAGAGAGTTTGAAAGAAATTCAATAAGAACAATGTATAGTTTACTGAGGCAGGGTCGCTGAATACTGTAGATGAATCTTTTTCCACAGGTGAACCTGATTACATTACATAATGTATAAAGAATGGATACTGAGAGTAATGCAGTGCTGTATAATCAGAACCTGGCCCTTCCTCAGTTATGTAATGTGACTTGCATGCAGTGCTGCAATGCCTGTAGTTGGATTACGTTTCCTTGCACTCCCCCAGTTCTGTTCTTTACTGGAGTGTTTCTCACACCCTTGTGTGCAGCAAGCTCCAATTAACATTCTCCAGCAGACAGCGGGGGTGCTTAAGCCCTGCTTTCTTCCTGTTGTTGCAGCAATTCAGTATGATCTATAAGGAGGAGAGCTGTTGGAATGTGTTTATGTTGTGCATGTAAATTGGAGTGATTTGTTTAAAAGGGGCTTTTGCACAAAGGCACAGGTGAGACGGACTCAGGATAACAGGGCTTGTCAGCAGCTCTCCAGCTCTGTGTCTCAGCAGCTCTGTGTCTCAGCAGCTCTCCAGCTCTGTGTCTCAGCAGCTCTCCGGCTCTGTGTCTCAGCAGCTGTCCAGCAGAGGTCCTTGAAAAGATGCAGTGCCAGTGAGAGGGAGGAATGACTGGAGAAACGATCCTCACTCGCCTCATCAGCTATCGCTTCTGTGTTAAAGTTACCAAGAAAGATTTCTTGTAACTCTTGGTGATCGAAGAGGTGTACCATATTGAAACATCTGGTACGGTACAAAAGATCACCATAAACTACCATTGTCCAGTTTAAGAATTGTACATGCATTCTTCTTGTGTATTCATAACTGGTTGAACACTGCTTATATATATTTTCTTTTATTTGTTGCTATTTTGTTTTTATAACTGTATAAACATATAGCTTGGACCCACAAAGCATGTTTGCAATGGGCTTGTTTTCAGGAGTCCAGGTTTCAGAGTGTTTGACCCTGAAGTAGCAGATAAGGAGCTGCTAAGCATGTGTGAGTAAACGAGTACAGTGCAGTTCCTGCAGCTGTTAGTAACTGAACACCATGAAAGGTCAGGGCAAGCCAGCAATGGACCCTGTATCACCATGAACACCAATGTGCTAAACTAATATTATTCATCCTAAATGAATAGAGCAGTTACTTCAGGGAGATAGGGCTGTGAGAGGCCTCTCTCAACATGCACTTATATAAGATTGTGTTTATGGTGAACCTTTCACTTAAACCTAGCAACACGTGGATGCAGCAGAACTCTGTAATCAGAGTTCTGCTGCATCCACGATTCATCCAGTATTCATTCAAGCTATTGTATTTGGTGTATTTCTCTTCCTTGGCATGCATTTAGAATGTGAAAATAATCCATTTGGTATGCATTTCAGATTCCGATTGAATACGAGCCGAGGAGCATTAATAGGTTCTGAGATGCAAATGATGAATGCATAGCCCCAACCAAACCTTCTGTACCCAGTGAAGCCAAACTATTCAAATGAAGAGCTGTGTGGAACATGTTTAAACAAATGTATCTTTAAAATTGTCCTCCTTGCTTAATCATTGTTTTTGTTATAGAAGATGCTTACAATGCATTGCAATGGCCATGTTTCTGCAAATGTGCAATATGCATCTACACATACACCTTATCCAAACCTTAAATCACACCATTACCCCACATCTTTAACCTCAATGCAGATCTCAATCCAAGGAAAGTAAATCTCTAAAACCAGCTGTTTAATTTAGGATGGCGAGGCCAAATAAAAGCACTAATGCATCAGAACCCTGTGAAGCGAGTCTAGTTTAGCAGAGCCGATGGCAGTGCCTGCGTTGATACTGTTCACCGAGCTTGCACAGGTCATGGTCACAGCTGTCACTCTTTCTGAATTCTTTCCGTGTCCTGTTCTCCCAGGGGATTCCAAACGCGTGTTTAAAACCTCGCTGGCGCACTCGCTCACAGACCTGTGTACTCGGTGCCTGCAGAAGAAACGCTTGTAGTCCACTGAGCTTATAAGAACCTGCGTACAAGCGTACATTCCTGGCAAAAATAAAAAGGGCTTCATGTAATTTTCTACGGAAAAACGTGGGAAAAAACAGTAGGCTACATTAAAATAGGGCCTGTCTAACTTTGTTTTCTCTTTGTCCTGAGGTACTTGCTTTATTATTGTGTTCTATTAAATGTATCTTTCTACATGTCTCCTGAAACACACGTCTGTTTGTTTTTTCTTTCTACCTTTCAGTCCCACATGTTCATTGATTGAAATCCTGAAATTATTTTTTTCGTCATTAATTGTAATTTAAAAGTTACAATTGACTCCATCCACATGAATCTTGCACTGAAGGAAACAAAACGTTCATATATCACAATTGTGGCTCAGAGCGATATATTCTTGCTTGATAAGGCCTATCATTTTAGGGATGTTAAAAGGGATTGCCTTATGTGAACATTTTCATTTTTCAATAAAGATATTCAGTTTTTGAGTTAAATAAAAACAAACACTTTTGCTTCTGTGAAAAATGATCTTATGCAATGAAACATTCCATTCTTGAGTTAAATTAAATGTATTTATTTTATCATTCTTCACAGAATGTTACATCTGACCCCACCCCCAGTTACAAATGACCCTGGCCATGGGGTCAATTGTAACATCGGACACCTTACATTTCAAGCACTCTTGCCATGTGTATATCAGCACTTAAAAAAGGATAACTCTGGGGCTTGGTAGAGGACAGATATTGTTGTTTGTATCGAAGTCTGGTCAAACTAGCTCAGATCATCTGTGCGTAATGGAGAGAAACGAAAAAAAATGTTACAACTGTCCCCGGTCTCCCGTACTGCACTGTACTGTGCAATGCTATACTGTAATATAAAGAAGAAAGTACTTTATAAAGTAAGAAAGCAAAAGACAGCCATTAAACCAATATATTAAATCTTTAATATATTATATATTATATTGCATGTGCTGTATACGTTTTAAAAACAGTTCTGTATAACAATGCTTTGGCTAATTCTGTGTTGAGTCGTGGAGTCATTGTCACAGTCAGCTTGAATATAAGGAATGAGTCGTCAAGGAGAGAAAAACCAGCTTAGTGTTTCAGCATTCTCACTGTCTACCAGAGCGGAAGACAAGAACACAGTGACCCGGGTGAGAGCTGGCCGTGCTGTGAGGGTGGTAACAATGGGCAGCGCTGGCCGAACAGATTCTGCTGCATAATCCCGCTGGCGTCCTGACGTCAAAATATTAAGATTTTTTTTTAACGCCTCTGTTTTTTTCTCTCCTGTTAATATCGCAGTCGCTAATTGCAGTTTATGTAACCGTTGCCGCTGAGTTTCTTTTGTTTCCCCTGCTGTTGATGCAGTGAAAAGCACAGTCCCTGGCGATCCCAGACGCTGCCCTGGCACAGTTTGTCTCACCGCGGAATAAAAGAATTAGCTGGCGCTGGTGCAGCGCCCACAGAGAAGACATGCTCTTTGTTGGGTGTCTCCAGGACTCCCTGCTAATGCTGGAACCCTGACAGAATGCTTTATATAATCTGTGTGTTATTATACTGTGCGTTTACTAAGCAGCCCCCGCACTGTGAGAACACAGCACACTATACTGTAGGTCAGTGGATGGGGAGCAGTGCCCAGATCATCACTGTACTACTCTCCACTGAGGGCTACACTGAGACCACCAGCCTTGTGATGTAAGCTAGAGAAACTACATCAGCTGAGGGGCAGAGCCCAATTATCAAGACCCAAACTCTGTCCCGTGTTCATAGAGGTGTACGGCTCACAGCTTCTAAATGACTTCACAAACAGAGCCTGGATATCTAGCAGTGTTGCCCTGCTGGCCTGTCTGCATTGATACAGCTGTCAGTGTGGTTCAGGATGTGGGTGTGGCTGGTATAAGATATCAAAGAGTCACACAGGTGTCTAGTCTGTAGCGCCAGGTGGATACCACAATGGCTAAAAGAAGCTGGATGGGGTTCGGCACCACAAAACAGACAAGCCAAAAGAAAGGCTTTGCCGCTTGAAAGGATAAAGCTGTGATTGTAAGGCTCTTTTGTGGCTGACCTGCACTTTTGTTTGTATTGTACCCGTTGGCAATATTAGGGCTTCATCTGTGTAACAGCATTTGACTGTCTCTAGAGTTTTATACATGCCTGGGTAAGCAGCAATGGGTCAATTCTCATGTAGCAAGTATGTCATTATATGGACATTTGATGGGTGACACTGTAATTGAGTAGGTTTTATACATTCTTCCACTGGGACGGTATTGTATTTTCTTATATTGAAACACAATGGCATTGTAATGTATTAAAACACCCCATGAGATTAGTAGCCCTTGTACAACGATGAGGAGCGACACATTCGTGCACATTGTGCTACAGATATTTTTCCTGCCATAAAACTCTGCGTGGCCCTGCAGCCCAGCAGGATTTACACCAGCCTCGTGGATTCAGCAAACAAAACATTGACTTGAGCGTGCGTGAGAGCAGCTCCGAACTCACGCGTGTTAAAAAAAGGGGGTGTATGCTGCCCTCTGCTGGGTGAAATAATATGTATCTCTAGAGTGTCCTCATGTATTTTGACAGAGGTCTCGTTCCGGTCCACTGGGTTTCCAGTAGTGGTGGGCAACGATATGAAAATTGTATATCGATATCGTGCACGTATTTAGATTTCAATATAATATTGAAGTCTTCCAAAACACAGAAAAATATAATAACATAATTGCAATGTGAAACATATTGTAGCGGTCTCGGTCAACGCTAGCAGGTGCATCACACAAGGCGAGGCAATCCACACACTCGCGCTAAAGCATAGCGCCGATACCGCTGTACAGAAGAGCCGGTGAGCAAGGATATCGGACTTATGTCTTCGTGTGTGATTATGTCACCTACCAGTCCTGCTGCTGCCTTCCCCCGTGCACGCTACACTATATAGACGTTAACAGATATTTACACATGAAAAACAACAACTTACTTTAAGAAAGAAAAGCTGATGTACAGGTAAGTAAGCTGGGCTGAGTTGAGTGGGGGACGGAGGGGGGTGATGCTGGGACGCCAGAATCACCGTCGAGCCCTCTTGAGGTGTCGTGGGCTAGTCGACGAAACACTGAGGATGGAAGGTGCCCACTTGAAAACCCCAGAGATGTACCCTACCTAGCTCAATCCAGATGGTTGTCATGCTGATGCGCTGGGGAGGCCGCACTGTGGTTGATCCCCGGAGCCAGCATCGCAGCCGTTGTGTGTGCTGATGCGTCAGGGAGGCAAAATAAGCTGATCCCTGGAGCCAGCATTACACTTCAGCCATTAACACCAGACAGAAGGATATCTACATCATCATATGGAAGGAAACGTAAATGGATGGAGACACATATGGATCACATTAGTTTACTGTAAAGCTACGTCTTAGTTGGTGCTTATCTTGGCGAGAGCCGAGTTCAAATCAGCATGAAGTTTTAACATCTACTCTCGTGTAATGGAAATCATGAAGATCTGGATACGTCCAGTGACTGCTGTGAATAGTGCAGCTGGCAACAAGGGAAAGACCTTGTGACAGCCTGGAGAGACAGCTGACAGGAGGAAAGAGACCCCATTGGGGCTGGTAAGGGTTAGCTACCCTTTTCGGCAGTATCCAGCTCTGTGTTTACAGGATGCTGGAGACACCTGCCCAAGGCTTCTAAGAAATTAAAGAGAAAAATACCCCTAGAGTCTGCGAGAACGGGGGCGGAAGGTGACTCAACGTTGGACAACATGGTTAACGACTTAGGAACGGAAACGGATATGAGTATGGAGAGTACTTCACAAAAGACTAGTTCAAGATCTGCAGTTAACAAAGACATGGAACTCCAGGTTTGTGTCTGCGGCTGGAGCAAGGCGACAACGGTTAGGGGTTTGAAGATTCATCAAGGGAGAATGAAATGCTTGAGGGAGAAGGGACAAGGGCCTCGCATTGATCAGTACTTCTTACGAAGTCAGTCAAGTCAGTCGAATGAAATCCAGCGACAGGAAGCAAACCACAGTTCGCAGGATATCAGCACCCCTGTCATAGATGTGAGGAGGACTTGCATGGACAGTTAGTGATGAACCTAATGATCCTTGTGAACCCGGTCAGACAAACCAGCATAAGAGAGAAAAGAACCTCAACGGGCACAAGCCTGGAGTTAAATGGCCAAGAGCTTGTGAGAAAACTGCATGGGACACAGTAAACACAGATCTCTGCGTTGCATTGGAAAGATTAAGTGGAACAGTTGAAAAGAAGCTGGATAAATTTGGGGACATCATCTACGCATATGGAAGTGAGAGGTTTGGAGTTGAAAAAAGGAAGGAAAAAGTATTCCTGGAAAGTCTAGACGGCAGCAAGAGATTGAACGCTTAGTTAGAGAAAGGAGACAGCTGAGGAACCAATGGAGAAGAGCAGAACAAAGTCAGAAGGAGGGACTCAATCTCTTACAAAGGGTCATAAAAGATAAGCTTGCAACATTGCGCAGAGCTGAGCGCCTATGGAAACGCTACAAAAAGAAGGAGCGTGCGAGAGCTAACTTTTATAAAGACTAATTCAAATTTGTAAAGAAGTTATTCACCAGTGAGAAGAATGGCACACTAAAAGCATCTAAGGTTGAGCTGGAGAGATATTTGGAGGAAACACATACAGATTCAAAAAGGCAGGAGCCTATGTCAATTCCGTCAGACATCCCACCTATCAATCCACCAGAATACCAAATGGAGGACTGTGCACCTAAGTGGAAAGAAATAGAGCAAGCTGTGAAAAAAGCAAGGGCTTCATCATCTCCAGGGCCTAATGGAGTTCCGTACAGAGTGTACAAGAGTGCTTCAGGAGTTCTACGAATTCTGTGGAAATTGATGAAAGTGGCATGGGAAAAACAGGTTGTACCAAGAGCATGGCGCCGAGCAGGTGGAGTCTTTATACCTAAAGAAAAAGATTCTACAAGCATCAGTCAGTTTCGTCCCATTTCCCTATTAAACGTAGAAGGCAAGATTTTCTTCAGCATTATTGCTCAGAGATTGTCAGCTTACCTATTAAAGAACTGCTTCATTGACACTTCAATACAAAAAGCGGGCATTCCAGGTTTCCCAGGTTGCTTAGAACACATCAATGTGATCTGGCAACAAATTCAATCAGCTAAAAAGGAGAGGAAGGAGCTCCATGTGACATTCCTGGATTTGGCTAATGCATATGGTTCAGTGCCACATGAACTACTTTGGGCAGCATTTGATTTTTTCAGTGTACCGATGACAATAACAAATTTAGTGAAAGCCTATTTTGGAGATTTGCAATTCAGTTTTTCAACTTCAGAATTCAGCACTACATGGCAATGCCTAGAGGTTGGAATAATGGCAGGATGCACCATTTCTCCACTGGCTTTTACCATGGCAATGGAAGTAATCATTAGGGCATCAAAATGGGTAGTAGGAGGAGAGCGCTTGGGTTCTGGAATGCGACCACCACCAATTCGAGCATACATGGATGACATGACAACCATGCCTACAGCAGTAGCCTGCACTAATCGATTATTGGGCAAATTAACCAATAACATTGAATGGGCACGAATGCAATTCAAGCCCACTAAATCAAGGAGCATCTCTATAATTAAAGGCAAAGTAGTAGATAAAACATTCTTCATTAATGGTGAGGCAATACCAACAGTGTCTGAGAAGCCAGTGAAGAGTCTTGGGAGATGGTACGACGGGGATCTAAAGGACACAGTTCGTGTGGGAGAAGTTAGACAACAAGCAGTGGAAGGGTTGAAGAGCATAGACAGCTGCGCTCTACCAGGTAAACTAAAACTCTGGTGCTTTCAGTTTGGTCTACTGCCGAGGTTGCTGTGGCCACTGACTGTGTACGAGGTTTCTTTGACAACAGTAGAGAAGCTGGAAGCTTTAATCAGTTCATACATCAGGAAATGGTTGGGAGTTCCACGCTGCCTCAGCAGAGTGGGACTTTATGGTAAAGGAATACTGCAGCTACCAGTCTCTGCTCTAACCGAGGAGTTTAAGTGCGCCAAGGTCAGACTGGAAATTACATTAGTAGAGTCACGCGATAAATGCGTAAGGGAGGCAGCACCTGTGTTGAAAACTGGAAGAAAGTGGGCGGCAAAGAAAGCTGTGGAAGATGCAAAGGCTGCCCTTCGAATTGGTGATATCATGGGGCAAGTTCAGCATGGAAGAGGGGGTCTTGGAAATCATTATCGATATCGAACGATATCATATCAAAATGTGGATATTGGTGCCGATCACTAGTTTCCAGTGTCCTAGAGCAATGCAACAGTGCAAAAGTAGTCCATTCTGTTGAGATCAACTCCAGGGGTCGTTTTAGAACAGGGCCGCTGACTACAGTAACGCGGCAGTGTGTTTGCACGGGCCACTGCTGATATTTCTTTCTAAGCACAGCGCTGGAATCGAGGTGAAGGCGGGATGGTAGATAGGGGTGTCCACTGCCGCCCAAAATTCATTAGGCAGGGCCCTCGTGCTAGTGGCGTGCGATCGCCGGCCAGGCTGCGGGACGTTCTGTACTGGATCGGTCACAATGTCATTCATGATGAGTAAGTGATGTAAGTCGGACCTGTTCTGTGTAAGAAGGGGCGGTTTGAAATGTGGGGGGCGCCTAGCGCTTCTTTACACGGCGTTTATTCTAACTTGGCTGTTGAAGTATGTATTGCCGTCACTCACTGTGGGTACTCTTGTCACATGTTTCCTAGCGACGCTATACTTTGAGAAATACCTGTTTGTTTTTTCGAAGTCTTGGCATCAGACCCGGCGAGCTCCCTCGCTGCTGTTGCTGCCTCTTCTCTGTAGTTCTTGCGTCTGGCTCGTCGTAACATGGGCGATTTTAAGGATCTTAACAGCGTTGGACCAGAAACCATTTCACGATGCAGACCGATGCTGCTGCTGCTGCCACAGCCTGTTCAATGACTGTCACTCTGTCCATTCTTTCATGTCCAGGATACAGCGTCTCTTTCTAAAGTCATTATGAGAATGAATAAAGGACATAGTAATGAAATGCATCCCTGAGCCTGGCGCAGACTGGTCACTTCTTTATCGCTCCTCATTCATATGTATCACAGTGCTGTTTGAGAGCGTAGCTTTGCACCACAGCGATACTCCTGTAGTTGTGCGACAGGTTTCTTACCTCCTTATTAACATTATCAAACAACTTGAGACCAGGAAGGAAGCAGCAACAACTTGTCATTTCTAGCGCTGCCTTTTAAACACAAGCAGATAACGAATATACTGTATCTGTCGAGGGAAACCAGGGCAGGGTGCTGTTAAGAGGGGATAGGCAATGCAATGCCCATTAATAAACGCTATGTTTTTTTCAATTGTAGCCGGGGCATCCATTTTCAAGTTTATTACCATCAGGTTTTTGTGTCAGGACCATGGCTCTGGTGCTACTACAGTATACTCCCATAATGTATTACACAGACACCTTTCAGAAGTAAAATGCCACGTTGAGCTTTTATTCTGTCAAATAGTGATTTTTTTTATTAAAAAAGAAAGAGATAAAGAATAAAGTGCCACTTTCATTTTGAACCGCATCTCCTTCAAACCGCAAACACAGTAAGACCACACATCACTTGTCTTAAAGCAGAATGCATTTAACAGAACACCCAGCAGAGGGCAGTGTTTTATAATACATACAATACAGTACCATGCCCTTCTTTATTTACACAAAATAAAACATCACACAGCTCTCACAACCATCCTTCACTCAGTTCAGTTTAGATTTATTTCTGACTTTTTCTTTTAAGTTCATTGAAAATACATTCAGCTTGCTTCAAACAATACCATTGTTTATTACAGATTTAACCCTTTAGACCCCTTGACAATGCAAATTGATATTTAACTTCTGTCTGCCCCCCCAGTCCAAATACTGTCCTTCAGGGTTTCTGAAGTTTCAATAGTCGTTTCGAGTCACTTCAATTTTCAGGAGGATCTTCACTGAGAAATGCGAAAGTGAAAATGACAGGGGTATTATTGCAGTGATTTTCAAACAACGTTTTACTCTTTCTATTCTGGACAGGTTTGCGATTCCTTGCAGTTTATGAAACCAGGCAGAACTAGGCACGGCTGCAGAACAGCTGTGTTAGGAATGTGTTGCTTCACATGTTTTCTTCATTTATGTTCGCTAGTTTGATTTGTATTTTCATTGGAGAAAATACCTTTCCAAAACAGAATGCTTTAAATACCAAACAGATTGACAGACAGGTCTGCCCTCTTGTGGTCAGCCAAGATATATACCTGGTAGCCCAAGGTGATTCCAGTGCCCAGACAACCCCTACGTCTTAGCGTTAAGGGTTTATAACTTTCAAAAGACAAATTCATACAGGACACTTGTCAAGGGGCTCATGGAGGTATGAGTGTTGAGCACGCCACAGATATGATACTTTGTCAGGCTGTACTGCAGAATACTGTATCACCATCTTCCATGTCATGTAAAACATGGACCAAAAAAAGACCTCAGTCTTAACTATATATAACAAGGTTCTTCAGCCATGTTGTACTAATATATACATTTCTTAAAACATTTACACAACCAACCACCCTTGCACAAACGAGCTGACTTAAATACAAGTGTGGACCACTGGTGATGCCAGGTTACCAGGCTACTCTGTTGACTGACCCACAAGGCAGTTACAGTACTTTTGATTCCTTCACATTGTCCACGCTCGGCCCACGTCGAGCTCATATTTCATGGAACACCCCCCTCTTGTGGTAGTTTAGTGGCACTGTGCCTGCCCTCCGGATGAATTCCGGTGTTCCTTTAGATGGCTTTTGCAGCGGAGACCATGCGTTTCCACGAGCCCAACCCTGGTCTAAACGAGCACTTTTCTAACTGTAAAGATGACTCAGGGAAGGCACGTATACACACACACACACACACACACACACACTGCCATGCACAGAGAGCTTGTGTCTTTTCCTGATGTGCACAGAATACTAATCACAGACTGTGTAAAGCGTTGGCAGATGTGAGGTCTGTTTATGTGCACTGGAAAGTAAAGCAGATTGAAACTCAATATTCGGGGGCCAAGTCTGCTCAGAGATGAAGTGGCCCCTTGGTGGTAGATCCACAAACTGAAGATTATTCCAGGGACCGTGGCAGCCACTTTTAAACCTCACTGAGACTAATGCAGACTAATAAAAACTACCACAAGGGGGTGTGTGACCATGAATGAGTCTGACACAAGTATTCAGACAGACAGACAGACAGACAGACAGGCTGCTTGGTTTAATAACAGCCTAGGAAAGTTAAACAGTAGTAAATCATAGTATCTATATGTTACTATATTGGAAACGTCACTCCTGGCCTCAGTTTCGTAGTTTCAGACAGCTCTCTTAGAGAGCAGACATCCCTTAGCCTGCAGTGGAGCTGTAGAAGCTGGGTGCTGCGTCACTGCCCTGGAACACAGAACACACACACACGCACACACACACACACACACACACACACACACACACACAAATAACCAATTTGCACTTATCTTTTTAGAAGAAAACTAAAAAAATAAACAAAAGCATTTCATGAATGTACGTGCGGGCTGTAACTCTACCTTCTTTACACGTACACGGAAAAAAAAGATAATGAATGAATAAATAAATAAATACATTTAAAATTGAATAACAACTGTAACAAAAAAATGTGTGAATTCAGTGAGGAGGAATAAAAAGAGGTCAAGACACGCTTTAAAAAAAAAATTAAAAAAATCAAACAAATAATGTACTGTACATTACACACCGGACACTGTGATTATGCTACTTGCCATTGCAGTAAGACAGTCTGTGTCCAGGCTGGGCTACAGTTTGGAGTGACCACTGATTATTAGTAGCCCACCCTCATGGCTAGTGTCCCACCACGACCACAATAGTCCGAAATCGACACATGGCCTAGAACTGAATCTTCAAAAGTTTAAAAATGCACTAGTAGGCTTTATGTGTTTATTTTTGTTTTTTTTACATAAGATATACAAGTTTAGCAGGTGTCACTTCTGTGCTCATTAGAGTTACTGAAGTGGCTCCCGATATTTAGCTGGCTGCTGAATTCTTTTTGCTGAGTGGTGTTGGCAGCACCTCAGTTCTCAAGGATCTCCAAGCTCTGATCCCCTGTTCGATCCCCTCCTTCACTCCATCGCAACGTCCTTTTCTGCTCCCCTGTTCTCTTCCCATGTGCACAGGCCTCGCAAAACTGGAGCCCGAAATATGAAACGCAAGTAGTTGTTAAAAAATTTGTAAGAAAACAAAAAAAACTAAAAACAGCACCTGTCGTTCTAAACGTTGCTTTCCAGTGTTTGCTTGTGGTTGGGCCAACAGTGTGACATGGCAGAGGGAGGCCGTCCAGCTAGCCGTTTCAAGCCTGACTCTCGTTTTCCAGTCCCGTCCTCTGAAGGGGAGTATTTATTTATTCCTGCCTCTCTTTCAGACAGCTGAAATGGGACCAAAATAAGAAACAAACAAAAAAAAGGAAAACAAAACTGTGGCTTAACAGTGGACAAACCCTACCCCCCTCCAAAACAACTGAAAAAAAACCACACCAGAGAACTCAGGAATGCCAATGCGCTCGCGGGCGCAAATTATAAAGGAATAACCTCCGTCACGGAGCAGCAGTGATGTGACCCATTCCGGTGGGCGCTCAGCTGGGTAGCAGCCAGGGTTCGAAGACGTACGCCACGCTATCCCAGTGCTTCCACAGGAAGATGAGGAAGAGGGCGAGGAAAACGGAGGCGAAGATCCGCATCCGCGTCTTCATGAGCGGTGTGATGAAATTGGCCAGCGTGGAGACGAAGACCAGCAGCACGGCCATGAGCGCCAGGATGACGTTGATGAACTTGCCCAGCAGCGCCCGCGCGTTGGCGTTCTCCACCCCCTCCAGCTGAACCACCTGCTGCTGCTGCTGCTGGAGCTCCAGCTTTGTGATGCGGGTCAGGCAGGACTCCACCGCCTCCTGCAGGGAGAGAGGGGCAGGGTTAGAGAAGGGGAGGCAGGGTCAGAAGCTCTACCGCTTCTAGCAGCAGAGGGGTGACTGGGTCTGTGCTGGTCTGTGTGTGTGTGTGTCTGTTTGATCTTTGTAACTCTCACACTATAACGCTGCACTGTAGCCAGTGCTCTGTGATTGCAGCCCCCTGTGCCCCGCGGCCCAGCCCAGAGTCACCTGGATGTCGCGGGCACGCTCGTAGGACTGGTAAGCCACCTTCTCCTCCATGCTGGCCAGCTCCTGCTTCAGGTTGGTCATCTCGTTCTGGTGGAGCTCTGTCAGGTCGTTCAGCTGTTCCTCCAATCGCTCGTACCTGCGGAGATATGAACACAGGCATGAGCTGTTCAGGACCACACCTTAAATTCAGAGGAGACAAAATCAAGCCAACGGCCCGCAGCAGGGTTCCCAACGTCCACGGTGCCTCTGATTCGACTTTCAGAACTTAGTAAGCAGACTAAATATCATTATATCTGCGTGCATGCATCTGACTGCCTGTTGATGTTACAAGTAAAAACAGTTTGTGATGATCTTCAGCATGTAAAATTGCAGTAAAACCTAAGGATGGAAATTAGGCTCCTGTTGCATAGCAGTTTCACCATTTCCAGGTTTTACTATGAGCTTAGCCACAGTGTCTCATTAAACTCAAACCAGGACTAGATAAAACTGCTATGCAATGCGAGACTTTCTTCCATCCCTGTATCTGTAACTACATCAGAGAAAGGAGGAGAGAGGAGGGAGACATAAGCAAGGAGGGAGGGAGGGAGGGAAGAATGGGTGGAGTGGGGAGCTGTCGGCTGACCTGTAGCGCTCCTCCTGCAGGCACTGGGTCATGTAGGAGTAGTCCCTCTGCAGCTGTGTCTTCAGGTCCTCCATGGAGTCCTCCAGATGCCCCTGGCTGTCCTTGATCTCGCGCAGCTCCTCCAGCAGGGTGTCCAGGTTGTTGTGGTGATGGTGGTGGTGGCTGTCCAGCGTGTTGGACTTGGGGCTGCCCATGCCTGGCCCTGGCCCGAGCCCGGGCCCCCCCGCCCCGGAGTTGCTGCCAGCTGGCGAGCCTGAGGTTGCGCTGGAGCAGTCGTCGTCGCTGCCGTACTTGGGGCTGGAGACGAGCGTGGCGCTGCCGCTGAACGGGCGTTGGCTGTCCTCTGGGTGCGGGTCCTCCAGCGTGTCCTTCAGGTGGGTGATGTTGTCCGCGCTGCCGAACTTGTTGCGAATGAGGCTGGCGAACTCGCGGGGCTTGGAGACCACGGCGGTGTGGGACAGCGCGGACACGCCCCCCTTCACCCCCTCCACCACTCCCCCTCCGAAGCCGCTGATTCCTGCTCGCACGTTGGCCCCCACGCCCTTCAGGCCCTGCTGCATGTCCCGCAGCACGTCCTTGGGCTGCCGCGTGGGCCCATTCTGAAAGAGCCAGGAGGACAGAACAATGCCGTTCAGAACAGTATCAAAGGGGGAGATATATAGGGGTAGTGCTATAAAAATAATCATTGTTATTCATATATTATGCATAGGCTTCTTAATTACTTTAATTGGGAAGTCTCTTCTTTAGGTATAACTGGACTTTTAAAGAGAAACATATTATTGGAAAAATGCAATTCTGAAAGTACACAAAACTTTGTAAAGTATAATCCAGTTTATTAATAATTTACAGTTACGATGCTTACCTCCTTACAGTAACAGTGGTTGACAAAAAAGCTTTTCACAAAGAAACGTCATTGTAATTGATTGTAATAGTGAACTGTAATGGTTCACGAAAGAGTGCATGTCTATTCTCCGTGTCAGCAGCTGGGACGCTCTCCTCCGCACCTACCTGCTCAATCTCCTTTAGCTTCCTGTGGTAGTGCTCGAGCTTCTTGTGCAGGTGGGAGATGGTCTGGGCAGACTTCTGGTTCTTCTTCTCAAAGACCTGCTTGATGCGGGAGGCCTGCTGCTTGTCGGCGTTGTGCGCGAGCTTCAGGTACTCGGCCACGTTCTCGTCGCGCGCCTCCTGCTCGATGCGGATCTGCTCCGTGATCTTCAGGATCTTCTGCTGCAGGTGCTCGATGGCTGCCTTGGTGCGCTGCGGGTCGGGAGCCTCGGGCACGTCCAGGCTGATGTTGCCGTCCGAGCCAGCGTGGCTCGTGTTCGGGGGCAGCCCCAGGGTACTCACCTCCCCCTTCTCCAGCTGTAACACACAATGAGAAGACAGGCAAACGCATCAGAGGAGAGGCTCAATGCCAGGGTCTGCCCCTGAGCAAATTGTAAAGTCGCTTTAAGAATGACCCCGTCTGCCAATAGCGTGTTGGGCAAGTGAGACAGCAGAGAACTGAACAAATAACCAGGATCAGGATATGTGCAAGTTACTGGAAGACAATTAGATAGCAAGTAAAGTCTTTTACATTATATGTACATGGATTTATATCACAGTTAAAACTCTTTACAGTCATCTGAACTTCTGATACCAGCCAGTAAACCTCTGCAGCAACACGATGTGCTCTGAAAACCTCGTAGCTGCTTTGGATATCTTTACGAGATACTGGCTAGTTGCTAAGTGAATGGGATTCCTGTATATTGTGAGCCTTTAGGGGTTGTGTCTTTCAAATGAGACATTCAAGGGGAGGTGTGCTACTGTGGTCTGGAATGACACTGGCAAATTTTACATATAATCATATAACAAATTATTACAATACTGATTTGCTGCATTTCCTGTGCTGTATACAGCTTGTATCTATCTAGACACTGACACCCTTCCTTACGCAAACACAGCGCCTCTTCTCTACAGATGTCAATACTAAGAAGGTTAAAGGCAGAGAGAGAGAGAGTTTGGGGAAGCTTCTTTGATGAAAAAAAGAACCACCAAATCTGCTGACATGTGCTTCTACTGCAGTTTCACAAACTGGCACTCCACAAAACTCTCATGAAAACAAAACTGAAAAGCATGCACACACTTCTAGTGCTTTCTGTAGTTCAGCTCCAGAAGCAGACAAGTGGCTGCTGTACGCTGTGAATGAGCAGCTTGGCATTAGGCAGACAGCCCTGTTACAACAAGTGCAGGTACAGTAATGCTACACAACAGGAGGATAGTGCACACATTGTAACAATCATTTGATATCAATGAAACAGACGTCTCTCAAGTGCAGATGCTTCTGTGCAGGACAGACATCTCCACCCCAGCTTGGTTACCCTGCCTTTACAAGAGGGGTCTGTCTGGGGAGAAGTGCCACTTTCCCTGCCCATACAATTCAATAGCTTCTAAAGTACTGCATGATAGGAAGCAAACAAGAAAAATACTTCAGTCTGAAATAAAATCAGCCCACGGTCTAAACATTCTGGACCCTGTATTGATCTATAAAGTATAATAAAAAGAGAGTGTGTGAGTGTGTGTGTGGGGGCAGGTATTACTATCAACGTGCGGACAACAGTTCAGAAAATGTCCCCACAAAGATAGTGAAAAAAACACGTTGTGGGGATGTCCCCATTTTGTAAAACACCTTTTTAAGAACTAAACATGCCTTCAAAAAAAGCACCAAGATATTTAGTTTGTTGTCGACTTTCACCCTGTGTGGAGGTTTGTCTGACTGGAGTTAGAAATAGTAAATAAAAATATAGTGAGAGTCAATGGGAAGTCCCCACAAATATAGGAAAGGAAAGGTGTAAAGAAGATGGGTGAGGAAAAGAAACGTATGAAAAAGCATGTATTTACCGTTCTATTGGGGCTACGTGGAGAGGCATTATTCCTTCTCATTTGCCAGCGTCCTGCTCACACAACGAACACGCAGCCCAGCCCAGCCCAGCCTGGTACTCTATAAGTGACGTACCACTGCTACACTAACCCTGCACTGCAGGCACTGCCTCCTATACAGCCTTCCGAGTTGAGCAGCAGCAGGAAATGTGTTTCTCACACACTAAACTCTTCCTCAATGTAATCTACGAAAAGCAGAGCGCTGAAAATACGAGGCACAGGAAGCCTGAGTCACGACTGAAAAAGCAGTGGGGGGTGGGGGGGGGGATAAGGTTAGCTGCTCCTTTATAGATGTGTCCCAATGCAGAGTGTCGGGTCCATAGTGTAACGACTGTGCTTGCCTGGCATGCAGTCCCTTCAGCTCCCCTGCAAACTCCAAACTGCTGCTGTCATCACTTGCATCAGCTCCCAAATTCCTGCTGAGAATTCATTTTTTAAAATGTGTTTTAGTTTAAAAAAAAAAAAAAAAAAAGCAACACGTTTAGATGGAGCTAGACAGTCTGCTGTTGAGAAAAAAGACTGAGAGATGAGGCAGGCACAGAGCGGTGCACCTCCACAAACCGGACTACTAGGCTTTCTGCCATCGCAAGAACTAGCTGTACAGGGTAGGGGTTCCACTTGAGAAGGAACTGATAATCACGAGTGTTCCAGTGTTAGGCTACCTGTCACAGCCTGAGATACACTGTTGTATTAAGTATAATATCTATAATAACATGCATGTTTTTAACTTGTACTTGCTGAGTTCACTTGACTATAATTCTTCAACAAAACGTGAATAATCTTTTGTCATGCCAATAAACCTTCACATTTTAAAGTGAAAGAGAAGGAAGGAAGGAAGGAATGAGAAAGGGGTCTGATGAGAAGAGTATTTAAGAGGAATGGAGGAATATGAAGAAAGGGGATTACTGCAGTTCAGAGCAGGACAAGAGCAGCCGTCGAGGGCTGCAGTACATGCTTGCGTGTCTGTCTGCATCAGGATCTCAATTGACTGCACAGTGCAGAAAGGATATTAACTCTTTTAATGCACTATTTGTGTACGGACAGGCAGCGCGTCAACTGCATGGCTATTGCTTTAGGAGAAACTCACATACTGTACTGCTCGTTAATGAAAAACGGATGTGGTACATTATGGTGTTAACCATTGGTCCTTTGAGTCTGAGGTGCGATTGTGTGTGTGTGTGTGTGTGTGTGTATCTGTGCCTGTGTGTGTGTGCAGTGAAGTGAACCAGGCCTGTACAGAAGCGTTCTGCCAATCTGGGTCTGCAGCTGCATTTGACATTTTTGATTGTGCTGCTAGGAGGGACTAAGCGTTACATAATGAGGAGAGAGAGACTGGTTTGCTTGAAGGGGTGGGGTGTGGGGTTAGGAATAAATCAGAGAGAGAGAGACTTGCAGCCTCGGTGAAGGCGATGTACTGAATTTACTGCAGAACAAAATGATCCTGAGCATCGCACTGACAAAGTGTTTAAGCTGCACTGCCCTGGCTGGTGAACCAGCAAGGACGAGACGGAGAGACTGTGTGCAGTTAGTCAAGTCTGGTACGCAGCTGCACTTGACGCCTTGCAGAACTATATCGACTCATACAATGTCTAGCCATTTTTAATACGTCAATGGGGAAATAACACATCAATAAGTGACCCATCCCAACAGCGCCAGAGTTTTTCTAAATGTGGTGGGACCAAGGTCCGGGGGATACGCAGAGTATAACCACAGCTAAACACTGGGTGCAGCATGCACTACTCAGAATACTGTACACTCAAGATAGTCAGCAGTCTTTGGCATGCCTCGTGTGAGCTCAGAGGCATTCTCTCACTTGTGAACCAAGGTAAAAGCATGGTAAAGCATCAGAAAATCTTATACAAGGGTGGAAACTAGACTCCCATTGCACAGCAGTTTCCCCCATTCCACATTTTACTACCAGTTTCATTATCCACAGTGTATAGGTAACAAGCTCAGGTGTGTTCTGTTAAACTCATAGTAAAACCAGGAACGGATCAAACCGCTATACAATGGGAGTCTTATTTTCATAGCCGCTATAGCAGGTGTTTCCAGCCCTGGTCCTGGAGATCTTCTGTTTTTTTGTTTCAACCGAGCTCTCAATTACTTAATTGCACCAATTATTACAGACAATACCAAGTCCATCTACTAAGACGAGTCAATAAAGAAATACAGGAGGACGCTATTTGTTTTCTGCGTGTGCTGTTAACGTAAAAACAAAGACTGGCAGTGAAGTACAAGTACTGAATAAAGACTTGCAAAGCATTTAAACACACACACACGCTTTACATCTTTGCTATGATGGGGGAGTCCAGGGAGTGTGTATCATTGTGGAATAGGAAGACAGATATAAAGCAAGTCTTTAAACTGGAAGCAAAGTGTAATGCACAGAGGAACAGAAAGAACGAGAACCAGGGAGGGAGAGAGAGAGAGAGAGAGAGAGAGAGAGAGAGAGAGAGAGAGAGAGGGAGAGAGAGAGAAGCGCTACAACAAGCACTCCCCCACTCCTCCTTACTGGAGCTCCAGCACAGAGTGCATCAGACAGCAGCACACAGAGCCGGAGGCTGAAAGAGCCTGTGTCCGTCTCTAACCCCAATAATACAAGCCTGCTTGTTTAAAGAAGCGCTTTACAAACCAATGCTTTACAATCCATTTACTAACCTCTCCTATTAGCTTAACATTATCACAGATACCTGCTTTTAGTATGCTTTCAATATTTTGGTTGGCTAATAAGGCAGTGTGGTACCCGAGATTCTATTGTTGCTCTTCATCGCTGGTCTGGCATGGAAATTGAGAGGGACCCTAATCAGCCCCCCCCAACTACCACCTTAATTCTGCTTACAACTCTACAATCTGCACTGGACTATTTTAGATTACATTTTAGGCTACTGAACAGCTCTGAAAAATGTGTTTACAGTGGCACTGCAATCTAGTCCTAAATTAAAATAAAATACTACAATTAAAATGCAGAAAGCTTGCAATAGTAGTAGTAGTAACCTGCTAAATCTCACAGCTCTTGAATAAGGGGGTCACTAGATTGACCCTGGGTTTAATGAAGCTTTTAGGGTGGCAGTATTAAGCTCCACCATTGTTTCACAAAAATACACCCCATAATAATTGTTTTAATCGAATACAGCAACCACAAAAAAAAAACCCTTGTGTGGAAGACGGTGCTGCATCTCAGCGGAGCAGCCCTGTAAACAGCATTTTAAAGAATCAGAGGAATGATGGCAACGAACTGATCGGAAGATGCAAACCCCTCGCATTCCAGCTATGAACAAAACAAGAAGAGAAAGGCAGTGTCTGCAGCCACAGCGTCTCCCACTACCTCAAGCCAATGTTCACCATGCTGGGGATTGTGTCTGTTTGATCAACCGTAAACACACACACACACCCAGCAGTGCTATATTTAGTTCCTTGCATTGATATGAACACAGGCGCTTGCAAAATAAAACAAATCAATGAATAAATAAACCAATAAATACATGAAATGCAATACAAACAAAATAAAATACAATGCGATAAGATGAAATGCAAAGCCGTGTAAGATCCGACACGTTAACGTTACCATACTGTTTTATCCCTGGCTGAAGCTTTCGCTCTGTCCTCCAGGTCTGCACGTCAATCCCATTCCCCCCTCGACAACCCAGAGCCAGGCTGGATAAACCTCCTGCCTCCCTTGGCTCTGTCCGTCAACGTTGAACACTGGCTGAATCCGGACATTCAGGAGAGACAGAGCTGGAACACTGACTACCCACAGCCTCTCTCTCTCTCTCTCTCTCCTTCTGTGTGTCTCTCCTGCTTCACGCAGCGGCAGACTGCAAACTCCGTGAGCTGCGCTGTCTTATTATTTTTGCTGTGTCTTGAAGCGCGGAGCTGAGAGGGAGAGGGGGGACGACGGGGGGACGAGAGAGCAGGCTGCTACTGAGAGCCTCTCAAACTGCTCACGTCACAAGCTCCCCAAACGTAGAGCGACGTCACGGAGCATTCTGAATTCAGACTATTGGAGGTACAGTGCGGTGCAGCGTCCCAGCGGCTCGTGAAGGCCTGCTTTGGGGAATCTCTTCCTAAAAAGCTCCTGCTGATGAAACAGCAACAACAAAGACAACAAAAGGAGGAGGGGGGAGGGTATACAGTGCATCCAATTAGGCCTACATTTCTTCTCCTGGTCACTTTTCTCTGCCTCTCTGCTAGGTCCTTAACTACCTCTATTTGAGAGAGAGGGAGAGAGAGGTTCCCACTTTAGCTGCACCAGTACTCAAGCATCTATTATATATACCCCCCCCCCCCCCCACAATTTAAAAAGATGAAGGCAGGGCTGTCAGCTTCTCTGGACAGTGTATTGTCTGCCCACAGTGAGACTGGCGCAGGAAAGCATGAAGCGCATTGAGGGAGCAGCCATGGTGAGGCTCTCTTTCTCCTCTTCTCTCTATATTCCCCCACCCCAGCTCTGTACCAGCCCTGATAAGAGGCTGCATATCTCTTCCCCATCTCCCCAGAGCACTGCGCTATTTAAACATGCAATCTTGCACGTTCTCATGTTGTGAAAGGCAGGACTATTCCATCTTGCAGAGCACTGTACAGCCAGCCTCGTCACGCTCCAGCAGGGAAGCCCTGGGTCTTGCAGGGAGGCGGAAAATTGGTTAAGCCACAGCACTACCTTATAAATCTATATATCATAGCGACAGCTATTTGTAATATTCGATGTTTCCACAATACAGCACACTACGCTGGCTGCATGAAAAGCAGTAGTTTACACATGCAGTACGGCACAGACCTGTATTCAATTATCATTCCATGCTTAAATAATAATCTGCTGCATCACACCCCCAGGCCAGTTCAGGGTTCCGACTTCCGATGACATCTTCCTAAGGGGAGGGGAGAATGCATTAACGACTGAAAATCTTTCCGACACCGTCTTGTTTACACCTTCTCGGTCTTGTGAACAACACTGACTTGTGTTTGAAATGATTAATTCAAGATGACATCCTGTGCTCTATCACTTCTAACCTCTCCTTATAAAACCGTCTCATCAAGCCTATATATTATTCACTAACAGTGAAGGGACAACTAAGCCTGGAGAGTAATTCACTGCCACTGGACGCTGTTAAAACGACAGCATAATCCTATGCAGATGAGGCAAAAAAAATCCAAAGAGTGGAGTTAAAAATATTGATCTGTCAGCATTCCTGAAATCTCACTGATGTCAGTGAGGAAACCTCTGTGGAATACAGGATTTTCTGAGAAACCCTGAGCTTCTACTGTGCTTAGAGACAGGCAGGCGAATCCGTGTCTCTCCCCTCCATTCTAAGTTTACGTACATTTGGGGTGCTAATACCAAATGCCGCTAGTTTTTTAAAAGTAGTTGCCTTCTAGTTGTCGATTTATACAGTGTTCGTTTGTAATGTGTTGTGTGCTTAAAAACTCTAGATTGGAGTCTGAAACTGGCCCAATTTTTTTATTGATAGCCCCTTTTTTTGGAATCTAGCCCAGTTTTTGGAATCAATGGCCCATACTTCCCTTCGGTCACCCTGCCCTGTACTGTACCCCCACAGTGCTCCACTCTGGGCAGTGGTGTGTTGGTGTGGTTTCTTTCTCCCCCGCTCTCCTTCGCTTCATTAGAAGAGGCAGACAGCTTTTTAATTCACTGCCGATCCCCTCCTCTAAATCACGATTGCTCAGCGCTAATCTGCATAGCAATGACTATCCCCACCCCCCGCACCGTGCTCCACGCTGCACTGCATCTCATTACCCAGCCATGCGCTTCACATCACGTTTATTAAGACATGGGCTACAGCCTGAGATTTGTCTGCTTTCTTCAAGGTCACCTCACAGTGTCTCAGATCTAAGAGGGGGGGAGTCTGGATGATAACTGTATGCACACACCTCAGCCCTGGCTGCGAGAGGAATGGCTTTGCGAGTGTGGGGTACTAAGCTGCAGCTCTCTCACAGCCTTGGTTCTGTACAGTCACAGCTTCACACACTGCTGCGAGGTGTTGTTTATAGCCTCCTTTCTTCTTCCGTCGAGACGATCATGTGCCTGTTTCAATCGAGAAGGGTGTGAGAACCATCAACACCCCCGCTCCCCTCAGCACACCATGCTGACTGATTTCAGAGCCGCAACTCGATATTCACCACTAAGCCAAGGACAATAACCCACAGAAAGGTCAGAATGGAACGAGGTGATGGATATTAGTGAGGGTGACGTAATCCTCCAGTAGGACACTGCTCTGCATCTTCTACTGGGTTTGAATTGCACCTGTTTACAGCTATATACTGAACTACTGGCAAGCAACGCTTAAAGAGATTGGATCATCCACCATTTCCTATTATTAGATCATTATCAGCCATGCTTACCAAATATTCCAGCAATAAACTGCATCTGGGAAGGCTCCTCAAAGATGAGGAAGTGAGGTGGGGAAGCATATCAGTGTTGCACATGCTTCGGTGCACAGCGCAATAGATATTTCTTTTCTGAAACACCTTTTGCTTGAACAGTTAGAAAGTGCTGAAAAACAACAATCTCAGAATTGATACAGCAGTAGGAAATTAAACAGGCTTAATATGAGGGACATATATCTGATAATAAAGTACAGTGCAACTGCTCAGGGGACAAACAAAATGTGGCCTTGATATTGAAGGTCTGGTAACATTGAAGTCAATGGACTAAGGACTTGTAATGAGGTGTCCTTTAAGCGAGGCTTCCCTGAATTGACTAGGCAGGCCCTGGGATAAGGGCGGCATCCAGTTTGTGCCCTCTCATCGATCCTGCTGCAACACTGTGCTGAGGAGGAGCTGCTGCTACTGTGCCTTGAAAGCACCTGGGTGCTGCTGAGCTGAATGCATTGTCTCGGTTCAGAGCGGCCCCCTCCTTCACTCTCATTAAACACGGCTAACAGTGCTCTCCCCATGGGCTGCCAGCCCCCATCATACTCCCGACGCATTACCATAACAAAGACGCAGTCCTCTGTGTGCCAGCCAGTGAGCGACAGAGAGGATTATGCAGTGACTGAGTGTGTGCTTGTGTGTGTGTGCGGGTGCGCATGACCGTCTATGCATTTATTATGTTTGTTTTTTTAAAAGTTTAACTTATGTGATCATACGTGATTTATATTTCTATACAGAAGATGAATGCCTGTATTACAAACAAACAAACAAACAAACAAACAAACCAACCAAATGTAAAACCTCAACGGAACATGCAATATGTGGAGATCTGTCCTTTTTCTAATGCTTTTCAATGTACAGTAGCTATCACTATTACAGTAAAATACCTGCAGTACATTGCATAGATTCAGTAACTGTTGCGTTTATTTTAACTGCCTGATGGTTTTTATTAAATCAGGGTGGATATTTTGTGCATTTACTATGTGTTTGTGTGCATAGATCTGTGTCTCTTATATACAGGTCTGTAGGGTGTATAGCTGTATAGATCTTTTATTCAACATTATGTAATCAAAGAAACTACTAAATGATCACAGAATTTGGTTAAGTATATGGAAAACTACAAAGCGGTGTGTAATTCAATATATTAACATTATTCAGAAGGTTTTATTCGACTTTATGAAGCAACATTTGTTAATTCTATAGGGTGATGCAAAACGTTTGGCCATAGCTGTAGGTGTGCTTGTGTATGCATTTATCGGTGTGTGTGTGTTTAGCATACTGTATGTGTGCCAATATGGAAATGTACTACAGTAAATTACTGCCCCAGTCCCTCTATTCTTTTTACATGTTGTGTTGACTGCTGACCTGCGATGCAGAAGCAGTCTCATTTCACTGGTGACCTGGCTAGTACATTTACCCACTAGCTGTGCCCAGACCCCCCCCTGACATTCTGACCTGCAGTTAACTTAGCGCTGCCTGGTATGGGAACACGATCCACCTGTTTAGACCAGAACCAGTGTTCAGTATGAGACCCCCTTGTGCAAGTTGTTTATGTCCAGGTCTGAACTTGCACCTAGAAAGTGTTACAGGGTAACTTTCAGAGCTTGCACCCCAGGGGCCGCTGACACAAAGTGCCTTCGTTTCTAATTTTAGCCCAGGCTCCACATTAAGGTGTGGCCAGATACTTAAAATAGAACCCGTCCATGCATGGGACCAAACAAACCTGTTCCAGCACACGCATTCCTATAGGAATTAAAGGACTGAGGCCACCCCTGGCTTGACTAGTAAGCAAAAAACCACAGCACAGCCCTGCTCAGGACAGCGGCTTATCATAGCAGCCTCTCGGGACAAAAGGCACATGGCATCTTCACTGCAAAAATCCAGGGTTTGAGATGAAGCACTGCAGGCACACGTGTGCCTGAACCTCCCCTTATGAAGCCGTCTTGAAAATGCGGCTTTGTTTGGGTTATCTATCCCAGTGTAAGGGACGTGCAGTATGAAAACAGTTAGTTATTATTACAGAAAGTGTGATTACAGCATCAATTTAAATGAAATAAGTCATGCCTTTATCATTACAGCACAGAGGAAAGCTGGGTATTATGTGTATCATGTGCGAGTGGTACCCGAGTATAGTTGTATGATGTGAAGAGGTAAAGGCAGTGTTTGAATAGTTAGTGTTTCCCCCAGATTAAAATGCAAGCACTGCTGTGTCACATGTCTTTAAAGGATGATAAACAACTACTGAATACCTGCTTCAGCGAGGGAGGACTGAGATTCCTGAAAGGCGTGGATCAATACGCACAACAAGGCAAACACTGACCGCTGGCAGCGAGGGAGCAGCTGTATCGATCAGAGCTGTGCGCAGAATACATATTCACAGAGTCCTCAGGGATGAACCCCCAAATAAAAACGAGCAACCCCCAAACAACACGGCTGCACAAGTGCAGTAAAAGAGCAGTGACTTACACAAGAAAAAAACAAACAAGCAAACAGCAGACTATAAGAAATGTAAATCAAGACACATAAAATGTCACTAGAGGCAAGACATCAGTTGTGAAGATAATGCAAGGGTGTCGTGTTAGGCAGTCAGAGAAAGGGTCGGCACTAACTACTGCAGCCCTGCAGAGACAAGGCAGAGTACAGCACAGCACAGCCCATGCATCATCCTAGAGACAGTGAGCACCTGGGGAGAGGAATCGATACTCCTCCACAGTTCCGGAGAACAACTGATCTGCAGCTAGAAACTCCAGAACAACTCTCCACAATAAACATCACAGCACACAAAGCAACCGATATGCTGGGAAGCCACACATTTGTATTGCAGTAATATCTGCACACGTATTCATGCATTATACAGTGCACACACACACACATATATATATATACACTCTTGCAATCACTCGCGTGCCTGCCTGTCTTATCTAATTGAGCACCTGAGGCCTCAGTAATCACTTGACACTAGCTGTCGAACCTCCCCACCTGTAACACTGACTCAAGACGCTCAGCATGGTCCAACTGCTGTAATACCTATTTTAAAATCACATCCTTCACCCACAACTAGAAAAAAACACTCAATTGAGCTCCATTTAAAAATACTAAAAGAAACTAAATGAATTCAACGACAACGACTAGAAGACACAAAAGACAAAAGGTTCCTCATTGCATAGTTTTTTTTTTTTTTAAAACAAAAGAAAAAACAGATAAAAAAAACAGCGACAACAGTGAACTGGTACAGTGCAGCTACACAAGGCTAGCTTGCTCCCTCGCTCCGGGGTGATAGCACACTGGTATACTCACAAACACTCCCAGCACCGAGTTCAACAGGAACAAGCGTCTCCCAGTTGCTGAGCCTGGGCCTTGGGATTCAGGCTCCACGTGGGAGACCCCATCCAAAAACAGCTGTCCCTCTGTCCGCATCAGTCCACCGGCTGGGGTGGGGGTCGCGGTTAAAGTGGGGGTCCCCTTTCTCGGTCACTGTGATACTGTGGGAGCTCAGTGAAGGAATAACAAGCACAGAAGCAGCAGCAGGAGCAGCACCGAGAGGACTGAGAGAGACAGACAGAGAGCAGGAGCACCACTGAGAGGACTGAGAGAGACAGACTGAGAGAGCAGGAGCAGGGTGCACTCACAATAACCGGTTTGCGCTGGCCTCTCCGCGACTCGATCAGTATTCAGGGAGAGGGAACGAGAGGCGTAGAGACTGATTATCCCTGCACTGTAGCTGCTGGTGTGTACCTGCCTCTCTCGCTGCACTCAGTGTAATTCAACACCATGCTATACTGGTACAGTTCCAGACCGTGCGCTACTGGAGAGAGGGGGCTGTTCATTGGGCAGTGAATAATGCTCAGATTTGGGCAAAACTGGTGCAGAAATTAGAAGCAGGACGATGTATGCAAATACAGCACAATATCAAAAATGGTTGAGGCTCAAAGGTTGGATATCTTTGGTGCACATGGATAGTTGCAAAAAAAACATCTACGAAAGCAACAGTATTTTGTAGGATTTCAGTCATAAGGGATGGCTATTTCTAGACAGCAATGTGCAATCTGAAAAACGGATTTTCTATTCTGGAATATGTCATACCCGGATACCATAACAAGGTTACAGACAGAGCCACACTCCTGAGTTTCATCGAGGAAGGGAGCCATCTGTAGATTCATCATGTTATCTGCTATTCCAGTCCTCAGTATTAATGTCTGTCGGCATGATCGAGGACACTGCGTGCGGGTGCGAAAGTAGGGCATCCCCTAACTGAATAAACCAGCTGAGCTGCTCTAAGGCAATATTAATAATCCCAGGAGCCAGCCACTGCAGAGCCAGTGTACAGCCAGTTTCTGGGAGCACAGTCTCACAGGTTCCATCCAGGGGTATGTTATTATTATTATTATTATTATTATTATTATTATTATTATTTATTTCTTGGCAGATGCCCTTATCCAGGGCGACTTACAATCGTAAGCAAATACATGCAAACTGCAGAAGCGGGTGCAATCGGTCTCACAAGTTCAAGTGCAACAGCGATCACCCAGACACTGCCTTTACTGTGACACCAGTCCTAGCAACCTCTTCCCCATCTGTCTCAATACACGCTGCAGGGTAGTGTTCGCCCTGGTGGTCGGGCACAATTCCAAAACAGGACGAACATTCAGGTCTGTCTGCATTCCCCTTTCCCTGGCTAAACTCAGATTCCCACAGCTCCTGCTAAGGAGGACAGGACATCACCGGGAAGGAGATGCTGCATCTCAGTGGATCTAATTTGTACCAAAAAAAAATAAAAACTGGGACATTGTGTGTTCTAGTACAGACTGCAGAATTGAATTCTGAAACCAAAGAAAACGAAAACAGCAGGGGCACCTCTTCACAACTCCAGAGTTATGAGCAGAATGTTTATTGCACAGCTCGGTACATTCTTGAGCCAGGGTGTAGAGGATGCAAAGGGACATGCATAACAATGCATACCAGTATTGTACTTCTGATTCAGCAAACACTTCCTGCCTGCGTCCGTGACATCCTTTCTCTATTACTGGGCTGTTAAGCCACACTTTGTCATAGCACCATACAGCCCCACTGAGGCTGAATGCATTCCAGCCGGCTTCACTCTCCCTGACAACTGTGACACTGCTATTTCAGCAACATCCTGTTCTGGGAACAAAGAGCTCTGAACCCATGGGGTGTGCCGAGAGGCTCCCTCACACACACACACTGTAACTGCTAAGCCATACCTCTCTGTTCTTACAGCTGAAAAGAATCTCATTATCTCAGCTGAACATTTCATACTGGGGCTTGGGAATTAAGACACAGGACGATGGCACTGGCTACACCTGATATTACTGTATAGCATGCAAGAGACACTCAAAGCTCCGCCAGTGCTGTTTGGAATCCTGAGCTAAATAAAATTAAAAAAAACACAACTCCTGCTAATTCAGTGCTGGGCCTCTCCCTCTAGTACAGTCCACTGAGGGCCACTTGAGACCACCAGACCAGACCACAGCACTCGCCCACTGGTATCTTATTCCAAGGCATGTCCCACATTTCCAAACTGATCCGTTAACCTCTATAGTATGTCATGCGATATTCGTCCGCTGTTATTACAAGTGTATCTTACAGTACACGCATAGTGACACAGTCTACAGATTCTGACACCAGCAATCAGCAACAGAAACTAACACAGTAGTGGTGGAAACAGTACCTTACAGTTCTAATGTGTATTGCTCTATTACTTCCATGCACAGTAATAGTGTTGGTTACACAAGCTACCAATAATGTGCTTTCCCCTTGTCTCTGTGAGGCGCCAGACCTGGAGAAAATGACAGGACTGATACCTGCCCTTCGCTTAAACTGTAAGCAACAATCACAGAATTCAATCGGAGATCTACAAATACATGATCCACATTTAAAGGGATGATAATCATCTTGATTGTAAATATTATTATTACTTTTAATCAGAATCCTATTTTTTGAAGTGCGTGAAGTTACACAAATAAAAGTATTGCAAGCAATCACAAGTGCTTCTGGAAGTAACTATGTCTCTGTCATGCTACAGTACTGACTGTTTCACCTGGGACAGCCTCTTCCGCCTCCAGATCCCTACATTCACAACCAGGTCCTCTTAATCACGATCTCAGGAGACGCAGCACCCAGTGCGAGGACTGAGAGAGCACCAGCGCTCTAGAGATGCAAAGACAAGGATACATGTAGAAGCCGTCGCTAAGCAACCAGGTCACCGGGCGCAGCAATGTAGCGTCTCCAGGGTCTATAGCACACCAGAGCACCAAAGCGCAATGTAACCCTCTCCACCTCCCCCTCTGCGCAGCTCCGGGGCTGAAGAAGGCTCTTCACTGCTTCACACAGCTCTGGCCCCAACGCCAGTTAGTGCACAGAGCTGCACGGCTCTGTCCTGCTCAGTCCAGCTCATGACATCAACACCCTCCTCCCACAGCGCACAGCCCCAGCTTGCTGCCTGGGATTGCTGACTGCAACAAGTGTGAGGAAACTCGATCCTGTTTTAAACATCCCGGGGCAAAGAGCAAGGACTGTGGGACAACAGCTGCATCAGGGGGATGTGCCACTCGTCGGGCTGTCTCTGTGTCTGAGTGAGCAAGTCTCTTTGGAATGTCTGTCCGCTGAACCGTCTCCTGGTCTTTGATCCACTCCGCCTCCCCACCCCCCCACCCCCCCAGCAAAGCAGAGCTGCTTGAATTTCTGACATGGGAACTGAGACAGACACACAGATGTATTGTGACACAGGTGAATCTGGAACCATTCAGCTACCGCTAGAGACTGTGCTGTACATCTTCAGGCTACAGAACTGCAGGGCACCGTTTCTCCTTCCCTCTACTGCCACCTTGTGTTCAAAGCATGGCACAACACCACCTCTCAAACCAAGCTTTTTGCCTCCTATATATTCTCATTATCCCTAGGCTCCGTGTTAAGGACACATTGTACTACTGCAGGTGTGGCGAATGTAAGAAGCTAACTTGTGTAGGGAATGTGCACACCCTCAATCAATGCCATTAGCTAACCCTGCTGTGATGTAATGTATTCATCTTAACTGTACTGCCTATGCAATAATCTACACACACATTTTAAAAGTTTTATTTTTAGATATGCTAGGTCTGTCAATTAATAGCAGTTAACTTGCGATTAATTCATTTCCTTGCACACCATTTTAATACACTCGAGTGCATGCCAGGATTGAATGAATGATGACTTCGTTTGAGTATAAAATGATTCACGAAACCGCAGCAAAGCACTTAAACTTGTGAATGGGAAGTTGATTTTTAAAAAACATTCTGACGGTTCATTGGATGGAAAGAGGGTTACTTGTATCTGCTGTCAAAGTGAGTTCCAGTATCACAGAAGTGCATCTAGTCTGCTGTACCACCTGCGTGCTAAACATGCTTTCACTTCTCAGAATACACTTTCTAGTAGTTTTTCTGCTACAGACAACAACAATACAACAACAAATGTCTGTTTCAACAGAGTACTCTCTTAGAAATTCAGGATCGCTGTAAACCCATGAATCAAGCCAAGTACAGTACTATAACCAGTGCTGTTGGATAGCTACCGACTGCAGACCCGTTAACATTGTAGCTTTTATTTCAATAACCACATTTATTTTTAAACAATATTATTTACAATTATAGAGGATATAACTGTTACTTAATACATGTTTTGTTTTAGTTAGGCAATTTCAAGTTATTAATATTTTAAATTATTATATTATTATTATTATTATTATTATTATTATTATTATTATTATTATTAAAACGGCAATGAAAAACATCAGTTTATGAGTAAAGGAAACTGATAATTGTAAATTAATTGTAATTGTAAAGGTGAGTAATAAACTGACTCCATTGTGACTTAGCATTTTAACAACAAATGCTGGATTGTAAATAAATATAAAACAGAGAATCGAGAAATAGGAAAACAGAGTTTTTATGCAGGGTTGTTTTTTGGATGATGATGATGATGATGATGATGATGATGATGATGATGATAATAATAAATAGCATTAGTTTTAAAACAAGCCTAAATGAGATGGGTGCAGTAATTGTATCGATTAAATACGCAATTAAAACCAAGATTAACTCAGATATATATTTTTTTAATCTCAAGATAATTGATTCATTTTTTTTAATCGCTTGCCAGCCCTAATATATGCATATAAAAAGGTGTGAAAACCCTGTGCTCCCTAGTCACTGAAGAGCCTGAAATGTGCCCTTCTCGGGTAGCACTGGCGTGCAGAGATACCAAAGAAGAGCCCACAGTCTTGCAGTTACAAAGCTCCCTTCCTATCACATCCAATTTCTCAAATCTGCTCCATAAATAAAGACAGACACTCCTAAATTCCCACTGTGTTTAATCCGAGTCGCATTCTCGGATGCGTGTTCAGAATCTGAGCGTGCTCCTGTGTTCTTAACTCCGTCACATGGAGGAGATTTCTCTTCCGCGGGCAGCTGTCAGGCTGCTTAACACTGCTTGCTGTCTTCAGAATGGGATTTGTGATGCACAGCAGACACTACAAACTGAGCAGCACCTCATGATGCCAGCTCGGGGCATTCACTCCAGCAGCTAGCCAGCCCTCACCCAACGGGAAGAAGGCAAACACCACCAGAATTATTGGGTTCATGATCTTTCTTGAGAGCAATTCCAGTAGGTATGACAGCGAACGAGTCTCCAGCCACAGTTGAAGATCATTTTCAATATTTTTTTTTCCTTGACTGTCTTTTATTATGGTGTGTTACACCCAGTGGAGACCCAGATCTGTCGCTCTAGCTAGTGCAGTATTACAGCCTGTTTGAAAACCTGCATCAGAAGAAAAACTCACGAACGCACTTTGGAAAAATAACAGATCATGAGAATATAAAAACATAAGAACAGCATCATTCATCCATGCCCTAGCCACTCTCTGTGCTACTGCACTGTCTATCAAGACGGTCAATTTTCTACAGTCTTAAGGCTATTAAGGACAACTACAGTATGGCCTAAACGTTTGCATGTTTCTCCCTGTATCTCTGTGCAGAAATGCAGAAATCAAATATACCACGGTATTCAAAATACACAGTACAGCATGTGGATTCCACTTAAAACCGTTTGGCAAGTAGAAATATGTACTGTATTACTGTCTAACACAGCTATAGATACTACAACTGTATATACAAATAAAATAAATGCAATATTTTAAAATTCTCCAAAAATCTATCCAGATGCTAATAATAAATGAGTCACAATATTTTTTTTTAACAATACCCTCAACCCTAAAAGACAGCAGCACTAATAAAAATAATGAATTCAGACCTACCTCTTCATGAACCATTCCAGCACAATAGAGTACAACATGAACTCGGAGGGACAGCTCACTGCAATGGCAGCCCTGGGCACAGACACACACGCAGACACTGCGCAGCGCCCAGCCTGCTAGTCTGCTGAGACTCCTGGAACAAGCTTCTTACCAACACAGGCCTGGCTTGTACAGCCAGTTCTGGGGCTTCATGTTTTTGAGATCCGAGCAGCTACAGACAACATATATATATTTAAAAACAATCCTGAGACACACAAAGCAGGAGGCAGGGCAAAGCTGTCACCCCAGGCTGTGAATGCTCTCTAGTAACCCCTCACTGAGGTGGTGCTCGCTCGCTCTGCTGATTCTGCTGGAACTCTGCTGGGTCGGGCTGTGTTTAACAGACTCACAGCTGTAATCCCCTTCTGTCAGGACCACAGCACAGTACAGCACACATGGCAGGCTACCAACTAGGGAGTCTCCCTCCTGCAGAGGCACACTGCATTCCATTTATTATGCTCACGGCCATCAATCAGCAATATCGTTCTGATTTTGTTTGTTTAACCCTTTAAGGTACAAGGGAATAAAATGGTGCTAACTTTTTTTTTTTTGCAATGAGGTGCACAAGACTTTATAATGGGGTATTGTGCTTGTGGGCTCGCCTCCAAGGCTGTACTGTGCTGTGCAGAAACATGCACACCGCATGTGCACTACAGCACCTAATGGCATTTACAATACCAAGGTTATACTTTTAAACTACATTTCTTTCCATTTTTACATTATAACAATCTGATATTGATGTTTACTGAAGCCTATAGAGGTAAAGTGGATTGCTCATTCAATTAATTCCCTCTTGCTTTCCGCAGGAGACAGATAAGAGACAGCTGATGGGCCTGTGTCTCTGTGCCTCAGCCCCACCACTGGAGGTATTGATCCCAGACTGTCTGTGATGGGCCCCCTGGAAGAATGCTGATCCCTGGCACAGAGTGCTAGTTTACAGCAGCGTGCTTTCCAATCACACTACAGCTTTCTAGTGGGCTCATTCAATAGCCTGTCATGCCTTTCACCCACTCCGGATGACTAGGTTTGAATACACCAAGCCAACAATCACAACCTAACAGTCCCTAGTTCCTGGTTCATCGTTGATTCAATTGTTAAAACATGGGTACTGTAATAAAGTGTAACTATCTTGGCTTAATCACCGAGTTGCAGCGTGTCCCTAGCTAGCCTACATCACAAAACCACCCCCCCAGCCTCTGCTGGCTTGTGAGGTCTGGATCCCCCCTTGCTGTGGTCCTTCAGTATAAATGACAGTGCAGCACCCTGCTGGTCTCAGCCCTCCCTAACACGCATGCTGGGAGGTTTTCTAACATGCTGAGATGGCTCCTTGTCAAAGTGCATTCCCTATAAGCAGGGCAGCCAGTCAAAACATCTGATCCAGTTGATGTTTTGGATCAGATGGCACGGAAGTATTCCATGAAAGCTGGCTCCCGACGGTGGTCTGTTCAGGTGTTTTACAATGTATTGGACCTAGCAGCCATCAACTCCTGGGTACTTTATAAAGAATGCATGGAGCAGAATTTACCAAGGAGAGAATATGTTTTACAGTTAGCACAGGAACTTTGCAAGAAGCATTTGGAACAGGGGGAGACTGCCAAGCGTGTACCCACAGCTGAAGCTGACAACCCCGCTGAGAGCCGCAAGAGACGCCAATGCCAGGTTGGCATGTGCAATAAAAATAAAACTTCGGACAGCTGTGCCCTGTGCAGAAAGGCGGCTTGGAGAAATATTGATTGTGAACAGCCTTAGACTCAAGGTAAAGGAATACCTTTTTGTCGAAAAAAAGAAAAAAGTAAATTAGACTTTTTTTTATAACTTCTTGTGCTGTGCGCTTCTGTAAAATGTTTTTTTCTAAGTTTATTTATCTACGTTGTTCAGTTGCTTTTGCTCATCTGAAAATAAACCGATTGCTGTTGAAAAGTAAAAAATGTATTGCTATCGTTTCAGTTTTATAAATATGTATGTTGTAAACCAATGTCTGTTAAGATGTTTATTTATTTACATTGTTTTGTTTTGATTTGTAAAATAAAAGTTCATATATATATATATATATACACACACATATGAACTTATACAGATGTTTATGTAAAGTACTCAATAAAAAAACAAAAAAAACAAATTACATCCGACTGCTTTTCCTTTCGTTATACTATTTACAGTGTTTTGAATACAGCCGTCAGAAAGACTGCTGCGGGGCTTCTAGGTATGAGTATATCTCCGGTCCTTCTAGTGTTAAAGGCTGAGGCTGTCAGCGGCCGTCTAGTGGTATTTGTTTTTTAGTAATACTGCACCTGGAAAGGAAATTTGGACTCCCTCTAGTGGCTTTTAAGCACTACTGCACCAGGTGTGTGTGTGTGTGTGTGTGTGTGTGGAGGTGGTAAGATCTCCCTGTCCTGGCTTTTCATTCATACTGCAGACAGGTTAAAAAATAAAAAAGAGCTCTATTTATTGGTTTTCATTCATGTTGCAGCTAGAGGACAGCTTTAATTGAAATGCCTAGCAATGCTCCACTTACCTCAGTTTCAGGCACTATGGGCGATATAGCGCATCTAACAGGCTTTGACAGGGGGGCTGACAGTGGGTGCTCGGTTGGTGGGTGATTCCCTATCCTAGACTGCACACATACTGTACTGCTGTCAGTCACAGATCACCTAAATCTGAAAAGCTCAACCACACAGCACCAGGGTTGTGGGGCTAGAGAGAGACATGGGAAGTGTTGAGAGATCCTAGCAACAGCACTGTCTCTGCAACTGTGAGGATGCATTCAAGCAAAGGATGCCCAAGCACCAAGCACAACAAACAAATAAATCACCCATTCCTGGAAGTCAGTTTACAGGGAAACAAACGACATGATACATCAGGATTGTTGAGCACTGTCGGACAGTGTGGGATCACAGAGTCCTGTGATCAAGGAAACCCTGAAGGTCTTTCTACTCAGACCTCATATACTCCTGGAGATCATCACTGTGTCATGTTTTTCAATGTGCACACTGTGGGCTTTGTGGAAACTTTGACCGAATCCCAGATTGATTTGCAATGTGGTTTTGCGGAACAACACGTGTGGATGAAAGAGCAATCACAGCATCTAGCCAGCAGCAAAACAAACTAGCTAAACACCAAAAACAAAGCAATTAAATAACAAATCCTGTGGTGCAGTGGGTCCACGCGCTGGCCCCTTCTTCACCTCTAGAAGTTAAATTTGTCTGGTGTAGTCAACGCAATCTGGCACAACTGGTAGAGGGACAAGGACTGGAGATCCCATAGTGACAGAGTGATCCTTCCACGGCAGGCCTGTGCGCTGAGATCCGAGCCTGCAGTCTTAATTAACAATAACAATACAAACATAATCACATAAACTGTGCTCCACATTTATTTAGTTATCTGACTTGCACATCAAAAACATAATTAGCGAAGGCCTTGTTCTTGTACAGTTTCCTGTTAACAAGGACAAACTGAATAAACTAAATTCGAGAATAACTGAATTGTGGAATACGGAGGGGGCTCTGCACTGTGTCCACTAGGATAAGCCAGCAGAGCTACATCCCTTGGCTATGCTGGTCACCCAGCCCTCATCCCCCGGCTACGCCCCAGTCACCCAGCCCTCCTCCCAGCCCTCATCCCCCGGCTACGCCCCGGTCACCCAGCCCTCCTCCCAGCCCTCATCCCCCGGCTACGCCCCGGTCACCCAGCCCTCCTCCCAGCCCTCATCCCCCGGCTACGCCCCGGTCACCCAGCCCTCCTCCCAGCCCTCATACCCCGGCTACACCCTGGTCACCCAGCCCTCCTCCCAGCCCTCATCCCCCGGCTACGCCCCGGTCACCCAGCCCTCCTCCCAGCCGTCATCCTCCGGCTACGCCCGGGTCACCCAGCCCTCCTCCCAGCCGTCATCCTCCGGCTACACCCCGGTCACCCAGCCCTCCTCCCAGCCGTCATCCTCCGGCTACACCCCGGTCACCAAGCCCTCCTCCCAGCTACGCCCCGGTCACCCAGCCCTCCTCCCAGCCGTCATCCTCCGGCTACACCCCGTCACCCAGCCCTCCTCCCAGCCCTCATCCCCCAGCTACACCCCGGTCACCCAGCCCTCCTCCCAGCCCTCATACCCCGGCTACACCCTGGTCACCCAGCCCTCCTCCCAGCCCTCATCCCCCGGCTACGCCCCGGTCACCCAGCCCTCCTCCCAGCCGTCATCCCCCGGCTACACCCCGGTCACCTAGCCCTCCTCCCAGCCCTCATACCCTGGCTACGCCCCGGTCACCCAGCCCTCCTTCCAGCCCTCATACCCCGGCTACACCCCGTCACCCAGCCCTCCTCCCAGCCGTCATCCTCCGGCTACACCCCGTCACCCAGCCCTCCTCCCAGCCGTCATCCTCCGGCTACACCCCATCACCCAGCCCTCCTCCCAGCCCTCATACTCTGGCTACACCCCGGTCACCCAGCCCTCCTCCCAGCCGTCATCCTCCGGCTAAACCCCAGTCACCCAGCCTTCATCTCAGTTTCTAGTTCCACACGCTTCCCCACAAGCAGCACCTGGCCAGCGCATGGGAAATGTCAAGACAGCTTCTGGCAGGAACCCAGAACAATAAGTCGAGGCAGCGAGAGGCTATAAATATCATCCCTGACTGCAAGCCGGCTTCCTTCCACCTCGGAGCCCGACAGCAGGACAGGGGTTGAACGTGGTGTGAACTGAAAGACCTGAATTACAGTATTTCAGACCTCTTGTAAGAAATGATTTGAATCGGTGGGTGAAATCAGCATCGCTAATCGGGTATTCCTCAAGGAACGATCAATCGCCCGTATATATTTGCGTATCAGTTTTCAATGAGAGTGTGCCAGGTTGAATACGTTCTCTGTACTGCTCTGTAGTTTTGTCCAGACGCTTTCCATAACAAGCTTTCAATCGTGTCCCTGCTGCCTCAATAATAAACTTCGTCCATCAATCATTCTGTAAATAATCTGGGGTGGTTTAAAATGTTATTACAGTTGGAAATGAATGTCTAGTTAATCATCTTTGATAATTACTTGTTGAACTGGAAAACACAGATTCATCAATAAATAACTGTGTAGCAGGTAACTCTTTATCCTTATATACATCTCCTGAGAACAATGGGGCTTTTGAATATGCTCTTTATGTAACTGTGTGGTCTGTATTGTTTCCTGCTAAGCAGAGAGAAACAACAGAATGCTCTGCTTATAAAAACTGGATCCCAGCTATCCAACAGGCTTTGACAGTGTTTGTTTTCTAAAGAAACTCATTAGGAATAATAATAATAATAATAATAATAATAATACATCTACCAGCATAATGCTGCTCTAATGGACTAGTTTGGGGAACAGAGCGTTCTGTTCTCCTCTGCTGAGTCAGTCTCACAACACCAGCTCCACACAGAACACACAGCTGGCTCTGCTTGTTTAATACTGGAAGAGTGAACTGTCTGGATTACACACAGCTCCAAAGGGAACACGCTTAGCCCAATCGAAGACACTCACAGAATGCACCTGCATATAGCATGTGCATACAAACATGCTGAAGAATTTCATCTCAGATCTCAAGTTCACAGATACACATTTAGACGGATGAAACAATCACACTGTGAGCTCGCTGTCTGCAGCTTCCACATCCCACTCCTGTGAAGCCCTTACACAGTCGTGACTCAGGTCTGTATCTGTGCTGCCATCGGGGACTGGTAGAAGCATGCTGAAAGCATTGTGGAGGCTGCACAGGGACTGGCATGCTCTGCAACACTGGCTCTCAAATCATTTCATTATCCTAATGACACTCAGACAATAAGACTTCATCGCTATCCCCGTTTATTCATGGAAATGCATCCTGCTTGTGCAGGAAAGAGCATTACGCTGCCAAGTCGACCCGGATACCAGGAATACTGAACAAAAAAACAGGCAAGCGGAAGGAAAGATATCGGAAATTTCAATAGCCTGGCTAGCAACTTCTGCTGCTTCAATGAATTGATTGAAGGTAGTAAAAATGTTGAAAGTAGCAATGCCGGGCACCTCTATCCACATTTGTATTCAGGAGGGTAGTTTTAATCGGGGAAGCCCAAATCAGAATCCAAGTTCCTCTGTGGCTGTAAAACTAGTTAGACCTGCCTGTGATTAACCACTGACAGTAGATATAAAAGAGCAGGTTTATCCTCAGTGGATGCTAGAAGCAGAAGCTCTACCTGCAGTTGAAGCTGGTGTTCTTTCAGAAAAAGAAAAAAACACATTATCAGCAGCTTCGCTTGCAGTTTTAATATTAGCATCAATTCACCCCCACCGGGCCACTTTATTCATATTAGAGGCCACTGTCGCTGCACAACACAAGTCAACGTGTGTATCGGCACCTCTGTAAACACAGCCACTGCCTGCTGTGTTGGTGCACTACAGGGCTGGGCTTGTCTGCTCGCTTTATCAGCAGTCACACCACCGTTGTCCCACACAGGATAGAAACATCTGATATTTTTCATCACAGGCTTTTAATCTTCCTTGTAAATAAGTAAAAAAAAAAAAAAACGCCCCTGAGGGTTAGCAACGCCTTTCACAGCTCTGCTGCAGCTCGGAGGAAGCAGGAGAAGATTGAGCTCATTGAGTTTCCATGACATCACCACCAAACAAAAGGGGCTGGAATCACATTACTGCTGCCGTAGTCGTTTGAATAGAATGCATTGAAACAGGCCCCGAGCAGGAGACATGGAGAAAGCGCTCACCGTATAAAAACACACACAGCAGAGTGGGGAAAGAAGGCGAGGAACAGGGCTTGCTCGCATGATCGCTGCATGGATCACAGCGGCTGGTGAAGTGTGGTCACACGTCATGAAGTCAAAAAGGCATTGAGAATTAAGTAGTAGAAGGCTTGATATGTACAATTTTGTCCTGGAGGTCTGAAGCCCAGTTTTTCTAGGCATCATTAAATAACTAGCAGGTGAAGACCTAAATCATGGTACAATTAAGTAATTTAGGGATACGGGTGGAATGAAGACCAGGATGCCATAATCCCCCAGCTACGCCCAGATCACTCAGCCCTACTCCCTGCCCTCAATTTTGTTTTATTTGTGCATATTCCACACTGATCGAATATTAAACACAAGTAAAGAACGAAAAGATTGTCAACAGAATTAAATTGTCAACAGATTGTCAAGCCCTCAGCCAGAGCAGCGCCCTGGTGCAGAACAACTGTCAAGCCCACAGCCAGAGCACCGCCCTGGTGCAGAACAACCGTCAAGCCCACAGCCGGAGCAGCGCCCTGGTGCAAAACAACCGTCAAGCCCTCAGCCAGAGCAGCACCCTGGTGCAAAACAACCGTCAAGCCCTCAGCCGGAGCACCGCCCTGGTGCAGAACAACCGTCAAGCCCACAGCCAGAGCACCGCCCTGGTGCAGAACAACCGTCAAGCCCACAGCCAGAGCAGCGCCCTGGTGCAGAACAACCGTCAAGCCCACAGCCGGAGCAGCGCCCTGGTGCAGAACAACCGTCAAGCCCACAGCCAGAGCACCGCCCTGGTGCAGAACAACAGTCAAGCCCACAGCCAGAGCACCGCCCTGGTGCAGAACAACAGTCAAGCCCACAGCAGGAGCAGCGCCCTGGTGCAGAACAACCGTCAAGCCCACAGCCGGAGCAGCGCCCTGGTGCAGAACAACCGTCAAGCCCACAGCCAGAGCAGCGCCCTGGTGCAGAACAACCGTCAAGCCCACAGCCAGAGCACCGCCCTGGTGCAGAACAACCGTCAAGCCCACAGCCAGAGCAGCGCTCTGGTGCAGAACAACCGTCAAGCCCACAGCCGGAGCAGCGCCCTGGTGCAGAACAACCGTCAAGCCCACAGCCGGAGCAGCGCCCTGGTGCAGAACAACCGTCAAGCCCACAGCCGGAGCAGCGCCCTGGTGCTGAACAACCGTCAAGCCCACAGCCGGAGCAGCGCCCTGGTGCAGAACAACCGTCAAGCCCTCAGCCGGAGCACCGCCCTGGTGCAGAACAACCGTCAAGCCCACAGCCGGAGCAGCGCCCTGGTGCAGAACAACCGTCAAGCCCACAGCCGGAGCAGCGCCCTGGTGCAGAACAACCGTCAAGCCCTCAGCCGGAGCACCGCCCTGGTGCAGAACAACCGTCAAGCCCACAGCCAGAGCACCGCCCTGGTGCAGAACAACCGTCAAGCCCACAGCCGGAGCAGCGCCCTGGTGCAGAACAACCGTCAAACCCACAGCCGGAGCACCGCCCTGGTGCAGAACAACCGTCAAGCCCACAGCCAGAGCACCGCCCTGGTGCAGAACAACAGTCAAGCCCACAGCAGGAGCAGCGCCCTGGTGCAGAACAACCGTCAAGCCCACAGCCGGAGCAGCGCCCTGGTGCAGAACAACCGTCAAGCCCACAGCCAGAGCAGCGCCCTGGTGCAGAACAACCGTCAAGCCCACAGCCAGAGCACCGCCCTGGTGCAGAACAACCGTCAAGCCCACAGCCAGAGCAGCGCTCTGGTGCAGAACAACCGTCAAGCCCACAGCCGGAGCAGCGCCCTGGTGCAGAACAACCGTCAAGCCCACAGCCGGAGCAGCGCCCTGGTGCAGAACAACCGTCAAGCCCACAGCCGGAGCAGCGCCCTGGTGCTGAACAACCGTCAAGCCCACAGCCAGAGCAGCGCCCTGGTGCTGAACAACCGTCAAGCCCACAGCCAGAGCAGCGCCCTGGTGCAGAACAACCATCAAGCCCACAGCCAGAGCACCGCCCTGGTGCAGAACAACCGTCAAGCCAACAGCCAGAGCACCGCCCTGGTGCAGAACAACCGTCAAGCCCACAGCCGGAGCAGCGCCCTGGTGCAGAACAACCGTCAAGCCCACAGCCGGAGCAGCGCCCTGGTGCTGAACAACCGTCAAGCCCACAGCCAGAGCACCGCCCTGGTGCAGAACAACCGTCAAGCCCTCAGCCGGAGCACCGCCCTGGTGCAGAACAACCGTCAAGCCCACAGCCAGAGCACCGCCCTGGTGCAGAACAACCGTCAAGCCCACAGCCAGAGCACAGCCCTGGTGCAGAACAACCGTCAAGCCCACAGCCGGAGCAGCGCCCTGGTGCAGAACAACCGTCAAACCCACAGCCGGAGCACCGCCCTGGTGCAGAACAACTGTCAAGCCCACAGCCAGAGCACCGCCCTGGTGCAGAACAACCGTCAAGCCCACAGCCAGAGCAGTGCCCTGGTGCAAAACAACCGTCAAGCCCTCAGCCGGAGCACCGCCCTGGTGCAGAACAACCGTCAAGCCCACAGCCGGAGCACCGCCCTGGTGCTGAACAACCGTCAAGCCCCTAGCCAGAGCAGCACCCTGGTGCAGAACAACCATCAAGCCCACAGCCGGAGCAGCGCCCTGGTGCTGAACAACCGTCAAGCCCACAGCCGGAGCAGCGCCCTGGTGCTGAACAACCGTCAAGCCCACAGCCAGAGCAGCACCCTGGTGCAGAACAACCGTCAAGCCCACAGCCGGAGCAGCGCCCTGGTGCTGAACAACCGTCAAGCCCACAGCCAGAGCACCGCCCTGGTGCAGAACAACCGTCAAGCCCCTAGCCAGAGCAGCACCCTGGTGCAGAACAACCATCAAGCCCACAGCCGGAGCAGCGCCCTGGTGCTGAACAACCGTCAAGCCCACAGCCGGAGCAGCGCCCTGGTGCTGAACAACCGTCAAGCCCACAGCCAGAGCAGCACCCTGGTGCAGAACAACCGTCAAGCCCACAGCCGGAGCAGCGCCCTGGTGCTGAACAACCGTCAAGCCCACAGCCAGAGCACCGCCCTGGTGCAGAACAACCATCAAGCCCACAGCCAGAGCAGCGCCCTGGTGCAGAACAACAGTCAAGCCCACAGCCGGAGCAGCGCTCTGGTGCTGAACAAGTGTCAAGCCCACAGCCGGAGCAGCCAGAGCACCGCCCTGGTGCAGAACAACCGTCAAGCCCACAGCAGGAGCAGTGCCCTGGTGCTGAACAACCGTCAAGCCCACAGCCGGAGCAGCGCCCTGGTGCTGAACAACCGTCAAGCCCACAGCCAGAGCACCGCCCTGGTGCAGAACAACCGTCAAGCCCCTAGCCAGAGCAGCACCCTGGTGCAGAACAACCATCAAGCCCACAGCCGGAGCAGCGCCCTGGTGCTGAACAACCGTCAAGCCCACAGCCGGAGCAGCGCCCTGGTGCTGAACAACCGTCAAGCCCACAGCCAGAGCAGCACCCTGGTGCAGAACAACCGTCAAGCCCACAGCCGGAGCAGCGCCCTGGTGCTGAACAACCGTCAAGCCCACAGCCGGAGCAGCGCCCTGGTGCTGAACAACCGTCAAGCCCACAGCCAGAGCAGCACCCTGGTGCAGAACAACCGTCAAGCCCACAGCCGGAGCAGCGCCCTGGTGCAGAACAACCATCAAGCCCACAGCCGGAGCAGCGCCCTGGTGCTGAACAACCGTCAAGCCCACAGCCGGAGCAGCGCCCTGGTGCTGAACAACCGTCAAGCCCACAGCCAGAGCAGCACCCTGGTGCAGAACAACCGTCAAGCCCACAGCCGGAGCAGCGCCCTGGTGCTGAACAACCGTCAAGCCCACAGCCAGAGCACCGCCCTGGTGCAGAACAACCGTCAAGCCCCTAGCCAGAGCAGCACCCTGGTGCAGAACAACCATCAAGCCCACAGCCGGAGCAGCGCCCTGGTGCAGAACAACCGTCAAGCCCACAGCCGGAGCAGCGCCCTGGTGCTGAACAACCGTCAAGCCCACAGCCAGAGCAGCACCCTGGTGCAGAACAACCGTCAAGCCCACAGCCGGAGCAGCGCCCTGGTGCAGAACAACCGTCAAGCCCACAGCCAGAGCAGCGCCCTGGTGCAGAACAACAGTCAAGCCCACAGCCGGAGCAGCGCTCTGGTGCTGAACAAGTGTCAAGCCCACAGCCGGAGCAGCGCCCTGGTGCAGAACAACCGTCAAGCCCACAGCCAGAGCACCGCCCTGGTGCAGAACAACCGTCAAGCACACAGCCGGGGCACCGCCCTGGTTTACAAATTAGACTCCAGTAGCGGGTGATTTTTAATTTGAATTCAGCAGAGGAAAAAGCCAGCCATTGTTGCTTGAACACCTAAATAACATTCCAGCTCCGAGCTGCAGTGACATGAAATCAATGTTTGGGGGGAGGGGTGGGGTAACAGAACCTTTACGGTGGGTGTTGCACTGGTGGCTGCAGAATTTGGAAGAGTGTCATTTTGTTACCCACAGCTGAGCCATGCACAACGAAGGGGGGTGTGATCAAAAAAGGTGAAAAAAAAGGGCTAGTCTTTTTTTTTTCCATATGTGACAGGCCAGGCACAGAAATATGGGACTTGTGCTGCAGTTTAATATAGAGAACACAGATTTGATATTCTCACAAGAGAGGCAACATATAAGTGTGCAGAACATATTAGCTGTGTTGTGTAGGATTCTCCTGTTGTTTCTGATTAGATTATATCCCCATGCTTATTAAAAAGACTCCTTGGGGCTGAATATTGGGGCAGTAAGGTGGGTTAGCATGTTATCCCTACACTGTGCACTGAAGCCCATAGGTGATCCACTGTGCACTGCAGCCTGTGTATTAAATAAACAAACTACTTTTTTCAGCTATTTAAAATAATGAATGCATGAAAGAGTTAATACAAACTTCAAAGTTTGCCATGTAGTTCAAATGCAACTAAGCTGACAGTACTCTCAAGCTAGACTCCAGCTTCAGATCACTTCTCAGTTTCACATTGCTTCCCCCTCCTTTGTAAATGAAGCGTTGGTCTTAAATGCTGTATAATCAGAGTAAATAAACACACAATTCAAACAATGCATTGGAAACAAGCCTCAGTTTGGACCACAGCACCATTGAGCCCTTCAGTGTGACAGAGACTGAGCTGCCTGTAGCTCCAGTACTGTGTTCAATCTGTCACCCTCCACCCCTCTGTGACCTGCTCCCACTCAGCCAATCAAAGTCTCTGAATGTAACTTGAGTGGATCCTCTCTGTATCCCGGTGTCTCCATCGACTCTATTGCTGTTTTCTAACATGTGGCAGTAATTGAAGGTTGGCTCAATCACACTTGTCTGGTCAGCCACACCTGACATTGGAGCTGTAATACAAATACCAGCTTACTGTACCTGACACATGAGAACCACAACCCTGCTATCTGTCAAATACAACCTGCTATTAATTCATCTCTAAACAGTATTTCATATGCTCAACAAAACAGCCAACCAACACACAGTTGCTTCATGAAGAAAATGAAAAGAACATTAATTTTGAAGGTATGCACTTACACCCTATGAAAGTGTTGTCTTATAAAAGAATAGCTTTAATCATTTGCTCTTTTTTAGTCATAAAGATTATCTCGCACCACAATACATATTGTGCTGTGGCTTGTGCGCTGGGATATCTACTGCATCTTGACGTATGTGCATTTATTGTACCCTCTTTATCAAGCATGATAAGATAACCACCATGTAATCTGACATCCCTGTGCTGTATAATCCTGTACAGTCCAGAGCAGTACATCATCTACTACAGGATGTGTCTCCACCCAGACCCAGAGGGTAATTATCAGAACATTTCCTGCACAAGGCCATGCTACACATTCATGGGAATTTCATTAGCAGACAGATCTTGCAGGATTAGATCTCAGGCAATAACATCAGACTATAGCCTCACAGTTCAGGGCCACCACGCGGGTTCTTGCCAACTTCAGCAAGTGCGGACAGAAGCAAGGTTCAGAGTGATGTCAGTTGCCATGGTGCAGGTTCCAAACAAATAACACAGTGCCTTGAACAGGTAGGGTAGCTGCCATTCAAAATAAGAAAAAGTGGATTAAAGGATAAAATAATATTTGTTTTCTTTTTTTTTATTATAGCATGGTTTCACTGTAACAGGATACACATTATAGTTATATTTTTGTTATCTTCATACTGCGAAGAATTTACAAGAAAGCGCTGAATTCAGGATGCACTGTTACCCCAAAATCTAAACAAGGACAGGATTGAACGCACCAAGCAAGAGGATCTCCCCCGACACACCTGTGGGAGGAAAGTGCAAAACCAGCAAACCATGCAGATAGACTGGGACCCTGCGCAGCGGCAGGAGGCTCACCCTGTCCGTGACGCGTTCCGGCTCCTCAACGGTCCAGTGCAGGGTGGGCTCTCCGGCCAGCAGCGAGGTGTCCGTGGTGGAGGAGGAGCGGGGTCTGCCCTGGTGCAGCAGGGCGGTCAGCGAGCTGTCCTGGGGGCCCTTCCTGCCCAGGTGGGGGCTGCTGCTCTTCACTGCCTCGGAGGCGGGGCCGCTCTTGGTGCGCCGGCTGCTGCTGTGCAGGCTGCTGCCCCTCTTGATGGAGGGCCGGGCGCGGATCTGCTGCAGCACCCTGTTGAAGGCGGTGGGGCGGGCGGGCAGGTCCTGGAGGGACACGGCGTAGGACACTCGCTGCATCTCCGGGGACCGCTCCTTCTCGTCCGCAGAGTCGTGGTCCGAGTGGCCCCCCGGCCCCCCTGCTGCCCCGGCAGGGTATCCCACGCTGAGCTGCGGGGCCTGGGCAGAGTCCGGGGAGCTGTGCTGCTCGCGCTCCCTGGACCTCCGCCGGCTGTGGAACAGGTGCTTCAGCCCGTGTCCGAACACGGAGCCCTCCGACAGCTGCTGGATTTTCTGTGGATCCAAAAAATTAAATAAATAAGGAGCATTCAATCTAGAACTGAACACAGATGCATAACCCAGAACGTGCAAGCCAGAGCACTTTAATCTTTTTTAATCAACCGTAGGTAACAATAATGTCTGTTGAATCAAGTTCACAGCAAAACCTGGAATGTGCCCAAACTGCTATGCAATGGGAGTCTCATTTCAATCCCCGATACAGTAAGGTGTCACTTAGCATAAATAAAGTCACCCAGCCATTTTCTGTTAACTAACATTTTGCAAAATGGATCATGGCTGAAATAACCAATTGTCCAAGGCCGATACAATAAGCCATCAGTAAAGATAACCTCATTTGAAACATCAGTAATTTGTGCAGTCTTGCCCATTGTGACTGAAACTAGCATTGCAGCAGTGAGAAGTATTATTATTATTATTATTATTATTTTTATAGAGAATGTATTCTGTAATTAGTAGGGATTCAAGTAAGAGATGAATCAGTCGAGGGAGAACACTAAAAAGTGTGTGCTGGATAACGCAGGTGCATTTGTATCTACCCCAGATTAGACAGCACAGTCCACTAATAAAACACAAACATTGAACAACAATAAAAAAACAATAATGATGAAGCTAGTGCTGAACACACACACTTGTTTGACTAAAGAAGCAGGGCAATGCAAAAAAGAATTAGACACACCACTCAGAAACAAGTCAGAGGTCGTTTAAGGAGGAGCCTTTTCTCTGCAAGGCTGTTACTAACACGACCGGCATTTATTTGCAAAAAGGACGGGCAATTGGGGCAAAACCAGTACACTAATTCATTCGGTCCGCTTTCGCTTCCTTAATTAATTCACTGCAGCTGCACCTTCCAATGGCAAGCGCGCAACACTTAGTTTAAAAAAGCATGAAAATGGCTTTTTATTACCTTTAAGTCCGGAGGTTTGCTGCGGGCGGTGGAGTGAGAGTTTGCGGTACCACCCGCACTGCTGGAATCTGGGGTATCTCCGTGTTTTACCTCCACAATTAGGACGCTTGGGGCATCTTCACAAACTGCACTCAGTCCCGTTCTACCGCCCTCCTCGTCGGGGGTCAAATCGTCCGATTTACACCGCTTCATCTTCACTGTGTAGTTTTGTTTTGTATAAGAATAAAATGTAAAACAAATAAATACATAATTAAAATAATGATAAAAACGGTCTCTCTAGCGGCTGGTATGATGTGTACCGTGTCCAGCAATGTACAAATCAGTTTGAAAAAAAAAAAAAAATCTTAAAATCCAAAACGACACATGAAACAAAAATGACTCTAATAATAATAATAATAATAATAATAATAATAATAATAATAATAATATTTAAGACTTGGATCTAGGTTGGAAAAAAATAGATTTGTTTTACCAACGCGATAAAACTTTCGCTTGCAATTAAAAACTGCATCGCTATTTAAAAAAAAATCAAAATAAAAGCTCGATGCAGCTCCAAGAAAACCAATTAATGAAGCTGGAATGGTAATAACAATAATAATAATAATTAAACGGAGCGATAAAAAATACTCGTTTTTTTAAAGAGCACGCCACATGCAAACTACCTTCAGCTTTTAAGAATAAAAAAGACCATTCAATACACACGTTGTGATAAAGACTGCAGAACATAGCTGCGTCCATCAACACACGAGCCCCGTGTTAGCTGAACAGCCGGACACAGGTTTATTTCCCTTTCCGATCCATCTATAAATTTGACAGAAATTAAACTGCATCACACTTGCATACACAACCGCAAGCCCTGATATCTGAAGCAAGCTAGGAAAAAAAAACGAGAGCCTCTTCGATTTCATTCAAACGTCTTGAAATGTTTAACAATTTTGAATTCCTTTTTTTGCAGCCGGTTTTATTTTTTTCCTATCACACACAACACAGTGCTGTGGACGCATTTCCACCCTGCAAACCCTGAAAAGGGCGCAGACTAGTTTGCTTGCGTCGCTAGACTGACAGCCCTGGTAACCAATGAATTACCAGAACGGCCAGCTAACGGGTTTTGCTAACCAATAACACTGTGACAGGCGGGGGCCGAGCCCGTTTCAGGTGTGGTTGTTCGCGCGTATCTGGGAGCTGTCAATGTGGTACTGGTGCTGCAAATAAAATGAGGGTGCAAAGCGTTCAAAAAATATTACTAGTAAACAAGCCGAGTAAAACATGCAAATGAAACAGGGAAAGCAGTATCACTGACCTATCCAAACGTACTGCACGCTTTATGTGCACCTTTTACATATGCAAATTATAAACGCAATAGTGCTGCCTGCCTGCCTGCACATAGTCTCCAGATATGAATGGGTTACCATAACACCAACATTGATAACTGTGTATTTTTTTATTTACATGATTGAGATTAAATCAAAGAGAAAATGTAAAAAGTGTCCACAAAATGATTTCACACCTATAGCCGCACGTTTTGTGTGGAAGGTATTGGGTATAGTGGAAGCTATATATCTAAGGGAACAGCCTATCTAATTGTGATGAAACTTATTTGGAAATTCTTCCCACCGGTTATTGAATCAGTATCTGGGGATACAACCCTGTCTGCAGTGTCGTCATGGTGATGTGTGTATTCATGCTCTAACATGCCTGTTCATTTAGAACACGTGGCTCCTCATCAGCAGCCAAAATACATTTGTGAAGCATCAGGGGTTAACCTTAATTCACACCCCGCCAAAGACACAGATGTGCATCCATACACGAGTACTTAAATGTTAGGAAATGCTTTTATTTTATATATTGTTTTATATTGAAGCAATGGTTATCACTGAAATGTATTTATGATTATCATCACCTCAAAGGTTAGTGATTTGCAGAATGCAGCTGTAAGGAATGTACATCTCCATGCATCCTGTGAAAAAGAACAATAATACTCAGATGCTGAAATGTTCTTTTTGCTTATTCACGACTGCTTCCCTATCTACGGTCAAAACTGCATTTTACACCCACTGAAAAACTGTGGGCGTCGAGGAGGAAACTGTGGAGACAGTATTCTGAAACATACAGTCAGATAAGACACCAATCGCTTTAACAGAAAGCATATGGGGAGGAACACTAGTGGTGTAAGTGGGAGGAAGGCAGCAAGATCTGTTGTGTAACACACTCTGCATACCTATATATGATTTGTATGTGTCTATTAAAATATAAAAAGAGAAAGAAAGCAATAATAATAATAACACAAATGAGTGCAATCAGGTTTATTTTTGCACAGTAGCTTTGCAAAGTGCACGCTTTATACTTTATATTAGATACTGCTTCATGTGTGCATGTGAATGGAAATTGCAAAATAAAAAAATAAAAAATCAAACTTGCACAACTGGGACAAAAATGAAAAGAAAAAAAACCCCTCTGAGATTGTTTTTCATGCCTCTGCTGCAAGGTGTTGGATTAGCTAATAAAGGTCTGCTCAGGTCATTGCACCCCCCCCCCCCCCCCCCTCCAGTCCTCCTCCCGTCCCCCTCCCTGACTGCTATATACTGTGTGTCAGATTAGGTCTCTATAACCTGGCTCCAAGCCACTGCTAATCGTATTTAACCATCACTCTAATGAGGATAAAGTGTGCTTAAAATTCAATTTCAAACAGAACAGTGCATTCACAGAGACCACATGACCCACTGCAACGGGGGTGTAACGTCCATGGCCTGTTCCAATTATTTTTCTGTGTAACATGTTTTAATTGCCACGTTTTCCAGTTTATACAGAGATGTGCTTTTTTCATTTCTCTGTGAAAAGTAAGCAATCCTCTTAAGTCTTTTTTTTTTTAATAATATATAACATTCATGGCATGGACGATGAAAGATTGCCCAGTTAAAAAGAGGAGATCAGAGTCTTAGGTCATCTTCAGACATTGGTTATGTTGGCTGTCTGTTAGGTCAAGGGTTGTGGAACGAACACATCACAAACAGACCTGTTCAACAGATCAATCACAAGCATCTCAGGGCAATCAATAGCCTGGAAAAGCCACTAATTCATGGTAGAAGAGATTACCATCCCACACCCCTAGTGTGCTCTTAGTGACCCATTTTATAATGGCCTGATAACACAAATGAACTTCATTGTCTTGCCCAGAGACAGTCCTGCTGACCTTGATTGGCCGATTAAGAATTGCTGCAGCAGGTAACCCAAAATGTGAGCCCTATCACTGAGGTGTCAGGCAGCAAAGTCACTTAGAGGAGTTGCTGAGCGGGTCGCTGGAACTGTGCACATGGATACATGCCAGACAGTCAGTTACATGTGACACCAAACCCTCCCTTTGAATGAATTATTAACACAGCCACACTGTCTCCCCTTTTGAAAAGCTGAACAAAGCTACAATGAGCGCCATTAATAATTGATCAACCATATAGCAATTTATGTAAAGGACTATTTGCAATACAAATAAATACAAATAAATAAAAGAGACCTAATTAGAGACCCAATTAACTGAAATGGAACAAAGTGAGCTCTCACACAGGCTGCACATTAAACTAAAGAGAACGACAGAAGTATGGCCGCCTTCTTCTTCTTTTTCTTCTTCTTCTTCTTAATTTCTTAGCAGACGCCATTATCCAGGGCGACTTACAGTTGTATACAAAAAATACATATCAAGAATTACAGTACAATGAAAAGCAAGATACAAAACACAATGACTTCAGTCCCAATAAGAGCAAATACAAAACACAGTATGATTTGATATCGGGGCAGTTCAAGAGCAGATAACAACAGTGCTGATAGTTACATCAGGGTTAGATATGAGTGCAGGTGAAATACAAAATACTACAGATTGGGTTCAGTGCAGAATTAAATACAGTAAAATAGGGAGCAGATAAGTGTAAGTTAAAGTGCATTAAAGGCAGAGTGCTATATTGTCCAGAAGGGAATTGTTGAGTTTTACAGGTGTTGCCTGAAGAGGTGCGTCTTGAAGAGGCGCCGGAAGGTGGTCAGAGGCTGGGCAGTCCTGACATCCGTAGGAAGGTAGTTCAACAACTGCGGGGCGAGGGTGGAGAAGGAACGGGCTCTGGAGGCAGGGGAGCCCAAAACACAAAGGTGACAGATTGGTTAAAACAACAATAACGCTTTTATCAAACGGACACGTTGTTTGTGTTTGTAGAGAATGACAGCAGCTCCTCAAATTCTTCCACGACTCCACGGGTATGAAAGACGACTATCCCATTATCTGTCAGCTACTGCCTCAAGCGCGACGCCTGCCGGAAGCTTTTGGTACAGCACGCGACTGGTCTTCTGCATGTCACCGGAGATGTTCGTACAGTTACACGATTCAATCCCGGTTCAAAGACCGTTATCACTTATAAAAATGTGCACATTACAAAGCTGTTGCATCCACTTGGATCTGATATATGATATCAGTAAATTGTACAGTAGGTTTATATGACCCAGAATTGATTCCTATGTGCAGGACAGCGTGAAGCTCGGATGGAGCCCTACGATTCCTGTTGCACATCAGTTGTATTTACAGTGTGGTAGTAGCAGGATAAATGGCGAGAGGTGTGCCATTCAGATAACTGCAAAAAGGAATGTTGTCAGTGCCTACGCTTAACTGGAAAAGACTACAATTCCCAGAATGCTCGCATGTTACGGTTTCCCCTCCGCCTGGACAGGCCCCGCCCTACTGTACTGCGGACTGTGTTTGTTGATGTCTGGGCTGACATGTAGCTTGCTCCATGTCAGTTTATGTGCGGGGGTACGTACTTACCAAACTTGGCAGCGGGCGTTCCCTGCAGGATTAATACTCAGAGCTCGTTTGCCCAACCGATATTTTCTGGAGAGCAAACTATTCCAAAGCATCCTCTGCCACCCTGCACCCCGGCGAGGGCTCGCACACTTTATTTCTGTCGCTGAGGCCACCTCTTTATCTCTGTGTTGGACCGAGCGACTGACGGTGTCTTGCTTTGGACCAGGAGCGGCCGTGAAGCGTCTGAGGCACCCAAGAACTGCCCCGGCTGTGCGGATAGGACGAGCCGGGCTGCACCCTCCACCAGCAATCGTTCCTTGATAAAAACAAAAGTTAAACTTTTACAACAAGACTGCGCTTCGGCAAGGCTCCATAACAGGGCAGTACTGCTATTGTTGTAAGAATAGGCTACATTCTTACACTCACTTAATACAGTAACTCGTTTGCATTCTACGGTGTTCCAGCTCTGACCCGACCCGGCCCGGCCCGGCTCAGCCCAGCAGAATCCTGTCTCCGCTTGAGCGCACGGCCGCGGATTAGCATGGGGCCTCGGTAGCACACTGGGATTGGAGACGAGCACTTTGCGGAGTAAGGAAAAAGGGTTCCAACATACCAGTTTGAAGAAAAACAGGACTAAGCTGTCTGGAAGACTCACACCAAGGGGCATTGACAACGGCGGCTTGGAACCTTCCTGCAGACAGTCCAGCGGAACAAAGCACACAGTTAACCGGCTTGTGCAAGAGTTAGCAGTTTGCAAGTACGTTTGGCTGCGGTGTTTGCTAAGTCGCTTAAAGTTTGGGAACCGCCAAATAAGTTGCAGCTTTCTTCCAGAAAGAAGAGGCACACGCCCCCCCCCGACCAGCCGTTTCTCTGCATGGGTGCCGTTTACCCTGCAGCAGCGTACTGCTTTTATTGAAAACACAAACATATTTACACCTCTGACCACTCCAGGGTAAAAGGATGGACGGGACTGGGGGAAGCGGGCAAAAGATCACCCCCCTCGCCCGGGAACTCAGTCGGATCTTCAGCAACTACAACAAGCACTCGAACCTGCTGAAAAAGAACCTGAAAGAGACCAACAAGTTCTTCAGAGAGATCAAACAGAACTACAGCAACTCCTGCGCGGCGGCGGGGCCCGGTGCGTCGGTTATCGAGGCGGGTAAGTTGCGCTCCCGAACCACCAAACCAAAAACACAAGCACTAGTCACTCGACTGGGCTCAACACGGACTTAAAGTGCTTGCTGGTAGTCAACTGAACTGATACTTGGTTATTTTGTGTCTTTATTTGCACATTAGTGTATATATGATGATACTAGAAAGTAGCGTTTATTAACACAGTGAAATGATTATGTAAGTCCTTCAGATCTGTGGATTGAAATACTGAACCCTAGTGTTGCCAAGCCTTCTCCAGGCAGTGATTTTGCTTCCTGATTTCTGTGCTACATAGCTAGTAGGTGTCCAGACCAAAGTTTGGGGGTGTAGAGCAAGTTAAAGAATGCATGAAGTCACTTAACTGAAAGCAATATTTGGAAATACAGTAACTTAAGGGAGTGGGGTGGGTGTAACCTTAAAATCAAAAAAGGCTGCAGGGCTGTATTTGCAGAGATGAAAATAAGCCTCCTATTACATAACAGTCCAGTGCTGGTTTTGCCAGCGTTTGTTACCTGTACACTGTGGCTAATCAAGCTTGTATTAAAATCTGGAGTGGGTGGTGAAACAGCTATGCAATAGGAGTCCCATCCCTGGTTAATGGTGAACACACAGGATTTTCACACTGGAGCTCACACCTGTGAACCAGGCTCAGGTGTCAGTAAATAAGCGCCTAGTGAAAGTCTGAAATGGCATCATCTGCTATGCAACAGGAGTTTATTTTTCCCTGTACTACCTCAAAATAAACCCGATCAACACTCCTTGAGCCCACGGTTTTGAAAGCGTGCTGTGCCCCCTTGGTTAGGTAGGGTGAGTAGGGTGCTTGTCTCCTGATTAGGGAAAAAGGTCCTGCAGTCATCACAAACTTCTTGTCCATCATTTGTGAGCCCGGCTGGGCTCTGTATGGAAAGTGAAAGCAGCCACGTGTTGTTGAAATCGTGTGTTTTGCGTGACATCAGCTATACAGCCAGAGTTACTGATTTAACCCTCTGCTTAACCACACTTTAACCACAACCTCGAATAATATCTCTTATAAAGGTTACCTCTGTATTTTGTGCAGTTTTATCGTGATTATACAAGGCTTTTCCCCTAGTTTCCAATGAATGTGCTTCACTATACCTCTGTATTCTTTACTATGCTTTTCACTGTGCTTTATTACACTGTGCTTTCACTACAGGAACATGTTATAAGGGGCTTTTCCTCTGCGCAGCATTGTGCTGCTGTACTGTAAGTGTGCTAATTAAACAGGCCATGTTTTGTTTACTCCCTCTCCGTCACAGCTGTGATGCGACTGTAAAATCACTAAACCACCCCATCTGCGTTTAATGAAATTGTGCATGGCATTTGAGATGAGACGCTGTTTCACATGCAGTCATGGTGACTTTTCGTGGTTGAAGCCACTCACCTATTGCACTGTACATGGCGTTATACAGGGTTTGAACTCCAGGGTTTCAGAACTCTGTTAAGTATCTTGTTTTAACAGGGATGGAAATAAGGCTCCTATTGCATAACAGTTTCACCCATTCCAGGTTTTACTACAAGATTGATACGCCACATTGTATAGGTAACAAGCTCAGGTGCATCTGATTAAACTCATAGTAAAACCAGGAATGGATCAAACTGCTATGCAATGGGAGGCATATTTCCATCCCTGTTTTAATGATCAGGAGTTTGAGCATTCATGCCCCTGCTCAATACATTTCTCTTCTGTAGCAACTCTTAGTACACCTACAAGCTCAGGTAAGACCTTTCACACACAAATGCTGCTACTGAACCATCTCTGATGTTTCAAATATTCTTTAAAATACCCTTTCACACAGCATGAAATTGCGCAGTCTATGCTGGTATAATAGTCATAACCCTTTCACACAGCCAAAGTAGTCATGTGAGTATAACTTTCAAACCTGTCAGTCAACAGATCGTTTTCATGGTAACGGCGATTCTCCCATAAATTAGAGCATCACACACCGTCCCTTCATTTGTGACTTCACCTCCTCGTCAGCCTGTAAAGTTAACAATTCCTTAACTTATTCCAGACTCCAATTACTACCTCGTTCTTGATCAGCCATTGTATTTGAAAAAAATGAAAGCGTGTAACACCAACGACAAAAATACCCAACACGTCCGGTATACAGTCACGTGGGATGTGACTTTAAATCCACACCCGCTATAGCACTTCAGTGCTGGCATAGCCTTTCATACAGGAGTTGAGACAGTTCAGTGCCATCTCTGAACCACCCCACGAGGCGCTTCAGAGACGACATATAATATGACAGCTCTGTGACGCTATAGGCACTTCGCACAGTCCAAAATGCCGCATCAATGCTGGTTCTGAGCCGTCGTGACTCGTCTGTGTGAAAGGGGTATTAAGCATGCTGTGATAAGAGTGAGCAGTTCAGAGTGGACTTATCAGGGGCCTGACTGTTCAAACTCCCCACGCCTACCTGATCGTTCCAATAACACACCTGAGCAATGGGGAGCTCTGAGCCCCAGGAATGGTTGCAGCAGGGCTAGTGTGAGCTGCTAACCCTGCTCAGCGTTTATATGCTTTCAGGGAGATATTTTACGACATACCTTGGTATAATAAATACATAAACATGTTTAAGCAGCAAAAGCAAATTGGGGATAGAAGTTTTTTTTACACAGTGATACATAGTTTGGAATAGTTTGTGGCGTGTGGGTGTAGCTGCTAAGACTCCCTACATGATGTGTTGCCTCTTCTAGTTAACACGTGTGCTGATTGCATATACACTGAAGATCAGAGTACAAAAACAGTATTGCTAGACTCCCGATAATGAGATTGTATTTTTTTTTTTATCATCAAAGCGGCTCCCTTGCAACAATGTCAATTGCCTCTTGTCGATCAATGTACATCTGATCTGTAGAAACGGTTACTAATCAAGGACATGCACTGCAATGCAAAAGAAGATACTGTAACCACAAGAAAAGGATTGGCAAGAGCTGAAACGCTGTGCTGCTGGTTAATAAGTGTGCAGCGTTGAGCAGTTGTTGCTAAACTGATTCTTTTAAACTGTACTTTGCATTGGATCTTGTAGGCTTTATATAACTGGTTTAGTCATGCTTTGATTGTAATAAGTCCAAACTAGAGGAAATATTTGTATTTACTTCCACATGAGACGGAACAGAAACGGGTGAAGGCAGTAGCTGAAACGTTGTCTGCTGAAGGAACACAAAGCCACTTTTTCAGGAACAGTGGCTTGAAACCTGGTTCTGGGAGACGTGGTCTGAGGCAACTTTGTATCAAACCCCAAGTCTCCCCTGGTGTGTCACGCAGCGGCCTGAAACCTAGTCTCTTGAAACCAAGTTCCAAGCCACAGAGTGGCTTCGTGTTCCCCAGCTTAGAACCCTGTAGTTAACCCTGTCCAAAACACCAGCGTGCAACCCTTCTAAATGGCTTGTGTAATGTGTTTGAGAGACGTCTTTCAAGTAGTGCAGGGGAAAAAAAAACACTCTTTTAAAACAAATCTGACCACTTAAAGATCCCTGTAGCTTTAAAACTCAGCAATGCCTGTGCTCAGTTAATTGCAGTAAGATCCCAGTCTGAAGCATGGAAGCCTCTACGTCAGGGTTTTTTTTCTGTAGCTGATAGATCTGTAATGATCTCTAACAGGGGTGTTGTTCTGCTGTAACTTTTGGGACTGAAGGTGTGCCACTGCCAACATGATACCAGATGCAAGTTAAAATCCTGGGCTGGAATCCACAAAGATTTCTTAAGTTTTTCTTAACATTGATATTTTTTTCTTACGTAAGATTTTTTCTTAAGTTCAATTCATGAAGGGTGATAATAGACTTCTTAGCTACAAAATTCTTCAGAAATTCTTAAGCCGTTACCAAGGAATTTCATAACCTGTTACCAAGGAAGCTAAACTAGCGAATAACACTCAATATATTTTTTTAAATAGCCCACTGTACTAAGTAAGCCCAAGGCCCCATTGTTGACAAAAAGGACTGTATTTTGATGCATAAAAAAACGTTTTAAAATGTTTTAAAACATATTTTGAGATGTTTTTATGTTAAGCTTTACTGAATAATTGATTGTATTTGGAGAACTTTTTTATTATAATTATTATTGCAGATATTTAGCAGACGTAAACAAATAAGAATATTGCTCTACAAAACTCTTGAACATTTTTACATAGTTCTGTAGCTTCAATTCATTTTGAGGCATACGCATGTAGTTATATCTTCTTGTGAGGATGGCATCTGTCACGGCCCACACTGCCCAGCAGCAGCTGGACTGTGACACCACAAGTGTGTCTCCAACTACCTGTAACATAACCGAGAATTAATAGAATGATATTCCTTCCACATTGTTCTGTAAAACACGTTATTTTCACGTTTATACTGGAGCAATATATAAAACTTATGTTCTTAAACTTAAAACATGGCTCGCCAATACGCATAAAAACAGAGCGCAGTGAGTATGTGACGCATTGCGGAGAGTGCATTTGACCTTTTTGTAGGATGTGCAAGGTCATTGTGAAGTAGTTTCTCTAAATAAATGAAGCCATCCCGAGTAAAACGATATCTTTGTTGTAATTCGTGATATTCTAGGGGATTCTCTCGATCTATTAAACGTCTTTCAGTCCTTACATTTTCATTTATTATGTCTTGAACCACAAACACAGCCATGATACGCAGCTACTAATGATAGAATGAGCTACGAATTTTCTTAAGTCACCTCGAGTTCTTGTAAGTTTTTTCTTATATTTAAGAAAATATTATGTCCTAAGAATCATCGTGAATTGCACTTAAGAAAAATTATGAACTTACAAAATTCTTAAGAAGTTTCCATGGTAACTAAGTTAAGAATTTTCTTAAGTTGCTTTGTGGATTCCAGCCCTGGACTGCCAAAGATGACCTTGTGTAAGGTAGTGCACGGTTAGAGCTGTTCAGGTCTGTGCAATGAGCTGTAAACTATACTGAACACGTTTAAACACATTATACCATCTAGAAATAATGTAGCATGTAGGCTGGTGAATTTGGTTTTTATTTGTGATGCGGGAATTATTAATCTGTATTACAATTAGTGTTTTTTTGTAGCCGTTCTCAGAATAGCTAGCGTTGGTCGGGCTGAATGCAGTGAACTACATAACACACGAAGTGATTAGCTACTAGGAATCAGAGGCAGCCTTTCATCAACAGCATTGGAATAAAAATCAAGCATGCATGCATGTATCCGAAATTACAGTATAAAAACCAAGCAAAGAACCAAAAGGTCCTTAACACAAGAAAAGCGAAAGAAGTGATACAGTATCGCAAGAGGAGGTCGTAAAATGGCTTTTTAAAACCACAGTCATCGCTCCTGTTAACACTTCGCATTGATTGAGTAAATGCTCTTTACAGCCTGGCTAACAACAACAAGCTGACTCATCTGTCTATAAATACTTTGATGTGTAGCACTGAGGGAAGTGAAGACTTGAGGAACTGGACCCTGGGGGTTGTGTAAGCTTCCTTCCAAAGTAATCCGTTGCTGTGCCCAGGTCTTCCTTTATTAATGCAGTGGTTCAGGAGGAACCGGAGGCAGGCTTACCAGATAAGTACCCGCTGCTTTTCCTTATGAAGTCGCTCACACTTTTTTCAATGTTTTCTGGTACAAAGAACAGAGCTCTGCATTTAAAATGGGGCTTTGTAAAAGTGTTGAGTCGTGTTGTGAGGCTTTCAGAAGCAGTGAAAGAGAAAACCAGGACAGAAGGGAGGAACTGGTTGAGTGAAGTGATTCAGCAGTGCGAACAGATTTCTTAGAATTTGGTGTTAAAATGATTCTGCAGAACTTACCAGGTGTTGGAAGTGCTTGGGGGCAGTTCAGTTGACACCTGGTAACTTCGTTCCGTTGTGTCCAGCACACAGTGGACCATTAAATGGATGGGGCTCCGGTGTGTAACTGACCTCCCAATAAAACCGGAAAGGCTGAAACAGCTATGAATGGGGGTCATATTTCCATCCCTGTTTTGATCTGAAAGCAAACCAGCCTTGAATTATTCTAGTTTATCTTTTTATTAATTATGTTTTAGTTTACTGCATAGTCCAAACACATGGTAAAGGACTTGGATGATTCCATTGGGTCATTTAGACCTTTGCTTTCTGTTTTGCTCAGTGCACAATGCAAGCTACTGTGTGGATGAGTCCTGTCCAGGTGTGTAAACATTTCTTGTGGTGGTTTTAGCAGATGGTGATGGCATTGTTACTATTGTTATAGTTCTGCTGCGAGTCTGAATCCTTGCATTCAGGCAATGTTGTGGAACAGGTTCAATTCCTTTTAAGCATTTAACAAGCCACACCCCTGACAGTATACTCTTTCAAATGTGTGTAGAACATACCCTGGCAGTTCTTTAGAATGTGTGAACATAGCCCCAGTTCTTTAGAATGTGTGGAGAACATCCCCCCAGTTCTTTAGACTGTGTGGAGAACATCCCCCCAGTTCTTTGGAATGTGTGGAGAACATACCCTGGCAGTTCTTTAGAATGTGTGGAGAACATACCCTGTGTAGCACAGTGGGGATGGGATTGGAATCATCCCCGCAGTAAAATGTGTGGTTTTGTTTTAAGGCACATTTGTTTAATTGGTTTTGTTAATTATTTTATTGTTTTTGTTAATTGCTTTATTAGTAATTATCCCCTGCACCTGGTAGCTATTGTTAAATTAGTACCAGGTGCAGGGTATTTAAGAGAAACAGTTAGTTTGCTCAGGACTGCTAAGAAGAAGGAGGCAGAAAGTGGTACTCTCCGTCCTGGCAGTCGGGAGAAAACAAAAGGAAAAGGTGCTGTAGTAAACCTGGGTGTGTTTTTGTTTACTGTTTTAGTGGGGAAACAGCCTAGCTGTCCCACTTGTAGTCAGGGTGTTCTTGTGTGTTAGTTAGGGCTCGTACAGAGCTAGGTGTTTATTTTGTATTTTGTTTTGATTTCGTTCTGCATTAAAATTAGCGCAAAAGCGCTTTCAAACCCTCCATCTCTGTGTCTGGTCAGTATTTTAAAGGGCAAAACGAACCCGAGCCGCAAGGCTCGTTTACACCTGGCAGTTCTTTAGAATGTGTGGAGAACATACCCTGGCAGTTCTTTAGAATGCGTGAACATATCCCCAGTTCTTTAGAATATGTGGAGAACATAGCCTCGGTTCTTTAGAATGCGTGGAGAACATACCCCCAGTTCTTTAAATTGTGTGGAGAACATACCTTGGCAGTTCTTTAGAATGTGTGGAGAACATACCCTGGCAGTTCTTTAGAATGTGTGGAGAACATACCCTGGCAGTTCTTTAGAATGTGTGGAGAACATACCTTGGCAGTTCTTTAGAATGTGTGGAGAACATACCCTGGCAGTTCTTTAGAATGTGTGGAGAACATACCCTGGCAGTTCTTTAGAATGTGTGGAGAACATACCCTGGCAGTTCTTTAGAATGTGTGGAGAACATACCCTGGCAGTTCTTTAGAATGTGTGGAGAACATACCCCCAGATTGTCAGCAGCTCCCTTGTTAAATGTCGTTCCAGAGCTATTGGAGAGTGAACCCGACCCGTTGCATTGTGTGAGCCTGTCCCTGAGCGTGACTCAGCTGCTGTGTTTTAAACAGCCCTCCTGATCTCCAAGCCTCTGCAGAGTTCCCTGTCTTAAGCCACGTGCACATTAATAACATGGGATTGTTTCAGTGGCATTGCCCTGCTGAGACTGCATAGCAGTTTCACCTATTCCAGGTTTTACTTTGAGCTTGATTAGCCACGGTGTATAGATAACAAGCTCAGGTGTGTCTCATTAGCAAAACCAGGAATGGATCAAATTGCTACAGCATGCAAATGGGAGTCTTATTTCCATCCCTGTGTTTTACTTCAACTTCTCATTTCTAACAAGTTTTCTGAACTTGAAAACCGCTCTCATTGTCCCTAGGGCAGGTACATGATTCCTGCAGTGCTCTGTGTGCCGGACAGAGGGTCCCTTTCATAGGAAATGTTGCTCTGAAATCACCTGTGGTGTAGTTTCACTAAAGCAGGATGGTGCTGCAAGCATGTGTTGAGTGGAGTTCTAACTGAAAACACAAAACAGACATTAAGCCTGGGGGGACTTTAATATGTGCGGACCAACATGGGGAGGACTGCTTATAGTGTTACTCCAGAGACTGATATATGTACTGTACTGTGATCTTGTGTGTCTTAATATCATGTCCTGGCACAGCCTGGTCCACCAAGCCTCTGTTCTACGGTTTTGCACATTTTTACTTAAACAACCAGATTGCATTATCTCCCTTAAACCAATCTGTGCTCCCCCCCCCCACCCCTTTCAGTTTAATGTTACTTCTGAGTAAATGTTTGTGTATGGTTGTGGAATGCAATTAGTTTAGACATTCCCACCTGTGTGCCAGTATAGATATTCTTATTTCAAGGGCATTGAATGGAATTCAGTCAAAGTGTTTAAGCCAAGGCTTTCCAGTTCTGAATGGATTCCAGTTTTTACCTCACTGACCTTCCTACCCATCTCTAAAACTACGTACACGCAAGACCCCCCTGAATACGAAGGACCATTCTTCACTGGAAGGAATACGGAGGGTGTCAGTCTTATTTTAAAAACGCCACAGTCTCAAAGAGCAAAACAGCACTCAATTTAAAGCTAACGAATGCGTAGCGCAGAAACCCCTCAGGAATGGCAGCACTTCGTGCTGAACGACAGCATGAAGAATTATGTTTCTTTCTTTCTTTTTTTAACGCCATCTGGGCATGTGATGCAAAGGGCAATATTCTCTAAAGCGTTTACCAACAGTCTGAACACTACCCCTGCTTTTTTAAAAAAGGCCAAAAAACAACATTTTAGACAGCGTCCCAGTAAGTAAGATTTACAAAACAAGGAGAGGCCGTTCGGCCCATCTGTGCTCTTCCAGTTTCTAGTAGCTCATTGATCTGAGCTTTGTCAAGTCTGGTCTTGAAGGATCTCCTATGGTTTGTTTGTTTTTTTTTTTTTTTTTTTCTCAAACATTAACAAGGATTTTTTTCCTCTTTCGGTAAATGAGTAAATTACAAACAGCTTGGACAATCGGGCTCTATTGAGGCGTGTTCCTTGATCTTCCATGAATGCCTTGGCTTTAAATCCCTCATTTATTTTCTCTTGAGCAATCAGAAATGCCGGAGCGTGACGGATTCTGCTGCCATGTGACTCTCAGAGGCAGCCTTTCTCAGTCTGTCTTAGGGGTTCCGTGTGGTCCCATTAAACAGGGAGGGCATTTCATCTGATCATAAAAAAATAAAAGAATAATAATAAACACAACCGGCTGATTTATTATAGGGAAGAATGGGGGAGAGGTCTGAAAGATTTATTATACATATATATACTTCTGACATAATTGAACCCTTTAAAGGAGTGATGATCAAGGTTCTTCTGTACTTACGCAATCTCTTTTCGTTGTGAATGAAAATACCTTTTGGAACTATAACATTCCAGCTTTTGTTTTCAGTGCGGCCAGGTAGGGCAGTCTGTGATAAGCGTGTTGGAGAAATCTGAAACCTGACTTCAGACTGATAACTCCATTGTTCATGGATGGCATTCATACTGATTTGATTGCATTCGGTGGAAAGCTACGCAAAACCAAACCAAACAAGCAAGACCTCTGTTACCTGGTATTATCATCCAGATTCATTACAGCCGGTTAAAGATAATTGTTCGACTGAATGCATGTAAAGAGATTATTAACTTAACTTGACACTAAGTCCAGGATAACTAATTCAATTGCGTCTTGCACTGAAAAATAAAAATGCGCTTTTAATATTACTGTATTAGGTTAGTTTACTGGTCTGCTGTTTTGAGTGGAGTTCTCTTTCCTATACTATTAGTGACCTGCAGTGTTGAGTGGAGTTACTCTACCTTTCAAATATATACTTGTGTAGAAACCGGTTAGCAGTGTTGAAAGGCAGTTTAGTAACTTGCACTGTAGTTGCTGTGGATTGAAGTTGGAATTAGAGGATAGAAATCCTCTCATCCGCCCCCTTTGCCTGGGACATACTTGTAAAACAACTTCTTTTTTTTTCATACAGTAATACGCAATTCTTTTGTTTTTTTTTGGTTCCTCTCCAGGTCACTTGGGCTGCTTCTCCTTCCTCAGCCATGAGGAGGAGAACCTGCAGGCCACGGTGGGCTGCGTCCCCTACGTCATCATCCTGGGACAGAACTGCAACGCCAAGTATCAGGTGCTGAACAGCCTGCTGGGGGAGCGGCTGCTGCCCGTGACGCGGCTGGGCCAGGGCTGCGGTGCGGAGGCAGGCTGCAAGCGGCGGAGGCTGAGATTCACTTACGGGCGACAGACCCGCCTCAGCCTGGCGCTGCCCGGCCAGTATGAACTGGTGCACCAGCTGGCGGCTCACCGGGGACGCTGGGAAACCATCCCGGAGGAGGACCTGGAGATCGGAGAGGCGTGCGAGGATCCGGCGCACAGGGTGGCTGAGCTGGAGGTCACGCTGCACCACCAGCTGCTACAGGTAGGGGGCGCCTGGTCACACACTTAAAAGCGTTTTGTTGCCTCATCAGTAGCAGCAGCAGGTCCTTTATGCCGGGGAATGCAGGGAATTAAAAGGGAACAATTCAACCCAGGGGTTCTGTGAGCTCACATTTTGTTTCTTAACCTTAAAATATATGAGTTTGTCTAAAATATTCAAGTCTGATGCCTTTCCCAAGACAGAATTAGATGAACTATGTAACCCATATTAAGAACAGCCTTCCCATGACTGGATCATTGTGCCTCTCTGTCGTTCTTTCCCTCTTTCGTCTCTCTCTCTCTCTCTCTCTCTCAATCTCTCTCTCTCTCTCTCTCTCTCTCTCTCTCTCTCAGGTTAAGTTTCAAGCAGCATAATGCAATCCACTACCAACCACTGCCATCTTAAAAAAACCCTGAAACAAATAGGAATGGATTAGAGTTGATTATAGAAGAGGGGTTAATTATAGTAGCGTTTGGTGCGATTTCTCAGGCAAGAAGAAAATGTGGAGGGCTTTACCTAGCAGGGCGCTGAGTGTTGCTGCGTCTCTCTGCCCCCTTTATTTCTTTGCACAACAGATCATCTTGTGATTTTGTGAGGAGCAGCAAACTCCTCACACCTCTCTGCACATTTCACAGGCACACACGACAAGCGGGCCCGTGTTCGGGATGGAGTTATTTTTAGAAGACCGGGAGGAAGCAGAGACTTGCTAATTAGTTTTTGAAAAGGAATATTTAAAAAAAATGCTGCACACTGCTTTGTTTTGGGGGGGAAACAAAAACAGAAAACGTAACATTAACACATCCTGAATCAAATTGATGGCAAATAGCTTCTATCCAGTATTCTTGTTTCTGATCTTATTGATTTGTTATTATCCAGATTGGGACTGCCTGCATGCTGTCCTGGAGTTACGGTATCTCTTGCTGCCTTTATCCCGAATAAATAAATACATAACCTCAACACTCCTCAGCTATAAACAGGCTGGTAAAAAGATAGTAAGCCACTTTGTAACGCTGTTGTGAAAAAAACATTCACTCTAAAGAGCTTCGATGAAATGAAGCACAAGGATACTAACACCAGCGACAATGTGGATCACAAAATGCACTACTAAAGTATAATGTACAAAACTCTGAAACATCTTTCTATAGTTCTGCCAGCTTCCCCCGTCCCAGAGCGCAATGGGCAGACCCGCCCCTCTGCCAGCTTCTGAACAATTGGCAGTCTCCCCATTAAAACAGCGCCCATGGGCCTCCGTTCCCATCTCCTAGAGACAGCCCACTGTCTCCATTGTTCACACGCATCCCCAGTGAGTCATTCTCTGCTGCTCTCGGCCCATCGTCTCACGAAAATAACAGCAGGCTAATTCGATTAGCCCTGAACATCCCTGCGCTGCGCACCGAGAGATGGGACAGGGGGAGAAGGGGAATAACAATGCTGATCTGCTCCCGGGATTTCAAAGCATTGAATGAGGGTCTAGAAGAAGCTTGGGTGAAAAGTGATATTAACGTTTCATCTAGAAGTAAAGAAGAAATGTCTGTCTTTAGTGTTTTTGAAGTTGTGGTTAAGGCCCTCAGTTGGTAATTGGCTTTGCATACTGTTGGCATGGCTTCATGAGGGAAGCTGCTGTTCACTTAGTGTTGGAACAGTGAGCGATTATCATGAGGATATTGTATTTTGGGTCTCGGTTTAAAATAAGAAGTATTCCATTTATTGTGAACTGCGTGGGGGAGAATGCATTGACATTTGTAGGAATAATACTTTGCAGTGATCACAACACAGACATCCTGTATACAGAGCCCTCTATTCATCTCTTTACCAGTTCATACTGGAAGCGTGCCTCAATCTGAAAACACAATTCCAGTATATATTTCTGACTGTGGCCAGTAAGTTACAAAACAAATAAACACTCAATCAGAACAAACAAAATAATGCTGCGAAAAAAGTCAATATATAGCTTGAGATTGCACATTGTAGATCATACCCCACAATGACTGCATTGTAAATTCTATACATCAGCATACAGCATGGTGCTGTCTGTCAATGTCCCTACAAAGCAGTGCTGTGAAAGGGCCCTCTGTTGTAATGTAATGCAGCTGTAGGCCCGGAAATTCACACACACTTTTTGTAAACTTTGCTGTCAACTTTATCCTGGGATCATTTTCCCTTTCATTCTGAAACTTTTTAAAAAAATGTTATGATGCTGTTTTCAAAATGTTGTAACTGCAGACTACCAAGGATTATGCTTTCTTGCAAAGAAATATAGATTTGAATCTGATTTTCTGTTTCGATTTGTCTTGCTGGTAACCCCACTTGTAAAGGAGAACACAGCAGTAATGTTGCAGGACATGTAATACGACAGTCATTGAATGAATCCCCACTGGTTTTGTGGCATGGCCAGTTTTATTTTAAAACAGTAGGGGGCAGTGATCTGTACCACTTTTAGCTCTGTTTGAGGCTTGCTTGTATTGAGGGGGCTGGGGAGTAACCCTGGATTCATATTCTGTTTCCGTCTCTCTCTCTGCTCTGTGCTTAGGAGGCTAAGATCTTGGTGGTGCCTTGCCCTGAAGTGCAACTAGTAGAGGAAGCACTGGAGGACTGTTTCAGGAACATTGTGCCCATCCTCGTCTACGCCATAAGCGAGGAGACGCTCACGCAGCCGCAGCTGGATGACATCCAGCAGGTCAAAGACAATATCGCGTTCCCCGTGTGTTTCGTGAAGGTGCCAAGCATCTCCCAGCCCGGCCAAGACTCTTCCCTGGAGCCGACGTGCAAGACGGGCAGAGCTGCGGAGAGGGAGAAAAGCGCCCTGTACCAGCAGCTGGCCTCTGACGGCTTCCTGGGCAACGGGCCTGGCAACTGCTCATGCGGGGCCCCTCCCCAGCAGCAGGCCCCGGCCGCCAAGCCCCAGAGCTCCCTGTGCGAGGCCTTTGAGAAGCTGCCCCGGCTGCTGGCTCCCTTCGCCAAGCAGGTGCTGCAGAACCAGCAGGTCGAGGCGGCGACCAAACTGAACATGGTGCACTGCCGCTGCCTGGACATCTTCATCAACCAGGCCTTCGACATGCAGCGCGACCTGCAGATCACCCCCCGCCGGCTGGACTACACCCGCGAGAAGGAGAGCGAGCTGTACCAGTCCCTCATGGGCATCGCCAACCGCAAGCAGGAGGAGATGAAGGACATGATCGTAGAGACGCTGGCCAGCATGAAAGAGGAACTGCTGGAGGACGCAGCCAACCTGGAGTTCACAGGTGAGGTTGTGGGTTTTTGGAGCGACGCCCTTTAATAACTGGAGGAACAGTGCAATCCCTTCCCCCTGATTTTTTTTATGTTGGCGTTTTTGTAGAACAGGTCACAAAACATCTTGGCTTTGTCCCTGTATCATGAATCCTTGAGTCCTGGTGCCAGTACTTTTTGATTGTCTACACTGTACCTGTCCTAGGTTTCTGTTAATGTCAAAGATTCCAGTACCTTTTTATTCTGTTATATGTGGCGTTGATGAACTGACGCAAAGTGTAACGCGGAAGCATGGGTTTTTATACAAAGTAGGGAAGCAGACAGTATCTCTAATTTCTCTAAATTAAACTGTAAATCTGTAAATAAATATATATCTCAATCTTGTCTTTTATGGTTTTATAACTATTTCACATGTGCAGTCTCTGACATGAGAGCCTTCTCTTGTACAGCATGCTGATCTGACACTTGCCCAAGTGCCCACGAGAAGACCAATCTAGGAGACTGGGTCAACTTCACATCACTATCTGCAACACAGAGGGAATCCCTGTCTGTGTTACACCATATTGTTCTTGTCTCTCCCCCCTTTCAGATATCATTGTGCCCCCGAATGGCGAGCCCATCAGCTCGAAGGACATTAAATCGTGTATCCGACAGATCCAGGAACTGATTGTGCTGCGTCTGAACCAGGCGGTTGCGAACAAGCTCATCAGCTCGGTGGATTACCTGCGGGAGAGCTTCGTGGGCACGCTCGAGAGGTGCCTGCACAGCCTGGAGAAGCAGCACCAGGACACCTCGGCTCACAACGTCACCAGCAACCACCTCAAACAGGTAGGATTCACACTAACCCAGCTACAATTTCATTCATTTTAAAACTCACACTGATCGTACCTGTCGCAGCATGAATACGTTAAACTCCTGGCTCCTGATCATTTAAATAATAAACTTAATTAAAGGTAGGTCTGAAACTCAGGATGAAGGGCTAGTGTGAGTTCAAGTGATTCACCCACAGTTTGAAGTTACCCATTTAATAACTGCAGGACAAGTAGCACCCCTTTCCTCTGATTTGGCCACAGCTTCTCCACCGTATCCCATATCTTGAGTCCTGAGGTACCGATCCTCCACCTCCAGTTCTGTTCTTGCCTCTTGCGGAGCTTGACGGGTGTCTGGTCCCCTTGTCCTTCCAGATCCTGAATGCTGCTTATCACGTGGAAGTCACGTTCCACTCTGGGTCCAATGTGACACGGCTGGTGTGGGAGCAGATCAAACAGGTACGGTACCTGCTGAAGATGCGACTCGGCACTCTCTAGGAAATAATCGCATGCTTTAATGACTAACTGCGCTTCACAACTCAGAATCCTGTTCGTTCCATTCCTTTATCTTTGACTGTTGGAATTGGAACCCTGGTATGCTGAATACTGTAAGGGCATTAACGTGACAAGTGTTTGTTTCCTTCCTCGTAGATCATCCAGAGGTTGACGTGGGTGAACCCCCCTGCCATCACCCTGGAGTGGAAGCGCAAGGTGGCCCAGGACGCCATCGAGAGCCTGAGCGCGGCCAAGCTGGCCAAGAGCATCTGTAGCCAGTTCCGCACGCGGCTCAACAGCTCCCACGAGGCCTTCGCTGGCTCCCTGCGGCAGGTACACATGCCACCGTGGGTCTGCCAAAGGGATCCAACCAGTAACAAAGGGATCCAAATAACAGGGATGGAAATAAGACTCCCATTGCATAGCAGTTTGATCCATTCTTGGTTTTAATAAGACACACCTGAGCTTGTTACTTACGCACTGTGGCTAATCAAGCTTGTTGTAAATCCTGGGATGGGTGAAACTGCTGTGCAACAGCAGTCTTTATTTCCATCCCTGAATAACAGGGTTTGTTAGTTCACTTCAGAATTGTTGTTCTAGTTGTAGTATGACGTGTGAACCATATTTGATTGAGCCTGAACGCAGACCTGGGATCAGTTGTAATTGTGCAATATGTAATTAATTACAATAACCAAGTAATTGAACATACCTGCATAATTGTAATTTATATTACAGTTCAATTACGCATTTATTTGTCATTTGATCATTATTCTTGTACTTTCAATCACTTTTAGTGACCCCTTTTTAATTGAAAAAAATGTGCTGCATAGTAACTCTCTGTACCTACGATTATTGCTTGGCTATTTAGAATACATAGAGTAAACATGTTATTTTGGGAAGTTATGTTACTTTTTAGCAAACAATTGTGCTGTAATTGTAATTATGATTAGGGCTTCTGGTTTTCGGTTTTAACTGATAAATGTAAAACACCCCCGATACAAACAACATAGTCAATAAACACTGGAAATGGTTACTCAGTTAGTTGATTTGACCCCTTTCCTCGTGACAAAATAAATAAAAATACAGTAACCTACAAAAAAAAAAAACTTCCCCAGTGCAGTTGGTCAAGTCCCTCCTTCCTGACTTGTATCTATCATTGATTCGTTCTGAATACTTTAAACCTGCCCCAACTACTGAGTGGCAGCACATTCCTACATTTCTGTTTGAGAATTGTAATACGCTTGCGAGATTTAAAACAATTACTTGAGAGGAGAGTTGTTCTTGCCTGCGAGATTTAAAGCTGTATTGCAGTTTGATAGTATTTTACATGCTCGTGGAATTTAAAACAGAATTGCAAATTGTGGCGAAATGTAGAAAAATGCCTAAATACACAGAAACCCCAGAAGAATGTGCCTGTGACCATAAGGATTTCACTGTGGAAGACAGCAAAGGAAAGAAGGTACAGCTGAAGAGTGCCAGTACTGTCCAGTTAATATTGTGACAGAACCAAAAAAGTGCCTATGAACTTTGGAAAGTAATCGAAAACAATAATTTTATACAGTATAGAAAAAGCCAAAGCCCCGAAAAGAAATTATTTACATAAAACTCGAACATAGCTAAAAATAAGCACCGAAAAATGAAATTAATAAAAACAGACAAACAATCCCTATTATAGTTGATCCCATGACTGCATTAAAGTCTGTCGGGTCTTTATTGTTTTACTTCCTGACAACGGGATTCAGTGTTTTGGATTTTGCAATTCTGAATGTTTCTGTGAACATGAGGCCCTCGAAGCTCATAGATTATTGATCGCTCTACAGTTTCAGAGAAGAGGAGGTGAACAGGACATTGAGTAGCGAGCATGAAAGATCCTGCACTAGTGTCTCTGTGGAAATGGTTCAGTTTTTCTTTCTGCTTGTCTTCCCACTCGCTCCTGCAGCTGGAGGAGGGGCACACGGGCCGACTGGAGAAGACGGAGGACCTGTGGCTGAGGGTTCGAAAGGACCACGCACCCCGACTGGCTCGCCTGTCTCTGGAGAGCCGCTCTCTCAGAGACGTCCTGCTGCACGGTACGAGGGGAGAGAGGCTGGGGGTCGTTGCACACTTGCACATTGTGCAAAGGGGGTTCGTTTATTGCAAAGAGTGAAGATGTACGATGATGTACGATGGCTACAGAAAAAGCACAGCGCGTGTGTGTTTGTTAGTAGAACTTAATAAATGAGTCTAGCAGACCATTGTTTCTACCAAATGTGTTTTTTCATAGGTGGTGTTTGCATGTCACAGGTTATTTTGTTTTAGTCAGATTTTCCGTAAGAAATTAAAGGTAACGGTTTAATTGGGATCTGTGAAAGCCGATAATGATAAAATCTGTATTAAAATAATACCAAAAAGAAAAATGTAAAAAGTTTTTAGTACTGGGAGCAGCGGTTCCCACGGTGTGGTGTGGGGTAATTGTAGCACTCCTGGATGAATGGGAGTTTGATTGGTTCTCGTTTGTCCCGCAGGGAAGCCCAAGTTGGGTCGCGAGCTGGGTCGGGGTCAGTACGGCGTGGTGTACCTGTGTGACAGCTGGGGCGGACACTTCCCCTGCGCCCTCAAATCAGTGGTGCCGCCTGATGACAAGCACTGGAACGACCTGGCTCTTGAGTTCCACTACACCAGGTGTGTCCAGACTTAAAATACTGCTAATCTGGGTGCATCCAGTAGAGAAGGATCTAGACACCACTAGAGCCACTCTCGACCAGCTGATTGTTTTATTGTAGTGTAGCAGGGAGGAAATAAGACTCCTATTGCATAGCAGTTTCACCTGTTCCAGGTTTTACTACAAGCTTCATTAGCCACTGTGTACAGGTAACAAGCCCAGGTGTGTCTTGTTGAACTCATAGTACAATCAAGAATGGATCAAACTGCTATGCAATGTGAGTCTTCTTTCCATCCCTGTTGTAGTAATAATAACCTGGGAAGAAAACACTGCAGGAGTACTGCACAGTTAAAGAGCTGCATGATTTCCTATGCTGTTTAGGTCAAACAGACCCAACTGATATTGATGGAACAATCGACAATCCACAAAAGAAGCCTTTCATGTCCTTGAAGATAACCTACACTAGCACCAAGCTGGATGACCTTATAAATACCAGTTTAGAAGTGTTGCCGGCATTTTTTTAAGCTCAGTAATATAATACTTTATCTGCTGAAGCGCTGAAGACATGGAGAAAGATATTCGAGTCATCGAGACAGGTCGATATGTTAGTCATTGAATTCAGTGTTTTAAAATCAGCCCCTAACTGAGCGTGCTGCCCCCTGCAGGTCCCTGCCGAAACACGAGCGGCTGGTGGACCTGCACGGCTCGGTGATCGACTACACCTACGGGGGCGGCTCCAGCATCGCGGTGCTCCTGATCATGCAGCGGCTGCACCGCGACCTGTACACCGGCCTCAAGGTAGGCAAGCACAACCCCCAGGCCTTCTCCTGCAGCAAGGCGCAGTGCAAGGTAATGTGAACATTTCACCCTGAGCACTTTGGGTGGGCAAGAGGATTCTGAGGACAGGATTGGACGGAGCATGCTCAGAGGGTATTGGTGGAGCCTGAAACCTACCCTATTCCTGCTCTCCTCCTCTTCTAGCACAGTTTTGTGGTACTTCTTTCCTTTCTCTCCTGCCTACCACAGTCTCCCACTATCTGTGCCACCAGGCTTAACTAAAAATATACTATTTGCACGTGGTGGTAATTGCTTAAACAGTATAATGCAGAATAAACACCTTGCACCCTCTCTTAATTTGTCCATTTCTCTGCTCCCCTTCCCTGGTCCCCCTCACTCACACTGTCTCTCCCTTCCCAGGCTGGTCTGACTCTGAAGGAGCGACTACAGATTGCCCTGGATGTAGTGGAGGGGATCCGATTCCTGCATGGTGAGGGGCTGCTGCACAGAGACATCAAGCTGAAGAACGTGCTGGTAAGAGAATCCAGCCTCTTTAACATCTTTGCTGCCTCGCTTAGGCTCCTGCCCAGAGAGTCTGTCGTGAACCAGTACAGAGACATTCCTTTCCAGTTCAGTCTTGCATAGTGGGTGAGCTCTTAAATGATGTTGAATATAGTTGACGCTTATATTGAAAGGGGTGCTCATTAGGATTATGTGTCAATAAATAAGAAATAAAATGCATGTCCCACCCTCCCGTACAGCTATATGTATGTTTTTTTTGTGTGGTGGTGATCAAGTCTGCGTCTTTCTCTCTGCCCCTCCAGCTTGACAAGCAGAACCGGGCGAAAATCACTGATCTGGGTTTCTGCAAACCTGAAGCCATGATGTCTGGGAGCATCGTTGGAACTCCTATACACATGGCCCCAGAGCTCTTCACGGGTGAGTCTGCGGCAAGCTCCTATATTTCGGGGACGCAGCAGGTTACTGTCAGGAGCCTCCTGTTTAGGACAGGGCTGAGCGCTGGATTGCCAGGGCAGCGCGCAGGATTAAAGTGTGCATGCAGAGCTGGGGAGTGAAGCCAGACCCACTGTAGAGCGAGGACTCCTTGCGGATTACTGTGTTGTCTGCGTGACAGCGGTGTTTCTCCTTTCAGGTAAATACGATAACTCAGTAGACGTTTATGCCTTTGGCATCCTCTTCTGGTACCTGTGCACGGGCTCTGTGAAGCTGCCCGAGGCGTTTGAGAAGTGCTCCAGCAAAGACCAGCTGTGGAACAATGTGAAGAAAGGTAATCCTAAAGGGCATTTTATAACGTGGAAGTCCGAGGGCTAGGGGGGCGGCGTGCATGCTGTACAGTACTGGTACATAAAGGAAATTCAGAGTGTGAACTGGGGGGTCTGTGTACTGCCGCTGTGAAGCAAGGTAGAGGAATAAAATGCCTTCTCGACTATACTTTCAGATAATATGCTAGCAGTGTAACAGTTTCCTGTTGCATAGCAGATTTTTAGGCTATATATTTTGAACTTGAATAATATTGTTGTCTGGGCACTAAGGATGTCATAGTTCAGAGTTGAAATGTTTGCAGGTAATTGTTAACCAATTCAATCATGAAAGGTTTGCAATAGAATGGACTGGAAGTGTCTAGTTTCCTTACCGCTGTGCTAGAAGCACATTTTAAAGGATAATACAGTGAAAAATGAACAGTAATATATATTGTGTGTGTTTCCTAGGCGCACGGCCGGAGCGCCTGCCCTTGTTTGATGAGGAGTGCTGGCAGCTCATGGAGTCCTGCTGGAACGGAGACCCCTTTCAGAGACCCTTGCTGGGTATAGTGCAGCCCAGGCTGCAAAGCATCATGGACAGGCTGTGTAACACACACTCTGAGAGGAGAAGCACCCACCTGGAAGACTCTGCATGATGGGAACACGGGCTGGAGGGAGGAGCCTGGAGCTTCAGAGACCAATCGGAAGAGCCTCGGGCTGGACTTCCTGATCTTGCACTGCTGCTTTCTGTATCTGAGTTGGTTTTCAAGTAACCGAGAAAAGCTACCTTTTATATGAGAACTTTCAAATAATAAACGAACAAAAAATAAAGACAAGCAACCATTATCGATGTCCTTTATTAGCGTGCACGATGAGGATGGTGGTGCTTGCTTCTCGACGTAGATTATTATTATAGAGAGAAAAGAGGTTGTTTTTAAAAGAAATGAGAGGTCAAGTATTAAAACAGAAGAGACACTTCATTTCTTTTAGCTGGATTATTGTCTGTATTCTAAAAAAAAAAAAAAAAAAAAAAAAAAAAAAAAAAAGCATGTGTCAAATTCTTGTGTTTTTTCTTTTTTTTTTTTAATAAAAGACTCTAATATAAAATGACTTTGAGTATCCTGATTTATGCATTACAACTGCAAAGGAAAGGGGGAGGCGGATCTGGTCCAGAATCATAAAACATCAACAAAAAGGTGTGTTTCATGGTTTTGGTGTGCACAACATGCATTTTATTTAGAGAAATGTATTGGTGTTCCTGCTGCTGTGTTTGTAGCTAAATGGTTAATTGGCTTCAGCCTGTGGTCATTTTGCAGCTTTGAATTCCTTACCTGTGAGATGTGAGGGGTCCAAATAATATAGGGAGGCAATACAAGCCTGGCCTTGTTTTACAGAGGGGAAACAGCACCCTCTAATGGTGTGTCAAGGAAGTGCTTCCCCTTTTGGAAGGGCTGTAGAGAGATCAAACAGCCCTCCTACCCCTTGCCGGCTTGTATTTCAATTGCTCATTTTTAAATCCGGGTTAAGAATGCTCCAATCTGATTAAATATATAGACCTTGTTTGCTACCCTGTATTTCTTATTTGCTTGCATCAAATCCGACTATTAGCGTCAAGAACATCGCTGGTCCTGTTGCGCTCAAAATCATTTCAGTTGTTTTTGCTTTTTTTTAATTGTTCTTTTTAATTAGTGTTTTTCCCCCAGGGTTTTCAAGTACTGCTGTATAGATTCATATAGGCAAGTCACTGCTGCATACCCAATCCCTCCCTTTGCTGTAGATCACATGGTCTGATTGTAGGAAGACCGTTGCGTACCTCAGAGAAGCAGTTGAAACCTTTTAATCCTAAGTGTTTGTATAAAATCAATAAATGATGCAATAATGTGCAACAAAAGCAATCTGCATGAAAATCTCTTCAGCACAAGAAAAGGTGGGACCCAGCGATGGTGCTTCCAGCGCTAATAGGAGGTTAGAAAGTGGATTTTTAAAGCCTGTGGTTATCTCTTTATCTGCAGCATATACATGGAGACAGGATGATGAATGCTTCCACAGTGTGTTAAACCCTCCACGAGGTTGCCATGGCAAACTAGCAGAGACTCAGGACTTTAATTATTAGAGAGCGAATCACTTTGTGCATGTGGTCACCTGATGGTCATGTGACAGCAGCCTTTCCTGGCCCAAGTCCTCAGCTGGTCATCTCATTGTTGCAGAGAAAGCAGACCTGATGAAAAATGCTGCTTTTGATTCATCCTCCCCCATGTTATTGTACAAGTACAGGGCACTGGCAAGACTGAAAGCAGATTATATAGCAGTTCAAAAGCATAATACTAATGAATTTGTGCATGGTTTCATGTCTAGTGAGTTTGCTAAACTTGACACTCAAGGTATTGAAAAGTCCTCTCCTCCATGTTGGTATGCAGGAATTACAGGGGTGTACATTTGGTGCCATTAGAGTTAAATTCTACTTGGGGGGTAATTTTGCACCAGCAGCCTGTTTGGTGATAAAGTTTAAAAACAATTTAGCACCAATTTCCAAAACTCTGCACCCTTTAATTAGTCCCCAGTGCACAGCTGTGAAAACTAAAACTGAATGGGGACCTTGTTTCATTAGGAATAGTTCTTGTGGTTAACACGTTGCCAGCACCCCTTGATGGCTTTGGACCCTTATTATTAAATACTAGTATGAGTATTACTATTACTATGTGTTTTGTTATTTGCATTATTATCCATTACAATAATCTAAAATGTTTTTTTTCCCCGCTTTCCGTACGATTTCAATGCACCCCCTAATGTTAACTGTACGGCACAACACCCCCTTCCCACGATTCCAGTCCTCCAGCGCTGCGTTCCTTCTTGCCTCTCCCAGCTCCTTGTCTCCGAGTCAACTCTGCCCCGTTGATGGAAGATGTCAAGCTGAGGCCTGGATGTGCTGCAGCAGGGGGGTCGGGGGGGGGGAAAACATAACAAGATTTTTTTTTTCCCGGTTGCGATTGCAGAAAAAAAAAAAAAAAAACCCAATTCAAATAAAATGTAACGATTGCACCACCAAGCGCAGCGGATTGGAATCGGGAATAGCAGTAGCATCCGGGCTAAGACCCCGAAGGCCGTTGCAATGTTGCACATGTGAGTGCTTGGTTTTTTGTTCTGCAGTGAGCTGTTAGGAAATGTAAAAGCGGAGCTGTGTGTTGAGCCGGACTACTGCAAGTAGATGTAATCAACCCGGTAATAATCATAAACAGCAGTAACACCAGTCGCGATTTCGTTTCTTCCGACATATTATTATTATTATTATTATTATTATTAGTATTATTATTGCGCAGTTCAGGCAATGCATTTTTTCTCCACAGAGAGGAGCGATCACCATTTCTTTCTGCAATACAGATTTTGTTTTCCGTATGTTTGGGTTTGTGCGTCATACCTTTGTTTTTATTGTTGGTATTGTTTTGAAGATGTGAACCGTGTTAAACTCGGGAGGCTATATTGTTGTTATCGTTGAATTAAAATAGCAAAACCCTGAAGTGGATCGGCGAGTTTAGACGTCAGAATGCAATTGTGATAATACATGCATTCAGTTTAGTAATATCGTATGTACAGCGCGGTTGCCAGGCATTTCAAGCTAGTTTCTCCTATAATACACAATATAATACGTAACATTTTTTTTTTTTGTGGAAGATAAACGATTGAAATAATCATTGTCGTGCACTGGGTATAATCGTTTTGCGTCGTAGCTGACGTTATGCGTTAATGTGTGTGTGTGTATGTATGTATATATATATATATATATATATATATATATATATATATATATATATATAAATGTACATGTATAAGTTATGCAGTTTACCGCATATTTTTTCATCATATCGGTGATGCTCAGTGAAACACTGAAGACGCCCTGGCGTACGCACTCAAATAAATGCGTTTTTTTTTTTTTTTGGTCAGGAATAAGAAAATATAGGATGCAGAGAAAGACATTAGGTGTGAATCAATTAACCGAGGCGCCTTGATTTTGATACCTACCTTAATGTAAACAACGAGTGTACTTGTCATTAGTACTACCAGCGACTGATACAAGTTGGCAAAAAATCTAGTCCCGTACTTCCTTACTATTACAGTCTAGGGTGAGAGGTGGTGATGGAGTTTAGAGGATGGGACGGTAACCTGGGCAACACGGCACCAGCTTGCGATACCCACTTGCTTACCAGAGGGGGGTCAACCACAGCGAGACCGTCCTGTCCACAGCACAGCACACGCGAATGTATTGTTTTCAGCGTATTTATTTGTGACTGGGGGCGCCGTTAGGGTCCTGGTTTTATTACCAGATACATTGCACCCTTTTGACCAGCTCTGTATTGTATTATTCTCTTGGTACCAAGTGCAGTACCACCAGCCTTTCATTGCACCGGCAGAAATGGCTTGCCAGATCCGAGGACTTGACTGCTTTTTTGAGCACAGTGAGCCAGCCTGGAGATAAGACATGCAGATTGTAGCGCTGTTGTAACAGGCTCAGCAAAAAGGTCTAAAGCAGGCTGGAGCTGGGCCCGGATCTGGAGGATGTACTTTGTACCAGCTGCAGTCTGGGTACAGGTTGCAAGTGTTGCTGTATTGCTTTGTATTTGTTTAGGAGGAGGGGGGTAATATGACTAAATAACATTTAATAAGTAAATAGAAATAAATAATAAAAAAAACACTTTTTATAACTGTTCCATTTCTGTTCCCGCAGGTGAAAGAGAGACAAGCTCACCATGGAAACGCACTTTGAATCTATACGTTCCTGTTCACCATGACGCCCAGTAGAGGATTCTGGGATTGACGCGGGAATATTTCCCACTGATGGCCAGGACTGGGTAAGGAGAGGCGGGTTTGGGGTTTGGGGTCTGGGGTCTGGGGTCTGGGGTATTGTCTTCCAGCAATGTGGTCCGCAGCAGAGATAGAGAGGAAGTGGAGCATCCACTGTTGAAACCCTAATTCTTAATGGAATATTAATCATTTTCCAACTCTGACCCCAGTGATTTTTGTTTGACCGCTTGATCATTTAAACAAATGCGGGTTAACATTCATAGAGCTATCAGCTATCAGCTATCATAGGGGCAGCAGTGTGGAGTAGTGGTTAGGGCTCTGGACTCTTGACCGGAGGGTCGTGGGTTCAATCCCAGGTGGGGGACAATGCTGCTGTACCCTTGAGCAAGATACTTTACCTAGATTGCTCGAGTAAAAAAAACCCAACTGTATAAATGGGTAATTGTATGTGTAAAAATAATGTGATATCTTGTAACAATTGTAAGTCGCCCTGGATAAGGGCGTCTGCTAAGAAATTAATAATAATAATAGTAATAATAATCATAGAGCTTCCATATGTCCTTATATAGACGAGAAGTTTTTTTTATTTTGTATTCGTCCCCAGATGAGGGCACCATGCATGAAAGGGTTTAACTATTAGCTAATGCTGGTTCCTCTCCTAACTAACCGTGTGTCTGCTCCAGGTGTCAGCCGCTCTGCTGAAGCAATGGGAAGCTGCTATAGTTGTCTGTACAGAGACACAATCCCAGACAACCACCCAACCAGATTCAAGGTGAGTTCACTGGAGACTCAGCACCAGCTCCTCCATCCCCTGCACTTCATTGTAAATCAGCGGAAATAAGACTCCTATTGCACAGCAGTTTCACCCATGCCAGGTTTTAAAATTAGTCTGAATAGTCACACTGTATAGATAACAAGCTCAGGGGTGTCTTATTAAACTTGCAGTAAAATCAGGAATGGATCACACGGCTCTGCAATGGGAGTCTTATTTCCAACCCTGGTTATTGCTCTTCTGCATTGTGTTGTATTTACGAGGGGTTATTTACCTGATTGAAAAGTGTAACTAGATTATATCATAAATCAGGGTTGGAGTCTTTTTTCCCTGTATTATGAAAATGAGACGGCTGTCATGTTTTAATACATTTCCGCCCAAGGATGGAAGTAAGACTCATGGCGTAGCGGTTCGATTCGTTCCTAGGTTTTACTGTAATCGCAATAGAAAACACCCAAGCTGGTTACCAATGCACTGCGGGTAACCCGAACTGGGTCAGACTGCTAGGCAAGGGCAGTCTAAATCAATCACAAGTCATTATTTCCATGCCCGGTGATGATGCTTTGAGAAGCTGTCCCCTCAGAGGAGATCTTTACCTGTGGTTTGCCAGGCCTGTTTGTAGTTTTGTAACGTGTGGTTTGTGCTTGCAATGCCCGTGTCAGGTGACGAATGTGGACGATGAAGGGAACGAGCTGGGCTCCGGCTCCATGGAGCTCACTCAGACTGAGCTCATCCTGCACACCCGCAAGCGCGACGCTGTCAGGTGGCCCTACCTCTGCCTGCGCCGCTACGGCTACGACTCCAACCTCTTCTCCTTCGAGAGTGGCCGTCGCTGCCAGACCGGCCAAGGTCAGTCCCGTCAGAGCGGGTTCATAGAAATCACATGGCTTCCTGGTTCTGTTGAGATATAAATCACATGGCTTCCTGGTTCTGTTGAGATATAAATCACATGGCTTTCTGTTCCTCCTGAGATTTCTCTCTGTTTAAATGTGCTAGGGTGTGGAACGTATATCCCACTCTGTTTAAATGTGCTAGGGTCTGGAACGTATATCCCACTCTGTTTAAATGTGCTAGGGTCTGGAACGTAGATCCCTCTCTGTTTAAATGTGCTAGGTTGAGGAACGTAGATCCCTCTCTGTTTAAATGTGCTAGGGTGTGGATCGTAGATCCCTCTCTGTTTAAATGTGCTAGGATCTGGAAGGTAGATCCCTCTGTTTAAATGTGCTAGGATCTGGAAGGTAGATCCCTCTCTGTTTAAATGTGCTAGGTTGAGGAACGTAGATCCCTCTCTGTTTAAATGTGCTAGGGTGTGGATCGTAGATCCCTCTCTGTTTAAATGTGCTAGGATCTGGAAGGTAGATCCCTCTCTGTTTAAATGTGCTAGGATCTGGAAGGTAGATCCCTCTCTGTTTAAATGTGCTAGGTTGAGGAACGTAGATCCCTCTCTGTTTAAATGTGCTAGGATCTGGAAGGTCCATCCCTCTCTGTTTAAAAGTGCTAGGTTGAGGAACGTAGATCCCTCTCTGTTTAAATGTGCTAGGATCTGGAAGGTCCATCCCTCTCTGTTTAAATGTGCTAGGATCTGGAAGGTAGATCCCTCTCGTTCACCTTTTCTCTGCTCTATCATGAATTAAGTTTATTCAGGGCATCTACACACACTCTCAGAGAGGTCACGCTAGCTTTTCTGTTCATGCGTTCCTGAAACGCACATGCCCAAAATGTTGCATCGCATCCATCAGATACTAAACAGTCAGCTGTTAACAAAAAGGCTAATAAACTCCAGGGATGTGCAATTTAGTACATTTTTATGAATGCTTAAAGTCAATGCTATATGATAGTTTAAACAGCCTCTGTGTATATACATATGAATACAGACACACTTTTCTTTATGGTAGTATATACTAACAGTAGACTGTTTCCATGACAACGAGACGGGATTCTAAGCCGTGTTCTACGTGTGTTCATCTTTTTCTGCATTCCAATAACAGCAACAGCATCGCCGTGTCTGTGTCTTTTAAGCGAAAATTCTTGAAAATCTGCATGTGTATGCATTTTTTTGCCCAGCAGCTTTTTCACACACACTGTAGTACATCTTGCTGTCTCAATAAACAAATAAATATGTATTGTCATGATGCACGTGCATCAACATATGAAGTGAACTGAATAAGTGTGTATTTTAATAAACCATAATAATAAAGTAACAGACAAACTAACGTTAATAAACTAATTGTCAAACTAAATTGACACACCACCCCTATACAGCAATATACAAGACATGCACATTATTTAACAGAATGGTGAAGCAGCTCATCAGAACGAGAAAACACCAAATTGCTCAGCGGTTCAGGTTTTTTTTCAGGAGCTCGAACAATTTCCAACTTTTTGTAGCAAGAGAAACTGCGGCGCGTTTTGTCGTTTTGTTTACTTGTCATTTTGTAGCAGTGAAGCGCACTCGTGGAAATCAGAATACACAACGAGACAATGATATGCCAGCGGTTCTGGAAAGATTTAATGAACCAATCAGTGTGGCTCAACGCACTCTTGCGATGACAAGTCGCTTTTGAAAAGACTGAATAAACCATTTTAATTTCAGTTTGATGATAATGAGTTATCAGGTTACAAAACAGTACTGTATCAGTTAAAACAAGCTTTTGTATTAAGCCTTAACTGACAGGATATCAGTGTTTTACAGAAAACAGTAACACAGCGTGTGGCAAGTACACCTCGACTATACTTCTTGGGAACTAAATCGGAAACAAAGCAACATCCTGTTGGGCTTACGTCAGTGATAACTCTGTGATCGATTGATAATAATAACCGCGTGGCTTCCAATATGGAATGCTTTATCTACAGTTACTGCGCAGATAGAGTTTCTTACCAAAAAAGATCAAATAAGTAGCCTTTATTTAAAAATAAATCAGCCAATAAATAAAGCATTGTGAGCGATGTACCCCAGAAAACAGATTTGTGGAGCACCTTAAATAAGTGTGCTAGTCATGTCTTTCTCATACTAACCATGTAGATTAACACACTACAGTATACGCTAAAGTTATGTGAAAAATCATTTACAAACATCTATATTAACCGTGCTTTTAAATGAAACTTCTAAATGAACGAATTAATCCATTGCTTAACATAGCCTAGTTGGAGGAGATGTTTGTGTTGAAGATGTTTTAGCAAAGCCCTTGTGCCTCCTCCTTTTGAATGAAATATTTCCCTGGCAGAGTTGGCAAATTCCGTTTTCTCCAGTTTGGATGCCATGTCTTAAAACCACAACACAAAGAATCCCGCAGCGTGAAGCGCATTTAACATGAATAACTGTATTCAAACTGAGATGGTTTTTGTTATTATCATTATTATCTCGATGTTTGCAGTACTTGAAAAGGCTACTCAAGTCTACAGATCAGAAGGGACTAAATGTGTACGATATAGTATTTAAACATGTATCATGCACTTTGAACATTAATATTTGTGATTTATTTTTTATTACCCGAAAAAGACCCGGGTATTTTTCCCGGTGGGTACCTGGTTCTGGATTCTCTACCCATGCTGACCTCAGACATATATATGTATATGTTAGGGCTGTCAAATGCTGGGATTTTTCTGTGTAAATAAATATAAAACTCTAAAGAAGGGGCAACAATATTAATCCAGAAATAGGACAACAGGTTTTTTTTACGCTGGGTTGTTTTTTGGATAATAATAATAATAATAATAATAATTTCACTTTTTAGGTCTCTTCATGCAAGCATTCCAGGTTGCGTTACAAAAGAAATATCAAAAATCCTGCGTCTAATATATAGTTCAGCTACAAATAAATACACTCGAACAAATCCGTTTTCAAACAGGATTTAAAGATTAATTTGTGCTAGCATTCATGATATGAATCGGGAGCTCCAAAGACGAGGGGCATTTTAACTAAATACCCTGGATCCGACAAGAGTTCAGACAAATTTTAGGGGCTGTCAGAAGATTAGCATTTTCCGATCTCAGGGAACGACCCGGGACATATGCAGCAGATCTAGATGATAAGAAGGGTCAAGACCATGTAAGACCTTATAGGTAATAAGAAGAACTTAAAAATAATAATAATAATAATAATAATAATAATAGCATCAGTAATAAATAAACCTTGATATAGCAGCAGAAGATCCGTGCCACAATGATGAATATGGAAATAAAATATTAGTTGAGAAAGATGGTAATTGCTTTTTTAGGTGTTTCAATAGAGTTTTGTATGAAACACAAGACAATTATAGATTAGTAAGGGGGGATATTACTGAACACTTGAGCAGAAATGAAAACAGATACAAATGTTACCTTGATGAGGATTATAAAGAACACATAGAGAAAGTGAAATGAAGCCGGGGTGGCACAGAGACTGGGCTACAGAGGCAGAAGTTGCTGCTGTAGATATTATAAATAGTCCAATACATGTTTGTTGAAACGTTGTAGGCCAGGAATGCTTTAAATATGAAGGAACAGAAACTTCAGTCCAATGTAATGGAGAACCAATTAATCCTCTATATAAAAATAATCATTTTGAATGAATTGTACTTAAATGTAACAGCAGTAGATACATATCAAATGTATTAACTGCAAGGAATCATGATAAACAAATACACACAAAAAGAAAAGAATGCGGAATAGGGATTTAGGAAAAGCATCAAATAATATTAGTAATGAAGAGGTAACTAACAATCTGGTGCACAACAGCAAGAATATCAAAGAAGATCCCGAAGGGTCATGAAGTGGACACAGCGTTTAATTTATCTGATAAAACACTAACTGCCTCGCAGAAAGCATTTCTATGCAAGGGGCTCAAGTTTGTTCCGGCAAGAAGATACATAAATAAGGATAATAACAGAATTAAAAGAATGGAAAAGACGAATGAGGCTAGCGGAGTACTGTTATGATAACACACACAGAATCAGAATCGGTGCGTGAACATGGAACAGAAATGAAAAGAAAGCACCACTGGAATCCTCCAGAGGGAAGAAACTCATGGGTAGACATGCATATGGAAGTAGATAGAAATGAAATATTAACAGAAGCAGAGCTAAATGAATTAATAGAGGATGATGGTATCATTCTAAGAGCTGCAGATAAAGGTTCTGGGGTGGTAGTCATGAACACAGATGATTGTGTTAAAGCAGTCGGGATTGAATTGCTCAATATAAATGCATACGAAGAAGTAAAAACTAACAATAACTGCATCATAAAAGAAGTGAGAATATTGACAGGTAGATTATCTAAAAATCCCTGTAGCCCAGTGTTCCCAGGCATGAAACTTTAGAAGCATGTGAAGAGGCGCTGGAAAACAGATGAGAACATGATACCTGCGGAAGAAATATTAAATGTGATCAAGATATTGTAGCGTTCTGTGCTATGGGGATGAGACAGACTCGGGAGAGACCAGATGAGGTTCCACGTACTTTTATTTTTTTAATTTCTTTAATAACACAACGAAACCCTGTTTGGGCCGGGGTTCACGCCAAAATAACAAATAGCTGTCTCTCTCTCTTTTACACCGCAGACTCACCGACAAGCACTCTCTCAGCCGGTACTCTGTCTCTCGTAATCGCTCTCCAGTCAGACATTCACACGCATTCTCCCGCTCGCGGCTTCCCCCCCCTCCTATTTATAGCCTCTGGGGGAACCGCCCACTGCACACACACGCATGCACTCACGCAGACACACACCAACGGCGTGCCCCGTACCCTCACAATACATGGAACCTTAAACAGGACGTAACAAACAAGACAAACACAATGTCCAGGATGCTGCCATCGCCAGGGTCGTTACACAGCCCCCCCCTTAGTCCCTCGTCCCCGAGGGAAGAACAAAGTCTCGAAAACGACCCGGGAGGCGATGCTGTCTTTGCGGGCGGGAGCCCTGCGTGGAGGACGGGCTCCTGTCAGCCACAGGGGACAGGGAAACTGAACCGTCGGGGGAGGAACCCTCAGCCATGGGGGTGGGGGGACTGTTAGGGCGGGGTGGATCAGGAGGGGGCAGGAGAGGACTGTCAGGAGCTGCTGGGTCGGATGGTGCTGGGTGTTGTCCCAGGTAGGGGGCCAGCCGATCCCGGTGTAGCACTACCTTGCGTCCTCTGTGAGGTAGCTGCACCCGGTAGGCCACGTCCCCGATCCTCTCCAGGACATGGCAAGGACCAAGCCAGTGGCTGTCCAATTTCGGGCAACGGCCCCGCTGTCTCTTGGGGCTGAAGACCCACACGAGCTCCCCGGCGGTGAAGTGGCGCCCCCGTACTCGGAGGTCATAGTTCCGCTTCTGCCGTACCCCAGCGGCCTGCAACTGGTCCCTGGCGAAGCTGTGGGCTGATTCCAGTCGGTCCTGTAGTCTCCTGGCATACTCAGGACCCGGGGGTACACTGGGGGCATCTGGGGGACCACCAAAAGCTAGCTCTGCAGGAGTGCGCAGCTCACGCCCCAGCATGAGCAGGGCAGGGGTGCAGGCGGTGGAATCCTGGACAGCAGAGCGGCAGGCCAACAGCACGACAGGCAGGTGGGTGTCCCAGTCCCGCTGGTGGGTGGCGGTGGTGACAGCCAGCTGTACGGCCAGCGTGCGGTTGAACCTCTCCACCAGTCCGTCGCTCTGAGGGTGCAGAGGGGTGGTCCGCGTCTTCTTGATGCCCAGGCGCCGGCACATCCCGGCAAAGACCCGGGACTCAAAGTTGCGCCCTTGGTCGGAATGCAACTCTTGAGGGACCCCGAACCGGCTGAAGAACCCCTCCAGCAGTGCTTCAGCGACCGTCTCTGCCTCCTGGTCTGGCAAAGCGTACGCCTCTGGCCACTTAGTGAAGTAATCGAGGGCCACCAGAACGAACCGGTTCCCCCTCTCTGAGCGTGGAAAGGGGCCTAGTACGTCCACGGCAACCCTCTCCATAGGCCCCCCGACCTGGTACTGCTGGAGTGGGGCGTGCGACCGGCCCTGGGGTCCTTTCCGGGCAGTGCAGATGTCACAGCGTCGGCAGTGGTCCTCCACGTCTCGCCTGCACTGCCCCCAGTAGAACGACTGGCGGAGCCGCCTCAGGGTCTTCGTCACTCCAAAATGACCAGTGCCTGGGGTCCCATGATGGGCCTCTAGCACCTCCTGGCGCATCGCCCCCGGGACAACCACCTGCCACCTCACCTCCCCCGTGGCGGGCACCTTCCACTGCCGCTGAAGGACTCTGTCACGCAAGGCCAACCCGCTCCACTGAGCCCACAGCCCCCGAGTGGCGGTGGAAAAAGGGGCCACCTCCTCCCAGGGAGGCCTTCGCTGCTCCTCTAGCCAATGTAGTATGGGGCGGAGGTCCGGGTCTCGGTCCTGATGGGCTCTCCAATCCACCCTCTCAGCCGATACTGCCACCCGGCATTGCTCTTCCCCCCGGCGGGACAGCTCTGCTTCCCTCTCCTCCTTTCTGCTGCAATGGGCGCATCCCTCCCGGGCACAGGGACGACGGGACAGCGCGTCCGCATTGGCGTGCTTCTCACCAGCCCGGTGTTGGATCCGGTACTGAAACGCCTGGAGCTGCTCGATCCAACGGGCGACCTGTCCCTCCGGCTCCCGGAACGTCAGGAGCCACTGCAGGGCAGCGTGGTCTGTGCGAATGGTGAAGGGGAGCCCGCAGAGATAGTGGCGGAAGTGGCGGACCCCCTCCACCACCGCAAGCAGCTCCCGTCGGGTGACGCAATACCGGCGCTCTGCCTTGCTGAGCGACCGGCTAAAATACGCCACCACATGCTCCCCTTCTGGACCCGGCTGGGATAAGACAGCCCCGATCCCCTCGTTGCTTGCATCCGTGTCCAGCAGGAAGGGAGAACGGACATCCGGGGGAGCCAGCACCGGGGACTGGCACAGCGCATGTTGCAGGGAGGCGAACGCCTCCTGGCACGCCGGGGTCCACTCAAAGGGCTCGTCTTTCCTCAGGAGGCGGTGCAGGGGGGCAGCGATGGTGGCAAAGCCCTGCACAAACCTGCGGTAGTAGGACGCAAGCCCTAGGAAGCTTCTAACCTGCCGGGGGTTGACGGGAATAGGCCAGTCCCTCACTGCGGTGACCTTGTCCACCTCTGTCTGGATCCCCTCTGCTCCCACTCGGTGCCCGAGGAACGAGACCTCCTGGCGCATCAGCTGGCACTTTTCAGAGTGCAGTTTTAGCCCCGCTTTCCTCACTCGCCGGAGCACCTCATGCAGGGAGGCCAGGGCGTCCTGGAAGGTCCCTCCGTGGACTAGCAGGTCATCCAGGTAGACCAGGCACTCCGAGGGGGGTACTCCGGCCAGCACCTTTTCCATGAGCCGCTCGAACGTTGCGGGGGCGTTGCAAAGTCCGAACGGCATCACAGTAAACTGCCACAGACCCCGTCCAGTGGAGAAGGCAGTCTTCGGCCGTGCAGAGGGATCCAGCGCAACCTGCCAGTAGCCGCTGCGGAGGTCCAGCGAAGAGAACCATCTAGAGCCGGCCACCAAGTCCAGGGACTCATCGATGCGGGGAAGGGGGTAGGAGTCCTTCTCCGTCACATCGTTCACTCGCCGGTAATCGACGCAGAAGCGCCACTTGCCGTCCTTCTTCCGCACCATGACTACCGGCGAGGTCCAGGGGCTGTCAGACGGCTCAATGATCCCCGCTGCCTTCATCTCCTCCAGCACCTGCTCTGTGGCTTCCTGGAGGGCGAGTGGTTGGCGGCGAGGGCGCTGCTTAATGGGGCGGGCGGCTCCCGTCTCGATCTGGTGCTGCACCAGGTGTGTCCGCCCCACGTCATCCGAGGCGGTAGCGAAACTGTGGCGATACTCATACACCAGTTCCCACAGCTGGCGACGTTCTTCTGTGCAAAGCCCTTCGCAGCTCCTGAGCCAAACTGCATGCACTGCGCTGAGAGCTGGGTCTTCAGGGGAGACTGGTGGCGGAGGGGAGATTGCTGGGGACGCTGAATTACTCCTGACAGTAGGGCGTGGCATGGCGGTATCCTCCCGCAGCCCTTGGGTAGCGGTTGGCGGCGCCGGGCAGGGTGGCGGGGCTGCCTGGGGGAGAGCTGCATTCCCCTGGGCCACGCTAGAACTGCAGGAGGGCGGCTGTACATGCTGGCGAGCATTGCGGCCTGAGGGTGGGCGTGTTGGCTGGCGAGCGTTGCGGCCTGAGAGTGGCCATGTTGGCTGGCGAGCGCTGGCACCTGAAGGCGGCTGTGCAAGCAGTAGCTCCTTCCGGAGTGGGGGCCGTCGAGACGCTGTATTGTCCCTGATGAGACTGGCGCATGATGGAGCCCGGGGGTGTGCTGAGGTCTCCCGTCTCATGACGGCGGTCCGTTGTGTCCTCGGCAGATCCCGAAACTGTCGTGCGAAGGGGTCCCGACTCCGACCCAGCGGTCCAAGGGGTGAGGCTAAAGCTAAAGCCGGGCTCCCCTGTATGTGCAGTGTCCCGGTCCGGAGGTTTAGCTGTCCGCCTGTGTAGCGCAGGAAGTCCAGGCCCAGTATGCAGGGGTCCTGTACAGCTGCTACCCAGACAGGGTGGTGTACTGTCCGTCCAGCCACTTCAATAGCAAGGTTGCCCTTTCCTTGCATGGGGGCTAGCTCTCCAGTCACAGTGCGCAACTGCACGGTGGTGGGCTCCAGCCGGACCCCTGCAGGGAGCACATCGGGGCGGATGAGAGTCACCGTGGAGCCAGTGTCCACGAGAGCAGTGCACGGGACCCCCTCAATGCGGACGGGGACATGGCAGAAGTCCCCGGCAGTGGTCCTTCCTACCGCTATAGCTGGCTGGCACTGTCCGTGGTCGGCTGTTTCCGTGGGGGGTGACGCCCTGCTCTGTCGGCTACACGGGTTAATACTGGTGGCGGCCGCTGCAGCTGGGTGGTCCGCGATTAATGGGACTGGACTGGGGGCACGCGTCGTCCCGTCTATGCGGGCCCCTTGGCGTTTCCCTGCGGTTGCTGTGTCAGGTGTGGTGGTGGTGCAGCAGCTGCTGCTGGGCAGTGGCGCCGTAGGTGGCCAGGCTGTCCACAGCCCCAGCACAGCTGTGGGGGGGTTTCAGGAGTCCGAGCTGGCTGGGTGATCGCCGCCCTGATGAGGGTGGTAAGCTCCGGGGGCCAGGTGGGGTCAATGGTGCGGTACGGGGCCTCCTCCTCTTCTGCTTGGGCCATGCGAGCTCTAGGTGGTGTGTGGTCAGGCCGCCTCTTCTGCTGACCACTCTCGCTCCCAGGGGCATGGTCCCGCTCCCCCTCCTTGAGCACCGCCTCGACTCGTTCGGCGTGAGCCACGGCAAGCTCTAGGGAGGTTGGGGCAGCAAACCGGACCTGCTGACGTAGAGCGGTCGGGGTCAGTCCGCGAACAAAGGCCTCGACAGCCAGGTCCTCCTGGGTGGCTGGCGGGAACATTGGGTACCCCCTCCGGGCCAGGTACCGGACATCAGCAGCCAGTACGCCCAGTTTCTCTCCGGGAGCTCTAGTGCGGTTGGCCAGCTGCAGGCGCAACCCGACTGCGGGCTCCACTCTCCCAAAACGGCGTTCGAGAGCTGCGGTTAACACCTCGTATTGGGCCACCTCGTCTGGGCCCAAGTCCAGCAGAACCTGCAGCGCTTCTCCCTCTAATGCAGCCGCCAACTGTCCTGCTTTCTCCGTCGGCCCCCAGTCATTAGTGAGCGCTGCCATCCTGAATTTGACGTGGTACGCCTCCCACGGCGATCTACCGTCATATCGGCCTGCTTTCACTGGCTGCCGGCTCGCCCCTGGCAACATGTTCCCCCCACACCGCATATTCTCTCTCCCGTGATCGGCACGGGGCCCATATCGGGGCTTAACGTCACGCTCTCTTGTCAGACACACGCTCAGTTCAGCAACCAATGCCCCATAGCTACTACAGCCATTTAGATCGACGGTGGTTAAACAATGTAAAGCCTCTTCTTCTAAACAAGCAATTAAATTACTGGCTTTCTCTCTGTCTGTCCAGTTGTTTACCATTGCCATCATTTCAAACTGCTTTACAAAGTCTCGCCAATCGGCCTTACCGTTGTACTGCAAACGGCTGTAATAAACCCCCTTGTTGACATTCTGCTGCAGGGCGGGCGTGTCCGATGGTGACGCTGCCTCCTCCTTGACGCGCACTTGCGCTCCTCCTATCTCTGTGGCTGATGAGGTCCTTGCGGCGGCCGAAGAATCTCCTTCTCCCTCGATGACGATGGCGCAGTGCCCCTCAGCCTGCAGAGCAGTCTGTCTGTCTCCCAGCTCCGCCATCTTGATCCCTCTTTCCTCTTTCGCCCAAGGGTTCTTGCTCCTCCCTCGCTCCATGTTCTCTCCTCCCCATGCAGCGCCCATTCTCGGGTAGCTCCTGACCCTCAGCTCAGCGACCAGCTCCTCCAGTCTGGCTCGCAGCTCGTCTTCTCTCATCTCTCTCGCGTCCGCCATCTTCTCCCTCTTGCTTCTGTTTCACCCCTCGTGACAGGCGCTGTACAAATCCCACTTCTGAAACACCAATGTAGCGTTCTGTGCTATGGGGATGAGACAGACTCGGGAGAGACCAGATGAGGTTCCACGTACTTTTATTTTTTTAATTTCTTTAATAACACAACGAAACCCTGTTTGGGCCGGGGTTCACGCCAAAATAACAAATAGCTGTCTCTCTCTCTTTTACACCGCAGACTCACCGACAAGCACTCTCTCAGCCGGTACTCTGTCTCTCGTAATCGCTCTCCAGTCAGACATTCACACGCATTCTCCCGCTCGCGGCTTCCCCCCCCTCCTATTTATAGCCTCTGGGGGAACCGCCCACTGCACACACACGCATGCACTCACGCAGACACACACCAACGGCGTGCCCCGTACCCTCACAATACATGGAACCTTAAACAGGACGTAACAAACAAGACAAACACAATGTCCAGGATGCTGCCATCGCCAGGGTCGTTACACAATTTTTAGAAAATAGTTATTTTACATTTGGAAATAGAAGTTACAAACAGAATGATGGCACGGCAATAGGCTCAAGAATGCATTTTATAGGCAAACAGGAGGAAACGTAATTGAGTAAACTAGACAAGAAACCATTAGAATACATAATGTGTGTGTAAGTCTGATGCATCGTGTCGTTTGACAGCTATCGACAGTCAAGCCTGTGCATCGTTTTTGTGTAAAGGGTTTACAATGGAAAGCTTTTATTTTTTATTACATTTGGAATCGGCAGTTATTTTTTGCATTAAGCGCAGAGCTTCTCGGCTCTCCTCAGGTCTGACTCACTGAATTCAGTAATGCTGGGCAGATTGTAAGCAAGTGCCAGTCATCGCTTATATTGAAACAACTCTTGCACAGTTTCATAAATTAGCAAATGATATCAACCCTAACATAAAAGAGCAGTTCTAAAGGACTAGGTATAAGGATAAAAAGAACCTGTTCTGATGACTGCAAAAAAACAGAGAAAGGAGTTACAAATACATCTTAGAAAAGAGGATATAAAGAACAAGTTATTGAGAGAGAATTGAGAGAAGTTGACATACTCAATAGGAATGAACTACTTGATTATAAGAAAAGGGAAGAGAGGGTTAAGAGAGTGCCATTAATAATGACATAGTCTAAATTATTACCCAACATTTCAAAAATAGTTTTAAGGCATTATAATTCAGAGAAAATGAAAAAAATATTTCTGAAAGCACCGATTGTAACTTTTAGAAGGGATGCAAATTTGGCTGACATTTTAGTCCACAGTAAATATAAAGGGATCATAGATACATTAAGGGACTTTGAAACCTGTAAAAGCACATGTGAAGGTTTCTGGTTTCAGAAAAAATAATGTACAGTATAGAAGAATAAAATAACATACATGGATTAATAGACTAGATACCAGGATGCCTGAAGGTTTAAATAGAAAGGAACAGTAGATCGTTACATCATTAACTATGTAGTGAATGACATCACAAAGACATTAGATTTAAAGAGAAATAAATGTGTGGTTACCATGGCATCAAAAGCCTATAAATACCTCCAATGTTTGTTTCCTTCACACACTTTCCCTCGACAAAGGTCAGTATTTTCTGTCTGGAAGTCTGTGAGCTTTAACTGCTACAGACCCCACGTCTAAACTTGTCTACCAACCCGGCAGATCCCATAGCTGATTCACTTGCCTTACTATTAATAAACAGAAGGTGGCAGCAGAAGTTTAGGTTTCTCTCATGGAAACGTGTTCACCTGTCATGTAGCACTGGGTTTGCACAACATGGCAAGGGGTCTGGCAGCAAATTGAAACTGCGATAGGGTTAGGACATGGGGACACTTAACCCTTCGTGTCCTAAAAAGCCCTGTCTACTCCTGCATCCACATGGCCCATAGAGTTCATGAATGAGATGCTCTCAGCACACCACACCTGGGCTCAATGCCAAGTGTAATTGGGCAGTTCATAATTCATTGCAGTCTGTATCTGAGGCTTGGTGGTTCAGTGGTTAAAGAAAGGGGCATGTTACCAGGAGGTGCCCAGTTCAATCCCAGCTCAGCCACTGACTCACTGTGTGTGTGACCCCAGAGCAAGTCACCTAACCTCCTTGTGCGAAATACTATTGTCATGAAAGTCATTTGGTTTGATGTCTGCATATGTGTGCACACGATACCAGCTGCTATGTTAGTACGTTTCCATTTATTGATTCCAATATTCAATATTCAAAAGGTACTAGTATAAACCTTTATCATTCGACACAACAAGTGTGGCACCTAGTTATGAACGGAAATCAGATAATGATCAGTTACCTAATGTTCTGGGAGAAAGCTCAGGTATGGAGATGGTCTGTCATCAGGAGAGGATTCAGGGAGCTTGTCTCGCTCGCACTAATGAGCGCCTGTCTTATATATCCTACCTAACTGCGTGTGTGAAACTTTGTGAACTCTACTTACAATATCAAAACATCAATTTGTGGGCGTGCGGTATAATGTTGTTCCACACACAGAACATACGCCAGGTCAGAATGTACCTCAGTTTATCAGTTCCTTCCTCCTGGGTCCGGGCTGGTTGGATTGGAAAGCATCCTCCCACAACTGCAGCTGCTTAGCCTTCATTGACATTGCAATTGTAGTGACTCTCTGTTTCTGCAGGTATCTTTGCCTTCAAGTGCTCCCGTGCAGAGGAGATCTTCAACCTGCTGCAGGAGCTCATGCAGTGCAACAGCATCAACGTGGTGGAGGAGCCCGTCATCATCACACGCAACAGCCACCCCCCCGAGCTGGACCTGCCACGCACCCCGCAGACCCCCAACAGTCAGTACATTAGCAGAATACATCGACAGCAGCGCTGGGCAGACGTGCTTTAGCAAGGAGTGTTTATATGCACTGTGAAATACGCAAAGCAGCTGCCTTTTTCAGCTAGCTTCTCCTTTTGTTTTGCGTAAATGTTTCTGCATGTTTGATGAATGCACATTTTTGTGTGTTTAGAAGTGTCCGGTGACCACCTCTGATCAAGTTGAGAGTTTATTTCTCACGCACTCTTTGCTGTGTCATAGAGAGTGCAAGAGAAAGTACATTAGAAGCTGTTCAACCTAAATCTGATACTAACATTGTAGTTTAAAGCACTTGTTTAAAAGTTAATACTATGTCCTTGAGATTCTGAGTGCGAGATCTAAACTCTCAGTAAAGTGATGTGTCGTTGCTGCAGATAGGTTCCAATGGGGACGTGGCTTCTGGTAATAATTGAATGTCAGTTCCTGCTTCTTGCCACTAAAAGCCAGTACAGTTTCTCCTGTGTCCTGTAGTTGGGGTTAGTTCAATGGTGCTGTGGTTCTTTGTTTTCTCCTTTTCAATTGATTAGTAAAAACAATACAGCCGTGGTAGCTAGGACAGTGTTTTCAATTGCACCAGCTAGCCATCATACTAATTGAAAACATTTGCATGAAAAAACAAGCACCCTTGGCTTTATTGGGGCCATTCCTGTATCTACATAAACCTGCATGCTCAGTAGTGTTTCAATAACACTATTTACCATCCATAACTTCATAACCCTCCATACAAATCAGTATTAGAAACTTAGCTGACAAACATTTTGGCTAGTGCCTTTTTCAGTGTACTATTAGAGAATAGTATTGAACAAGTATTGAAATAGTGGGAACACTTTTACTGCATACAGCATCAGCGATGGGAATAAGACTCCTATTGCATATTGGGGTCACCCATCCCAGGTTTTAATTCGAGTTTGATTAGCCACAGTGTTTCGGTAACAAGCTCAGGTGTCTTATTGAACTTGTAGTAAAATCAGGAATGGATCAAACTGCTATGCAACGGGAGTCTTCTTGCCATCCCTGATACACGATGCACACACATTTTAAAACTCGCTAACGAATGTTGTCTGTTGTTGTTCTGACCCCAGCTCCAGCCTACACTGTCCCCGGATTCCCCAATGGATACCCTGGATACCCAGTGGGAGGGGACGGCTCCTCTCACCCCTCAACACGCCACCCCTCCCTGGGAGAGGACTCCACCCACGGGCTCATTGGCATTGAGGACCAGGTGACTTGAAAAAACATCCAGAACCATGAAAGACTCAAAAGCATTATAATTTTTGTAATTTAAAAATGTCTAGACTTATTGTCTAGAAACATTGGTCATTGAATTAGTATTTCTTAAGGTATTTAAAAAAAGATTTTAAAAGAAGCAAATAGCTGTAACTTGCTTTACTGCTCTTTTTTTGAGTCGCAAAACTTAAATAAATAACTTTGCATGGTAATTTAACCCTTTGCGGTCCATTGTGGGACTGGGTCCGACATCATTATAGCAACGCAATAAACGAGTGTCTAGTCGTTTTTTCTCCGGAAAAAGCAGAGAAAACCATTCAATTGCCGAGTAGGAGCGACAGGAGCCGAGACAAGTCGAAAAAAAAACAAAAAAAACAAAAAAAACAAAAAGGCGTGTCTCATGAATAGTCATACATGGTATCAGGTATCAGATAACGGGGGCGGTCGTAAGTAAACAAGTTGGCTGACTGAATCAGCGCACAGAAAACACGGACATTTGCAGAGCTTTTTTGAGATGTTATAGTAATAAAATAATGACTTGGATCGCATTATTGAGGAGTTTGGTGATAAAACGAGTGATCCGGAGATGATCGATCGGTATGTACGACTATTATTATTATTATTATTATTATTATTATTTATTTCTTACATAGGTGAACGCTATAGCAAACGAAAGGGTGGGGCGGGGCTGGAGATGCCTAGTGAGTGCTTTGTTGATATGCAGGGCCATTTAAACCCGTTTGACTGTGAAAAAAAATACTTTTAAACAGCGTGTATAAAATTAACTGCGCATGTGAAAATTAATTAGACCTGGCGTGCCTGACACGCAATTAATAAATGGACCGCAAAGGGTTAAGAGACTCTGCATATATCATGGTAGTCCTGCGTTACATTATTACACTATAATACAGTATAACTGGTGCAAACTTTGCAGCACTGATGTACAGTAAATGTGTTTTTTAAATACAGCCCTTATTTGGAAGTAAGCAGCCAAACCCTGCACAGACCCTTGCTCTGACCCTTGCTCTGGGCCTTGTCTCTCGCAGGCCCATACTTACGTGAACACTGCCAGCGCAGATGGGGAGTCCCATGGGCGACACTGTGTCCACTCCCTGCCAGAGGTGCGGCCCAACCCTTACCCGGAGAGCGCCAGGGGGGGTGTCGGGCCTGGGGGTCACCCTGGCATCCACTGCTGTCCTCTGGAGGAGCGCAACCCCCAGGTGTTCCTGCAGCCCCCCACGGGAGAGGTGAAGTTCGTGCTGGGGCCCACCCCTGCCCAGTGCAGGCTGATGGAGCGGGAGAGGGAGGCCCTGGCCAAGCAGCTCCACGTGCACCACCACACGCACCTGTCCGGCGAGGCCGTCCCGGAACTGGAAGGGCCCCCCCCTCTGCCCATCCCCCACCTCCACCACCTGCACCCCTCATACCACCACCTCCACCCCCACCACCCTCACCACAACAACAACAACGAGCACAAGGAAGGCTGCCAGAACGCCAGGCTGACCTACGAGAACATCAACGGCCTGGGAGGGGGAGGGCTGAGGAGGGGAGGCAGCCTGGGCGGTTCTGGAGGAGGAGGTGGGAGGATCAAGCTGTTCCCTGGCAGCGTCTCCCTCTCCGGGTGCTCCAGCAGCAGCAGCAGTGGAGGGGAGGGTCCCCACTCCCTGCCTCCCTCCTCCTCCTCCTCCTCCTCTCAAGGGTTCGGCTGCATGGGGGTCGGCAGTGGCCACCGCAAGATGGCTCTCCTGAACTACGAGAACCTGCCATCGCTGCCGCCGGTGTGGGAGTATCGCGCACTGCAAAAGGAGGAGGAGGAGGAGGACGAAGAGGAGGAGGATGAGGAGGAAGAGGAGGAGGATTATGAGGAAGAGGAGTACGACGAGTACTCGGAGGGGCCCGGAACGCCTAACGGCTACCATGACGACGGCGGCAACGGGAGGGAGGTCATGCGGAACTATGTGAACACAGACCGCCTGCCTCAGGGAGGCAGGAGGCCGGCGTGCCCCCCGAGAAGGCAGCACAGAGCTGGGGATTTCCACGGAGGAGGAGGAGGAGGAGGAGGAGGAGGTGGTGGTAATGGGGTCTTTAGCTTCGATTTCAGGAGGGGTGACCCATCCCAGCAGCGGCAGCTCAACTACATCCAGGTTGATCTGGACGGGGATTCAGAGCGTGGGATGGGAGGGGGTATGGGGACAGGAGGAGGAGGCGGCAACCCCCAGCAGCAGCCCATGCCCTGCGCGGGCCCCCCAGGCCCCCAGCCCCCCCGCCGCAGCGAGTTCTATGCCGTTATCGACCTGAAGAAGACCGCCGCCATGTCCAGCCTGCAGAGGGCGCTGCCTCGGGATGACGGGACGTCGCGGAAAACCAGGCATAACAGCACTGACCTGCCGCTGTGAGGAGCAGGGGGTACAGAGAGGAGAGAGAGCAAGAGGTGGAAGGTGAAGTGACCCCCTCTCCAGCCTCCTTGCGATGGTACGGCAGTATTCGGACCCCCTTTCCTTCCTCCCTTTACTCAGAAGAGGTTTGACCCACGTCGAGCAATGAGCTCTGTGACTTGCCTGCGTGCAACTGTCGGCGAAACTATGAAACGTGACTCACAAGCAGCTTGACGGTTTCAGCTGTAACTGACAAGTTAGGTCAGCCTGAAAAAAGTAAAAGGAAACCTGCCGATGTGTTTTTGGCCAGCCGTCTGTTCAGGATTGTCCTGGCTGCTCCTGATCGAAGCTGGTGGCATGTTGGAATAGCCGCAGGGACAACTTGATGTAGGCAGGGCATGGCCCTCGAGCGAGAGGCGTGCCAGCTGTTGTGTATTGTGTGTGACACACCTCCCATCTAGCCTTGTAGCTCTCAGAAGATGCAGCATCCCCTTTTTACAGCCACTGATTGCCAGCTCCTGTACCTCATTAGTTTGATTGAACAGTGAGGTGAGGGTAAGGATTATTTTGTTTTGTTTTATAATGGAGTGAATAGGAAACACACAGATTGCCACAAAGATCCAGGAAAACACCTCTCTTCATGTATTTAGCATGATAGCTATTATTATTATTATTATTATTATTATTATTATTAGTATTAGTATTAGTATTAGTATTAGTATTATTATTAGTATTATTATTTAGACATTGCACACACACAACTGTAAGATCAAACATGTACACCGATATTGAAACACAGTTCATGCATGCAGACATACAAACATATATTCTACGTCCTTTAGTTGTTTTGTTTTTAATTTGGAAAATAATAAACACAAAAAAACAATTCCACATCACTTCCAGAACGCAGGGAAGATCAGTCCAAGTTACGTTTGTTTTCTGTGGGTGGCGGCTGTTTTGAGATACATATTGACAAAAAACAGAAAGGGGGTGCTGCATCGTTACCATTTGTGACCATTTTGCTTGTTATTAAAATAAAATAAAAAACATATATATTTATCCATTCCGAAACTAAATGCTACAAAAGGGAAAGGCGCTTCGCATTAACATGCAATTCTACAAAGGTGCCAAATTTCCTTTACTGTACAGTATGAGTATAGTGACTCAAATTTTTTTCCATGTGCCATTACATAGTCTGGGAATGTGAGGGCTAAAAAACCTAAGAAGAAGAAGTCTTAACTGTGAAGGTTTTTTTTTCCTTGTGTTGAATCTGCAGCAAGTACTCGGTGTGCATTCTGTAGAGGTTTCAGGCTCACTGGACCATGGCAGGTAGTCCAGTCTGTTGGGTATTGGGCAAATGAAAGCTACACGCAGAAATCGTCTGGTTTAATTTTAACCAGCATCTCACTGAGAGGATCTTGAATTTGGCAAGACTTTTTCTGCCAGCCCCAGCTGTGCTCTGGGGTTAAAATGTTCCCAGAGTTACCTCCAAGCCTTGTTCTTGAGGGTCTCTGGTGACAGAGTAACCACCAGAAGTGAAAACCCACCAATCAGATTCTGATATGCACACTTTTAGGATAAACAAAACCATGCGCACCCCACCCACTTTATAACTCCACTGTATCAGGAGTGAGCATTCCTAGGAAGGGTTAGTGGCCGACCGAATGCGATTTGGTCCTTTTGAAGCAAGGCACCAGTGCAGTCTGGTGGTATTGGTGTTTGAACACTGCCTTCTGCTTTGTTTCCACATTGCTGGCCAAAACAGATCAGATTAGAATAAGAGAAAGGGTTCTGAATAAGCAGGTTTTAACAAGACCCCTGGTGGAAGCAATGCAAGGCTGTAGAATGGGTGTGGGTGTGCATTAGCAGGAGCCTTTTTACAAAACAGATTGTGAAACAGAAACCCTTAGTGAGAGAAGACTGGAGTCTGCTGCTGCTGAAGCCAGCGGGCGCCCTGTTATCTTTGCGTTTTTATATCATAAATATGCTCAACATATCACTACACTGTGCCATAACAAAAGGTGCCAACCCTACTCTTGAAAACCAAGTCTGTGAAAACTGTACGATAGGCAGGAAACAGAGGAACCCATTTAACAATGAACAGCTGGCCGTTTGTAATGTTTTATTTCCGAGGTTGCTGTTGAGTACGATTTCCATTCTTCTCCTTCAGTGTTTAGTCTAGTTTTAGATCTGTCTTGCTGACGGCTTGGTTTTAAGTTCCTAAGGTACCCAGACCTCAGCGATTATTTCAGTTCTATTAAAAGTGCCAATGGTTTGAGAATTGGCTGTTGTATTCAAGTGTACTTTTTTTATTGTATTTTTTTTATATAGCTTTTAATTTCAGTTTATTCAAATGTATAGTAACACTTACTCATTTTAGAATCCTAAACTAAATAAATAAATAAACTAGCAACCAGCTGTAAAACGAAGCCTACCTGTTGGTATTTATCCTGTGAAATGCCTGGCGGGGTTACATACAAATCGGTTTTTTATATTCCCCTGTGCTCAAATAAACCCAGATAAGCCTGAAGCTGTTGCCATTGCTACCTTTTCTTAAAACACAGTGCCAAAGCTCCTGTCACATTGCCAAACCGCTAAATAATCAGTACTTCACAGTGCTTTAAAAAAAAAAAAAAAAAAGAGCTTCAATGTCTTTCCTGTGCCGGATATACAACTTCATTGATACGTGTATTGTTTGTATTTATTTATTTCTTTATTTCTTAATGTAAGTGTTACTATAGCTTTATCCTTAACAGCCAATCCAAGAAGCCTCATCTTGTTTCTAAACGCCTCCCGTCTCCATGTTCTGTTCTCACTCCCCGGCCTGCGTGCCAGCTTTAGTTTGGTGGCAAATATTCCCGATTCCCTCATTGTACCGGTTTTGTTTCATTTTGGAAACATTCCATGTGGCGGGCTTCATTGCTAAATGGCCACGCTTTATTCTCTGTAAATAATAATAATAATAATAATAATAATAATAATAATAATAATAATACAGAAGTGAGGAAGTGAAAACATGGAAGAATCTTCTGTTCTGTTTAGTCTGCTGAATGTTAAGAGTGACACTGTTATAATCCTCCCTGGATAATATATTCAACGTGACTCCAGTGTTTTTTCCCCCTTTAATTTTACATTAGATCCTTTGAATCAGGGACCCAAGAATTTCAGTAGTACAGCATAAGCAGTGAAGCCAACCTAGATTTTGCAGATCGGGAATCTTTGTTAACGATTTTTAGTATTTTGTGTTTCATGCTAACTTATCTTTTATTCTCTTTTTAAAGACTGATTTGTACGGTGGTTGATGTTTACAATCCCATATCCTTAACTCTCTCTTGTGCATGCACTTGTCATTACTTATGTTATTATTATTATTATTATTATTATTATTATTATTATTATTATTATAACTATTTTTTTGTATTTGTACAGATGCACGTCTCGTGGGTACTAAAGTGTTCCAGTTAGCTGTAAATATTTGCTGTGTGTTCTCGTCTGTCTGTATGTCAGTCTATTTGTCAGTGTGCTATTGTGAGAATTCTTTAGCTAACGCAAGTCTTACGTTACTAGGATCCATGGGAGTGTTTAGGGTTTAATGCACCACAGCCTCAAAAGCTTTCAGAATGTATCCCAATCGGGGGCTTGGGAGGGGCTGTTTTACGTGGGCTAGCTTCAAAACACAAGGTTTGTGTGACTGTAACTATTGCTGATTTCTGGTTACATGTGTCACAAAGGATTGTGACCCGCATCATTGTATTCGATACCAGGGATTGTGTAGAGAATACTTTCTCCCGGCACTGGCCTTAATCTTTGGGGGTTCAGAATGGGTAGACACCAGTCCCTCTGAGCCTCACCAGCAGCCTTATTCTGGGCTGATGACCCTAAATGTATATCACTATTGTCCTTCAATACTCTGGGTAACAAAAGAAACTGGCAGCACATTGACAGCTGCACTTCAGAACACTGCAAAGTTGACCCCTTTTTGAGGTTTAATTCAGGCTCTACATTAGATTGGTGAAAGCTAGTTCTCAATAGGATTCAGTGTAGTGCTGCTGAGCAGTTGCTGCCAGTAACAGTAAAGCAGAGCAATGATCCTGGAGCTCTGACCCAAGTTGTGTGGTTCCCTGCTGTCTGCTTCTGGACTAGTTCATATGTAGTCTTGGTGTCCAATGGTCCTTGTACAGACCCCTCCCCCAAAATTCAAAGCCTGTATCTATTTAAAGGGGTGCAGTGGTGTTCTGCTGTGCTGGCAGGGTACATTTTACCTTACACGGGGTAAGATGATACATTTTTGTCCTACTCAGACATCCCACTGAGTGAATGATCTAGGCTATAGGAGTGACATGCCTGTGCAGCTCTAAACCCCCTCCCCTAGTTTTCTGGAAGTATGAATTAACTCGGTGGATCACCTTTTTGGGGATTTTCATTTTCCTTCGGTACTTTATAATCTCGTGGTGTAGGTTTGTGTTGGTTTTTGTGGAGTAATCCCTTTAAAAATCCTGGACAGGGAGAGAATTGGTGTCAGCAGTGGGATTAGTTTGCAATGTGGGAGCTGTGGGCGGGGCTGTGCATTACATTTCAAACCCATCCAGGAAGTACATCATGTTCAGCACAGCACAGTCTTAGAGACCCACGGGGTTAGAATACAAACCATGTAAAGAGAATGGGGCATTACAGCACTGGAAATTCCTGTCCTTAGTTTAAAGTGAATTTGTGATTTTGAGAGTGCGTACAAAATCCCACTGTGAAAAAGACTTGAGTTTTAGACTGGATATTTCATCCAGCCATTTCCTTGAATTCCTTCTTTCGTAACAATATGTCTGTACATGTTATGATGCCTTTAAAAAAGATCCCAGCAGTGCCAGGACTCCGGTATGGGGTTAAATATTTGCTAAATCCAGTGCTTGATTCCTGCACAGTTTGAATAATAAACCTATAAACCTAATCGCTGTAAATAACATGCTTGCGATGTTCCTTAAATATTAATTTTATTTCAAGGTCACTTTTGAATAGAAAAGACAGGACAAACACAGAACGATGTAGATTAGGTGATAAAACTGACCTTGTATTGGCATTTGCTAAGTGCTTGCACGCGCACACACAAGTAACTCCCAGTGGGAGTGCATTTTGCATTTAAAACAGTTGCAATGAAAAAACAATGCTAATTCCAACAACGAACTATGAATTGAGCTATAGCTTTCCCTTCGTAGTTTGGTAAGTGCACCCCAGTCCAGACCTCAGCACGCCTTGCCCAGTAATGTCAATTGTGCCAAATGATCTAGTGGTTATCCTTTGTAAAGCATCAGGTCTTTGAACGGGACCAAAAGCCCTCCTGTAACTCATTCAAGTGACTCCTGTGCAGCCAGGCATTCACAGACTGGTCCTGACTTTGAGTGGGGAATGGGGAGCTGTGTCTGAACGAAGCTTTGAGTCCAGGGCTCTGAAAGGGGTTACACCACAAAGGGCTGTCCTATTCTCCCTCAGCAAACACTAGAGAGAACTAGTTCCTTACTGTATTGTAACTTTAGTACCGGTACTTGTTTCATATATATATATATATATATATATATATATATATATATATATATATATATATATATATATATGTATGTATGAAATATTGATTATTTAAGATGGACATTCCCTTTGAGGGATTACAAGATTTTTAAAGATTATAATTATTTTGTATTTTTTTCTCTTGATGTTTCTGTTTTATGGAAATCTAATAATTGTATTATAATATACATATATACATATATGTACACTGTAACTGTTCTAGGTTGAAGCTATAGCCTCATTTCATACCATTTCTACTTTCTGTATGGAACTGTACTAAAACAATGTGAGACCAGTCAAACATGGGCAGGAAATGCTGTATCATAATTTAATGTGCACTGAAAAATGTATATTGAATAAAGATAAAAAAGACAGAAGGATGTTTTGTGCATTTTATTTGCTTCTCGCAACACCAAATAATTTCTGTATGAAACTGAATCTGAATCAGCTACAGTATTTCTGTCAGGCGCGTATGTGTTAAATTAGCTTTTCTCCCCCCACATATGGCTTTAAAGGTACACATGTATGCACACGTGCAGACATACAGACGTGCTCAAATTTGTTGGTACTCTTACAGCTCATTGAAATAATGCTTCATTCCTCCTGAAAAGTGATGAAATTAAAAGCTATTTTATCATGTATACTTGCATGCCTTTGGTATGTCATAGAATAAAGCAAAGAAGCTGTGAAAAGAGATGAATTATTGTTTATTCTACAAAGATATTCTAAAATGGTCTGGACACATTTGTTGGTACCCCTTAGAAAAGATAATAAATAATTGGATTATAGTGATGATTTCAAACTAATTAGTTTCTTTAATTAGTATCACACATGTCTCCAATCTTGTAATCAGTCATTCAGCCTATTTAAATGGAGAAAAGTAGTCACTGTGCTGTTTGGTATCATTGTGTGCACCACACTGAACATGGACCAGAGAAAGCAAAGGAGAGAGTTGTCTGAGGAGATCAGAAAGAAAATAATAGACAAGCATGGTAAAGGTAAAGGCTACAAGACCATCTCCAAGCAGCTTGATGTTCCTGTGACAACAGTTGCAAATATTATTAAGAGGTTTAAGGTCCATGGAACTGTAGCCAACCTCCCTGGGCACGGCCGCAAGAGGAAAATCGACCCCAGATTGAACAGAAGGATAGTGCGAATGGTAGAAAAAGAACCAAGGATAACTGCCAAAGAGATACAAGCTGAACTCCAAGGTGAAGGTATGTCAGTTTCTGATCGCACCATCCGTCGCATTTTGAGCGAAAGTGAGCTCCATGGAAGAAGACCCAGGAGGACTCCACTTTTGACAGAAAAACATAAAAAAGCCAGACTGGAATTTGCTAAAATGCATATTGACAAGCCACAATCCTTCTGGGAGAATGTCCTTTGGACAGATGAGTCAAAACTGGAGCTTTTTGGCAAGTCACATCAGCTCTATGTTCACAGATGAAAAAATGAAGCTTTCAAAGAAAAGAACACCATACCTACAGTGAAACATGGAGGAGGCTCGGTTATGTTTTGGGGCTGCTTTGCTGCGCCTGGCACAGGGTGCCTTGAATCTGTGCAGGGCACAATGAAATCTCAAGACTATCAAGGCATTCTGGAGCGAAATGTACTGCCCAGTGTCAGAAAGCTCTGTCTCAGTCGCAGGTCATGGGTCCTCCAACAGGATAATGACCCAAAACACACAGCTAAAAGCACCCAAGAATGGATAAGAACAAAACATTGGACTATTCTGAAGTGGCCTTCTATGAGTCCTGATCTGAAGCCTATCGAACATCTATGGAAAGAGCTGAAACTTGCAGTCTGGAGAAGGCACCCATCAAACCTGAGACAGCTGGAGCAGTTTGCTCAGGAAGAGTGGGCCAAACTACCTGTTAACAGGTGCAGAAGTCTCATTGAGAGCTACAGAAAACGTTTGATTGCAGTGATTGCCTCTAAAGGTTGTACAACAAAATATTAGGTTAGTGGTCCCATCATTTTTGTCCATGCCATTTTTCATTTGTTTTCTTATTTACAATATTATGTTGAATAAAAAATCAAAAGCAAAGTCTGATTTCTATTAAATATGGAATAAACAATGGTGGATGCCAATTACTTTTGTCAGTTTCAAGTTATTTCAGAGAAAATTGTGCATTCTTCGTTTTTTATGGAGGGGTACCAACAAATTTGAGCACGTCTGTATATGATGTCCAGTAATGTTTTATAGTATCGGGACCACATTTCACCGCAGTGTGACTCAGTATGGCAGTCTGGTACTGTGGATGTGAGATGATGGCGGAAAGCCCTCCATGTCTGGAACAACCAGAAGAAGAAACTGATCCTTCAAACCTGGCAGGACTTCCTTATGTTGGGGCTTATTGCTTAATCCATGTGTACTATAAGCAACTTTTAATGCAAACTCTGTCATTAGCTAAACCAACAAAAGGTCTTCCCATGTGATCTATCCAGGCCTGCTTGTGGAGTCACCATGAAGGCTCTCGCTCTCGCTCTGCTCTGCTGTGCTGTGCTGCACTTGACATGGGGCTCCTTCGGTGAGATGATACTCTGTTTATTAATTGAATGTATTTATTTGATTTCACTACTCGTGAATTCATACAGAGCAAGGGCACGAAGCCCTCATTAATACCCTCCAATGAAAACTCAGCAACTGAAGCCCCTGTGCTCCCCAGCATGCAGTTTACACTGCTGTGCTGAACAAGTGAACAATCCCCAAACTCCCGATTGATGTTATAAATCACACAATAAAATAAAGCATTGAAACAGCTGTAAGTCACGTTATTACAATTCATTCAGGAGCTTAACAAATACAAACATTTAAAGTTTAAAAATATTCTTTCTGTCTTTCTTTTAGGATGGATGTTAAGATCATTAGACTCCTGGTCTATCGCTATGTGCTAAAGTTTAATCAGTCTAAAACATATTTTTTTTATAAATGGCTAACATCTCATACGCTCATATTTCCATTTTGACAACATCTCCTTTTATCAATTCATGTTTGAAGAGCTCGATGTGTAGTTATACATAAACAATATTTGTTTTTCCACTCTGCACAATAATTAAAAGTCATTTCCACTGGTTATCACAAGTTATAAAAAGTTATCAATGTGTGCATGACTGTGAGCACTTTAATTGCGAGCTATCAGACGCAGCACTACCTATAGACGACCTGCTCTACAGTGTTTATATTCACTATATTAACCGATGACCCCGCACTTTTTATCTCTAAGGTTAAAAACATTATGCGGGCACGTCATTTTGAACAGTCAAAAATAGGGTGCTGGTGTTTTATTAAATACAGTCGTCTGATTAGATTGGAGGGATGTGAGGGCGTCCTGGATGGTATAAAAGTGGCTGCTTAGCCCCAGTTTCAGTGCATCCAGGAAAGCAGAGGAAGTGGTTGGGAAAGATGATGAAGTGGCTGATCGTTGCTTTGGCGTGTTTGACTCTGTCAGAGGGACTTATCAGGTGAGAACACTTTCATGCTTTTCAACACTGTTATGCATTGTGTGCATTTTCCTCATATGCATCACACCGTGCTGTATGTTGCTTTGATGCTTTTATGTGAGAAATTAAAATGTGAGCTTCTTGCCTCCAGGGTCCCTCTGAAGAAGTTCAAGTCTGTCCGCCAGCAGATGAAGGATAGCGGGAAGCTGAAGGCAATCCATTACACTGATCCTGGCCTCAAGTACCAGGGCCTGCACCCCAATGTCTACGCCACCTACACCAACGAGCCTCTCATGAACTACAATGACGTACGTCCTTACATACTCGTTTCACCCGCAACACTAAAACACTCAATGAACTGCATGAAGAAACCTAGTAAATTCAATGACAAACCCTTTCTCAATGCCTTCCATTAAAGACATTCCTTTTGAAGTTGGGGGCTGGAAGCCAGCACAGAATCACTGCAGAACCCATTTGTTTCACTCCACTTGCAAACCATTGTCAGGTCATCGGCAGCACAGATAAGCAGTCCTAATCTAACGTCGCCTCTTCCTTGTTTGTTGTTGCAGATGTCCTATTATGGGCCCATCACCATCGGGACCCCAGCACAGTCTTTTTATGTCCTGTTTGACACCGGATCCTCCAACCTCTGGGTTGCCTCTACGTACTGCAGCAGCCAGGCCTGCAGTAAGTACAGGGTCTCCTCCATATTACACTTTCCATGCTTTTGTTTTTTCACTTTAACTTAATAATTAGGCCCCCATCCGACTTTAGATTCCTACAGGCAGTGTAGGGCTTGGGTGGGGTCATATTTCCCTCTAACACAAGAAGTGATCTTACAGCATGTACAGCAGCACAAACGTAGTAGAATTAATTTGCTTCGCCTGAGTCAAAGTGAAAATGAGGTCTGCTGAACAAATAGATCAACAGCAACAGTAAAACACCTTTGACACAATTCTCTTTTTTTTCTCAGCAAACCACCCTGTGTTCGACCCCACTCAGTCCTCCACCTGGTCCAGTAATGGGCAGTCCTTCTCCCTGCAGTACGGCACTGGGAGCCTCACTGGGGTCTTCGGCTACGACACTGTCACTGTGAGTACTCCAGGCTTCAGATACACAGAGACGGGGATGTGTGGGTAGAGAAATACCTAGGTAGATAAAGAACGTCTGTTTGGGTATCGAGACACACTCATTAGTTCTATTCAGTTCTACTATATGCTGATTTTTTAATTTTTTTATTAATGATGCTGTTCATTAGATATCCTGCAGGTGGCGTTAGTGTAAATATTTCGTAAGATGTAATCTGGCTGCTCTTACACTGTACGAGACTACACTGACTCTCTCAGCATTCTGGTGGAACAGTTCCCTAACTGACGGTTCTTCCTATTTTAACTCATTAAGTGCAATTGTCCTCACTTGAGGACAGGCTACTTTGTAGCTTTTTTGAGCATTTTTAAGAGCAATCTAGTGGCATTTGTTAACAGCAAAGGTTAAGTCTAAATGTAAATGTTAATTCTACAATTACAGCCCTTCAGATACTTTTATGACACCTCAATGTAAAATAAGAAACTGAAGCCTAACTGATACATTTCTTGGTGTTTTCTTCCCCACAGTGATGATAAATATCCATTTTAATTGTGTTGGGCTTTGTAGCTGGCTTAAAATTTCACTGGTCTTATTATTGTATTCAAAATAGGACTCAGCAGTTTGTAGCCCAACCAAAGCATTTACATTTTTTTGATTTTTTGATGATTTTCTTGTAATAATACGTAAAGAGTTCCCAGATTTGATAGGTCTGCCGCTGCACAGTGCTGCTCAGTCTAACAACTAACTCTCCTGCTGCTCAGATCGGAGGCATTGCCATCAGCAACCAGGAGGTGGGTCTGAGCACCAATGAGCCCGGCACCAACTTTGTGTACGCCCAGTTTGATGGCATCCTGGGCCTGGCCTACCCCAGCATCGCTGCAGGAGGAGAGACCCCTGTCATGGACACCATGATGCAGCAGAACTTGCTGCAGGCCAACATTTTTGCCTTCTACCTGAGCCAGTATGTTTTGCCCCAATACTCTATTGTATTATATTATGTGTCCTGCATAAAAGATTAATTCTCAAACTGAACGCAGTAGGGATTCAAGAAAATGCATGTAATATGGATTAGGGAGTGGTTAACATGTAGAAAACAGAAAGTACTGATTAGAGGAGAAACCTCAAAATGGAGCGAGGTAACCAGTGGAGTACCACAGGTACCAGTATTAGGTCCTCTGCTCTTCCTAATCTACATTAATGATTTAGATTCTGGTATAGTAAGCAAACTTGTTAAATTTGCAGACAACACAAAAATTGGAGGAGTGGCAACCACTGTTGCAGCAGCAAAAGTCATTCAAAATAATCTAGACACCATTCAGAACTGGGCAGACACATGGCAAATGACATTTAATAGAGAAAAGTGTAAAGTACTGCACGCAGGCAATAAAAATGTGCATTATAAATATCGTATGGGAGATACTGAAATTGAAGAAGGAATCTATGAAAAAGACCTAGGAGTTTATGTTGACTCAGAAATGTCTTCATCTAGACAATGTGGGGCAGCTATAAAAAAGGCCAGCAAGATGCTCGGATATAGTGTGAAGTAATGTTAAAACTTTACAATGCATTAGTAAGACCTCACCTAGAGTATTGTGTTCAGTGCAAAGAAGAGCAACCAGAATTATCCCAGGTTTAAAAGGCTAAAAGAATTGAATCTATTCAGTCTTGAACAAAGAAGACGATGCAGTAATCTGATTTCAAGCATTCAAAATCATAAAAGGTATAGACAATATCGACCCAGGGGACTTTTTTGACCTGAAAAAAGAAACAAGGACCAGGGATCACAAATGGAGATTAGATAAAGGGGCATTCAGAACAGAAAATAGGAGGCACTTTTTTACACAGAGAATTCTGAGGGTCTGGAACCAACTCCCCAGTAATGTTGATGAAGCTGACACCATGGGATCCTTCAAGAAGCTGTTTGATGAGATTCTGGGATCAAAAGCTACTAACAACTAAACGAGCAAGATGGGCTGAATGGCCTCCTCTCGTTTGTAAACTTTCTTATGTTCTTATGTTCTTATATATTATTGAAGGGATAGGTAATAATTCTACAGCAGTTTATGATATCATTTATAACTTGTTATAGATACAGTTGGACTTTCTTTTATTAATGCATTATTTTGTTGCTGTTTTTCTTCAGAAATGAGGCCCAAGGTAGCGAGGTGACATTTGGAGGTGTAGATCAGAGCCAATACACTGGTGACATCTACTGGACTGACGTCACTAGTGAGACGTACTGGCAGATTGGAATTAATGGGTAGGTCCTCCTTCCTTATCTCTCTCTATCTTAACCTGACCATGCCATTGCATACAGACGGCAGCTCTACATTTCAAACAGCACTTCACAGGCATTGCTGGCTTCAATACGTCTCCAGACCGCTCCAACTGAAACCATTTCAGACTCGCTTTGAACAACCACTTAAAGCTCAAGCCTAACCGTGTTTATTTTTTAGCTTCTCAATCAACAACCAGGAGACTGGCTGGTGCAGCGGGGGCTGCCAGGCTATTGTGGACACAGGCACTTCCCTCCTCACCTGCCCTCAGCAGTACCTGGGATACCTGCAGCAGTACATTGGAGCTCAGGCTAACGAGAATGGGGAGGTGAGTACACTGGAACTCAACATAACCAGTCTCCACTGTAACTAGGAATTAAATCGCAGCTCAATCTACATACAAATTGTAAGCTGTACTGTGCTTTATATGTCCTTTTTCTTTCAACCGTGTGTGTAAATACTGGCTACAAAAGACTGTAGCAACGTCCTTATTTCTGTCTATTTGTTTTATAATTGTTATTTTGTAATTAAACGTGAGGTTGCATTCCATCTGTGCGATGATTGCATTTTTAAAAATAATGTGATATCTGTATAATGTGAAATAATGTATAATGTGATATCTTGTAACAATTGTAAGTCGCCCTGGATAAGGGCGTCTGCTAAGAAATAAATAATAATAATAATAATAATAATAATAATAATAATAATAATAATTTTTACAGAGCAATTATAAGTGTAACAAAAACATCTCAAATAAAAAGTCAAAAACTTCTATGCAGTTACAAAAACAATCTATTCATGGAGACTCCATTTAAAATATATATTTTGGTGTGTTTTGCATCGGTCAAGGGTTTAGGTTTGATTTGCAATACGTGCTGTATAATCCTAATGTTTGTTTCTTGTTATTTTCAGTACATTATTGATTGCAACAACCTGGCTAACATGCCTACTATTACCTTTAACATCAATGGAGTGAACTTCCCCCTGCCCCCATCTGCCTACACCATCGTTGTAAGTAATGTCCCTTTCCTCTGTGCCTTACAGAGAATCCAGTGTTCTGTCTTGATTGCAGGTTATTACATTGTGTGTGGGGTGTCTCTTATTTTATAGGATGTGATTGGGCAGTTTTGTGTGAGAGAACACCCTCCACACGACAGATCTTGCCCACAGAAACTACTATTAAACACAAACTGTTGTTTTTACTAACTTTAGAATGATGGCCTGTGTTCATGCACAGGATGACATCTCAACATAGGATGAGATGCAATTAGAATTTAGAGAAATACTTATTGGCTGGTTTTTACGTGATTTATAATTATCAGGATTCAATACAGGGCATCCATACCTTCAGACATTACTGGTACATGTGTGCAAACACGTTCAAGTTTAGTTTCTTTTATAAACCCTAATAAAACTCACTATGCATTGCTCTGATGTTTTCCCCCCTGACATTCTTCTTTCTCTCTTCCTCCAGAACAACCAGAACGGACAACAGTACTGCACCAGCGGCATCATGGGTACCTACCTGCCTTCCCAGAACGGCCAGCCCCTGTGGATTCTGGGAGATGTGTTCCTGAGGCAGTATTACTCCGTCTACGACAGGCAGAACAACAGCGTTGGATTCGCCGCTGCTGCTTAAGCCCCTCCCATTCACTCCAGCCTCCGTCCAATCCCTTTATAACACACCTTGAACCAACCAACCAGAATGGCTGCAATGCTAGCCTGGGTTTCACCCTCCACACGCTGTGAGAGAGGGTGTGTTATACAAATAAAAACATACATGGAGCTGATTTAAAATCATGTAAATCATAATTCTAAAAGCAAATTGTTAAATTGATTAAAGCTTATACAAAAATCTAACTCTCTGTGTATTCTTTTTTTTTTTTTTTTAATCCACAATAATGTTGTCTTGATCGTGTTAAGCGAGTAAGCAAACGCATATTGTAATGGATCGCCTCCTAGTGGGGGATGAGTAAATAACACTGACATCAGCGTAAGACCCACACTAAACCTCTCATCTACAGAGCGCGCTGCATGAAAAGTTGTATGGTTTGTGGTTTGCGTCCAGCCCTTGCATTTCCATTTAATTCAATGGGCTGAGATGCAAATTGATTACAATATCAAGCTGCAATCATTGCATTTGCATTGAATTTGACCTCCAAGACAATGTTAAGCCTCCCTTAGAACCTACACAGCAGGACCAGATTAGCATGAAGTCTGCTAAGATATAAATAATAATAATAATCATTATAAAAGTTTACTGCAGTATACCATGGTAAAAGCACAGTATAGTAATCGATTACAGCAGACCGCTGCCCCTTCATTGTGCTGTAGTCTATAGTCACAGTTATGAGGCTGTGCTATGTGTGTTCCACCTCACAACACGAATGAAAGTGCTGGTGGAATGGCATTAGTGGGTAAGTGGGAGCCACGACCATGCTACATTATAGCTGGTGTCATGGAATAAAGGGCTGCACTTGTGGTTTGGACTGGTGAAAGTAAAGATCCATTACTGAGGAGAAGGACAGTGCATGCCTTGTATGCTTCATATATATTTTCTATTGATCTTCAGTTATTCATCTTATACATAGTTCATTATGTAAAGATATTACTTAATTGAACTGATTGACCTTTTGTGGGTTGCTATTGTCAGTGCCTCAGTAATCTGCCAAGAAGTACTGCTCAATGCGAGGCCCTTAACCCTTCTCCCTCAAGCATTTCATTCTCCCTTGATGAATCTTCTGACCATTGTCGTACTTGCTCCAGCCGCAGACACAAACCTGGAGTTCCATGTTTTTACTAACTGCAGATCTTGAACTAGTCTTTTGTGAAGTACTCTCCATACTCATATCTCCGTTTCCGTTCCTAAGTAAGTAATAACTGTGTTGTCCAACATTGAGTCATCTTCCGCCCCTGCTCTCGCAGACTCTAGGGGTATTTTTCTCTTTAATTTCTTAGAAGCCTTGGGTGGGTGTCTCCAGCATCCTGTAAACACAGAGCTGGATACTGCCGACAAGGTTAGCTAACCCTTGCCAGCCCCAATGGGGTGTCTTTCCTCCTGTCAGCTGGCTCTCCAGGCTGTCACGAGGTCTTTCCCTTGTTGCCAGCTGCACTATTCACAGCAGTCACTGGACGTATCCAGATCTTCATGATTTCCATTACATGAGAGTAGATGTTAAAACGTCATGCTGATTTGAACTCGGCTTTCGCCAAGATAAGCACCAACTAAAACTTAGCTTTACAGAAAACTAATGTGATCCATCTGCGTCTCCATCCATTTGTGTTTCCTTCCATCTGATGATGTAGATGTCCTTCTGTCCGGTGTTGATGGCTGAAGTGTAATGCCTGCTCCAGGGATCAGCTTATTTTGCCTCCCCAGCGCATCAGCACACACAACGGCTGCGATGCTGGCTCCGGGGATCAACCACAGTGCGGTCTCCCCAGCGCATCAGCATGACAATTGTCTGCATTGAGCTAAGTAGGGTACATCTCTAGGGTCTTCAAGTGGGCATCTTCCATCCTCTGTATTTTGTGGACTAGCCTACGACACCTCAAGAGGGCTCAACAGTGATTCTGACGTCCCGGCATCACCTCCCTCCGTCCCACACTCAACTCAACCCAGCTTACTTACCCGTACATCAGCGTTTCTTTCTTTCTATTGTGCTTGAGATCCCCAACCAGAATCTTTCCGTCTCAACCACAGCCAGTTGCTGCTCCTCTCTGCTGCTTCAGATAAGTTCTTCACTGTGCGACACAAGTCTTGGCCACTGAATCCAACGTCTCTGAGAAACCAGGTTGTGGAGTGTGCCACAAATCCTTGACAACCCACCTCCACTGGGTAAACCTGGACTCTCCATCCTTGCTGTTCTGCTTCAGCGGTTAGTTGAGCGTACCGAAGTTTCTTCCTCTCATACGCCTCATCTACAGCATCCTTCCATGGCACTGTTAACTCTACCTGGTGAACAAGACGTGCTGATCCAGACCACAAGACAATATCTGGTCGAAGGTTAGTGGTGGCAATCTCAGGTGGAAAAATAAGCTAGTTCAATAGGATTCAGTGTAGTGCTGCTGAGCAGTTGCTGCCAGTAACAGTAAAGCAGAGCAATGATCCTGGAGCTCTGACCCATGTAGTGTGGTTCCCTGCTGTCTGCTCCTGGACTAGTTCATATGTAGTCTTGGTGTCCAATGGTCCTTTGTCACAAAGACGGACAGAGTGGGTGGCGTCAGACCAGAAGCAGGAAGGAATACAGAGAGACTTGGGGTTGTGATGAGCTGAGTGCAATGGCTGCACTCAGCGTTTATTAACAAAGAAAAGGTTTTATCACAAAACAAAACAGGACACGGCACTACACGCCAAAATAAAAAGACAAACAAAACGGACTACACAGACAAACAAACACGGTGAGCAGATACTCTAACTATTATTATTATTATTATTATTATTATTATTATTATTATTATTATTATTATTCTCTTTCCTTCCGTCTCCAATCCCGTTCTCCACTCACCGAACACCTAACCACGAGTGACTAAAAATGTGCCTATTTATACTGTTGTGCTGGGATTCAATTACTAATTAATTATTCACTTGAATCCCAGCATGTGAATTAATTCTGTGCAACCCCGTGCTCGCATATTACATTTAACCAGCACGTGAAGTGATTTGTGCTCTCCTCGTGCCTAAATACAAATCTACACTTTTTAAATACACGTGAAACACAGACCCGTTTATATCCCGTGTACCAATGACTATACACCAACATTAACACACGCACGCAACACAGAACACACAAATGCACACAGGGGCGGGGCACTTTGCCACATATACCCCCCCTTGTGCGCAGCACACATGGCCTCAACGGCCACCTCCCCCCTTAAATACCCAGCAGTCCAGGCCAAAGTCTCGGGCTGGGAAGGGAGGCTTCAGTGGGCCCATGTCTGGAAATGCTATCAGCTCCCCTGCCGGTAGTGGCACGGCTGACAGCATGCTGGTCCCATCCTGCAGCGAAAAAGCTGCGGGGGCAGGTGGTCCCCCGACCTCCCCCTTCTTCGTAGCCGGCAGCTCCCTCCTGTGGGGCTCCGGCCACAAGAACTCCTGCAGCGAAACTGCTGCTGGGGAAAGTAGTCTCCAGACCTCGTCCCCCTTCTTTGTGGCCGGCAGCTCCCCTTTCTGGAGGTGGCGGAGGCAGAGGCAGCTCCTCTGCTCCTGGCGGCGCTGGCTCCCTCCGCTGTGGCGGCTGGGCTGGTGCGCGCCGTGCTGCCTTCAGCAGCATGAATAGAGGCTGCTGGGGGACACCAGCCTCCTGCCCCTCTCCCCCCAAAAAATTTCCAGGGGGTTGGGCCTGTAACTCCTCCCCTTCCGGCTCTTGGGGCTGAACCAGCAGGCATTTTCCCTCTGCTGGTGGCTTGGGTCCCAGAGCTGTGGAAGCCCCGACTTGCCTCCCTTTGGGCTGTGGACGCACCGACTCCTCCCTTTTGGGCTGTGGACGCACCGACTCCTCCCTTTTGGGCTGTGGACGCACCGACTCCTCCCTTTTGGGCTGTGGCCGCACCGACTCCCCCCTCTTGGGCTGTGGACGTTCGGGCTCCCCCCACTCAGGCGTAGGACGTTCGGGCTGCTCCCACTCAGGCGTAGGACGTTCGGGCTCCTCCCACTCAGGCGTAGGACGTTCGGGATCCTCCCACTCAGGCGTAGGATGTTCGGGCTCCTTCCACTCAGGCGTAGGATGTTCGGGCTCCTTCCGCTCAGGCGTAGGACGCTCAGGCTCCTCCCGTTTGGGCTGTGGACGCTCAGGCTCCTCCCATTTGGGCTGTGGACGCTCAGGCTCCTCCCATTTGGGCTGTGGACGCTCAGGCTCCTCCTGCTTGGGCACTGGCGAGCTGGCATAGGGGCATCCTGACCAGTCATGTCCCCCTTCCTCACACCGCCCGCACCAGCTCGGTGGAACCTCGGAGCAGTCCCTCCAGCGGTGATCCACCTCTCCGCACCAGGTGCACCAGGGGAACAGGTTCTCTGGCTCCTCTGGTCGCTGTTGCACTTGTGGTTGGGGCGGTGGGAGCAGCAGTCTACCTCCCCCTGCTGGTGGTGGAGACTGAGGCGACCCCTGCTCCTCCCTCTCCTGATGGACAGGGCAGTGGGCCACGAAGTGCTCACCTCCGCAGATGGGGCATCGTTGGGGTAGCTGTCCGAGGGGGTACCAGGGGCAGTTGGTGCTGGAATGCCCAGGCTCAGCACAGCAGTAACACCCGGGCTGCTGTTCCTCCTCCTCCTCACCTTGGAAGGGGCAGATCGCCACCGTGTGTCCTTGGACCCCACAGGCCATGCACCAGCCTTGGTCCTCGAGGCCCCCGAGGAGGTCCTTCAGGTCCCGGCAGCCGTCTCTCCAGCCTTCCATTTTCCCCTCGGGGTGCACCAACCAGTCCCATATTTCTCGGGACGGTGGGGAACCCGGTGGCAGTGGGGTGGCTACTGCTGGTTAGGGTGACCGCTGCTTCTGCTGCTTCCTGCAGCTCTTTCTCCCCATCCCTCTTCTTGCTCTTACTTTTTTTTTTTGTAATCCAGACCCCTCCTGGTCTGACGCTTGGAGGCGCGGCTATCCCACGAAGACACCACGTGTCACAAAGACGGCCAGAGTGGGTGGCGTCAGACCAGAAGCAGGAAGGAATACAGAGAGACTTGGGGTTGTGATGAGCTGAGTGCAATGGCTGCACTCAGCGTTTATTAACAAATAAAAGGTTTTAACACAAAACAAAACAAGACACGGCACTACACGCCAAAATAAAAAGACAAACAAAACGGACTACACAGACAAACAAACACGGTGAGCAGATACTCTAACTATTATTATTATTATTATTATTATTATTCTCTTTCCCTCCGTCTCCAATCCCGTTCTCCACTCACCGAACACCTAACCACGAGTGACTAAAAATGTGCCTATTTATACTGTTGTGCTGGGATTCAATTACTAATTAATTATTCACTTGAATCCCAGCACGTGAATTAATTCTGTGCAACCCCATGCTTGCATATTACATTTAACCAGCACGTGAAGTGATTTGTGCTCTCCTCGTGCCTAAATACAAATCTACACTTTTTAAATACACGTGAAACACAGACCCGTTTATATCCCGTGTACCAATGACTATACACCAACATTAACACACGCACGCAACACAGAACACACAAATGCACACAGGGGCGGGGCACTTTGCCACATCCTTGTACAGACCCCTCCCCCAAAATTCAAAGCTGCTCTTTCTAGGATCAAACCAAGATTAAACCAAGAGTAGAAAGCCTGTATTTATTTAAAGGGGGCCAGCAGTGTTCGGCTGTGCTGGCAGTGTACATTTTACCTTACACGGGGTAAGATGATACATTTTTGTCCTACTCAGACATCCCACTGAGTGAATGATCTAGGCTCTAGGAGTGACATGCTTGTGCAGCTCTAAACCCCCTCCCCTAGTTTTCTGGAAGTATGAATTAACTCAGTGCATCACATTTTTGGGGATTTTCATTTTCCTTTGGTACTTTATAATCTCGTGGTGTAGGTTTGTGTAGGTTTTTGTGGAGTATTCCCTTTAAAAATCCTGGTCACGGAGAGAATTGGTATCAGCAGTGGGATTAGTTTACAATATGGGAGCTGTGGGCGGGGCTGTGCATTACATTTCAAACCCATCCAGGAAGTACATCATGTTCAGCACAGCACAGTCTTAGAGACACATGGGTTTACAATACAAACCATGTAAAGAGAAAGGGGCAATACAGCACTGGAAATTCCTGTCCTTAGTTTAAAGTGAATTTGTGATTTTGAGAGTGCGTACAAAATCCCACTGTGAAAAAGACTGAGTTTTAGACTGGATATTTCATCCAGCCATTTCCTTGAATTCCTTCTTTCGTAACAATATGTCTGTAAAATTCGACAAATAATGATGCCTTTAAAAAAGATCCCAGCAGTGCCAGGACTCCGGTATGGGGTTAAATAGTTGCTAAATCCAGCGCTTGAATTTGATCGCAAATTAAATATTTGATTCCTGCACAGTTTGAATAATAAACCTATAAACCTAATCGCTGTAAATAACATGCTTGCGATGTTCCTTAAATATTAATTTTATTTCAAGGTCACTTTTGAATAGAAAAGGCAGGACAAACACAGAACGATGTAGATTAGGTGATAAAACTGACCTTGTATTGGCATTTGCTAAGTGCTTGCACGCGCACACAAAAGTAACTCCCAGTGGGAGTGCATTTTGCATTTAAAACAGTTGCAATGAAAAAACAATGCTAATTCCAACAACGAACTATGAATTGAGCTATAGCTTTCCCTTCGTAGTTTGGTAAGTGCACCCCAGTCCAGACCTCAGCACGCCTTGCCCAGTAATGTCAATTGTGCCAAATGATCTAGTGGTTATCCTTTGTAAAGCATCAGGTCTTTGAACGGGACCAAAAGCCCTCCTGTAACTCATTCAAGTGACTCCTGTGCAGCCAGGCATTCACAGACTGGTCCTGACTTGGAGTGGGGAATGGGGAGCTGTGTCTGAACGAAGCTTTGAGTCCAGGGCTCTGAAAGGGGTTACACCACAAAGGGCTGTCCTATTCTCCCTCAGCAAACACTAGAGAGAACTAGTTCCTTACTGTATTGTAACTTTAGTACCGGTACTTGTTTCATATATATATATATATATATATATATATATATATATATATACAGCTCTGGAAAAAATTAAGAGACCACTGCATAATTATCAGTTTCTCTGGTTTTACTATTTATAGGTATGTGTTTGGGTAAAATGAACATTTTTGTTTTATTCTACAAACTACTGACAACATTTCTCCCAAATTCCATATAAAAATATTGTCATTTAGAGCATTCATTTGCAGAAAATGACAACTGGTCAAAATAACAAAAAAGATGCAGTGTTGTCAGACCTCAAATAATGCAAAGAAAATATTAAACAACTCAATACTAATGTTTTAACTTAGGAAGAGTTCAGAAATCAATATTTGGTGGAATAACCCTGATTTTCAAGCACAGCTTTCATGCGTCTTGGCATGCTTTCCACCAGTCTTTCACATTGATGTTGGGTGACTTTATGCCACTCCTGGCGCAAAAATTCAAGCAGCTCGGCTTTGTTTGATGGCTTGTGACCATCCATCTTCCTCTTGATCACATTCCAGAGGTGTTCAATGGGGTTCAGGTCTGGAGATTGGGCTGGCCATGACAGGGTCTTGATCTGGTGGTCCTCCATCCACACCTTGATTGACCTGGCTGTGTGGCATGGAGCATTGTCCTGCTGGAAAAACCAATCCTCAGAGTTGGGGAACATTTTCAGAGCAGAAGGAATCAAGTTTTCTTCCAGGACTACCTTGTACTTGGCTTGATTCATGTGTCCTTCACAAAGACAAAGCTGCCTGATTCCAGCCTTGCTGAAGCACCCCCAGATGAGTCCAATTTTCAGCTTTGCCCAACACCTGGTCGTCTAATGGTTAGACGGAGACCTGGAGAGGCCTACAAGCCACAGTGTCTCGCACCCACTGTGAAATGTGGTGGAGGATCGGTGATGATCTGGGGGTGCTTCAGCAAGGCTGTAATCGGGCAGCTTTGGCATGAATCAAGCCAAGTACAAGGTTGTCCTGGAAGAAAACTTGCTTCCTTCTGCTCTGACAATGTTCCCCAACTCTGAGGATTGGTTTTTCCAGCAGGACAATGCTCCATGCCACACAGCCAGGTCAATCAAGGTGTGGATGGAGGACCACCAGATCAAGACCCTGTCATGGCCAGCCCAATCTCCAGACCTGAACACCATTGAAAACCTCTGGAATGTGATCAAGAGAAAGTTGGATGGTCACAAGCCATCAAACAAAGCCGAGCTGCTTGAATTTTTGCGCCAGGAGTGGCATAAAGTCACCCAACATTAATGTGAAAGACTGGTGGAGAGCATGCCAAGACGCATGAAAGCTGTGCTTGAAAATCAGGCTTATTCCACCAAATATTGATTACTGAACTCTTCCTAAGTTAAAACATTAGTATTGAGTTGTTTAAAAATGAATATGAACTTATTTTCTTTGCATTGTTCGAGGTCTGTCAACACTGCATCTTTTTTGTAATTTTGACCAGTTGTCATTTTCTGCAAATAAATGCTCTAAATGACAATATTTTTATTTGGAATTTGGGAGAAATGTTGTCAGTAGTTTGTAGAATAAAACAAAAATGTTCATTTTACCCAAACACATACCTATAAATAGTAAAACCAGAGAAACAGATAATTTTGCAGTGGTCTCTTAATTTTTTCCAGAGCTGTATATATATATGTATGTATGAAATATTGAGTATTTAAGATGGACATTCCCTTTGAGGGATTACAAGATTTTTAAAAATTATAATTATTTTGTATTTTTTTCTCTTGATGTTTCTGTTTTATGGAAATCTAATAATTGTATTATAATATACATATATACATATATGTACACTGTAACTGTTCTAGGTTGAAGCTATAGCCTCATTTCATACCATTTCTACTTTCTGTATGGAACTGTACTAGAACAATGTGAGACCAGTCAAACATGGGCAGGAAATGCTGTATCATAATTTAATGTGCACTGAAAAATGTATATTGAATAAAGATAAAAAAGACAGAAGGATGTTTTGTGCATTTTATTTGCTTCTCACAACACCAAATAATTTCTGTATGAAACTGAATCTGAATCAGCTACAGTACTTCTGGCAGGCACGCGTATGTGTTAAATTAGCTTTTCTCCCCCCACATATGGCTTTAAAGGAACACACGCATGCACACTTGCAGACATATATGATGTCCAGTAATGTTTTTGAGTTTCAGGACCACATTTCACCGCAGTGTGACTCAGTATGGCAGTCTGGTACTGTGGATGTGAGATGATGGCGGAAAGCCCTCCATGTCTGGAACAACCAGAAGAAGAAACTGATCCTTCAAACCTGGCTCGACTTCCTTATGTTGGGGCTTATTGCTTAATCCATGTCTACTATAAGCAACTTTTATGCAAACTCTGTCATTAGCTAAACCAACAAAAGGTCTTCCCATGTGATCTATCCAGGCCTGCTTGTGGAGTCACCATGAAGGCTCTCGCTCTCGCTCTGCTCTGCTGTGCTGTGCTGCACTTGACATGGGGCTCCTTCGGTGAGATGATACTCTGTTTATTAATTGAATGTATTTATTTGATTTCACTACTCGTGAATTCATACAGAGCAAGGGCACGAAGCCCTCATTAATACCCTCCAATGAAAACTCAGCAACTGAAGCCCCTGTGCTCCCCAGCATGCAGTTTACACTGCTGAACAATCCCAAAACTCCCGATTGATGTTATAAATCACACAATAAAATAAAGCATTGAAACAGCTATAAGTCATGTTATTACAATTCATTCAGGAGCTTAACAAATACAAACAATTCAAGTTTAAAAAATATTCCTTCTGTCTTTCTTTTAGGATGGATGTTAAGATCATTAGACTCCTGGTCTACCGCTATGTGCTAAAGTTTAATCAATCTAAAACATATTTTTTTTATAAATGGCTAACATCTCATACGCTCATATTTCCATTTTGACAACATCTCCTTTTATCAATTCATGTTTGAAGTGCTCGATGTGTAGTTATACATAAACAATATTTGTTTTTCCACTCTGCACAATAATTAAAAGTCATTTCCATTGGTTATCACAAGTTATAAAAAGTTATCAATGTGTGCATGACTGTGAGCACTTTAATTGCGAGCTATCAGACGCAGCACTACCTATAGACGACCTGCTCTACAGTGTTTATATTCACTCTATTAATCGATGACCCCGCACTTTTTATCTCTAAGGTTAAAAACATTATGCGGGCACGTCATTTTGAACAGTCAAAAATAGGGTGCTGGTGTTTTATTAAATACAGTCGTCTGATTAGATTGGAGGGATGTGAGGGCGTCCTGGATGGTATAAAAGTGGCTGCTCAGCCCCAGTTTCAGTGCATCCAGGAACGCAGAGGAAGTGGTTGGGAAAGATGATGAAGTGGCTGATCGTTGCTTTGGCGTGTTTGACTCTGTCAGAGGGACTTATCAGGTGAGAACACTTTCATGCTTTTCAACACTTTTATGCATTGTGTGCATTTTCCTCATATGCATCACACCGTGCTGTATGTTGCTTTGATGTTTTTATGTGAGAAATTAAAATGATGTGCGCTTCTTGCCTCCAGGGTCCCTCTGAAGAAGTTCAAGTCTATCCGCCAGCAAATGAAGGATAGCGGGAAGCTGAAGGCAATCCATTACACTGATCCTGGCCTCAAGTACCTCAATGCCTACACCACCGCCTTCAACGAGCCTATCATGAACTACAATGACGTACGTCCTTACATACTCGTTTCACCCGCAACACTAAAACACTCAATGAACTGCATGAAGAAACCTAGTAAATTCAATGACAAACCCTTTCTCAATGCCTTCCGTTAAAGACATTCCTTTTGAAGTTGGGGGCTGGAAGCCAGCACAGAATCACTGCAGAACCCATTTGTTTCACTCCACTTGCAAACCATTGTCAGGTCACCGACAGCACAGATACTCAGTCCTAATCTAACGTCGCCTCTTCCTTGTTTGTTGTTGCAGATGTCCTATTATGGGCCCATCACCATCGGGACCCCAGCACAGTCTTTTTATGTCCTGTTTGACACCGGATCCTCCAACCTCTGGGTTGCCTCTACGTACTGCAGCAGCCAGGCCTGCAGTAAGTACAGGGTCTCCTCCATATTACACTTTCCATGCTTTTGTTTTTTCACTTTAACTTAATAATTAGTCCCCCATCGGACTTTAGATTCCTACAGGCAGTGTAGGGCTTGGGTGGGGTCATATTTCCCACTAAAACAAGAAGTGATCTTACTGCATGTACTGCAGGACAAACGTAGTAGAATGAATTTGCTTCGCCTGAGTGAAAGAGAAAATGATTTCTGGGGAACAAATAGATCAACAGCATAACAGCATAACTAGAAACAATCTTTTTTATGACACATCTTTGACGCAATTCTCTTTTGTTTCTCAGCAAACCACCCTGTGTTTGACCCCACTCAGTCCTCCACCTGGTCCAGTAATGGGCAGACCTTCTCCGTGCAGTATGGCACTGGGAGCCTCTCTGGTGTCTTCGGCTACGACACCGTCACTGTGAGTACTCCAGGCTTCAGATACACAGAGACGGGGATGTGTTTTGGATATCCACACACTAATTAGTTCTATTCAGTTCTACTATATGCTGGTGTTTTCATTAATGATGCTGTTCATTAGGTATCCTGCAGGTGGCGTTAGTGTAAATATTTTGTAAGATGTAATCTGGCTGCTCCTACACTGTACTAGACTACACTGACTCTCTCAGCAGTCTGGTGGAACTGTTCCCTAACTGACGGTTCTTCCTATTTAACCTATTAGTGCAATTGTCCTCATCTGAGGACAGGCTACTTTGCAGCTTTTTGGAGCATTTTTAAGTGGCATCTACCTGTTATTTACATGTTCTCTTTAACTATATCGTTATGATAACTTCCTCTAATTTTGTTGACAGCAAAAGTTAAGTCTAAATGTAACTGTTAATTCTACAATTACAGCCCTTCAGATCGTTTTATGACACCTCAATATAAAATATGAATCTGAACGCTAACTGATACTTTTCTTGGTGTTTTCCTCCCCACAGTGATGATGAAGCTGCAATTTCTGTGTGTTGAGCCTCATAGCCGATGTGAAATTTCACTGCTCTGATTACTGTCCTCAAAATAGGACTCAGCAGTTTGCAGCCAAAACAAAGCTTTACATTTTTTTCTGTGAAGAAATATTACCACATTATCACATTACATAAATACAACCTGCGTTCTGATTTTCTTGTAATAACAGGTAGAGTAGAGGTCCCAGATGTGACAAGTCTGCCGCTGCACAGTGCTGCTCAGTCTAACCATTAACTCTCCTGCTGCTCAGGTCGGAGGCATTGCCCTCAGCAACCAGGAGGTGGGTCTGAGCACCAGCGAGCTTGGCAGCAACTTTTTGTACGCCCAGTTTGAGGGCATCCTCGGCCTGGCGTACCCCAGCGACTCTGTAGGAGGACAGCCCACTGTTATGGACACCATGATGCAGAATAACATGCTTAATGCCAATGTTTTTTCCTTCTACCTGAGCCGGTATGTTAGCCCCAATACAGTATTATTGAAGGGATAGGTAATAATTCTACAGCAGTTTATGATATCATTTAAAACTTGTTATAGATACAGTTGGACTTTTTTATTCATGCATTATTTTGATGCTGTTGTTTTCCAGGAATGAGGCCCAAGGCAGCGAGGTGACATTTGGAGGTGTAGATCAGAGCCGATACACTGGCAGCATCTACTGGACTGACGTCACTAGTGAGATCTTCTGGCAGATTGGAATTAATGGGTAGGTCCTCCTTCCTTATCTCTCTCTACCTTAACTTGAACCATGCCAATATTTTTCAGACGGAAGCTCTACATTTCAAACAGCACTTCACAGGCATTGCTGGCTTCAATACATCTCCAGACCGCTCCAACTGAAACCATTTCAGACTTGCTTTGAAAGCAACGACCACTTAAAGCTCAAGCCTAACCATGTTTATTTTTTAGCTTCTCAATCAACAACCAGGAGACTGGCTGGTGCAGCGGGGGCTGCCAGGCTGTTGTGGACACAGGCACTTCCCTCCTCACCTGCCCTCAGCAGTACCTGGGATACCTGCAGCAGTACATTGGAGCTCAGGCTAATGAGAATGGGGAGGTGAGTACACTGGAACTCAACATAACCAGTCTCCACTGTAACTAGGAATTAAATCGCAGCTCAATCTACATACAAATTGTAAGCTGTACTGAGCTTTATATGTCCTTAATTGCACTGTGGTTGCATTTTTCTTTCAACCGCGTGTGCAAATACTGGGTACAAAAGACTGTAGCAACGTCCTTATTTCTGTCTATTTGTTTTATAATTGTCATTTTGTAATTAAACGTGAGATTGCATTCCATCTGTGCAATGATTGCATTTTTACAGAGCAATTATAAGTGTAACAAAAACATCTCAAATAAAAAGTCAAAAACTTCTATGCAGTTACAAAAACAATCTATTCATGGAGACTCCATTTAAAATATAAGGGTTTAGGTTTGATTTGCAATACGTGCTGTATAATCCTAATGTTTGTTTCTTGTTATTTTCAGTACATTATTGATTGCAACAACCTGGCTAACATGCCTACTATTTCCTTTAACATCAATGGAGTGAACTTCCCTCTCCCCCCATCTGCCTACACCATCGTTGTAAGTAATGTCCCTTTCCTCTGTGCCTTACAGAGAATCCAGTGTTCTGTCTTGATTACAGGTTATTACATTGTGTGTGGGGTGTCTCTTATTTTATAGGATGTGATTGTGCAGTTTTGTGTGAGAGAACACCCTCCACACGACAGATCTTGCCCACAGAAACTACTATTAAACACAAACTGTTGTTTTTACTAACTTTAAAATGATGGCCTGTGTTCATGCACAGGATGACATCTCTACACAGGATGAGATACATTTAGAATTTAGAGAAGTACTTAACAGTTATTGGCTGATTTTTACGTGATTTATAATTATCAGGATTCAATACAGGGCATCCATACCTTCAGACATTACTGGTACATGTGTGCAAACACGTTCAAGTTTAGTTTCTTTTATAAACCCTAATAAAACTCACTATGCATTGCTCTGATGTTTTCCCCCCTGACATTCTTCTTTCTCTCTTCCTCCAGAACAACCAGAACGGACAACAGTACTGCACCAGCGGCATCATGGGTACCTACCTGCCTTCCCAGAACGGCCAGCCCCTGTGGATTCTGGGAGATGTGTTCCTGAGGCAGTATTACTCCGTCTACGACAGGCAGAACAACAGCGTTGGATTCGCCGCTGCTGCTTAAGTCCCTCCCATTCACTCCGGCCTCCGTCCAATCCCTTTATAACACACCTTGAACCAACCAACCAGAACGGCTGCAATGCTAGCCTGGGTTTCACCCTCCACACGCTGTGAGAGAGGGTGTGTTATACAAATAAAAACATACATGGAGCTGATTTTAAATCATGTAAATCATAATTCTAAAAGCAAATTGAAAAATTGATTAAAGCTTATACAAAAATCTAACTCTCTGTGTAGTCTTTTTTTTTTTATAATCCACAAAAATGTTGTCTTGAACGTGTTAAGCGAGTAAGCAAACGCATATTGTAATGGATCGCCTCCTAGTGGGGGATGAGTAAATAACACTGACATCAGTGAAAGACCCACACTAAACCTCTCATCTACAGAGCGCGCTGCATGGTAAGTCGTTAGTCTCTGAATCGTATGGTTTGTGGTTTGTGTCCAGCCCTTGCATTTCCATTCAATTCAGTGTGCTGAGATGCTAATTGATTACAATATCAAGCTGCAATCATTGCATTTGCATTGAATTTGACCTCCAAGACAATGTTAAACCTCCCTTAGAACCTACACAGCAGGACCAGATTAGCATGAAGTCTATATTAGGCATCATTATAAAAGTTTACTGCAGTATACCACTGTAAAAGCACAGTATAGTAATCGATTACAGCAGACCGCTGCCCCTTCATTGTGCTGTAGTCTATAGTCACAGTTATGAGGCTGTGCTATGTGTGTTCCACCTCACAACACAAATGAAAGTGCTGGTGGAATGGCATTAGTGGGTAAGTGGGAGCCACGACCATGCTACATTACAGCTGGTGACATGGAATAAAGGGCTACCTTAGACAGGGAGAACACTGCAATAGCTGGGATATTTCAATATGCATGGGGGTGTGTGACTCTCTGTGAGTAGGTGTGTGGCTTTTCAGTGTTCATATAAGGATACTGTATATTGACTGCCCAAACAATGGGAAGCAAAGCTGCATTTATGGTTTGGACTGGTGAAAGTAAAGATCCATTACTGAGGAGAAGGACAGTGCATGCCTTGTATGCTTCATATATATTTTCTTTTGATCTTCAGATATAAACTTTTCAGATCTTCCCTTTTTTCTTTTCTCTTTTCCTGCTTGCGTCGTGTTCCCTTAGTCCTGCCTCTTTTCACTCCTTATTGGTTTCTGTCCTCCCCAATTCTTAGTAAAGCCGAAAACTATTGGCTGATCTCGACATAAAATTATACAAATGTGCCAGTTAAAGACATTCTATAACATTTCCAACAATCAAGACTGTAATTTGACAAGCCTTTTGTCAAGCCCCATTCTCATAACGTCTGTTATTATCATAACGCCTAGCATAATTATAGGATTTTAAACCATTATCAATTAAACCTGCCGAACCTCTGGAACCTTCAAGTAAAAAGAAACACAAATCTGGATGTCAAAAACGGAAGGGATCTAAAAAAAAAAAAAAAAAAAGAATTTCTATAAAGTGTGTGTTCTGTTTTCTGTTAATTGTGTACTAAGCAGGCTAGAGTAAAAAAAGGAAATGTGATAAAATCATTTAGATTTGATTAAAAAAACAATTGTTTACTATTGTAACGATGCATCCATAATCGTTTATTGTAACGGAGCTGCTGGAAAATGTTACCAAACATACCAGTTAATATAAATAAATTCAATTAAAATATCTAGATTAAATTAATAGTTCAATATATCCTTTTTATGTTCATGTTATATAGCTAATTTATTATTTTAAACAATATTCCAGAACTCTAAATGTATTCAAAACATTCAAAAATGCTTTCATATATTCTATAAGATTAAGAATTCAAGATATGTTCAAACCATGGATTTATTTCACATTTCATTATACACAATTTAAACAAATTGATCCTATAATTTCTATGCACCATGGAAATCCAATAAATATATATTAACCAGATTTTCATTTTTGGAATAAGCTGAAACAGTCTAGGAACAAAGATGTCAGCTCCTCCTGGTGAAGAAGATTTTGTTTCCAGTGTTTGCAAAGATTGTTTTACTTTGCCTGGTGATTCCTCAAAAAAAAAATCCTGGCAGTGGTATTAGAAGCTGTTGTGGTCGAACAGGATACAAACAGATATTTTTCCCAACACGCTGCACCTTGTTCCAGAAGATGTTAGCTAGATGACACACTGTAGCTTTCAAAGGTGGTTCCCCTCGGAGCATGTGTGTGTGTGAAGAGGAAGAGAAGAGTGGAGAGATGAAGAGCGTACAGAGTGTGATACTTTGTCAGCGAGCACTTTTAAAACCTTTAGAAAACAGGCAGTCCCTTCCAGATTCTCCACACATCGTTACATCCGAGAGCAAATGGATTCAGAGGCAAACACATGAGTGATTGGTTCAGATCGAATCCTGGGTGTGTTTGAAAAGTCACAGAACACAAACCCACACCAGAGCATCCCACTCATTGGTCAGTTTAAACCAATGGGTTTTACCCTGGTTTAAGGTCTGTGTCACACCTCTGCTTGTTTGAATGACAACAGAGCTCTTCAATACACCGTCTTTGAAGCACTGTCTAAAGACTGATCGTCTACTCAGATCAGTTTGTTTACTTAAAACTGTGAAACTAGCTTGTGCTCACAGCTGGGAGTCCCTTTGAATTCAAGAATGTCAGTGGGGGTCCTTTTAAACCAATTGTCTTTTATTTACAGTGGAGATTTTCCTAGAGACACACAATCTAATTTGAAAGCAGGCCCTTCTTCAGAGATTATTGTCATTAGGAATCCCAATTAGATTGGCTTTATATAATCTATACAATATATTTAAACATTTATAAATTGTATGCCTTTTTTCTTTAAAGTTGTAGGTTGAAGCTATAGCCTCATTTCAGGAACTGCACTAAAACAGGCAAGCCCGCAGATGCCTGGCCAGACTACAGGGGTTGCTGGTGCGTGGTGAGCCGAGGACACCCTGCCGACCTAACCCTCCCTCCCCCCGGGCGACACTCGGACAATTGTGCGCCGACCCCTGGGAGCTCCCATCCACGGTCGGCTGTGAAATAGCCTGGACTCGAACCAGGGACCTCCAGGCTATAGAGCACATCTTGCACTCCACGTGGAGCGCCTTTACTGGATGTACCACTCAGGAGCCCCCATACTATAAGCAACTCTGTCATTAGCTAAACCAACAGATCTTCCCTTGTGATCTATCCGGGCCTGCTTGTGGAGTCACCATGAAGGCTCTCGCTATCTCTCTGCTGTGCTGTGCTGTACCTGACATGGTAAGCAGTTAATGCATCAGGTGTGGCTCTTGTGAAGGAGAGGGATTATTAGCAACCACCTACGGACCCAGCAGAGCTCCACTGAAGCACTCCTGACCTGAATACCCTGTACCGTCCTGGTTCTTTCTCATGCAGACCACTATCTGCCACTGACTAGACCCATACATTTGATAACTATCTTCATTAGACTAATAGCTAGTTTTAGGCAATTTTTTCTTGAGGTCATGGTGCAGTTTCACAGCTGTTTCTATCTTTTACTCTCTTTTTCATTTTCTGCAGCACATGGTGGAGTGCAATAACATGAGCGATCTGCCGTATCTGACCTTCACCATCAATGGCATTGACTTTGCCTTGTCTCCCTAAGCCTACACTATTAATGTGAGTGAGTTCTCACTGTCTGCCTTTACTACATTGTTGACTTTGTTTCTTTGCATTTTTTTTGCATGTTTGCATGTCCTTCCCCGCTGACACTGCTGTTGTTTGTCCTTGCAGAACTTCCAGGAGCACCAGAAAGCCGCTGCGGATCCTGGGCGATGTGTTTGTGTGTGTGTGTGTGTGTGTGTGTGTGCAAGTATGTGCAAGTATGCCAGAAAACCCAACAAAAGATCTTCCAAAGAATGTTTCTTTTGAGTTTATTTTCACATTGTTCTGATCTGAAATGATATAAAGGAATGGAGAGGCAGGCAGGGGGAACAGTCTCCTAAAGTCACCATGAAGGCTCTCGCTCTGCTCTGCTGTGCTGTGCTGCACTTGACATGGGGCTCCTTCGGTAAGCTGATACTCTGTTTATTAATTGAATGTATTTATTTTATTTCACTACTCGTGAATTCATACAATGCAAGGGCACGGAGCCCTCATTAATACCCTCCAACCAAAACCCCTGTGCTCCCCAGCATGCAGTTTACACTGCTGAACAATCCCTAAACTCCCGATTGATGTTATAAATCACACAATAAAATAAAGCATTGAAACAGCTGTAAGTCACGTTATTACAATTCATTCAGGAGCTTAACAAATACAAACAATTCAAGTTTAAAAATATTCTTTCTGTCTTTCTTTTAAGATCGATGTTAAGATCATTAGACTCCTGGTCTACCGCTATGTGCTAAAGTTTAATCAAACTAAAACATATTTTTTTTATAAATGGCTAACATCTCACACACTCATATTTCCATTTTGACAACATCTCCTTTTATCAATTCATGTTTGAAGAGCTCGATGTGTAGTTATACATAAACAATATTTGTTTTTCCACTCTGCACAATAATTAAAAGTCATTTCCATTGGTTATCACAAGTTATAAAAAGTTATCAATGTGTGCATGACTGTGAGCACTTTAATTGCGAGCTATCAGACGCAGCACTACCTATAGACGACCTGCTCTACAGTGTTTATATTCACTATATTAACCGATGACCCCGCACTTTTTATCTCTAAGGTTAAAAACATTATGCGGGCACGTCATTTTGAACAGTCAAAAATAGGGTGCTGGTGTTTTATTAAATACAGTCGTCTGATAAGATTGGAGGGATGTGAGGGCGTCCTGGATGGTATAAAAGTGGCTGCTCAGCCCCAGTTTCAGTGCATCCAGGAACGCAGAGGAAGTGGTTGGGAAAGATGATGAAGTGGCTGATCGTTGCTTTGGCGTGTTTGACTCTGTCAGAGGGACTTATCAGGTGAGAACACTTTCATGCTTTTCAACACTGTTATGCATTGTGTGCATTTTCCTCATATGCATCACACCGTGCTGTATGTTGCTTTGATGCTTTTATGTGAGAAATTAAAACGATGTGTGCTTCTTGCCTCCAGGGTCCCTCTGAAGAAGTTCAAGTCTGTCCGCCAGCAGATGAAGGATAGCGGGAAGCTGAAGGCAATCCATTACACTGATCCTGGCCTCAAGTACAAAGGCCTGCACCCCAATGCCTACGCAACCACCAGCAACGCACCTCTCTTGAACTATGGTGATGTACGTCCTTACATACTCGTTTCACCCGCAACTGTAAAACACTCAATGAACTGCATGAAGAAACCTAGTAAATTCAATGACAAACCCTTTCTCAATGCCTTCTGTTAAAGACATTCCTTTTGAAGTTGGGGGCTGGAAGCCAGCACAGAATCACTGCAGAACCCATTTGTTTTACTCCACTTGCAAACCATTGTCAGGTCATCGGCAGCACAGATAAGCAGTCCTAATCTAACGTCGCCTCTTCCTTGTTTGTTGTTGAAGATGTCCTACAGTGGAGTCATAAGCATCGGGACCCCAGCACAGTCTTTTTATGTTCAGTTTGACACCGGATCCTCCAACCTCTGGGTTGCCTCTACGTACTGCAGCAGCCAGGCCTGCAGTAAGTACAGGGTCTCCTCCATATTACACTTTCCATGCTTTTGTTTTTTCACTTTAACACTGACAGCATGTGCTGCAGCAGAAATGTAGTAGAATGAATTTGCCTTACCTGAGTTAAAGTGAAAATAAGTTCTGGGGGAAAAATAGATCAACAGCAAAACTGTAATTCGTAAAAAAAAAAAAAAAAAAATCCTTTGGTTATTATTACACCTTCTGACCTTCTGATGCACTTCTCTTTGTTTCTCAGCAAACATACCTAGGTTCAACCCCACCCAGTCCTCCACCTGGTCCAGTAATGGGCAGACCTTCTCCCTGCAATACGGCACTGGGAGCCTCACTGGGGTCTTCGGCTATGACACTGTCACTGTGAGTACTCCAGGCTTCAGATACACAGAGACAGGGATGTGTGGGTAGAGAAATACCCAGGGAGAATAAGAATGTATGTTTGGATATCCAGACACAGCAGCTACTGTTTCTGTTTTTTTTATTTTTATTAATGTTGCTGTTCATTATGTGTGCTCCAGGTGGCATGAGTGTAAATATTTGGCAGCTCCTATGCTATACTAGACTAAAGTGAGTCTCTCAGCAGTCTTATCGCGTAGTTACTCCCCCTGAACACGAACGATGTTTAGACTGCACAGTTCCCTAACTGAAGGTTGTTCCTACCATAAGGTGTAGCTCTTTGTTGTAATAAAATGTAGGGAGTAAAGAGTTCACAGATTTGACACACCTGCCTCTGCGCAGTGCTGCTCAGTCTAACCCTTGACTCTTCTTGCTCAGATCGGAGGCATCACCCTCACTAACCAGGAGGTGGGTCTGAGCACCAATGAGCCGGGCACCAACTTTATGTATGTTGGATATGATGGCATCCTCGGCCTGGCGTACCCCAGCGAGTCTGTACAAGGACAGCCCACTGTTATGGACACCATGATGCAGAATAACATGCTTAATGCCAACGTTTTCGCTTTCTACCTGAGTCGGTATGTTAGCCCCAATACTGCATTTTTTAACTAAAATGTTTCCTTTTTATTAATGCATTATTTTGTTGCTGGTTTTTTTTTCAGGAATGAGGCCCAAGGCAGTGAGATGACATTTGGAGGTGTTGATCAGAGCCGATACACTGGTGACATCTACTGGACTGACGTCACCAATCAGATGTACTGGCAGATTGAAATTAATGGGTAGGTCCTCCTTCCTTATCTCTCTCTACCTAAACCTGACCATGCCATTGCATACAGGCGGAAGCTCTACATTTCAAACAGCACTTCACAGGCATTGCTGGCTTTAATACGTCTCCAGACCGCTCCAAATGAAACCATTTCAGACTCGCTTTGAAAGCAACAACCACTTAAAGTTCAAGCTAGAAAGCTGATGAGATTCACCAAAACAACAGGGAGACTGTCAATGTGGAGTGGGGAGACCTCATTAAACATTTTAGTCAACTCTGATGGCAAATCATTTAAGAAATGGTAAATAATAGAAGTCCTACCGAATCCCATTCATCTGTTAACTTTTCCCTTCATTTAAGTAGTCAAATCCAAAAGGAAAGACATTTTAATTTAAGTTGATGGAGTTTGTAAAGATGATTAATGTTTAGTGTTTAATGTCATAGCAATTAAAAAAAAAAAACATCAAAATGTTTGATAGAATTTACTATAAAATTTCATTTAATGCGTTACTATCGCCACAAAAAAATATGAATCAGTTTTTAATATGTTTTTAATATTTAAAGAATGTAGAGATGCCCAAATAATAGAAACAGCATTGGTGTGTATTACTGAGAAAAAAATATCAAAGGACTGGAGAGAATGTAAAGCCCGATGGAGGTCGGCTCATGGACACACTTTGCTGGGAATTGCCAGTTGCTCTGTGCGGTGCGACTGCAGGTCTTTCTGCAGGTGTCACTGGCATCGCATGTGTATTTTTGCATTGAAGCATTGGTCCCGTTACACTTATAGAATGCTCTTTTACACAAATAAACATTACAGTGCCAGTTAGTAATACATTTTACCCAAAACCTTACTCTAACTTCAGTAAACCTTGATGTACACAGTCTTATATAGCGACACATTCCTAACAGATCAGTATCAACAACTGCAATTTACATTGGTAAACATGAACACCATTTTGAATATGCATAATGTTTTATTAGACTATTTTTCCAGTCATAAATTAATGTATTTCTTTAGCAAACCTAAAAATGCCCGTTTACAAGATGAAAGTAAACTTGGTTTATGTAATAACAAAAACACAATTTAACTTTGATTTTTTCTGACCAAAACCCACATTTCATTCTAAAAACAAATCGATGTAACGCCCCTGATATTTGTGTTTATTTTTTAGTTTCTCCATCAACAACCAGGAGACTGGCTGGTGCCAGGGGGGTTGTCAAAGTATTGTGGACACAGGCACTTCCCTCCTCGCCTGCCCTCAGCAGCACCTGGGATACCTGCAGCAGTACATTGGAGCTCAGGCTAATGAGAATGGGGAGGTGAGTACACTGGAACTCAGCATAACCAGTCTCCACTGTAACTAGGAATTAAACGGCAGCTCAATCTACATACAAATTGTAAGCCATACTGTACTTTTACATGTCATTAATTGCACTGTGGCTGCATTTTTCTTTCAACCGTGTGTGTAAACACTGGGTACAAAAGACTGTAGCAACGTCCTTATTTCTGTCTATTTGTTTTATAATTGTTATTTTGTAATTAAACGTGAGATTGCATTCCATCTGTGCGATGATTGCATTTTTACAGAGCAATTATAAATGTAACAAAAACATCTCAAATAAAAAGTCAAAAACTTCTATGCAGTTACAAAACAATCTAATCATGGAGACTCCATTTAAAATATATATTTTGGTGTGTTTTGCATCGGTCAAGGGTTTAGGTTTGATTTGCAATACATGCTGTATAATCCTAATGTTTGTTTCTTGTTATTTTCAGTACATTATTGATTGCAACAACCTGGCTAACATGCCTACTATTACCTTTAACATCAATGGAGTGAACTTCCCCCTGCCCCCATCTGCCTACACCATCGTTGTAAGTAATGTCCCTTTCCTCTGTACCTTACAGAGAATCCAGTGTTCTGTCTTGATTGCAGGTTATTACATTGTGTGTGGGGTGTCTCTTATTTTATAGGATGTGATTGTGCAGTTTTGTGTGAGAGAACACCCTCCACACGACAGATCTTGCCCACAGAAACTACTATTAAACACAAAGTGTTGTTTTTACTAACTTTGTTGTTTCCCCCCTGATATTCTTCTTTCTCTCTTCCTCTAGAACTACCAGAACGGACAACAGTACTGCACCAGCGGCATCATGGGTACTTACCTGTCTTCCCAGAATGGCCAGGTCATGTGGATTCTGGGAGACGTGTTCCTGAGGCAGTATTACTCCGTATTCGACATGCAGAACAACCGTGTTGGATTCGCCGCTGCTGCTTAAGCCCCTCCCATTCACTCCAGCCTCCGTCCAATCCCTTTATAACATCCCTTGAACCAACCAGCCAGAATGGCTGCAATGCTAGCCTGGGTTTCACCCTCCACACGCTGTGAGAGAGGGTGTGTTATAAAAACAAAAACATACATGGAGCTGATTTTAAATCATGTAAATCATAATTCTAAAAGCAAATTGTTAAATTGATTAAAGGTTATACAAAAATCTAGCTCTTTGTGTTTTTTTTTATTTTTTATTCCACAATAACTCCGTCTTGAACGTGTTGAGTGAGTAAGCAAACGCATATTGTAATGGAGTGGCTGATGAGTAAATAACACTGACCTCAGCGTAAGACCCACACTAAACCTCTCTACTACAGAGTGTGCTGGATGGTAAGTCATTCGTCTCTGAATCGTATAGTTTGTGGTCCGCCTCATATCAAGAATGAAAGTGCTGGTGGAATAAAGTTCTGCCTTATAGAGTGAAAACACTGCACTAGCTCGGGGAAGATTCATGAAAACTGAAGGCAGTTGTTATGCTCACCAGGTAGAGTGTGACAGACAGATGGACAGGTGCATTTTTGGTTGGTTGATAATCCTGTTTTTAGTCTTCTGCAGCAGGAATGGAAAGCACCCCTGCCAATGACAAAAGTGCCCATGCTGTCTAGATCTGCTCAGTGATTCATTAGTGTGGCTAAACTTGGAAGCGCCCAATCCTAAGCAAAGAAAACACAGAACAGGGACTTTTCTATGAGTGAGTTGCACAAACCACAAACCCACAAACCGAAATATCTGTGTTGAAAAACTCCCTTATCTGGTTATTTACAGATCTGCATGCTGTCACAATGATTATTATTATTATTATTATTATTATTATTATTATTATTATTATTATTATGAAGAAGAATTCATTTTTTAGTAGTAATAGTTAATGTTTAAATTCTACAGCATTATTTCTTTACCGATTCAAATGAAATAGAGATACAATTCCAGTCTGGCGAGCAAAGAATGCCAGAGAAAATGCATTCAGCACGATTAGAGGAATTCACCGAACAATTATAAACAAATTGTGTATTGGGGTCTATCGTAATTTTAAAAGCTTAATAAATATATAATGAAATGTTACACATATAGTATACATGCATAATACCTAACAACTACAAACACAAATGGCACTTGAAACATATTTATTTATAACCTACAATCGTACTTACTAAAATGCAGACAAAAGCAGATGTCAACATAAGAAAATCAATTCCAATCAAGCCTACGTAGATGGCTTACTTCCCCCCTGGCCCATACAAATGAAAAATATATATATATTTCTGATTAAAAAAACATATAATTTTTCCCCTTCTATCTGCATGTCGGCCAGTGCGACGCAGAGGACAGACACAGCCTGAAAGCTTTTTCTTGATCTCGTTAGCATGCATTTTGATTAACGAGTTCCCTTTATCTAGTCGTTGAGAAAGGAAGTCATGTACGTGACCTGCGACAGTTAAGCTTTTTATTGAGAAATTCGTTCATTAACGACCTCATCGACTCAATTTCAAAGCATTATCGGATCATTTTATTAACAATTCCATTTGAAAATCAGTTGCTTCTAAAGCTGTTGTTACTATCCCACGAGTTTGATACAATAACACTGATGTTTGAAAATCCCCCCCCCAGTGTCTCTTAATTACACTTTAGTAAATTGTAAAAACACAGTTATTACATCAATGGTTTGTAGTTACAATGTAACTATATATTTAATTGCAAAATCGAAATTCTATGTAGTTCCTAATGTCTTGTGTGTAATTACAATGTAATTACTTGTGTCATCTCACAGAGTGAACTGACCCTCCTGCCCTGCTTGATGTGCTGACACAAAGGGGTAAGTGGTCTTGTGCAACTTCCACACGCCTCGTAGAGATGTGACAGACTTCCTTCTCCAAGCTTAAAAATACACTCTCCAAATCCTTCAGAGGAACCAGGACTTGCACCACAGCCAGACCCTCACCTACACACACATTGCATTGCATCTTACTGAACATGGACTGTGCAGCTGTCCTAGTGTTGACTTTTGCAGCAGGTAAGTGCTATACTCATTAAGGATATTTGAACGTTCATGCGTGCGTGTGACTCTCTGTGAGTAGGTGTGTGGCTTTTCAGTGTTCATATAAGGATACTGTATATTGGCTGCCCAAGCAGTGAGAAGCAAAGCTGCATTTATGGTTTGGACTGGTGAAAGTAAAGATCCATTACTGAGGAGAAGGACAGTGCATGCCTTGTATGCTTCATATATATTTCTATTGATCTTCCGATATACTTTTCAGATATAGTTAATGCTACTGTTTATATTTTAATAGCTACTACTTTAGAGGGAGTAGGTGGTCCCTGATCATTATGTAAAGATAACCTTTGTGTGCTGGGATCCATAATTATAAAGCTAGACTATATTGCCAGTACGTACTGCATTAAAGAATGATTGAGTTATTTTCAGCGTGCAAAAATAGGAACTGGAAAAATCAGAGTCAGCATCTGACTTGTTACCTAAAAGTGTGATTCAGTGATTCAAGCATAATTGAACTGTTTGAACTTTTGAATGTTGCTATTGTCAGTGCACCAATAATCTGCTATTCAACCAATACAACCCATTCATTGCCTAATATATATTCTTGACAGTTAATTATCTGTGCATATGGTTTATGGACAATGTAGACACAATGGTTAACACAATATTGCAAAAATATATATTTTAAATATATTTTTGTAAACATATTATTCATATAAAACTTTGGGAATGATAAAATATATGGAAAAATATATGTATTATGTATGTAACGTTATATAAAATATATTTAACATATTACAAAATTGGCCCGTTTTCATCATATGGAAAATATATTTACAAAATGTATTTGCTTAAACATATTTTAAATATATTTAAAATATAATTTCAGGTAACAATATATCAATTATATTGTCCATGTATTTTTTAGAAATGTATTATTCAATATATTTACTAAACATGTATTATATAATGTATTCACAATATATTACATAATGTAAAGTGCCTGGACACACACCATATTTTGCATGTGTTCCACCAAACAGATGTGAAGCAAATAAATAAGAAAGGAATGGAATTCCGCAATGTCACTTAAAAATAACCACTATCTTTAAACATAACGGAATATATCAACATTTTGTAAAAATTCAGTGTATATAAAACACTCAAGTACAAAAATGAAAAGCTTTCAACATATGCTAAAAGGCTGTTTGCATTACAACAGGTGCTTGGGCTGCTTCCCTGTAGACCTGCTAACATTGAAACTATGAGACGTTACAAAAAACTGCTGCTTCCAATTAAAAATGCATTAATAGCTATGGAATTGTTACTGAAAATAGAGCTATGAAAGTAAAAAAAAAAAAAACCACTAATAAACTGGAAATACATTTTTACAATTTCATTCTTTTTTTCATATTGGTGGGCATACAGTTTAAATATAAGGTGCCTTAAAATATGAACAGCCTATTGTGTCCTTGATTGTTATTGACCTCTCTATTTTTTCTTCTAAATACTAGGCTTAGCCCAGTTACTTTTTATGAGGTATCTGTAACACTTCGGTATCTGCAGAAAGATTCATTAACGACCATATTTGTTCCTTCAAGAATAAACTTATTTACCGAATTAAAATCACAGTGTCTGTGTTTTTATCTGCTGTACATGGATAAACTTATGAAGCCTTCTTGTTTTAAATTTAATGCTGCCTGACCGTCGCAGTCTCCCATTATATGCAATATATAAATATATTGTTTGAAAACACTGCATACACTTATAATATATTAATGTGAATATATTTATTTCCAACATATTTTACAATGTATTTTGAATATAATTTAGAAAAATAAAAGTATAAATGTGAATATGTTGATTTACAAAATGCATTTATAGTATATTATAAATATATTTAAGCAACATGTCATGTTTTAGAAAATATATTATAAATACATTTCAGGTTTAAAAAATATATAATTCCATATATTAAAAATATATTTATTTCCGTATGGGTACCACAGTGGTAATATTTCAATATGTTGCTGCGCTAATTGTGTGACATGTTATTACCGTAGTAACAGTACCAGTATACCGTACCGTATCATGACCTGTACAATATTTGTTCCAAACTAGTAATGCTGAGGTCTGGTAATTTCTGTGCCCGGTTTTCTTCAGGGTTATGCACTAATGTTATAAATGCCTGTAACAGGGAGATGTTACTCACATGGGTCGTCACTGAATAATACTGAATCAGACACAGAGCAGTGGGTGTTGACACACCACACAGGAGTGCAGATTTAATAACAACACAGGCCCCAACCAGCAATGGGAATCCCAGCGCCGGATGTAATAAAGAAAACAAAACAAAACAAAGTTAACGACGCTAGCCTCACTAAGAGACCCCCCGCTCCAGGAATCTTCCCTATTAAACCCTCGCTATACTGTTGTTGGGATCAAATCCTCTAAACTAACCTAGCCTGTCCTCCCCGTCACAATGCCCAACTGTATTTAACACTCCACTTGGCTAGCAGTGCACACAAGGAGGACAGGGTGTATGATTTCCATTCTCAGGATGCCATTTCTTGTGCAACTGTATCTTTGTATCTAGCAGTGTGCCAGGCTCTGGGAGAGGTGCAGGTGTTGAATGTGACCGAAGGTGGTAACGTCACGGTATACTGCCGCTACAACATCCTGAGGTACCGGCAGCACATGAAGACCTGGTGCAAGCAGCACAAGGATCCGGGCTTGACGGTGCTGGTGGGGACAGACGGGTACGTGGCGGAGACGCACCACGGCCGCGTGTCTATCGTGGACCTGAGGAAGAGTGGCATGGTCTCTGTCACCATGGCCCTGCTCCGGCAAAACGACTCCGGAGAGTACTGGTGCACAGTGAGGATGCTGTACGGACTGAAGCCCCTGCAAAGCTTCCAGCTGCACGTTTACCAAGGTAAAGGTTCAGGAGATATACAGCAAAGCAAAGCAACACATACAACGCAAGGAATACAACAGGACACTACACAGCGCAATGATACAGTTATCTCAGGATCTGATTTCTTTTTTCTATTGTCAATGTGTTAATGTGACTTTTCCTTTTCACAGGCACCCCTGATTCAGAATCACCATGGACCCCTGAACAAGAAAGGTAATCATTACATTATTGCAGATAAGGATAACTATTTGAATATAATCTTTGCAGGTCCATATCTTATTTGCACATACAGTTGTAGTCAAAAGTTTACAGACCCCAATGGAAATTTATAATTTCTAGAATTTTCACGAAAACAAATAATTTTAGGAAAAATCTTTTGTAGCAAAAGTTTTGCTTTTGTGGATGAGGAAAAAAAGTTATAAGAAATAGATCTCTGCAATTATTTATTTCAGCAAAAATGCTAATTTACCCTTTGATGCTATAATCGTATTGTCTACAAGGTGCTTGAAATTTCAATATGATAATGCAGAACCTAATTCTAGAAAAGTTTAGGAAATGCTGGATTGTAGGTGGACATTCCTAGAGAGTATAAAAGGGTTAGGCATAGGATGATTGCTGTCATTACCAATAAGTCAGTATGGGAAAAAATAGAGAGCTATCTGAAGACCTTTAAATAATACCGGCCCGCTGTTCCTTGTTCGGATAATAATCAGCAGTTAAACAGCAGGTTCTTAGTGTGAAGAGGTGGTGTAATAAACACTGAGACCACAACCACACATATCCTGTTTCAGTTCTCTATTCTTCTTGTCTTTCTGTAAATAGAAGCCTCCCTGACGCTCAGGAAGTGTATCAGAGTGTATCAGACGGACCCTTCGACGCACACATCATCTGGGGCTCCCTGCGCTGGGCCCTGCTGGCAGTGATGCTTGCGTGTCCAGTGCTGGTCCACATCTACGTGAGCTGGAGGAGGACTGAGTGTGGGTTCTTGAGATTTGCCTTGGGTTGTTGGTTGTATTTGAATAGAGTTCATCAATAACAGTGTAATTACATGGTAATAACTGGGTAGCTATCACTAACGCTTCATGTTCTTCTGCTTTTTGATACACTTTGCACAGGAGAAAACAATGAGTAAATATCTTCCCATTTACAAGCTGTTCTAGAAAATAGCTTTGTTTAATTCAACTCCATTTTTAAATCCCCAGGTAAAGTCAACCTGCAGCAGAGGAATAACAGGTTCTCGTATATAAAGGTAATATAGAGTTGATCTCTACCTACCAATTTACCTGTGTACACAACCTGTCTGTCTGTCTCTTTGTCTGTCTACCTAGTTCAGTGGATCATCTTTTGGAAATTGTCCTTTAAATTATGTTTTATTAGACATTATTAGACTGCTCTGATAGTAAGAAAACACATATGGTTTTAAGAGACTTATTTCTGATGATTGTGAATCGGTGTTGGAACAGGTGAAATTGATATTTCCCATTAGTTTTTCAGGCATTCTGAAGATGTAACATTCATAAACGAAGCGGATGTACAGCAGTGAGCTGGAGGGTGGGAGTTACACTGCCCCCTGCAGACTGGAGGCTGACAACACTTTGGAGTGTTGGAGAGTGATAGTCTTCATGAACCATGCTCAGCTTTACGCTAACAGAGCATTCTTTTGGGGTCTTTCCTTTGTTTGTGGTTTTGAGTGAACAGACTTCTGCTCCTATTTGTACTCTTTTAAAGTTGAATAAAAACAGAAAAAATATGGTTTTGTAAAACTGATAAAACTACAGATCACTTTGTCTGTGATGTGTGTGGATTATCGCTTGCCTTGTTGTGTCTTTCAACACTTATTTTGAATAAAATATTTTTTAAAAAGTGTTGGTTTTTCATTAACCGAGAAGGCAATATGTTCACTAAGCCTTAATTATTAAACTGCGCCAATAGAAACCTCTGACCAAGTAAATGACATTATTTAGTAAATTATACTTGCTTACAAAGACTTGGTCAACAATGTCAAAGAAGTCGAGCTAGATAGTATTGACGCTGAAACTCCAAAAGAAACAAAATTAATAAATATAAAAATGCATGTGCTTCAACAGCAGGTGGCATCACACCCCCATACAGTATCGCATGAGTGGAGACATCCAGGCTTGGATGAAGATCTTGCCAGCTCTCTCAAACTAATTGAGGTTGGGTCTGGTCAGTACCTGGGCGGTTGAATGAGGGAGACGTGCAGTGGGTTCAGTCTCTTCTCTGTGCACCACAGCTCATCTCAGGTGACTGTGCTTTCTTACAGGGCACAAGTTCAATAAGGTTTGGGTTTTCAAAGGAGCAGAGGTGTTACATGGTCCTGCCTACCCTGGCTGTATTCCAGGAGTCATTGATTCTCTAACAGCATATAAACAGGGAAATCACACATCCTTGATAATGTGCTAATTGAATTGAATTAGCATTGGTCATTTTGTTTATCGCATAAACTGGTCCTATCCCTCAGAGCATCTCTTCAGCTGAAGAATCAATCCAAACCAACTCTCTAAGGTAACTGCTGGACATCCCAATATTATATAAACATCCAGCTATCAAAACCATTCATTCCCTTCTCTGGTGCTATTTTCTGGCTTGGTGATATGAAAAGCATGTCACTTGCACTGTTGAAACACTTTCTGATTTCAATCTTATCCTTTAGCCATAGTCCTTTTTTTAAATGCACCTAAAAAGGAACTATGTTATTTTTTTGGCTAAATTGTAAATGCATTACCACATTTCGTTAAAAAAAAGAATCAATATGAGTTACAGAAAAGAACGCAATTTAGCGCTTAAAATGGCAATATTGCAAAGACCTCTCCATCTCTATGGAAGCTACACGTGATTAATAATTAACCAACAAAGGTGTGAAAGAGAAGTAGGCCTGTGATGTCAGATGTTTGATAAGAAGGAGCCCTGTTTACTCCCCCCTGCCCTTGGAACAGTTCTGGTGACTGGAGCCTGTAGGGATAGACACTGGCTCTCTCGCTAAACAACCTTGTGGAAGACAAGCCTACAGATTCTTCAGGTTCAGGATCAACTACCAAGGAGCGGATATGAAATCGGCAGTGCTTCTGCTGCTGTGTCTCGCCTTAGCCGTGGGGAATAAGAGGTAAAGTGCTTTTTGATATTTCATTGAGGAAAAGCCACCTACAGAGTCTTAGTTCAGATAGGCTGGTGTGAGTGTGTGTGACACTACATGCAACTTCAAAATCAAGAGCACAAAACCATTTCAATGGGCACTATTGTATTCCTATGGTATTCCGTTGTTAATTCATTATGAATGTATTATTATTTTTTCCCCATATATCGTTGTCGTTAATCTAATGATACAATGGAGTTTATATGGCCATTCATTTAAAAGCTTTACCATGCAATTACCATTTATAACATAGCAAATAAATCTAAATGAATTCCTGTTGTGATTAACGACTACACAATTGCAGTGTGATTCATGGATCTTCTTCACTGTCTCATTAACATGGTTTACAGCCATTCGGAGTTAGGTGCGGTTCTGCTGTTGGGTTGGTTCATGTTTGATGTAGCTGGGTCCTGATATCCACTGTGGGTTAGGTGTGGTTCTGCTGTTGGGTTGGTTCATGTTTGATGTAGCTGGGTCCTGATATCCACTGTGGGTTAGGTGTGGTTCTGCTGTTGGGTTGGTTCATGTTTGATGTAGCTGGGTCCTGATATCCACTGTGGGTTAGGTGTGGTTCTGCTGTTGGGTTGGTTCATGTTTGATGTAGCTGGGTCCTGATATCCACTGTGGGTTAGGTGTGGTTCTGCTGTTGGGTTGGTTCATATTTGATGTAGCTGGGTCCTGATATCCACTGTGGGTTAGGTGTGGTTCCGCTGTTGGGTTGGTTCATGTTTGATGTAGCTGGGTCCTGATATCCACTGTGGGTTAGGTGTGGTTCTGCTGTTGGGTTGGTTCATGTTTGATGTAGCTGGGTCCTGATATCCACTGTGGGTTAGGTGCGGTTCTGCTGTTGGGTTGGTTCATGTTTGATGTAGCTGGGTCCTGATAACCACTGCTCTGTCTCACTGTCTGGGTTCCTGTCTCTCTCAGGGTGCCTCTGAAGAGACAGAGGTCGATGAGGCAAGCGATGCGGGCAAGGGGGGGCCTGTCTGAGTTTTGGAAGAAGCATCAGCTGGATATGACCCAGTACAGCGATGCCTGCCCTGCTGCCACCAAGGCAGATGAGCCCCTCATCAACTACATGGATGTAAGGATCTCCTGTGTGTGTGACTGCACAGGGACGGCAACACCAAGCCAGTATCCCTCACTATACATGGATGGAACTAAGACTCCTATTGCATAGCAGTGTGATCCATTCCTGGTTTTACTATGAGTTTAATAGAACACACCTGCGCTTGTTACCTTTAGACTTTGATTTATCAAGCTCGTATTAAAACCTGAAATGGGTGTGTGAAAGGGTGGCGTTGTGGTGAAGGCTGGTTACCAGCCAGAGAGAAAGCTGCAGTTTCAAGTGCAAATGCACACTTTTATCAACAAAACAAACAAAATCAAACACAGGAACAAACAAAAGATTTGAACAAACACAAATCAAAACCTCCCTTTAAACTAACTCCACTGTTCAGGCTGGGCATTCACCTTCACCAAACCATCCTCTACGTAAACAAAGGATTTGACTCCTTTTTATACCATCCATTAACCAATCAAGACCCAGCCACATTCCACACGTGGATTTGGCAGGAATGGGATTTTAACCCCATCCCTGCCAAACTTCAATTCAACACAAACTTTATAACCAAAGCACAGTATTTACAGGTTCACTTCCGCCCTGCCGCAGGATGTAACGGCTCAGTAATAGGAGTCCTATTTCCATCCCTGCTATGTTTCTTAGTGCCCTTTTATTTTTTTCACAGTGGTTTCCCCGTGCTTATACCGCTATTCATGATGCCTTTTGTTTACTGTTCTTTACCATGCTTCTTTGTGATTTATCAATCTGTGCTTAAACATGCTTTCACTAGGCATCAATATACTTTTCTAAACTTTCAACAGGCTAGCAACATAAATGATCCATTTGGCTTTACACGACTACATCTAGTTATAATTATATATTGTAGAATTTTAATTAAAGAAAAAAAAAAATATTGACATACAGTTGTAGACAAAAGTTTACATACCGTTTACATGCTATGGAATCCATTTTATCATGTATTGGAACTAAATTTCCTGTGCCAATAGAGGAAAAACAGCCCCATAGAAGGATATTACCACCTCCATGCTTGATAGTAGGTATGGTGTTCTTTCTTTGTACGCCTCACCAGACTTTCTCCAAATGTAACGACTATCAGCGTGACCACATAGCTCGATTTTTGTTTCACCACTCCACAAAACCTTTGAGCAGAACTCATATCCATCATTCAAATGCCATTTTGCAAACTTTAAGCGATTGTCCTTGTGACGTTTTCCTAAGAGTGGCTTTTTCCTTGGCCTGCGACCATTGAGACCTTCACCACGTTGAATATCTTTGGCAGTCAATCTTGGATTGTTATTAACCTTCCTCACAATTCTTCTACTTGCTCTTGGTGAAAGAACCTTCTTTCTTCCAGACCGAGGGAGCGTTGTGACAGTACCATGAGTCTTGTACTTCTTGATATAAAAACAATAGTTGAAATTGGGATACTCAAATACTTGGAAATCTTCTTGTATCCTTCTCCAGCTTTATGACAATAAATAATTGTCTGCCTAAGGTCTTCAGAGAGCTATTAATTAATTAATTAATTAATTAATTAATTAATTTTCCCATATTGACTTATTGGTAAAGACAGCAATCATCCTATGCTTAACCCTTTTATACTCTCTAAGAATGTTCACCTACAGTCCGGCATTTTCTAGACTTTTCTAGATTTAGGTTCTGCATTGTCATATTGAAATTTCTAGCACCTTGTCAATTTGAAATTTCTAGCACCTTGTCAACCTTGAAATTTCTAACACTATCTTGTTAGATCCTGATTATCCTTGGATATAGAGCTATTTGCTGTTTTTGAATTATCTGTAATTCTCTCTCTCTATCTCTCTCTCTCTCAATATTTATATATATATATATATTGTGATGTACTTTGTTCTTTCCAACAGGTGTTTGTCACTTTAATTATACACGAAACAAGGGTAGTGCTCTTTAAACGCCGTGGCGTACGTTTATTTAGCAAACTGTTCAAACAAAAACACACAAAACAAAACCTAGCCCTTCTTCAGGCGCTAACTAAACTGAGAAACAGAAAGGCTAACTAATGCAGGGCAGGGTAAGCCTGTTCCCCTGTTTAAACTAATTCCCAGAATCACCTCAGCCAAATCACCGTCCAGAACTTCGTGGTCAAGGATAGCCGTACCTTTATTTTGTTACCCGAAAAACCTTTTGTCCAACACGCTTATTTCACCACTTCAACCCTCTTCCCGAACACACAAACTGAAACCCTTTTTAACCCCAACCTGATCACTTCCACCTGATCAGCATTTGCCGATTAATTATACAATTAAACACTTGTTACATTTGTTTCAACACAGTGTGTGGCTACCCCCCATGGTCCTAAAGCCTCCAAATTACTGTCTGGTACATACACATCATCACAATATATATATACACACACACACACACATATATATATATATATATATATATATATATATATATATATATATATATATATATATATATATATATATATATATATGCATACAAACATGTCTTCTATCTTTCAGGCTGAATATTATGGGGAGATCTCCATAGGGACCCCTCCTCAGAACTTCACTGTGATCTTCGACACTGGCTCATCCAACCTTTGGGTCCCCTCTGGTCTGTGTTCCGGCCAAGCCTGCGGTGAGTATGGACTCCCCTCATCCCCTGTTACAGATACACAATGACTGTAAACAGCATATGATCAGGGACTGAAACAGGGTTAGATAATACCAGCCAGCAGCAAGTAGTTCAGAAATGTTGAGCTGCCTCATAGAGTTCTGGATACGCCCAGACAAGAGAAAATCAATTATGACCGTTATCAATCTCGTTCTGTTTCTGTTTGACTTTTCAGAAACCCATCACAGATATCATTCTTCGGACTCTGTGACTTACCAAGTCGATGGACGCCAATTCTCCATTGAGTATGGCACAGGGAGCCTGACTGGAATCCTAGGGATTGACCTGGTGACTGTATGTATTAATAATAGTTTTGCTGAGTCTTTATTTAGACAAGTATTTCCATTGTAATAACTGAATGTTCATGTGAGTCTTTTGTAATAACTGCATATGTGTGTAATTTCATTATAATAACTGAATATACATGTAACCCCATTGTAATAACTGAATAGACATGTATTCTGATTTTAATAACTGAATATACATGTAGTTCCAGTGTATTAATTGCATATACTTGTAATTACATTGCAATAACTGGATGTTTTCCAATGGTTCCTGCTATTACATGGTAACTCTCCCTGTCCTGTAGGTGGAGGGGATCGCTGTGTCTAATCAGCAGTTTGGAGAGAGTGTGACAGAGCCAGGCAGCACTTTCGTCGATGCCAACTTCGACGGGATCTTGGGGTTGGGGTACCCGACCATTGCGGCAGGTGGGGCGACACCGGTGTTCGACAACATGATGGCACAAAACCTGGTGGAGATGCCCATCTTTAGTGTTTACCTGAACAGGTAACATCTATCTATCTATCTATCTATCTATCTATCTATCTATCTATCTATCTATCTATATTCAACTGGACTAATTGCACTGGGGTCTGCACTGATGGAGCTGCAGCAGTGACTGGAAAGCCATTGCACCTTGCGCTATTTGGACACATTGCTTTTTACACAGAGAGGAGCTTGCTGGGAAAGATATTGAACCAGGTCTTCACAGTGATCTGAACACAGTGGTAACACTTGTTAATTTTATTAAATCCAGAGCAACAAACTCCAGGTGTTTTGCTGCACTTTGTGAGGAAGTGGGCACAGAGCACTATTCCTTGCTCATGTATACAGAGGTGAGATGACCATCTCGAGGCAGAATGCTTACCTGTGTATATCATCTCAAGGAAGGGTTTCGTAACATACATACATGCACAAAGAACAGCGACAGAGCATCTCCTCTTACTCGCGTGTTGTTTTTCAGGAACCCGGATTACTCCAGCGGCGGGGAGCTAATCTTTGGGGGGTTTGACCGCTCGCACTTCTCCGGGGAGCTGCACTGGGTTCCCGTCACAAAGCAGGGCTACTGGCAGATCCTGGTGGACAAGTGAGTCGAGAGAACCACACAGACACTATAAAAACTATTCTTGGTGGCTTTTCCGTAGCATGATTCCATTAATTCAAGAAACTATTATATAGGGGCTCCCGTAAATTATACAGAACATTTGTTTTGCTGCTGTAGCATGAGAAGGGATGGAAATGGTGTTTGGTTTTCATAAAGTGATGCATTATATTAACCGTATTAATGTGTTGGAAGGATTGTAATGTTTTCAGAGAAAAGAGCAAATGCTAAAGACATGAGAACTTTTGAAATTACAACTCTAGTTGAACAAACATAATTAGAATGATTGATGACCATAGTCACAGACCAAAGAATAATACAAACCTAAAAAAAATCTTCTTCTTCTTCTTCTTCTTCTTCTTCTTCTTCTTCTTCTTCTTCTTCAGTATCAAAGTGAATGGTGAGGTGATGTTCTGCAGTGGTGGCTGCCAGGCGATTGTAGACACGGGCACTTCCATGCTGACGGGACCCACTGCAGACATCAAAGCCCTGCAGCAGGTCCTGGGAGCCTCACCCCTGGACGAGGGCACGGTGAGTAACTCTGCTCTCCCTCTGACTGGAACCTGAACTCTGAATCACATTCAAATCCTTCTTGCTCCTGGACAAGGTACCAAGGTACAAGGTGCCTGGGGCTGAGGAGCGTTACACATGTTTTTATATATGACCTTCCCTTTAAGACAAAAGTTGATTCTCTTTAAAATAACAGCACATCTACTGTACAATAACCTACAGGCAATCATTTGTGAAAATGATCTTTAAAAGCAAAGGCCAACAATATTGTCTTAAAGGGGATGGGATTTTGAACACATTTCTGATACATACACTGCTGTGCAAAAGTCTTAGACATGTTGCATTTTTCTACTCTGATGCATTATGAGCATCAACAATTACTCAAAGCCTCCACTAGTGTTTTCTACTATTATAACAACCTTGACTTGCATAAAGAAGGGACAGCATTGAGTGAAATAGCTTTTGAGGTGTGGTATCCGAAGCATGATCAACAAGCACAGAGAAACATCATCTGTAATTGACAAACCCACGACTGGAAGACCCAAAAAGCTGTCTAACGAGGATGAGCGATACTTGAAGATAATATCCTTAAGGAATAGAAAGAAGACAAGCATTGAATTGATAACAGAACTAGCAGAAGGCACAGGTGTCGTTGTCCATCAAATCAACAGTACGAAGGTCACTCTTGAAATCAGGACTTAAAGGATGTGTTGCAGTAAGAATACCTCTGTTACGAAAGGGGAACAAGACTAAAAGGCTAAAATATGCACAAGAACACAGAAATTGGACTATAGAACCTTTGACCACTGTTCCATAGTCCAATTTCTGTGTTCTTGTGCATATTTTAGCCTTTTAGTCTTGTTCCCCTTTCGTAACAGAGGTATTCTTACTGCAACACATCCTTTAAGTCCTGATTTCAAGAGTGACCTTCGTACTGTTGATTTGATGGACAGCGACACCTGTGCCTTCTGCCAGTTCTGTTATCAATTCAATGCTTGTCTTCTTTCTATTCCTTAAGGATATTATCTTCAAGTATTGCTTATCCTTGTTAGACAGCTTTTTAGGTCTTCCAGTCGTGGGTTTGTCAATTACAGATGATGTTTCTTCTCTGTACTTGTTGATTATGATTCGGATACCACACCTTGAAAATCAAGTGATGCAAGCTATTTCATTCAATGTTTTTCCTTCTTTATGCAAGTCAAGGTTGTTATAATAGCAGAAAACACTAGTGGAGGCTTTGAGTAAATTATTGATGTTCATAATGCATCAGAGTAGAAAAATGCAACATGTCTAAGACTTTTGCACAGCAGAGTACATATTTCCAATAGAATTTGTTCCATTTTCTTTAATATTACCTTAATTACCTGTAGAAGAGATTCTAAAACCTGTGTCATCCAAAACATTATTAGTACAAAATGGAAAAACAGCAATTAAAATTCTAAAAAGACAGGGCATCTAGTGACTATCTAGAGTGTAAAAGGTTAGATGGTGAACTGCGTTGATCGAGCCGCTGTCTGCCTGTCTGTCTGTCTTGTTTCCCGCTGCCTCCTGCTTGCTGTGTAGTATGCTGTGGAGTGTGGAAGCATCAACATACTGCCTGACGTGACTTTCACAATCAACGGTGCTGAGTTCACTCTCAACCCGGCTGCCTACATTGTGATGGTAAGAAGCACCGGTCACAAAACCTTAAGGACTTTAGGTGTTTAGGGAATGTTGTTTGAGTTGGAGTTCTCAGGTTAAGCAGTTATTTAAAATGTGTTAACAAACTTGTAATATTCTTTAAAACAGTTGCAAGGGTTTGGATAGACAGCAATCCTGATGGAATTAATCATCACGTGCTTTTAAAAAAAAACAGTCCTTTACAAAATATTCTTCATACCACTATAGCAATGGATTTTGAAAAGCTTAATGTTACACCTTGCGTGTTTAAACCTTTCCTCTCTGCCTCTTCAGGAGGGGTCTGAGGGGCTCTGCACCACTGGGTTCCAGGGTATGGACATCCCCCCCCCAGGGGGTCCCCTCTGGATTCTGGGGGACGTCTTCATTGGCCAGTTCTACTCCGTGTTTGACCGAGGCAACAACCGCGTTGGCCTGGCCAAAGCCGTGCCCTGACCCCGGGGTGACCTCTGGAGAGGGAGAGTGGAGAATAATCGTGACACTCCCGGAAGTCAACAGCGGCTTAAAATGAGTTCAACGGCCGCACTGCTTGTATACAGAAACTGATCCAACTTCCAGGTGCTGGTTTCTTGTGTGCAACGATAAAAAAAGATGTAATTGTTTTTTTTTGTATCATTTTTTTAAAGGATGTAGGGCAGCTTCACAGCAGGTGTGAACACTATAGAAATCCAATCATTGTGAGGGTTAAATGGTATGGTGGTGATTGACAATAACGAACAAAATAAAAAATGATTCTTTACATGCTTTTCGTAAACTAAAATGATAGTATGCAATACAGAATGGGTTGAATAGGTTGGTTTCTGTGTTCAGACAGATAAAGGGGAAGCACACTTCAGCCAGGCCTTGCTTCTGAGAGGCTTGTGGCTGGACTGTGACTCATGGGCACCTGACAGGGTTAAGAAAGAAGGGCATCTGCTCATTTGTCTCTGAGTCAGGGATTCGTAAATCCAGCAACTAGACCATCTGACCACTAAACCAGTGACAGTTATCACAGAACAAACACCAGCTCTTAGAAGCTCCCGACAGAGCGGATGAATATCGTCCTCCCCTTTGAGGGGTAATTGATTACCTTCACATACACCCAAGGATGACCCATCATCTGTACAACCACCAGGTAAAAGAATCAATGTTTTTACCACAACCTCAAATTAGGTAATTTAAAGCTTTGCCTAAAAGTCCTGGAGGAGATCAGATTTAAAATGAACAGTTAAGACTTCTTGATTGGACAAAAAAAGCTGGTTTGTTATTAATAACCTTGAGGACTGGAGTTAAATGAGCACTCTTGCAGCCAGAACGAAAGGACACTCAGGTAACCTGTTTCTCATATTGGCTCTACACTACACTGTTTCCCTGAAAGTGCCGTCTTGTGATTTTTCCGCATGCATGGTTGGTTCTGCAATTGTTTCCATTTAATAAATTGCTCAGCACACTTCTAACCCACAGCGCTCAGTCACAGAGCTGGTATCCAGGATACAGAGACAAAAACAACTATCCACCAGGCACATGCTTGGAAACAGGGACAACAAGAGAAGAAGTAATCATAAAATGCATTGAACAGAAGATCTTTGGGTGTTTAGTTATTTTAGTTTGAACACGCTGCAGTGGGGTTGGAGTAGACAGGGGAGAGCTGTGATGTTTGAAACTAATTTCCATTTTGTTAATAAATAATAATACATCTTTAATCAACCTTGCCACCAATACATCCAGAAGTTTCTGTCTAAAAGCTAGCTTATTAGTTAGCTTTAAACTGAAATGCCAAAAACAACGATGCAGGAAATTGCATGAAGCATTGCATGATGTCTCTGTGACTCCACACTGTCACACTGTGAACTGTGTTGAACTGTCAATGGAATTATCAGGTTCCCTCACTGGCTTTGCATAAAAAGGACAATGAATGTTGATGGCATGAAATCAAACAGTTATAAAGATGAAAAATAATGATCAGAATACCCCCCCCCCCCTGTAATGGCATAGCAACTGCAGTACTTTATCTAAAATATGAAAACATACAGTAATGCCAACTATATTTGATTTCATCATTTTTTTTTAAGTGCTGAATTCCCCTATCCGTCCGTCTACACATCCACACACTGTACTGCTCACACAGTGTAACTCAGTAGGAAAAGCCCTGGCCCTCTCTGCCTTGACTCATTTGTTTATTTGGGAACTCCCACATGCCTGTGGCAGACAGCCAGAGAGAGAGGGAGGGAGGGACCTTTATAAAATGGAAAACAACAAAAATAAGCACTGATTCTGAACTGTACAGAAATCTCCGTCCGGGCCTGTGGCTGTACGACTCTCAGTGCTGTGGTAACTAGGACCGCAGGCTCGCTCACAGTGATTTGAACAGGGAGGAGGGGGTGAGAATCACGACACTATTGCCATCAGACAGTTTACTACTGAGCTGTGAAAACGGGCCAGGAGCCAAAAGCTGTAAGTACCTTCAGCAAGCGAGCGAGAGAGCGAGAGAGCGAGCGAGTGAGTGAGTGTGTGAGTGAGCCAGCGTGCAGAGTTCTCGTTCAGTGAGGCTGCAGTCTCCTAAAGGGAAAGGGTTGTCAAGTTTCATCGGCTCTTTCTTCCTGTTCCAAAAAGCTGTTCTGATGTAACTGAGGACAGGCAGGTGTTCCGCAGGAAGGGATAGTTGTGTACTGCATTTAGTGCTACGGGAAGGACCTGCAGATACAGCATACACACCACCCCTATACAGTAAACACAGCCATTTAAAAGCCAGTTAAAGGAGTTAGCCACTGTAACTGAAACTGTACATGGCTATTAATACAACTTGAACAATCGGTAATACTGCAGTTTAGAGATCGGTTATAAGTGGTTATAAACAATAGCAAAAACAAAACAATGGCAAAAGTGTATAATAACTGTATTGCAAAAACAAAGCAACCCCATACAACTGGTGAGACAGACATATAAAGACAGACAGACACACAGACAGGTACAGAAGGACAAACAGACCTGAAAAGACTATATCAGTTATAAGCGATTATATACAATAGCATAAAAAAGTGTATAATAATGTATTATTTTTAATCATATTCTGTAATTGTTAATAGCATAATTAATGACATGTTTATAGATTGTTTATAACCACTAATGTCGGTTCCCTAAAGTGTTACTGAAAAATCCAGGTATGTGCTTTTGACGATTACTGGTATTAACAAGGAATAATAGTTTATTACAATAACATTTTAATGATACATTACCAGTGCAAAGCTGCAGGTCATATTATAAAGTAATTACAATGATTTCTATAAATACATTATAACAAGGTATTGCTACAGATTGATTAATAATAATAATAATAATAATAATAATAATAATAATAATAATAATAATAATAATAATAATACAATGATTGTTATTGATTGTTCATAAATAACACCGTGTAACAATTTTTTATTTATTTTTTGGTTCCTGGGTAGTAAGTGTTATTTTCTAATTGCTTATGCCTCAAAAGTATAGAAAATGGCTATTATTCCCCACAAACTTTGCTTTTGTGACCAGGACAGTGATATTTTGAAATGTACCTATTTTCCAGAACATTCCAGATAGATTCAGTGCTGAGTAAACTTGGAGTAACTTCTAGAACGTTCTAGAACTTTCCAGTAATATAAATAGTAGTATAAATACAGGGGCCTTAAGCCCACCAGTTCAGTTTAGTTCCAGCTGCCTACATGAAGTTCGCTATCCCAAGAATTTGGCGGGAACCCAATGACCAATCAAGCAACTGCTACTTCTGCATGGTGGACCCTTCCAAACGTCGGACTGGCAAGAATGCACCTGCTATCACGTATCCGGACCTTCCTTCATCCATCGCCCCGGTGCCACACTGCCATGAGCTCCCCGTACCCATTCCTCCGGAGAGAGAGCAGCCGTCTTTAGAAGAGAGCAGCAAGTCAGAGAGCGAGGAAGACGTTGTAGATCCAGATGACAATTTCAGAGGTGGAGCTGAGGAGAGAAACCCATACTACCCCAACCAAAAAGACCTCAACGACTTGATTAGAGATCTTGGTCTCACTAAGTCCAATGCCGAGCTTTTGACGTCTAGGCTCAAGCAATGGAACTTGTTGGATGAAAGTGTGCAAGTCGCAGATCAGAGGAAGCGTCACAAACCTTTTTCCAGCTTCTTCACCCGTCAAGATGGGCTCTGCTTCTGCCACAATGTGACCAGTCTGTTCAAGATGGGCTCTGCTTCTGCCATAATGTGACCAGTCTGTTCAAGGCAATCGGAACCAGAATGAGTGGCGCCTCTTCATTGACAGCTCATCCAGGAGCCTCAAAGCCGTGCTGCTCCATAATGGTAACAAGTACCCGTCTCTTCCCCTAGCTCACTCGGTGCACCTCAGTGAGGATTACAACAGCATCAAGACCTTGCTGGACGCCTTGAAGTATGATGAGTACAGCTGGGAGGTCATAGGAGACTTCAAAATGGTGGCATTCCTGATGGGTCTCCAAGGCGGTTTTGCCAAGTTTCCCTGCTATCTTTGCCTTTGGGACAGCAGGGACACCAAGGCGCACTACCACAGGCGGGACTGGCCACAGCGGACCGAGTTCTCTGTGCGGAGGAACAACGTCAAGTGGGAGCCACTGGTGGACCCCTGGAAGGTGCTGATGCCACCACTGCACATCAAATTGGGCCTTATGAAACAATTTGTCAGAGCTCTAGATAAAGAGTCGGCAGCCTTCAAGTACCTTCAAGACTTCTTCCCTAAGCTGTCTGAAGCAAAGGTCAAAGCCGGTGTCTTCGTCGGACCACAGATAAAGAAGATCCTGGAGTGCAATGAATTCCCCAAGAAGCTCACTAGTAAGGAGAAAGCGGCTTGAAACAGCTTTGTCGCAGTGGTTCGGGGCTTCCTGGGCAATCACAAGGCCAAAAACTATGTGGAGCTGGTTGAGACTCTGGTGAAGAACTACGGCACAATGGTCTGTAGGATGTCCCTCAAAGTCCATATCCTTGATGCTCATCTTGATAAATTCAAGGAGAACATGGGAGCGTACTCGGAGGAGCAAGGCGAGTGCTTCCACCAGGATATACTGGACTTTGAACGCCGCTAAGGACAGTATAACGAGAACATGATGGGAGACTACATTTGGGGGCTGATTCGTGAAAGTGATTTATAGTATAATCGTAAATCTCGAAAAACTACTCACTTCTAAATCTTTTGTAGTCATTTTTGTATTACTTTAATATAAATACATGTTAATTTGGATTCATATGTTGTTTTTTTCTGACTATGTGAACGAAAAGACACAAATTCGCCCGTTTTCTCATTGGAAATAGGTAAATTTCAAAATATCACTGTCCTGGTCACAAAAGCAAAGTTTTTGGGGAATAATAGCCATTTTCTATACTTTTGAGGCATAAGCAATTAGGAACTAACACTTACTACCCAGGAACAAAAAATTGTGTTACATAGTGAATTATTCAAATAAAGTGTTATCAATAGAACCAGCCCAGGCAGGTACTGTGTGGCTGGAACAGGTTCAAGTGCAACAGTATACACTTGAACCTAAGAGAGGAGAGAAAGGCAGTTCTGTTTGAAAGGAGGGGTGTAACCTGACTATAGATACCAGCTGACTGGATGTGTTAGTCATGTATAGAACATATTCAGGCATGGAATTGCCAAGGTCTCTCTTAATCTGCGCTTTGTTTCAACCTGTTTGATAAAAAGTTTGCTGTTTTCAAGGTGTGCTCATGGGGTGATTATACAAAATGCACCCTTTACCGGAATAGAAAACTAGAGGTATCTACAGTCAAACCCTTTTCACACTGGCTATCTGGGTCACAATCCCGCGTAGTGTGAAACCACGTACCTGGGTCACACCCGGCTTGACCTGGGTCCCAGTGACCCACCTCAGGATGTGGGTCGACACGCATTATCCCGGGTTGAGCGAGACAAAATGCATGACGGCCGTTCGTGAGCCAACGCAATAACAAACGGCCACACCTGCGTAAAGGTTTCACTTCCGCAGGGAACGTTTCTGTTTATTCTGTTTACCCATATTTTTGTTGCTTGAGACACACCAGAGCCAGATTGCAGCAGGGATGAAGAAGCATTCGCTCTAATCAACATTTGGGCCGACGGTTCAATCTAGAGGAGCTTGGATGGAAGCGTCCTTAACAAGCTGCATTGATACACATATCGTTTACTTGCTTCTGTCACCCAGGTCAACCCTGCTTTATCAAAAGCAGTGTGAAATCACGTACCCGACCCGCATGACACCAGGTTCTGACACGGGTAGGGCATGCCAGTGTGAAAGGAGTTTTACAGAAACCCTTATCAGATAGTTAGATACTGAATTAGATATAATTTTCAAACTTTCAACCTTAAACAGCAACATCAGTCTGTTGGATCATGATTCTTCTTGGACAGAGAGCTGTGCGCTGTTTTTGAATTCTCTCTCTCTCTCTCTCTCTCTCTCTCTCTCTCTCTCTCTCTCTCTCTAAGTCTATTTACACCAGAAATATGCTGTAACTGAATATGTTTTTGGGGTATGTTTCAGGTATATGCATGTTTCATTTGAGTTCCTTCTTCTCAGATTACACCCACACCCACCCTCTTCCTGAGCAGCACTGCAGAACGGGGATGTAAATCTGGGTGAAAGAAGGGCTGTTGTTTGTTTTGTGATGGCAGTGTTTTCAATAGACACTGATCAGTGGAAAGCACTGCTCACAATAACTCTCTTTGATGGGGGCCTGCCAGTCTGTAGCTGCTGTGCAGCTCCAAACAATGGAAACCTTTTCTCAGGGGCCAGGCACACAAAGCAGGGTGGTATTGTAAAGACATTCAGCACTGAGATCCCTGGCATTGGAACAGCAGGGCCAAGTGTGCGCCATAGATACAGCTGAGCCCCTCTTATTAATATATTGCACAGTACAGGCCCTGCAAGCTTTTGTGCGATGGAGAAATCTGTCAAATTATGCCTCTTTAAAAAAAAAAAAAATTACGTTGCCTATTTTAATCATTTTAATACAAGTAAACTTGCCATACTTCTCTCATGCCAGAGCAACTATAGTTGTTTTTATAAAAAACAATCAACACACTAAGTTGGCTGATGACACTTATTTCAGTGGAAAATGAAACAGCTGGTGTCTTTGTGAACACACTTTTATCAAAGCTGGTATCACCGCACAGAACAATTAAAACCAGGAGTGGCTGTGTTGCACGAACCTGCCCAGGTGTGTAGGATACAGTGCCATCTAGTGACCACTCAGGAACATTGGATTTTGTTATTTAATCAGAATTGAATTGATAGTTTATGCTTGGTATTCTGTTTCTTTAACTTTGTGTTCTGAATTGATAGTCCATGCTTGGTATTCTGACTCTTTCTCAGGCTCTCTTCATGAAGCAGGTGGATCTGAAGATCATTATCCTCGGATCACTTGGGTAAGAGAAACTCCTGAGTGCATTAGCAGCAGCCCTGTGTGTGTGTAACTGTGTGCATCTGTGTGTGTGTGTATCTGTGTGTATGTGTTTGTATCCGTGTGTCTCTGTGTCTGTGTCTTTGTGTGTGTGTATCTGTGTGTGCGTGTGTATCTGTGTGTGAGTGTAACTGTGTCTGAGTGTGTCTGTGCATGTGTTTGTGTGCGCGCGTGTGTATCTGTGTGTGTGAGAGTGTGACTGTGTCTGAGTGTATCTGTGTGTGCGCGTGTGTATCTGTGTGTGTGTGTGTGTGCGTGTGTTTCCTTTGACACTGTAAAAGAACAGCAATGTTATAATGAAAGATTGGTAAAGCCCAGAAACATAGCAAACTATGGTAAACAATGATAAATGCATAGTATAACAATGGGAAAACTGCAAAATTACAGCAAAAATGTTCAGTGGTAAACATTTTTTTTAAGGGGAGTGTGTGTGTGTGTGCCAGCTGAAATTAAAAAAAAAACAAACAACACTTTTCAACAATAGTTTCAAATTATTATTATTATTTATTACTTAGCTGACGCCCTTATCCAGGGCGACTTACAATTGTTACAAGATATCACATTATTTTTACATACAATTACCCATTTATACAGTTGGGTTTTTACTGGAGCAATCTAGGTAAAGTACCTTGCTCAAGGGTACAGCAGCAGTGTCCCCACTGGGAATTGAACCCACGATCCTCCGGTCAAGAGTCCAGAGCCCTAACCACTACTCCACACTGCTGCCCTAGATCGATGTGTGCTGGTATCAGTATTCTAGACGTACAGAACATCTTACTGTATTCCTTGATTCATCTGCTTTGTACACATTCCTCAATTATCTTCTGTTATTGATTTATATTTGATCATAAGTGTACACTGCAGTTAGTCCTCCTTCTCTGTTGTATACAGTAAACCCATCCACGTGTTGAAAACAAGTTAAAATAAAAGAAAATGAATTGATACAATAAGTAACCATGTGTTCCAGATTATAACTAAAATCATAAACGTGTGTTATAAGAATTGTGTTACTAGAAAGTTCTGCTGTGCATTGGGATATGTTTGCATTGGGACACTAGGATGCTGTAGTCCAGTGATTGCCTGAAGAAGAGCCACAGTAGTGCAGTTGTCTGGATGTGGATAATGTGATAACCAGGCTGCTTCTCCTACAGAGTGGGAAAGACCTCCCTGCTACACCAGTACGTGCACAGCAAGTTCTACGAGGACTATCAGACCACGCTAGGAGCCAGCGTCCTGTCGAAGATCATCACGGTGGACAACAGCGCTGTCAAGCTGCAGGTGAGGAGCAAGCCAGGCAAGCGCGCCGAGGGGGTGAACACTCCCCTCTAGTGGCTGATAGCAGTGACTGCACTGAATACAAGAATATTGCAATAGTGTTTCAGTCCCCCAGTCACTCGCTACCACTTCAAGTTTGTCTGTATTAGGATTGCCTTTTCAGTGCATTCGACAGCTGGAAAATGTATATCTTTTTTTCCCCCCCTTAATTTCATGCTGTTCACATTTTTTGAAATGCTCGATCCAACAGAGCCTGCGCTTTCTCAGCCGAATAAGCAGTGTTTTGCCGATGGACTTTGAGATCTCTGTTTCAATCTCAGTTACTTAACCTAAATATTTACTAGGGGTGTGCTGATCCTCGTACTCATAATCGTAATTGCCTTTATGGGCAGAAGCAATGCCAATAATACCGTTCTGCGAACCGCGCATTCAAAATCATACCAAGTTGATTTGAAAGAGTACTGCAGTGGTATTACAAGTTTACAATCACGTATTCCACATCATCATATACCAAGTAATACAAAACTAAATACTGCTTTGAAATGAAGGATCATTTTTCGTTGAGGCTCCATGTTGGATCATCGCTTTTCCGTCTTTCCAGCACTAGAAAAATACGCCCAGACGCCCAAAATGAGGGATGGCGGATTGCAAGCCCACAAGTGCATTGCTCTTTGTGTTTATACCCCGTTTACACGCGCGCCACTTTTAAACCGGCTTTCAGGCGACTTAGGGGTCTTTTTTTGCAGTGTAAATGCAACCGTCTTAAAAGTGTCCTGTGCCAGAGGGGGCTTTGCGACGGCTTTGGTCTGTTTTTAGGTCTACTGTGAATGCTGCGGTCCCTGAGACGCCGCGTGTTTGCCACTTATACTCGTGTGCAATGCCGCCAAAGAAGCACTCAAAACGGCGGACATGTAGGGAGCAATAATGTTGTTGATGAATGCCGTACATTTGGAAATTTCATGATCCATGAACATCAACAGAATGGTAACTGCTGAGTGGCAAATAGCAGGCCAGTGTAAGCTCTGTTTAGTACATGGTTGTGTATGATTTAGATGCAGTAAATCCATTATCTGCCTGTGGTCCTGCGCTGAACGATGCCAGCGTGGTGTGCATGTATTTCACATGTCCTCTCCTGTCACTGGTTTAATCCATTCTTTTAGGTTCTTCTCTTGTTCCCTCTCTTAACAGTACCTTTTGCCATACTTAGTCGATTTGGAGGTATATTAGGAACTGAAATAGCCTTAGCTTCTTTCATTTTACAATCCCCTGCAGTCTACAGGACACAAACTTTTCTCAGACAGCACACATTTGAGAGATAAAAATAATATTAGATTTTTAACTTTCATAACGGAAGAGGTTATGGAAACTAACTTTCATACAGGAAGCCCCGGCACAAATAAAGCACTGGATTCAGCACACCTCTAATATTACATTTCACATTCTCTAAACTAAAAAATCGTGTCCAGTAAATTGGTGTCCGATCTGTGTTTTGAACGATTCTCCCGCAGATCTGGGACACGGGCGGACAGGAGCGGTTCCGCTCGGTGGTGTCTACCTTCTACAAGGGCTCGGACGGGTGTGTGCTGGCCTTCGACGTGACCGACCGCGAGTCCTTCGAAGCTCTGGAGGGCTGGAGGCAGGACATCCTGGACAAGACCAGCTCCCGGGACCCCGGCTTCCCCTTCGTGGTGTTAGGGAACAAAATTGACCTCAATGACAGACAGGTGCGCCCCACACCCCCCGGGAGTGACGTTACCAGCTAGAGCTTACAAAGCTCCCCTTTAATCCTAAAGCCTTCCTCTGCAGTGCAGTATTGCTGACCCATCTTTATCTTGCCAGGTGTCCAGCAGTGATGCCTCCTCATGGTGTGAGGACAGGAATCTCCCCTACCTGGAGGTCAGCGCCAGGGACAACATCAACGTGGACCAGGCCTTTCACACAGTAGCCAGGCATGCACTGATACAGGTCAGTTCTCAGCTCTGCTCCCTGTTCACAAAGATTTCACAAGATTGAAGGAATGCTGTTCTGTTGCACTTGAGGTCCACTAACAACTGTCTGGATCAGTTTTATGAATAGGAAACACCATGAAATACATAACCTTGCTGCACAATATGCCAATTTAAGTGATCGGAACATTTTTATTTTTTGGCTTATGAGTTATGGACCCTTCTTCTTCTTCTTCTTCTTCTTCTGACATATCATATAGAAATAAAAGGACTCTTGTAAATGCCACTCTCCCAGGGATTTGACATTGAAACAAGCTGCTAATGTAACCTCTCCTCCTGTTTCCCTCCCACAGTGCAAAGAGGGAGCAGTGAGCTACATGACTGACTCCATCAAACTGAAACCTGAAAAGGAAGGGAAGAAGAAGAAGAAGAAGAAGAAGAAATGCTGCTCTTAAAAAACCAAACAAACACATCGTACAACTAAAACCTGAACGTAGCCCCACCAGTAAGGGATAATGCTTCTACATCTTCAGTCCATCAGAGGGCGCTACTGTTCCACATCACTTCACTTGTATAAGATGCAGAATTTATTTTGTGCAATAAGAAAACAAAAAATAATGCAAGGGCACCCCTCTTGCAACGATCTTCAAGAGCGCATTACTGACGGACATGTGCAGGGAAAGCGATTCACTGTAACTAATACTGATGGACTACACCTTTGAGCTATAGATCCAAGTTAGGATCTTCTGGACTTTGTGAAGGTGTTCTGTAATGCAGGATACAGTGCTGTGTGAGTGTTTGTGAGTGTGTGTGTGTGTGTGTGTGTGTGTGTGTCTATAGTTTGTTTTATTAAAGATTTTCACAGCTGTAGACGGGTCTCCGACCATCATCTCTGTGAACCACAAAGCCTTAAAGCAGCTGCAAAGAGGTTGAGCTTTTGTGCCCTGCTCTGAATTACAAACACTCCTGTGTCAAAGTTCTTCAAATATTATTTTATGCTGTTTTTTTTAGTAACTGTTTTTGGAGAAGTCCGGAGCCCAACAAAGATAAAAGCGGAACCTTGTAAAAACCAAACTGTGCAAACAGCCTAGCCCTAACCACAGACCCACCCGGGCACATCCACTGTGATAGAAACACTGTGGAACACTGCAGTTGAAGACAGGAAGCTACAGAAAAGCAGAGGGCAGTGTTGCACCACACTACTGTATAGATTAAGAAATGTTTTATACATTTCTCTGCTAACAGATGCATAGAAGTTTTACCAAGTAATCTTTTACAGTTCGGTCTATGTAGTCAACAAAGGAGCTGTCAAGAGCACTGTTATTAATTATAGATATTGTAAAATAACTGCTACCCCTGTGGTGCCTTTCTACCAATTACACACTGTATCTGCCCTTGATCTACAGTAGCAGGGTAGAGACGGGGTGCAAACCTGCAAACGCGCACTGCCCAGCTGAGCACCTTAACCGCTGTACAAAAGAGTTATTTGCAGGAGCAGTTATAAAACTGTGAACCTAATTCCTCACCAGCAGGGGTCATGATCTGCAATGCAAGCACCACACAGCACTTCCTGTTACACTACCACTGCTCCTGAAGTATAGAACAATTGCATTGTCGCTGGAGTGCCCGTGCTGCATAGCCATTGAAGATAATTTGGCCATGAAAGCAAAAGCCTCCCAAAGCTTTGCATTGCTTGAGTTGCTTCACTGCTGCAGGAAGCCATAGCATACAGAAGCTATCAGGAAAATGAAATTGCTTTTGGCTCTGCCAATCCATCTCTTTCCGGAGAAGATTTGATAAGGAGAGCTACTCAGCGGAGAGAGGGGGTTTCTGGTTAAGATAAGACCGTTAAATCACAGGGGTTTGGCAGATGATGATGTGGGTAATTCGACTTGATTGTAGCTCCTTAAATATCTAATACCCATTCATAAAACCCAGCTCAGGCTTCATGATTTAGTGTCTCATCTTTTCGAGCATGACTGATGCCTCCTACGGTATCCAGAATCAGATAGGGGCCTGTTTATATCACACACTGTTACTAATAAAATACAGCCTATCATATTTTACACACGAAGGGTTTACGCTCCGCACCGAGGAGCTCCACAATGTCACGCGGGTTGTGTTTTAATTTAGCTCCCTGAATACGAGAGAGTGGAACAGTTACACAGCTAGTTGTAATTAGGTGCTCATGTGCTCCCGTCAATCAACAGTCAAGTGTGAAGCAGGACGGTGTGCCCCCGGAGGTTGGATTTCGCGGGTGTGAACGTGAGTTTGGCAAAGACAGGTGCTACACGTCATGCACGCATGTGTCTGTGTGTGTGTGCATGGTAACACTAAAACCACCTGCAGGTAAGTAACGCAGTAAATTAGTTAAACTTCCATGCAACTGCACTATAAGTGTACTCCAAGTTACTGTGCGGATTTTATTTATTTACTATCAAAATGTAATTGTTCAAAGGCAAGATCTTACAGGGTACTGTAGGTAGATGGTGCAGCACATTAGCAAATTAATTCTGTGTAAGCACTAGTGGCCTGGGTTTACATCTGATTTCTGGGTGAGCTTGTTTGCAAGTTGGCAATGCATCCATCCCTGTCTTACATTAGTAGAGGCAGTTCCAAACAGCGCTGCAGTTTTCTTACTGCTGGTCAGTGCCTTCAGAAATCCTCCACCTCACTTTATTCAACTTTATAGATGCTTCATGGATTTTGTAAACCGTATTAGTAAGTCTTTGCAGAGCTAAACCCTGAACTACAAAACGCTACTGATCCTGCAAGCCTTTGGTTACCTCCAAATTCCATTCTGAGAATGAAAAGGGCACATTCTCAAGCCATTGTTCCATGCTGTCTCTGGCACAGCGTGCAGTCTCAGGGTATGGATTCTGCAAGGTTTGCAGAGCTTCTATGCAATGCGGCTCCCTCCTCCTCCAGGATCTTGGATCAGAGGCTGCTTTCTCTCAAGCTCGTGTCTCCTTGCAGAAGTGTGTGCCAAGCAGAACCCATGTAGTAACCCATTTATGGAGCTGTGCACGCTCCCAGTAATCTTAAAGGGGCTCGTGCTTATTTGGGTACTGGAAAACGCTTCAAAATAGGTGGATGATCAATAGAAAAATATAGGATTTATTTTGAATTAGCCTGCTATGGTCTCCGTTTCCCTATATAGCGTTCCCTTCCTCCACTTACCACGTCAGTTATTTTTGATTGTATAAATCAATCTCATGGCTTCTTCTTTACTTTGCACAAGGCAAGCCTCTAAGAAGAGAGTAGAAAGCATCTCTCTTGTACATGTTGGTACGTACACTTTTGACTCCCCCATGCTTTCTTTACTGGACAGACAGAGTGCTCTACCGGTTAGGACTTCCCTTTAACAAATGCCATGTCATCTGTCTTTATTGAAACTGTGGTACATTTAAATGAGTTTCTCGAAATACCTGCAGAACTAAGTGATGGAGAGTTAAGACAACTTTTTAGAAATAATTTACTGAATCACAAAATGAAGGTCAGAAACTATTCGTTACACCTTTAAAACAGAGCTAACATCTGACCGTGATGTTAGAAAGTTAGATAACATGCTAAGGGACAGATTCTCAGGGCTATTTACTCCAAGGGGTCATTAGGGTAAGGGTTAGCCTTAATGACACCTTGGTTCTGGTTTGGTGCTTTTGTTTCCTTCTGAAAAATTGTGCAAATGACAATTTGCAGGAAATATCTGTGAGAATCTAGCCCTAAGTAAAGGGCTTTGACTGTTGCTTGCCGCTTCTGAAGCACATGTGTGCATGTTTCCGGAGCACTGACATCTGCAGCTGCTCCTCGACACACAAGGGGGATTGTAAGGGAAGCCTGATTGCTGGATGACAGCTATGAACTACAAAACCAGGCCATCCCTAGTACAGAAACTCCCGAGGAGAGTCAATTATCACCTGCTTTCTAGGCTGCGAGCAGGTGGTTTATTACAACTCACAATGAGATTGTTAACCCTTTAAGGGGACAAGCTCGCTCTGCAACTGTTATTAGGACTGTCAATGTGCAACTGAGTACTGCACATGCTGCTGTGTGTACTGTATGTAACTTTTTACACTTATAACATTAAAGTCTGTTTCAAAGCTCTTTTCAAAATGTCCGCTCTAGTGCACTGGGGTTTGATACCTCTCCTATAAATTATGCAGGAAGAGCGATAAAAAAATAAAATAAAATAAAAAAAATAACAAGTGTTCTGTCTTTTCTGTTCCGTACCACATCATGAATCGTTATCGCTGTGTTACCTGTTTGACAACGTGGACAATAATCCTGACACTATCAGTGCACTAGAGTGGCCATTTTGAAAAGAGCTTTGAAACAGACTTTAAAGTTATACGTGTAAACAGTTGTCAGGGTGTTAACAATGAAAAATTCCAGGTATGTTATTTAAACAGTTGTAGCAACACGTCGGGACGTGTAATGCTATATTTTTTCAAAACCCTGCTACTTACTCTTTAAGGTTTAAACCAAAAAACAAAAGGATGTAAGGATAGTAATGCATTTGTAGTAATCTCCTTTGCCGTTACCCACCCTCTTTCAATAAGGAATGGTAGGATACATTTCTATCCTTATACAGTAATTAGTTCCAAGTCAGACCAAATTTATTATAAATGGAAGGAAATGGCAAATACCAGTGTGATACTGGGACCAATTAGGAATGGGTTAATGCTGAGGGACCTTGCTGGGTAAGTGCACTTACTCCTAATGGCTAATGGCATCCTGTGAAATTATGATAATCGCAGCTGGTCTCCAATGCACTTACATTAATGATGCCTTATTATCATACACAAGCACTGCACAAACCTGCTCTCCTGAAATGTGTGTGTCAGTCTGCACCCTGTTCCTGTACAGTGTGCATCTACCAGAGTCTATGAAGCCATGCTTCCACTCTGCACGCCTGTGCTCTACAACACACTTTTTAATACAGTGTGCTGTGCTTTCCCTGTGGTCTGCCACAGTAAACTTTATAAGGGAAACCAGGTAACGCTTTACATTAGGTGTCACTAAATCTTTTTACACGATATAACCCTAACCCTTTTTTGATACAATTGTGTTAGTGTTGGTTAGGGGTGCATCGTGCAAAAAAGTTTTAAACCTGTGAATGCAGCATGCAAAGCAGCGGTCATTATTCCCTAGCACTCCCTTAGTGATTGTATTGGTTGCCTTTATTTCCTTGGCAATCAATGACACCATTTCATTAAACCCCTGATTGACAGTGTACCGGGGAAGGTATTAAAGTGGTGGTCTATATTGCATTACTGGTTTGTACAGCAATGCAAATTCCTTTCAATATCTCCATTAATATATATATATATTTTTAAATGTCAAAACAGAAAAATGCAGTCGTATTGTTTTAAGGGAGGGGGAGGTTATTCTATTGATCTTAATGTGGAGGTTTAATAATTAAATCTGTTCTCATTGGCGTACTAAATGATAAATACGTATGGGGGTGGGGGAGTGGGAGTCTGCTGTTTTATTTGTACAGTATCTTGTTAAAAAAGTCAATTTATAAAAAAAAAAGATTAGATTGTGAATGGATCTGGATTCAGTGTTAGGGGGAAAAAAATGTATTTCTCAGCGCTTATGTCATCACATATGGTACGGATCTGTATGCATCACACACATATATAGCACTTGACAGCTGTGCAGGGAGGTTTTGGCTGTGGGACTTCCTGGATCCCGCCCTTGTCAAGGGACCAGTAGAGTTTGGGTGTTTAACTGGAGAAAGCCTTTCAGTGTTAACACCCATATCGAAACCATAACATAACATGGTGCAAGATAATATTTCAACTGTGACTTTGAATACGCTATCATAACAAACTTGTCCTCAGCTCTGAACATTTTAATGTAGCCTTCTAGAAATTACCATGCCATTATAGAGACAGTTATAAGCTGGTACCTTGAAGCACAACCTCTAAGAACACAGCATTACGCCAGTAATTGCAACACAATATTGCACTGCGGTCTTGATAAAACCTATAAATGTTACCATGGTAATGCAGCGGCTTACCTGTGTGTATTAGTTCATAAGCATTGAAGACCATTTAGTTCAGGCATGCAGTGTGACAGCGAGGCTGCACACAATGCTCCAGTGTGAAAGTGCTTGGTGGTAATTGTTTCCACAGAAAATGTTTAATGTCAAGGAGGTTTTCCTGGATAATTCCTCTCTGGCAGGAGGAAACCGGAAGGAACAGGAAGTAAACATCTGATAGGCCAAGAAGGAAATTGTGAAACCTTGAAAGAATTCAATTGTAAAATAAAGTTGACTTTGTTTATTTATTTGTTTTGTCAGTGGAATAACTTGAAATGAACCCAAAAGGGTCACGAGGCTGAATTGTGTGTCTGTGTTGTGATATAGTATACATTCCACTGTGGACCTGTACTTGAAGGTCAGTATAGCTATTAACCCATAGCAGATGATTTCAATCTGAATGCAAAATATTCAAGAACCCTGTGAGAAAACAACCGAGTTACCCTGAATTTAAACTGCATTCGCGTATGTAAAGCAGTGCGCGTAATAGGGTTGGGCTTGTATGCTGGGATATTACAGGAAACAGCTGAAGAGAAAGAAAAAAGCATAAATCTATTAGAAATCCACCTATAGGGATTTAAAATGGACTTTTATCTAACCCACAAAACACATATAATGCAAAAAATGTTACACATTAAGTACATTGTAACTATTCTTAATAACATTGTAATTATGTGTAAGTGCCCATGTATTTACCGAGTAACTACTATGTGAAATATATATAGCAATTAGAGGCACATAGTATAGTGCTACCCATTTCATCTTTTGTGTGTCGCTTATACTAGGAGACAGATGCATGGGCGTATTTTTCTCTGGACACTTCATGCACCCAGGTATATAACCCATGTGTCTGTTTGTGGGATTGTAGTAACAGTTCAATGCAGAGCAAGTAAAAAGCTTTACTGCTGGTCTTGTTGTGGTTAGGTTTCATACGGGGTGAGAGTCTGATTTCATTCTCATGAAATCGGAGTAGTCTTTGACCTTTCTGCTTGCCTGTGATTAATGGAGAACACACTGGTCTAGATTAGATCTGGACCTCTTCCTCCCATTCCTCTGGGAGATTAGTTTTCAATCGGCCTGAGTGCTGGGAAAACACACACACGAGAACACACACATGCAACGCACACATCTGCTCCACTGGCTCCGCGCTGAAGTGACACTTGAGCACACACCCTCTACACGGGACAAAGATTTGTTTTTATTGTATTCATGATCTGTGTGACCTGCGCATCCAGACTCTTTACAGTATCATATTGACTCCTCAGTACTATCAGTCACTTAAACTGACTTAATACAGGAGACAAAAACTGGCTGTTAATTTTGCGTGATACAGAACTGAAGGGAAAAGGGTTCACAACACAAACCTCAAGCACACAGGGTATTTCTGAATTTATTATTATTATTATTTATTTACAAAAAAATCCTTTTTTATGGGTTACAATTGGTGAGAAGACATGTGTTCCAGTACAGTCTAACCCCCGGAGAAAATGTCAAACGAATGACATTAGCATAGGACTATCGGTTCAGAAAAGAATGCAAGTTTATACGAGGCACCCTGAAAATGAAATACAAGTGACACACATGTCTGTTACAGGGCGGCTCTCCCCCCTTTGTCTCCTGGCTATAAGGGCACCCCAGTCCTACAAAGCAATAGACACAGCTTTCACATCGGAAACAGCAACATCACAAACTACAGCTCACATACTACAAGCGCCATCGTGCCTCAAAACAGGAGACACACACAACAGAAGATCTGTCCTATACTTCAGAAAAAAACCCTGGAAGATGCACACTGCTTGGACAAAAAAAAACCAAAAAAAAAACACTGGTGCTGCATTTCTACAGTACTTGCGAGGGAGATGAAATCGTGTGATGGCAGCTTGCTTCAGTCTGTGATGCCAGGCCTGTTCAGCACACATGCAGAATAAACACTTGCTTGCTCGCCAAGCTTGTATGCTGCTGCAGTTTGATAGCAGTTTTGCCTTGAAATGTTTATATTGTACAAAAATGGCACTGCAGCTGAACATATTGTGATGCATTGCGTCGTAACACTCCCTGCACAGTAGGGCTGGTCTTCCAGGGGCTTGCAAAACAGTTAAGCTGTGATGACTGGGGTATGCTAAAGAAGAGTTTGAATTTCCATGTAGCCCGCATGTGCCTGTAATGGAGCCCACTACATCACCTTTCTCAAATTCTAACAGATCAGCTATGCAGTTGCATGTGCTTTCTCATGTATACAGGACACGTGATAAGTACACACTAGCACCCTCTACATGCAAAGATGGACTGTGTTGTGCAAACCACGTCAATTTGCTAGATTTTTTTTTTTCCCAAGCTATGAACATGTACATAGATGAGAACCAAAGAAACATACACACATAACATGTTTGCAATGTATAGGCGTATACAGAAAATTTTACTTATAACAGGAAGCAGCATTCGACTACTTATTTACACATAGACATTAATGAAAAATATCAGTATTCATACAAAACTAATTTCAAATATGAATTCCTAACCAGACAAAATAAAAATAAAAATAAAATAATGAACATTGTAATAAGCCAAGAGGAAAATGAAAAGTTGGGTTTGGAATGTCTAAAATAAAAAAAAAAAAAACAAAACAAATAAACAAACACACCAAAAACAACAACAAAAAAACACTTTATGTGCCCATGTTACTATTTGTCTTTCTCCGGTGCAAAACTGCCAGCATTTCAAGAAGTAAGCGGGATCAATTTTGTAGTGGAGAAAAAGCTCAGTATATCAGTAAAGCTTGCAGTAATGAAATGGAGAATTATCTGAATGCTGTATTTTGCTTTACCTCTTACTAAAGCCAGTTGTTTTAGTTGCGGCAGATTGATTGTTCAGCCCAGTCTTCATTTCACCAACTCTCCAAGCCATCACCTTGTCTATATATACGGGACTATCCATTGGACAGAAGGGGCGTTCAATTGGGAGAAATAACTGCAAGGCAGAGCAGTTTAAATCGATGATTACACTTGGAATGATACTGCGTTGGTACTTCTGCAGTTCAGCCTCTGTGCATCCACAGATCACTATGCATTGTGTCTCCTGCAATCTGCATTGGCATTTGTCCCAAATTGAAAGCACTCTCCCTGCAGTTCAGTGAGCTTTTGTATTTGTTTTGTGTTTTTGATGACCAATGCAACCCAGACAGCACTTCACAATCTTTTGATTCTTTAAATGAGTTCTGTAGGTGGCGAGTTACGCTCAAGCAAGGAAGAGGAAAGGAAGAAGAATGAATTGCTGTCTCCATATGCACACGCTGTGCTGGGTGTGCTCAGGCTGTTCTGTCTGTCTCTACAGCTCTGTGTCTGCCACGGGGGCTTGCTTGGCAGAATGCCCATTGGTGGTGGTGGTGGTGTTGGAGGTGGGGGGCTGGTTCTTGCCTGTGCCCTGCGTGTCCCCGTTAGTGCTCGGCTTCCCCTGTGGCTCGGGGGGGTGCAGGGGGGCCACGGAAACCAGAGTACCATCTTGGTTATCGCTGTCCACCTGATAGAGGTCTTCGTTCTATAGGCGGAAATATAAAGCAATTAACTCATTAGTGCTGCGGGCAAAATGTGCCACCAGCCCCACCTAAGTCTGTTTTTATGAATAACATGCGGTATCGTTTTCATGAGACTGTTCTTATAGGCTGCTGTTGGCTTTTTTGAGTTTCATAAATATCAAACTTAATTTTATTAATAAAAAACAAGACTAGGAATAAAATATTATTTAATAATAACACACAAGTTAAAGTTTTCTTTGAATAGGGCTCAAGATTCATTTCAGAATGCTTATATACAGAATATTTAACATTCTCTCCTGAAGTTATCATGTCATCCTCTTCCAGAACATTTCTTTTTAAAGACTTGTCTACAACAACAGATTGTTCACAGCACTGCTTTTACCATCCAGCTGAGGAAGGACTTTAGTCTGAAACGTCCTGATTTAATACATTTTTTTTATCAATTATTTACATTTTGTGTACCTACATTACCTTTTTCTTTTTGATTTTGCTCCTTTTGTTACACAGCAGTTTTCCTTTTTAAAAATGATATATATATATATATATATATATATATATATATATATATATATATATATATATATATATATATATATATATATATCCCATTCAGTCACTGTGTGCGCAAGTACCATGTTAGGTTTTCTGTCTATGTATCTAGATAGATAGATAGGCAGATAGATAGATAGCTCTCTACATAGATAGATCTAATTAGGCTGTATGTATTTTTAAAGGGATCATACTGTTGAGGTCAATAGAACAGCTGTTGGTGTAGCTATTAGCAAGCAGAGACTCTAGAAACGTATTAGTATGTATATTGCTATATGATCCTTTGCCAGATGTTTATTTTAGCCAGATTGCTGAATGTGATGATGTATGAAGTCTAAACTCAGCATCAATATCTATATGACAGATGCAGAGCAGGTTCAGTAGAGATGGTTCATACTTCAACTGTGTGACCGGCGATTTCTAGTCTCTCTCAAGTCGTACGTGCCACTGTCTGCCGATCCAGTTGCATGAATGAAGTATGAACCAGCCTTACTGGTTTGCGAGGTGTGGGACCCACGGTAAATCCCAGCACTCGGGGCTTGTTGGGTTACAAGTGCAATACTGACCAGTCTCTCTCCCTTGGAGCTCCCTGTCACCCGGTTCTTGTAGCAGTATCCACCGATCAGGAGGGCTGCCAGCAGCAGGCCTGTGATGACCAAGGAGACCAGGACACTCGGGGAATGCTTCCTCCAGTGCGGTGCGGCAGTCATGAGCCCAAGCTGAAGGAGAGAAGGGAGGGGTTGGGATCCAGTCTCAGGCATGCAAAGCAGCATCCCACATTCCAGGTTTTACTACAGGCTTGATTAGCCCCAGTGTATAGGTAACAAGATCAGACGTGTCTTATTTAACTTGGAATGGATCAAACTGCTTAGCAATGGGAGTCTTATTTCCCATAGCCCCATTCACAGATAATCCCGTTTCTATATACAGCATATACTGTACAAGAGATATACCACTAGCCAGCGGTTAGACCCTGGTCCTCCCTCAATGGTCTGGTTTTTAAATATCTATTTTAAACATGCATTGTTTGCCTATGCACATAAGACAGCTGTCACAGGCAGACAGCCCCTGAGATTTCAAACAGTGTGTAGCTGCAGTGGTTGATCTAGTGTCTATGTTCATTACCAGACTGCAATGCATTTTGTCTTACACCCCCCCCCCCACCCCCCACCCCCCAAATATGCAATGGACTCAACCAGAAATGCTCTGTGTTGTCATTAGTAAACCAATCGGAAGCATTATTTAAAAAATCTTGCAATTTTAGGTCTGCATCGGTTTTCCAACAAGCAATAAATCACTTTGTGTAAGCGTGACTTATTATTAGAGATTCATGTATCAAGTTTTACCAAAGTGGTAAAATGGTTGTTTCAATTCAGCGGTTTATATGTATCTCAGCTACTGGCATTAAACAGTGAAGCACTTATTGTAATTAATGCTAGCAGCCTATCAATCATGTCATATTGTTTTTGGGCCTGAATCCCGCCACACTTTACTGCCCATTAACAAGATGAACTCTATTGCTACCACTGTTACCAATTCATTGTATATCGTGTACTTGTTCAGCTGGCTTTTAGTTTTAGGGAATGTTATCATTCCATAGGGGAATTGGTTTAGCGCTCATCGGATCATATTTCCTGCTGTTTCTGCCATTATCTGATGAGATTTTGACACGTGGGTGAGAAGTGACGCAATGAACTGAAACACTGCTTTTTTCTTCTAATTTTGTGTTGCATTTTCTGTCGGTCCACATTGCTTCATGTATTTATACCAGTACATTTTTGATATACTGTATATGCTAAATAAAAAAACGATTTTATATTCGTCATCTCTGTTTGATTAACGAAGAGGTGAATCCCAGTTGTGGTTTAACACCCTAAACAGAGCGTGTCTTTAAATTCTTTTGCGCAGTGTCAGCACCACTCCAAATTCACGGCTGGTGGGAAAAGACTCACAGCTGCCAAATAGAATCTAAAGTACTGTTTGAGCGTGTTCCAGCAGTTATTGTTCATTGTTGTGGTGCACTAGATTTGATGTTTGGAATAATGCTCCCGTGTCTGTATGTGTTACTTCAACCTAACTTGCCTTCCAAGGAAGTCAATTAATGAATTATCCCATAATGAAACGCAGCTGTGTATCTCTTGCGGTTACTACAGCAAAAAAAAAAAAAAAAAAAAGAAAGAAAGAAAAAGCTAGTTGCAAGCTATCGCAGCAAATGATCAACACATGACAAAATAAGTTTAATATTTCTACTGTATTTTGAGGGGCAGTACACAAGGTGTCGTTTCTAAACTAAAAACATGAATGGCTAAAACACTAACATCACACTGAAACGGGACCATGGGACGCTGTTGTTAAATGCACAGACAGACATTGCATTACTGAACAGTGAGTTTAAGCAACATAATGAAGAGGTAACAGCAGCGATGACTCAGTTAGAAGGTACGCTCTTTATAGCCTGCGTTTCTGTGCCTGTTCTACGCTCTGTTCCCACACAAGCAGTGAAAACACACATTACCTGATCCTTCACATTTTCATCGTTAAAGTAGGAGGCCATGTCTTTGGGGTTTTCTGTGAAGCAAGGGGAAACAAGAACCTAATGAACACTTACAAATACAAAACCATAACCTGGACTCCATTAGAAAAGCCGGTCCCACTGTGGACAATAATAATACTCCAACACGTTAAAAAAGGTTTAATGAACTGTAGACGATTAAATTCATAAAAAAGTCCTTAAAACATTATTTTTTGTGAATGTGTATATACACATATATATATATATATATATATATAATGTATTTGTATATATGTATAAAACAGTATAAAGAAACTCAGATTTTGGAGCTGCTGATGAGCATGTTCTTATAACAGCATGACTGTACTGCAGTCCATCTCTAATGTACCTGTAATTTTGGAGCTGCTGATGAGAATGTTCTTGGACCTGGGCTTTTGATAGATGGCAATACTGCACTCACTATCATCGTTGCACAGTTTATGTTTCACATTAAGGATCGACTGTATGAATTCTTCCTGCAAACACAAAAACAAGCAGCCAGTTTTAAAATATTATTTTTTGTTACAACTTCATTATTTGTTGAATTCAATAGACTCTTCAGATGCATCGTACTGAGTTCCAAGGGTAGAACATGAGGATTTGTTGCAAGATAGTTCATATCAGCCATCTCTCCACAGGCATTTCCTACTTGTATCACACTCTGTAACCACATTTTTGCACACTCTAACCCTAACTCTAATTCTGAACCTAACCCTACTAATCCTAACTCTATACCTAACTCTAACCCTTTTCTGATGGAAGTGTATACTTACATATATCATGCAATAAGATTTACACATTAAGTACATTGTAACAAAGCATAATAACATTGTCATTATGTGCAAGTACACATGTAACTACTATGTAAGTATACAATCATTAGAGACACAATGTAAAGTGTTACCCTGTTCGCAACACTGTCTTTCAAGATTTCTACACACTTCTCCTGTGGAATCATTTGACAGATTTAACACTCTTTGCGGTCTGTCCTGTAAAGTATGGCCTGTTTGCTGTTTGGATGACGGTTGCCAGGCCAGCATTTTAAACTTTTACTTTTGTTGTTCTTTTTTCCAGACTTGATGTTTGACCCCCCACCACTCCCCGAACAGCTGCAAGAGAATGAAGTCGATCTGTCTTGATCCGCAGAGGACTGGAAGCCTCGTATCCCTGGGGCGAGTCCAGGATTAGGGTGAGCCCGCCACACCCTGTTCTCTCCTGTTCCTCATTAATGATATCATCCCTGCATTGCACAATACCAGAAAACAATCTCTACACTGTATGTAATGGGATCCAGACACCAAACAGGGACCCTGTGGACTCGTGTTTGCAAACTCTATAGCCCCAGTAATACCAGCAGCAGCTGTGCTTTTACGAGAGTCTATTATACATGACTGGGCTGCCAGCCAGGTCCAGTACTGTGTTGCTCATTATCCTTATCGTATGTTCAGGAGTTGACGAAAATACCTTTCTTAAGTGGTTTTAGTAAACATGTCTCTATGCAGTAGTAGCTTGGGTTTACAGTAAACAACTGTACATTGAAACAAGAAGTACAGTATATTAAAGTCGCTTACCAACAGTATATAGTAAAAAACTGTTCTCATATAAGGCAAAGACGTGTCATGAGCAAGCATATGGTAGTAATAAATAATACTGAAGGGTTTTGCTTCGTCTTACTGGAAATGCGCTCATCTGCTTAGGATAAAGGGTTTTTGGTTCAATTCCAATTTCTCCTTCGCCAATGAAACCAACTAATATGTTAAGCACCAGGATGTTAGCACTGTAACCTGTAATTCACATGCCTTCCAATTATGTTATGTTATAACAAATCTAGGGTCCATACAATCTGGCCAGGGCTCGTGCAACAAGAACCTCAAGCACAGTGTGCTAGAAAGCCCATTCCAAGTTTCATCATGGCTGGAGGAGGATGGAGCTCAAAGTGCAAGTCCACTTACATGACCTCCACGATAACCTGCCAGGCATCATTACTAGCAAAGTGGCTGCCACGGTTCAACTTTCTTTTTCTCTCTCTTAAGATACTTCTCCTGTTCTTGTGGGAACATGGAGGACTATTTTTACTCGCTGCATTCCTCAAGTTTTCTCATACTGAATTTTCCACTGACTTGTCTGGTTGGTGATTTATTTGATGTCTTCTGGTTCCTAATGAAGATAAAAAAAAGTTTTTGTTTGTGTAATTTGGATGCCTGGCTCCTTGTTGGCATGTTCCTAATGATGACTGTAGTTTTAATGGGCATGGGCATTGGCAGTGAGAATAGGCAGGGTCCTCAGCGCTGGGAAGAAGTTTCCTCTCTTTTTATTGTTAATTGCTTTATCAGTTGCTTTATGAAATATAGATATCTACCACATGCGTGGCTTTGAGTTGGAAAAGGAAATCTCACGTTTTAGAGCGAACATTTTTCAGATTGCCAGCAACTGCACTTAAAATGTAACTTCAAAAATAAAACAGTGTTGTGATGTGTTTCTGTATGAGAAACTCAATTTACTATTAAAAGCATTGCTGGGATGGGATGACTCCCAGATATTGAGCTTTTTATTTCCCCTTGCATGCAATCATTTAATAATATTTCCCGGATCATAAAACTAAATTCTTCCCCTTTTTTCACCCTTCTCATTTATATTCTAATAATGTTTTTTTTTATAGAAGAATAAGATCTGCAAAACCTATAATGTAACGCATTTTAAATTCATGACAAGTCATGCAATAAGCAACACCTGCCTTAACAATGTCAAAAGGGTGGTAGGGCTACAATATAATACTCGAGACTGCAAGATACTGTAATTGGGAATCAATATGCAAAACAAGTCACGTGCCTTCTCTTGATTTCACACCACCGGCCTCACAGAATCCTTCCCTGTCCCTACATACCTCTACGCCCCATTGACACACTACAGCTATGGACAAAAGTTTTCCATCACCCTACAGAATTAACTCATTGTGCTTCATAAAGTCGAATGAGACCTGATGAATAATGTGATGTGAACATATTGAATTATATACCGCTTTGTAGTTTTCCATATACTTGACAAAAAACTGTACCATTTCAAAATTGAACATGAAATACTGTACAACTATTATGCCTTCCGGTAGACGTTTGCGATATCATGTTGTAGTTTCTTTGATTACATGATGTTAAATAAAATATCTAAATTATGTTCATATATTTTTTCTTTTTTAAATCCTGTCTCAGTCCCTCCCAACCAACATGCCTTCCTGCATTTAGCTTTTTATCTTTAAAATGATCAGATATAATAAAATAATGTGTGCTGAATTCTTCTCCCCACTAATCTTCATTTGAAATCTCAAGCAGTTTCCTCTAAAACCCGTCCGCCCATGAGAGCTGCAGGGTTTGCTTGCATCCATCAGAATTAATGGTGACCCTTGCATTATGAATATAAAGGCGTATCAGAGAAATTAGCTTCAAATTGAAATGTGCGTCAGCATAACACATGTGTTTAACACTTCTTCCAAGTGGAAAGCTTGTGACTGGCTCACTTGTTTTCAAAGAGCTGTTTCCAAAGATGCTGGTATCCGTTTAAGACGTGTGAGATGTGTGTGTGTGTGTTTAAATGAGAATCGCTTCCTGTGGAAAGGTGCATTGCCCAGATAAGGCTGGGACTGACACAGGGAGAGATCAATCTGCAGCCCGTAGTTAATAAACCTTGCTAAGAAATATTCCTTCCTCCTGATCCAGGATCGAGTTCCTTCCTAGCCCCAGGCCACAGTGCAAACAATCAGCCCATGTGTTATTTCTGAAGGGGGTCATGTGTTGTTTTCAAGTGGAACAGGGCATAAAGACTCTTTGTCTGGAGGGATATGAAAATCTCTTGCAATTTTTAATAGTGCATAATATTTCAATTGTGCATGGAATTCTGACAGAGAAAAACAACCAGCATAACGTTTTCTTTTACTGGAGCGCCTGGGACTGCTCGGTGCACTGTCTGTGCTTTTAGGGGGGAGGGGGGGAGGGGGGGGTGGGGGAGGTAAAATAGTGCATCATAGGCTGTGTATACAACAAAAAAAAAAAGTCCTGAAATATTCCTGAAAATAATGGAACTGCATTGACTGTACCACACTCCCAAACCACTTAAATCTGCTACTCAAATAACACAGAACGGAGAACAAAGAACCGAGTAAATAAATTTAAATTAGTATCATCCTTAATGCCAAATCCTGGAATTAAGGATAATGCAAATTGGATTGTAACCTTACTTTGAGCTCCTCTCCTTTATTAGATGGTATAACATTAATACTGTGAGAACCAAGAGTACAGTAAGTGTATTCTGGTACGAGTGCCAATGGCTGTTAAGAGAACAATACCGGATGTGCCAGAAATAACCATTGAGGTTGTGGTCAGGTGCCAGTGGCCTCACTTCCTCTGCTTGCTTGGGCTTACTCGCCTGTTTAACTTCTCAGGTCTTGAGTTTGCGTAGCTGTATCCCAAGCTTTATTTATTTAACCCGATGACTCCACTTTAGTTATTTTTGCCTGCTGTTGTAATGCATTCTTGTTTCCATGTCTGCTTTCAGAGGATGATAACGTTCAGTCTATGCTGCAGCACTTTTTAGGAAACCTAGGGGTGGGGTATGGCGAGGTATTGACAATACAGTAGCCAAATGTGAGTAATCCTGCCCTCTTAAAATAATAGAAAAAATCTGTGTGAAGCTTTGCTGCTAGCATCCCCGCTCCTGGCTTGCTTAAAGTCTTTATCGCTATACAGTGTGACGGGACGGACAGCGTTCCCTGTATCGCATGACAAGATCTGTCTGTTGTCTGTGCCATCCCATCCTTGCGAAGCCCTTTCGTCTGTATTATTAGAAGATGTTTATAGGAACAAACAGGAGAGGGCAGGAAGCTTGGCTTTTGAAAGGATGGGGAAGGATGTTTTGACTTTTTTCTGGTTGTAAATTAAATAGGCCACTTCCACGGATCCATTGTTAGCAAACTGGACGGGTGGTGAAGGAGACAAATAAGGTTTCCTGTTTTGGAAATTACAGAGCTGAGAGTCCACTCAAGGTGCTTGCTGTTTTTTCTTCTCAATTCTTAATGAAATGCAGTTTATTTAGTTGCCATTTGCTTTGAAGTTAGATGTTGCCAGGATCCAGAATTACAAATGATTCATTTCCTTCACAGAGGCGGTGAAGAGCACATTCTAGTTTAAAGTGCCAGAGAGCACCACCTCCTCCCCACACGCCATTTCAAGTGCATTTAAAAAGTCCAAATGAAAGAGTTCTTTTACCAACCTAATGGTCTTGATAACAGGATCTGTATGTTTGCGTTGTCTAAAAGTTCAACTCCTTATAACTATATAGCACATGTGTAACTGTTGTGGCTATCTTAGTGTGAGGTACTCGTTTACTGTGGCTATAATATGATCCCTTGACAGCCCTGCGCAGCTCCTGCATTGAACTGTCAAAGAGGGGGCAGATGGGATACTGCAGGTTAGGTTCCAGCTGCTCAAACCTCGTAACCTTTACTTGCTATCTTATACAACCTGCTTTTATCAGCATTTCTATGAGATGTATTAGCTTTATTAAACTCCCTGTCCTGAGTAGTTTTTTTCTGGCTCTTTTGCCTTTGCACTTGGATAGTCTTGGCTTCAAACCCACCAGTGGGTGTTCCCTGTGTTGTTTTCAGCGCCTCAGTGTTTGCTGTTGTTTCCAAAAGTGAGAACTTCTTTCAAGTTTGATGGCTATTGGTTCCTGGGTTCCTGGCTCCAGGCTCCACTTGAGTTCTGCAGTGACTGTAGCTGCCCTGCACGCTCATGATCCTAAACCAGTCACACGGAACTCTTATCCTATCTTTACCAGATGAAATAGTAACATCTAAGTATGGGGGGTGGGGGGTGCTTCTATACTCAGGCTTTCGATCCCTTCAAATAGGGTGATTGGTGTGTGAAAAAGCAGAAGCTTGATGGGCTGACCAGCTGCTTCTCGCTCCTGTCATTTTTCATGTTGAGGGGTTGGACAAAATCCATCAACAGTGTGTAAACTTGCTGGCTCCCGCATAACTGAATTTTCTGTTATGAATATTGCACATTGCTTCCCAAATACCTTATAGACTTGCATTGAATAGTATATCGTAGACCTGCCACCCATTTGACATTGTTAAGACAGGGGTTTCTTTTTTTTTTTTTTTTTTGATAAAAATATAAAACCTAGCGCAAATAAAATAGATAACTGCTGATACTTACACAAGTGGTTTCTTCTTTCAATTCCAGCTGTATAGCATCTTTGTCTTGTATGTCTTCCTTACTCACGCAGTGGACTTGCTTTTGGAGGAGAGAGAGAAACAGAAATCTCAGTGCTTTTACAGTCTAAACATTTGCCTTGTCAGAGCAAGAACCTGTTGACTCCAGTGACTGTTCAAGACACGGTAATGAACAGATCACTTCTAGAAAACAAACAAACAAACACAAAATAAATACATCTCATACTTACCGCTGGTGATACGAAAGTTCCCTGCGTTTCAGGAAATTCATTCGGTATTAAAAGAGAGGTTGTGGTGTCCGGTGCGGGTGTCGTTTCCTGTAACGGAGCGCTGCTCTCTGTCTGTGGAGAGGTGGCAGAGCTGCCTGGAGTTGATGCTACAGTGTTGGCTGATGCAGGAGCTGTGCTGTTGGCATCCGAGTCAGATGTTGGGTTTGTAACAACAGTTGTAACTGTAGCATTCGCAGGGATCATCGTAGCTACTAAAACACAGAACACGGGATTACATGGGATTCCATGTGGGAAATTCCCACTCCTTTTATCAGCCTAGCTGTCAGGTGGGTGAGGGAGTGCTTCGGTTTCTGTGCTCATTCAGTCATTTGGATTTGGAGTGTGTGTGTGTGTGCATGCATGGCTATGAGGGTGTCCCACTCAGGGCTAAGCTTCAACAACCAAGTCACTGGCCCCCAAACCTACAGTCCCATAGCTTCTAAAAGGAACCAGTGAGTTTCCACTTACCAGCTTCTGAAACAGTGACAACTGGATTAGTTGGTGTGAAGAGAGATCCTGCCTGGTTTGTAGGAATTGCAGCAGACGTAAGACCTGACAAACTTGCTGCATCTACCTCCCCTTTTGGATCTACTGTATCTGTTGATTTCACTGGATCCATTGGAGCTGCTTGTTCCGTTGTAGCTGCTGTGTTTGTTGGAGCTGCTGGAGCTGCTGAACTTGTCGTTTCAGTGTCTTGACAATTTGTGTGATCTAAAAAGAGGTGATTAAAAGCAGAACGTTAAGAATTCTGAATTAATTCCAGAAGTGCATCCCCGCTCATGCCTTTCCAGTTATGAGTTATGAGTCTCTTTTGTGCTCAGAAAAGATGCTGCTGTACACCGTGGAACACACTGAGATCTGCTCCAGTGCTTCATCTCCACCTACCTTCCCCAAAACGTCTGGGCTTCAAATAATCCTTGGAAGGCAACTTATTTAACCTTTTCATGCATGACATATTGAAAATACAGTTCTGGACACATGATGATAATAATAATAATAATAATAATAATAATAATAATAATAATAATAATAATAATAATAATAATGAAATGTTCATTGCTTTATATGGGTGTGACAGGGTATCGTCACTGGCAAGGCTTGTTATCTGCAGGTTTCAAATAGTACATCACCCAGGAACAAACACTCACTCAAACTCATTCCACCTGACAAAGGATTTCTCCTCTCCTATATATACCATCACAATCATTCAATGAAGGCTCCAGCCACATTCTCACATGTATTCTGGCAAGGAGGAATTTAACCCCCTCTGTGCCAACCCAATATTCCCCCCCACACATAAACATTACACAGGTAGGGCTTCCACCCTGCCACAATGGGGAAAAATGGCATCCTCATTTGTGCATGCATTTGTGACTTCCATATAAAGACTAGAAGAGAGCTTTTGTTTTTTGTATCCGCCAGCCTATGAGGTCTCCATGCATGAAAGGGTTAAATAACTTTAGGATTGTTCCCTAAACGTTTCCCTCGTTTTTGATTATACAGCACATTAAATACCTCCTGCATACACATGAAATACAAGAAGAATTCGTCATAATTTTTGGTGGGTTCCAAATGCCTCACATTTTTTTTATATCTATAAAGATTTTGACTACAGTTTATAATTTGCTCTGTAATACTTTTTAAATGATCTAATAACTGTTACAGTACTGTGTTTTATTAATTTCACAGTGTTTGCATGGAGGTCTCATATCCCAGTAACTAATCAGTAACACATACTGGAACTACAAATAAGTAGCCTGGATAGGCTTGTGATCTCCGTTTTAATTATAGCGTGCTTTTAAGTGCGTAATAACAAACATTTTTATAAAGAAGTAATTGCTTAGGAATTTTTATCATCTATGTGCTTGAAATCAGTCCTGGGGACCTGGGGACCTCAACAGGACCTGACCTGAAACCAATTAGAAATATCTGCTTAGGTGCTGAAGAAATGAACAACCTAAGTGTGGAATGAGGTCCCTGCAGCTTCTGTGTAAATAAACCTCTTTCAATGCCACAGAAGTCACTCGGTGCTGGTGGGGGGCCTCTATTGTGGGAATAAGAAGACGTTTAATATTGAAAGGTAGTTGAAATTTGCCTTTGAAATGCAATCATCATTTTTGAATATTTATTTGACTTGTAATAAGAGACAGTTGTTGCCTAACATCTAGAAAAGAATGCGTGAAACATGCATGTATGGTATTTCTCCTTATCAAGAGTACCATGCAACCATGGTTAAGAAATCCTTGTCCAAGGATTGTTCATGTAATATCTGTGCAAAGGCATTCTAACACTTTGACTCCCTCTGGCCGAAGACTCATTCTCACCCCTGCATTAGAATGCAACCACGCCTTGTTCCAGCGACTCTTTGAAATACGAAGGTAGTTCCTACTGGTTTTCAATGAGCTTGAAGCACTTTAACTCTCTGGAAGGGTTCAGATCTGCACAGCGTTTGTTTAACACTCTCCCAAGATGAATTACGCTGTTAGTTTGAATTTATTTTTTAAAATGTTGCATGTGCCGGTTCAGCGCCAGCGCAGTTTGAATTGTTATGAGTAAGTGATCTCATGTTCATTTTATCTAATTCCACTTGCTAATAATGACGCTGAAATAGACAGACATGCTACAAACACACACACACACACACATACACACACACACACACACACACACACACACACACTTTTCTTTTCTCTTCTGTTCTGTTCCTTCTCAAGTTTGTAGTTGTAACAGGAGTTGACTTCCGCTTTCCTGCATTTCTGGCTGAGAGGAAACAAGCACCTTGGGGAATGAAAATTAACCCTGGGCTAATGAACCCCTCTCCCTCGCTCAGTCTCCCTCCTGTTCCTCTCAGATAGGGATCTTTTCCTTTTAAAGAAGGCATTCCAGTAAGGAAACCCTAATTGTGTACAAACACAGTCGTGTACACAGTGCAAGTTAAACAACCTTTCATCATGTTTATTTCCTCCTCTATTCTTTACTAAGCTTGACTTTGTTTTAACCATGCTGTTGATGTGCTTTACGCGACTTCGCTGTGCTTTAACTATTCAGGCCTTAGACTGCAAAACCAACTGTGTGTTTCTGTCCAGGGTGGAGGCTCTGTGTATAACTCCAAGGCTCTCTGGGACGTGGGAACCTGTGTCCTTACACACGCAGGGTTTGTCGTGACTCTCAGGTTTTCAGTTGTCTGCGTCCCCGGGAGGTGTCTGACACGGGCAGCCCCACACGCGGATTTTATTATTATTATTCATTTTTTTAAATCTTGCAGGTAATACTTTATATATATATATATAGTAAAAAATGCTAATTCAGAAGTATTAATACCCTGACAAAGAAAATGAAATTAATAGCTAGTTGCGGCAACTTTAGCAATAATAACTTATTTTTAAACGATTAGGATATTTATCAATAAGCTTTTGACATGATTCTTTAGTGATTTTTGACCATTCTTCAACGCAAAATTGTTCCAGTTCATTCAAATTCCGAGGACTTCTCTTGTGCACAGCCTTCTTCAACTCATACCAAAGATTCTCAATCAGATTTAGATCGGGACTTTGACTAGGCCATTCCAGAACCTTGATTTTATTAACCATTCTGAAGCAGATTTTGATGTGTGCTTTGGATCGTTGTTGTGTTGGAACATCCAGTTGTGCGTTAAACCAAGTTTTGTAGCAGAGAGCTTAAGATGATTAGCCAATAATACTTGACCTATGGTTGAAATGGAAACCCCAGTCTCAATTGCAGCCAATTCACTTTGAATATCTTTGAATCTCAGATTGTTATTAACCTTCCTCACAATTCTTCTACTTGTTCTTGGTGAAAGAACCTTCTTTCTTCCAGACCGAGGGAGTGTTGTGACAGTACTTGTACTTCTTGATAATAGAAACAATATTTGAAATTAGGATACTGAAATGCTTGGAAATCTTCTTGTATCCTTCTCCAGCATTATGACAAAAAATAATTTTCTGCCCTTCAGATAGCTCTTTACTTTCCCATATTGGCTTATTGGTAAAGACAGCAATCATCCTATGCCTAACTCTTTTATACTCTCTAAGAATGTTCACCCACAATCCTGCATTTTCTAGACTAGAATTAGGTTCTGCATTATCATATTGAAATTTCTAACACCTTGTAGGCAATACTATCATAGCATTAAAGGGTATGAATACTTCTGAATTAGCATTTTTGGTGTTTTGCAAAAAAATTGCTGAAATAAATAATTGCATCCACAAAAGCAAAACTTTTGCTGCAAAAGGTTTTTCCTGAAATTCTTTGTTTTCAAGAAACGTTTAGAAATTATACATTTCCACTGGGGTATGTAAACTTTTGAATATGTTATGTTATATATATATATATATATATATATATATATATATATATATAATTATCTAGGGTGTAAAAAAAGCAAAACAAGCCCAGTTTGTACTACCAGCAGGCCTGTAACAACTCTCCTAATTATGGGCTGCAGTTCATGGCTAGCGCTGGGGTGATGTCATCATGGAAGGGGAACAAATTGTTTCATTGCTTGATTGCTGGAAGAGGGGTTTTGACTTGTAAAATGTGGTGGCCAGGTTTGTAACACGCAACAAGAAAGAATAGATTATTCGTTTTTTCCACAATTTCACCACATGAGGCTCATTGTTCAGGAACTGCGTAAAACAAAAACAAGTAAGGAACATTAGCAGATCTTTCTCTCGTGTTGTTGCCCAAAGCTGCCGACTGCATTGGCTCAAGGGAGAGTTCTTAAACACTGCTGGAAATGAGTGTGGGGCTCAACTGGGGAGCTTAGTACGAAAAACTAAAACAAAAGTGAGACCTTATTAAAAGCTAACGTTATTTTAAAATGTTGTATCCGCCTGCATACAGTTTGTGTGTGGTAACAGCATCAGCATGACGTCTCTGTATTGAAGGCATCTGTGTTGACGTGTGACGCCTCCAAGTTGCATATGCCTGCATTGTGTGTCACACTCTCAGCTCTTGAAGTGGCACAGTGACACTGAAGTGAAGCTTGTATGCAGGTACTGTTGCTTTAAAACTGAACTTCATGTCTAGGTTTATACATGGTTAACTTCATAGGGTAAGAGAAGGGGTGAGACACTTTCAGATGGTTTCACAGATGCTGATTAGCCCTAATCTTGGACTACCATATCTAAGGTTACATTAGATGATCCAATTTTAGTGCTAATCAGACCACACATTAGTTACAGTAAGTGCCAGATATATGTATTTATTTACCCTGAACTAAGACTTTTGAGTTTCTTTCAGTTTAACTAGCTTACTGTTTCTCCTGCTTATTTTATTCATGCTGCATGTATTTCAATCGTTCACCTTCCCGTGACTTAAACAGTGTAGCAAGTAATTGAAACTGGCATGCCTATTAGTAATGCTCTCGTGGGGCGTTCCTTCAAAACCTGTGACAGAATATCTAACCCGTATCTTCTGCTTAATAAAAAAAAAAAGAGCAGAACTGCTGAGATCATTTCAAAAAGTTACACGTTGCGCATCTCCCTTCATTTATTTTTTAGATTCAGATTTTTTACATTTCAAAGCGCTACCACAGTTGTGTTCAAATCACAACACAGGGTCACTAAAAAGCACAAAAAACATTAACAATCAGGTTTTGATATGTATATATATTATTTTCTGACAAAACCAAGGACATGACCTCATCCAAGGAGATGCCTGCCAGAGAGCAGATGTTGCTTTCTGCTGGGAGCTGCACTTTTGCTTTCCCTCTAAGGAACAGGCTGACATCACCGGCTGAACAGCTGAGCCACGCCTTTCTACACCATCACCTCCGAGGCAGGCGTGAGCGCACCCCAGCTCCGCGCTCTCCAGATGCTATTCAAACACAGCGGCTGGAGATTTTCCCACACGATTGTGTAGAGTGAGGGCTGGAAATTCTTTCATGTTTCCTCAGGAATGCACACACTATACAGCAACCCACACCATGCTGCTGCACTGTACTGCAGCGGTGTGCGGTCAGGGCAAGCAAGGCATACACTGCATGCCCTGAAAAGGTTGTGAAAATACTACAAAATATTATCAAAATGTGTCTTCCTAGTTCCTACATTTATATACATACATACAGGGCAGGCCTTAAGGCAAGGCGAGCAAGGCGGACTCCTAGGGCCCCCACCCTAGGGGGCCCCGCGCTCAGCCGGACTGCTGTGAGATTTAATGTGTTCTTTACTTGCGCGCAAAACGCTCAGAGGTGCAAATTTGGGGTACGTCATATAGCGCCAGCAACATTAAATTCTGGCGCCAGTAGACATGTTTACTTTTTTTGATTGTTTTTTTATTCCTTAGCAACCATAGATGATGATAGTTTCTCATTGGATTAAATTGGAGCGTAACAAACGGCGTTATAATTTGATGGTTTTATAGGTGCGTATGTTCTCTGTTGTACTACGCTGCTACTCTAGCCCAGAACACAAGACAACCAAGTTAGAACGCACACCGAATTAACTCACTAGCACACAAAGCAATATAAAAAGAAAACCTGCGTGCTGGCGCCAGAATTGAATGTTGCTGGCGCTATATGAGGCACCCCTGAGCGTTTTGCGAGCACGTAACAAACACATTAAATCTCACAGCAGTCCGGCTGAGCCGGATATATATATATATATATATATATATATATATATATATATATATATATATATATATATACTGTATTAGCCAATCTTCAGTTGTAAGTACAGTAGATTAAATGTGTGCTAGATCTGTTTTAGTCTCAGTTTTAGTGCAGTGAAAGATCACTAGATGGTGCAGGCTCTTTATTTTTACAGACACTTCTACAGGATAAAATCACTTTGTAAAGACTCTTTATATGCATTACAACAAAAAGTACCAAGCAAACAAGTTTTGGCCATCAGAACTGTGCCGGGAAACTTTTACTTGAGGCTTTGCAATAGTGAGTGAAATTAATTCAATAAACAATTATTGATGGGCACACAGAACACACTTTGCTAAATTGGTTATTACTTCTAGAGTTTTCTTTTTTTTGTCTTTACCATTAGCAACCTGGAGCACCACGTGCATTACAACTATTCCAAAAGCTTAGACAAAACATCTAATAAACTCTGCCTTCCCCTAGCCTCTCCACTCAGTTAAGGTAACCATAACTGGAAAAACAAATACATAAAGAAATGCTATCAATAATAAATTCCTAATGCTGCAGCACACAGTCCAGACAGGATGTGGGTGTGGGGTCAGCAGTCATGATGGAGAGTCTGTTTTGCTAGTGTGGGAGTGTATGCGGCTCTGATATGGGTGTGGCTCTGACAGCCGTGATGCAAAGTGGATTGATTCAATAGATTAGTCAAGATGACCCCAGCTTGACCCCCCGAACAAACCTCTCCCCAAAATAATTCCGAGACACTGTCAACATCCCTAAGAATTGTATTTGAGAGATATTAGCTTTTGAGCCCCCCCCCGTACAGTGCAGTACACACACTCTCAAACTACACACTTCGTTTAATGAAACTAGTAACGAGCAACTCTGGAAAGTTGCTTTCAGGAGTCAAAGATACGACTAAAGCAGATGGAACACAAAGCCACTTTGTGGCTTGGAACACGGTTTCAAGAGCCTAGGTTTCAGGTCACTGCATGGCGCACCAGGGGAGGGGGTTGATACAGAAAAGTTGCCTCAAACTAGGTCTCCTTTAAGTTTATTTATTTTATTTTTTTTGTTGGTGTCCTAGGCCATCATAATTCAGCCAATCACTAGAAAACAGCCTTGATCATTAAAGCATTAAAAAAGTCAGGGGGACCTGCATGGGTTGTTCCGCAACTGTGCTTGAAGACAAAACTGTCCAGATGTTTCTAAAGGAAACAAAAATGAACAATGAACGTAACCATTTGCGTGCACATGCCACAGGTTTTGATAATATGCATGTTGGCTGTGTAATGAGTATAAAGTAATCCACTTTTTTTTTTTTTTAATTAAAGTTGTGTAATTAGAAACAGAGATACCAAGGTGTTTGAAACCTGAAACATTTACTCTTGACATGTCATTTCGTACATTTGTTCTCGTATTTAACCCTTTATGGGTATTCAAACCGAATGGGAACAGCTCATTTATATATTAAAGAGTTAAAAAGGAGCTCACGTTGGACTTCTAATGTTTTCAGATGTTATGACATCCTGCCTTACTTAAAATAGCTGTTCTTACCTTAATGGGAAGTTCCTGGTTATATAATGTTAAAAAAAAAAAAAAAGTTGATGGAAAAAAGTAAGATTTGAATCTGAACACTGCGATTCACTTACTCTCGCTATTTAAAACGTTCGACCTTTTCATGAGTAATCTTTCTAATTTTATCTGTAAGCTCCCTGGTATGTTGGCATGCTGTACAGACTGGGTCAGTCTCTCACTGAGATGGAGTTTCTTGTGTATCTTTTCCTGCAGTTTATCAGCAGTCAGACAGTCAGGTTTTAGGTCTTTGTGTTTCAAAGATGTCTTTTGCAGAATGTAAGTTATGAAGTTACTAAACTAGTGCCCCTCCAACAGCAGTAAGAGTTTGGAGAGCCTGTCTCCCTAAGGGTGTGACACTGTCCCATTTTTTAATCCCTGCTGATGCAGCTGAAACTCAGCGGGTTCCTTGGAGACTACATGCGCTCCTTATAAGAGCTCTCCACTTACTAAATACACTTTCCATCTTATCCAATGCAGACAGACTTCTTGGTACAATCATTTACACACAACTTTCACTCAAGCTGATGCTAATGCATTGGCAACACAGGAGAAAGACTACTGGAAGTGCATATACAATGCAGCTAACACCAGCTGCTCAGTAAATACTAATCAATAAGAAAAGTGACATTTCCAGTAATTGCAAGCAAATTCAAAAAGTTACAAATAAACCCCTTTAAATTACCTTAAAAATCTACAGACAAACAGACAGCAACACAAAGGGTTAAAAAAAACATCACATATATAAAAAATAAGCACACTGATAAAGCACATTTTATAAAAAGACATATTCTAAAGAAACCCTGTGGTGGACTGCAGAAAAGTGGTACTCACCTATCATCAGCAGATTACAAAGGGCCAGGATCAAAATGAGTTTTCCTTTAGCCTCAGTCATTCTCTTCAGTGCTGCTGCAGCCATCCTTCTGCTGGAGTTTAGCGTTCAAGGCTGTTCTGTATGGGAGCAGTCTGGAAAGGCTTGTGTTCCGTTGCTTGCTCTGTCTAGGTGTAACGCAGTGGTCCTGTGAGGCAGAGAGAGCGGGAGAGAGCCAGGCGAACTGGATAGAGTGCCTATGGTTTTCTTTTAGTCTCAGTTTTATACAGCCCCTCGCTTTGCCTTCCTGACTCCACACCCCTTTTCTCCACTGCTGGCTTAACTCTTTGCCAATGCTGGAGCAGCAGCAGCAGCAGCAGCAGAGCTCTCCTTCATGTGTGCTTGTCAAGTCTGGGGCAGGAGGAGACACAGGCTGAGCAAACAAGGGGCAGGGGAGCAGGGGCAGGTCTTTCTGATTGCAATTTTTAATCTTAGTTAATCTCGGGTTTAATCGCATATTTAATTGATACAATTACTGCATCCATCTCATTCGTTTATTTTGTTACTGATGCTATTATTATTATTATTATTATTATTATTATTATTATTATTATTATTTTTAAGTTCTTCTTATTACCTATAAGGTCTTACATGGTCTTGACCCTTCTTATCATCTAGATCTGCTGACCCCATATGTCCCGGGTCGTTCCCTGAGATCGGAAAATGCTAATCTTCTGACAGTTTGAACTCTGTCCGAGCCAAGGCATTTAGTTACAATGCCCCTCGTCTTTGGATTCACATCAGGAATGCAAGCCCAATTTAATCTTTTAAATCCTGTTTGAAAACTTATTTGTTTGGGTGTGTTTATTTGTAGCTGGATTATATATTAGACACAGGCTTTTTATAGTTCTTCTGTAAAGTGCTCTGGAATGCTTGCATGAAGAGCGCTATATGAGTGAAATTTGTATTGTATTGTATTATTATTATTATTATTATTATTATTATTATTATTATTATTATTATTATTATCCAAAAACAACCCAGCATAAAAAAACCTGTTCTCCTATTCCTGGATTAATATTGTTGCCCCTTCTTTATAGTTTTGTATTTATTTACACAGAATTATACAGAAAAATTCCAGCAAAATTCCAGTAAATTGTTTGAACCAACTGCTAAATCACAATGGAGTCAGTTTATTACTCACCTTAATGCACTTCAAATTATACTGTATTTTCTTATCAGTTTTCTTTTATATATATATATATATATATATATATATATATATATATATATATATATATATATATATATATATAAAATCATTATTATTATTTTATATGAAATTATAGACATTAGACATTGCTCTCTGTTTCATTTTGTTGTGCTGGCTTGCTTGCATATTATAGAACAATTTCTTTGACAAATCCATAAATGTTTTATATCAATCTGTAGGTGTGTAGCATTCAGTGTTTTAATGTAATTGAAACCACGTTAAAAACTGTATATATAAAGCCACCCGTGTAAATTATTATACAGGACTATATTATTTCTTTTGGCGACACAGTATTTGTCAGGTTGAGATGAATTGATAAGTTTTCAGGTCCCAGTAATGTATGTCAGCATTAATATACCAAAAACGTTTTTATATTCACTGATATGTAAATATATAGGTATGTATTTTTTTAAAGTACCTGCAACAGGAATCAAATTTCATTAATGAGACTATTCTGTATAAAACACGCAATGCTGCATTCGGTATGATTCTTTTATTACATGTGTGATAGAAGAATGATAGAATAATCGCACGAAGAGTTCTAATCTAATATGTTTGGGTGATCTCTGTGATTTGTATAACCTGAATAATTATATTATATGAAGTTTGATGTTAACAAAGTATTAGATTTACAATGTTGAACTAACACACTGGAATGTGGCCAAGGGTCAGCAGCCCTGTTTTCAGAGAAGTGCATGAGTCAGCAACATGAGAATAGGACACTGTCTCAAATGATAATATTTTGAGACAGCGATAATTCATCTTTTCTCCCCAGTCACTTAGCTAATATTCTTGTATTAGGGGAATCAACTTTGTGAGACCTGACAGACACTCTCTCCCTAGCAACTAGAAAAATCAGCCAATCAGAAAAGTCGGTAGACAACAGTATCAAGAATACCACAAGGTTGGTTTGAGCTGACTAAGGGAGATAAGAATTACCACAAGTCATGAACTCTGTGCAAAAACTGATTATATAAGGAACTGTTTGACTTAGTGTATTTTGAGCTTTCTTTGCGGTTGCTTGCAGAGTCTGTGTTACTTTGTTGAATGCTCCAGTCTGCAGACTAATAAAATGTGAGTTGCTCCGACTTGTCTCTGTCTCAATCGTTCTCTCGGTACGGGACCGGTGCCTGCTCGGTTGTATGCAGAAAATTCCACCACACATGGCATATCACATGAGCTGTGACAGCGCACAGACAAACTAGATGCTGACAAAAGCCTGGTGTATTAATACAAAAATAAGAAAAAAAAAAAATTAAATGTCAAGAAATGATAAAGACAAATGTGTGATTAACGCGTGTTAAAAAAATCTCCAAAGAAATTAAAGCGTTAATCGCTGAAGTTAACTGCAATTAATTGACAGCCCTAATATATATATATATATATATATATATATATATATATATATATATATATATATATATATATATATATATACCACTGCCAAAAATGAGTGACACTCCACCTATTTCCATGAATATATCTGGGGATGAAGCTTTGATGGTGCTGGTAGTTTTTATACAGTATGTTTTGTTTGTTTGGGTGTTCTTGTTTCTATGATAGATTGTGGCTCTTTTGACTAGACCTGTTGGATTGGATTTGTATTTCAGAATGGCGTTGGAAAAAAGCACAAAGCAGTGCAGATTGTTATAACAAAGCTTCCACTGGGAGTGAACAGGTCTGTGAGCAGAATCATTGCAAGCACACATTGGCGTGGTTTGGGGATGAACAGGTCTGTGAGCAGAATCATTGCAAGCACACATTGGCGTGGTTTGGGGATGAGCAGGTCTGTGAGCAGAATTATTGCAAGCACACATTGGCGTGGTTTGGCGGATGAACAGGTCTGGGAGCAGAATCATTGCAAGCACACATTGGTGTGGTTTGCTGTGTCACTCTTCTCGTTAAGTTTGTATTCATGTAAAATAACTGACATCCAGCATCCATGCCAACCACGTTGCCCCACAGGTGGTACTTGAGTAATAAAACAATAGCCCAGTACATTACAGGACAGTTTGAGACATACTGTGCATGGGAAGTTTTCAGTTTTGCTAACGGTACATTCAGACAAGGAGTATTTCCAATTTTATCGCTGCCTTTTAATCGTTCAGTCCTTGGGGAAGAAATGTCAGCACTGGTATTACTCAACAAAGTAATGCCAAATTGTACTTAAGAGTGTAACATTTACTGTAATTAGATACTACTCCTGTGAATATAAATAAACAAACACAGAAAGCCACACATTTTCAACAATGAGGCCAACTTTACAATGCAGTACACCTCAGAATATTACTTCAAATATTGTGGCACCGGAACAAAGGTGGACATGACTGGGTAAAGCTTAATCCTGAGCAGCTGTGAATTGATTTGATCCCAGATAATAGTTGTGTGTGTGTGTGTGTGTGTGTACACAGTATGTGTAATGTAATGCATATCTTTTGAAAGAAATGAGGCAATAGCGCAGTTGCATTCTCTTTGGGTATCAGAACATCTGGAAACCATGTCTTTGCAATCTGACCTTGTCGGGCTGCTCCGCTAACCACTGGTCAAACAAACACCATCCCAGACGAGGTCAAACAGAACCCAGCCTTTCGGACCATCTGGGGACCGTCCTGCAGATTTTTTGATAATTGGTAACCTTAACCACCCCTTCCTCCCTCCTCAACCAAAACCAAATTGCAGAAAGCTTTAATTGAGCTCAAGCTAATTACTGCCCTATCCAAACATCCAGAAATCAGAGTTTCCCAGGCTAGCGTGCTGGTGATACATTGTGCCCTCATAATCGTAACTGAGGGATGGAAAATGGCCAAGGTGTCAGTAAACCAAGACTGGCACTATAATGAGCAGGAACACACAGTCTGCAGTGGCATGTACACTCAACACTGACAGGGGGCTGTTTAAAAAGGTTCCAGTTCATCCTCTACAGGAGGAGGTAGGCTTGTCCACACTTCACCGTGGGGAGGGGGAGGGGGAGGCGTGTTAAGGGAGAATGGGTGCCTTCCCCAAAGACACAATACGAGGCTAGCATTTCCCTTCAGCTTCCAGCCCAGGTCTGTCCATCCAACTTAAAGCAGTACGCTGATGATTCTGGGAAAGGCTCCATGCCACTGTTGGTGTTGGTGGCACTGTACTGTATATATCAGGCTGTCGTAAAGGTGCTTGGATCATATAGAACAGACACATTCTATAGAGGTAAGTGAGGGGGGGGCTATAGAGAGGGTTTTAGAACAGGTGGAATGTATAGTGCACTATATATATATGTATATATATATATATATATATATATATATATAATTTATTGTGTACATTTAGGTTTTAAACAGTATCAGGAAAATAAGGCTTGCACAACTTTTATTCTCTAAAAGAAATCAAAACTAGTAATAAACAGGATGGGCTAGATTCTAAATGCTGTTTTAATTGTTATTAGCACACTTTTTTCTGCAAAGGGGAAGAAGCACCAAATATAATTCTGTAACACTTTAGCAACTAATTCAGACCAGTCCCCAGCCCTGTAATGAAGTGGCTGATTTATAAAGTAACTTTATTAGGTGACATGTACTAAAAAAAAAAAAAAAAAAAAAAAAAAAAAAAAAAAAATGCAAATGATGAATTGCAATAAAGAGTTTTGACAATCCAGCCTCATGAGTCATGTGTATATACAATGCTTCTGCTATTGTGTCGTTAAAGAGAAATTCCTTTTTTGGTAACCTTGAGTCAGCATCTGTGTGCCCTGCTGTGCAAGCAAACCACCTAGAGGCTAAACTGTATGCATGTTTCCAATGAACAATAAGCACACAAAGAAAAACTAGGGATGCAACTCTTAAACGTTCTGACAGTGTGCCAGGTACTGCCCCGCGGCCCCTGCCTGGGTCTCCAAAATAATCCACCGCTAATTAGAGAACCTGAGGCTGAGCCAAGGTACAGCCAATGAGACTGCACTTCAACGGAAATCTACAAGGAGCTGCAGTGTTCTGGGCGCATCATTCAGATCACTGGTACAACAAGAACAAGCAGCCAAGATTGAAAGGCTCATTGTGGTTAAAGGAGGCACTGTCCAGGGTATTGAGATTGCTGCAGGCTCCTGCAGGCTCACAGCCGCTTCTGATTCAATTCCTATGCCTACTTCTTTTGACTGTGTCTGTGTATATAAATTTTTATCTCAGTGTTTGTAGATGAGCTGACATGGGGTCAAATTAGGGCTAGGGTTGGAATCGGCTCACTCATTTGGGGAACTTTTTTGACGTGTTTTTGCCACCTCATTCCTATGAGAGGAGTATTTTATGCACTTGGATGTCGCGACCTTGGCATCTCTGAATCCTGCATATGCAGTCGTTGATTTTGTGGTCACAGAAGTTGGAAATGCTTTAGAAAAAAGCCCAGCAGCCTGACAAAGCTGGGTTCCTGGATGAGGGGGAGTTTGAATGCATGAAGACTGAATGGAACAGGAAGCACTAAGCAGTCTGTGGAAGTCTAGGAATCGACTGGAAACGAGGTATGGAAGAGGGTAGAATAAAATAAAATGTAGGGTTGAATCCACTCACTTGCAATGCGTGTTTGTGACTGGTAAATAAACGACTGGATACTTGATCCCTAGGATTTCTCAGCGCCTTCTTAGTCCCCCTCAACCGAACCTACCAATTTACGCATCTGTCAACCGAGTTTTTAGAAAGGTAAATCTATCTAATAAATACAATATTCTGTGTTTGGAGAGTCGGGATGCCTTATATTGCTATAGCAAAGCGTTCAATAAGGAATACAATATTATCATTTCTGCATAGCCTTAGGTATATATTCATTGAAAGTACTCAAGGCTTCAAGGTAATGTTGCATTTTACTCACCCAAAATACCTTTCACTCACATGGTGTCTAAATGGGAGAGTAAATAAATCAATACACCCACTTTTATCTGCAGTGCTGCTTGTATTGATTCAACCTGACAAGCATGGTCCACCTTTTCATAATCACCCATTCGAATTGTTCACAGCAGCCTATTCTGATGAAAATGCAGACAGTAATGGCGTGTGCATTTTTATTTTGTTATTGTGTAAGTGTGTTTGGGATTGACTCACTGTGAAGCGATACTTGATGGCTCCTTTAATTGCGGATGTGCTTTCTTGGCAGTTGCTTTGAGCTTCAGTGTTGGTATTCACGTGATCTGTTAAATGTATTGTTTGTGCCCTGGTATAGTCACGCGGGTCCGGGGGTGGCCCCAAAGTGCCCCGGCTACTTGACCCGGTGACCCCCCCCTCCCCCGCTTGTTTATTTTTCAGATTCTTGTTGTCCGTTTGCCAGCAAAACACCAATGCATGACTGACACATGAGTCGTCAGGACACAGAAGGAATCTGTCTCTATAAATAGGGCACCTGATCCGTTTACAAAACAGGCAATTTGCAAGCTGTCTAAAATTGACATGCTGATGCTAGCGGGCCCAAAAGTCCTACATGTGTGTATGTCTGTGTATGTATGCGTGTGTATGTATGTGTACAGTATGTATGTATGTAGAACTTCTGGAGACATTGGGGGACAGACTGGAGTTTGTACTGGTAGAAAATGTTATGGGGCTCTCCACCAGTTCAGACCATCAGTAGGGTCTGTTCTCTTGTGAAGCATTGTGCACAGATGGCTGAACTGTGACACATTGTAGGACACAACAGAGTCACAGTTTCATGCAAAATATAATAAACTTCAAGTCCGGTGTATCACGTCTTTACCTATCATTGTGCAGTTGAAGAACATGTTGCCTGATTCCTTGGGCACTTCCTCTCAACCTAGAAACATTCTGAGTGAGGAAAGGTAAACATTGGCGGTGTTTACATGGACAAGTCATGACAGTTTTCATCACGACCTGTTTGCCGTACTTTTCAGGAAATGCGTTGCTATGCAGTTCTGATTTAGGAAAAAAAATCGTCCTTACCACCAATGCAGATTACTCAATTCATAGTCATTTAGGGGAGGGGATATTTAAATGTCTGTGTCTGCTTACTAAGTAGGAAAAGAACGACTCTGAATATCGTGAGGAGAGCTTCATGCGTTGCCATGGAGATAAAAACATTTAACAAGAGAATTGAATTCACATGTTGTCCCGCACATTCTGAATTACACCGTGCATTAGCTACTTGTTTGTCTGGTTACCTTTCCAACACACACACACACACACTTATATAAAATATAATTTCTACAAGTTTTACTACTTAGAATTTATATTTGTGTGTGCGTGTTTGTTGAACATCTAAAAGTTACATTTCATTAACACTAGAACCGCCTTTTACAATACATGTTTTTATTTTGAATATATATATATACAGGTAGTCGACAAAAAAATGGAAAGACCTGGGTAAATGAGGGACACCAAGTATATTGAAAGCAAGGGCTTCCACACAGGTGTGGCTCATGCGTTAATTAAGCAAATAACATCTCAGCATGCTTAGTGTCATGCATAAAAATGCTGGACAGGCCTGGTTGACTATAATTATGGCTAGCATGGCTGCAAGAGGAGACTTCAGTGACTTTGAAAGTCTATATGCAAGGGCTATATGCAAATTTTCAGTGCTTCGTTCCATTTCTGATGGCAAAATTAAATCTTAATTCACACAGAAGCAGAAACACAAGTGACACAAATGACAGGCTTGCTGTTGATTTAAACACTTCCGCCTCCGTGGGTCTAATATTATGCCATCTGGTTGTTTTACAGTTGAGATTTTTAGTCGAAATAAAAGTGCATTTATATTAGCTAAAAATAAAAATAAAATATTTATTCCTGAAAACCCTTGCTACCCCTGAACCCCCTCGCCTGTGGATCTCAAGAGCATACTGCTGTAGAATGAAGGCTCACACAGGGAGCTCACACAGGGTAGCTCACACAGGGTAGCTCACACAGCATAGCTCACACAGGGTAGCTCACACAGGGAGCTCACACAGGGTAGCTCACACAGGGATCTAACACAGGGTAGCTCACACAGGGAGCTCACACAGGGAGCTCACACAGCGTAGCTCACACAGGGTAGCTCACACAGGGATCTAACACAGGGTAGCTCACACAGGGAGCTCACACAGGGAGCTCACACAGCGTAGCTCACACAGGGTAGCTCACACAACGTAGCTCACACAGCGTAGCTCACACAGGGTAGCTCACACAGCATAGCTCACACAGGGTAGCTCACACAGGGAGCTCACACAGGGTAGCTCACACAGGGATCTAACACAGGCTAGCTCACACAGGGAGCTCACACAGGGTATCTCACACAGGGTAGCTCACACAGGGATCTAACACAGGGTAGCTCCCACAGGGTAGCTCACACAGGGGAGCTAACACAGGGGAGCTCACACAGCGTAGCTCACACAGGGTAGCTCACACAGGGAGCTCACACAGGGTAGCTCACACAGGGAGCTCACACAGAGTAGCTCACACAGGGTAGCTCACACAGGGAGCTCACACAGGGTAGCTCACACAGGGAGCTCACACAGGGAGCTCACACAGGGGAGCTCACACAGCGTAGCTCACACAGGGAGCTCACACAGGGTAGCTCACACAGGGAGCTCACACAGGGTAGCTCACACAGGGAGCTCACACAGGGAGCTCACACAGGGTAGCTCACACAGGGAGCTCACACAGGGAGCTCACACAGGGTAGCTCACACAGGGTAGCTTACACAGCATAGCTCACACAGGGTATTGCTGCTTGCACTTGTGCAACTCGTAATTTACGTCATGCTTCATTCACCCTCAACACCGCTACCACGTGACGATAAACAGGGTATGGGAGGGGGAGAACACTGAACATAGTGATTACCCTGCGAGAATTAATTGGTGATCCACGGCCAATACCTGCACGAACCTTAGGTTTAGGGTTGCATTATTCTTGTGTGTGTTTAAAGTTATGACCAATACCCCACGAACATTAGGTTTAGGGTTAAGTTAATGTTACGAAATAAATTTTGTTTTAGTACTTAAATTCATCGCCCTTATCATGTGATCGGGCTGTAGCATATTATGATGATGTTTGTTACGAATTGCGCACACAGCACTACCCTGTGTGAACTACCCTGCGAGAGCTACGCTGTGGGAGCCTTTGTTCTGCAGTAATACCCCTCTCAGTTATCAGGGCAGGCACTGCGCCCGCATAGATCATGGGGATGATTCATTTTCACCAAAAAATTGAAACTTTGATTTTTCACCTCTGAAGTCTAGTGTCTGGGGGCCGGGTTTGTGATTAGCAGAATGCCTGGTAGACTCATGTCAATATTTTAAAAAAGGCATTGGTGGCTCTCTGGTGTACCTGATGTAAGATATGAGCGCGGAGGCTGTAGCAGGGTTAAAGGTGTGACACCAACTGCAAAAAGGAAACAATACAACAGCCCCTGCCACTTTACTAACCTGCCTCCTCCACCCACTGCTTTGTAAATCTAACTTATCATTTCATTCAGGTTCCCAATCGACTTCCCACAGACCTCCCAGTTTCCAGCTATTCTTCTCCCTGGGATAGTTCTAGTGACGCGGCCACATCCCCATCCTTCCTGCACTGTGGATTCGTAAGAGGCAAGGACTGGCCCGCTACTGTGAATGAGTTTAAACGAACAAAGCAAGGAAATGATGTTTTACTAGAGCTATTTTCCAAACCATTCTGCATTATCACATTGTGCATGTTGAAGGAATATTTGCTTGATATGCAGCATTACCATTCATAGTATTTTTGAATACCCAAATGTTCAAGTACAGTAGGCAAGTGCTGGACAGTCCGATTGGAAGGAAAGAGCAGTAATAACGACCCAGGAGAGCAATCTCAAAGCATTCCTAATATCATATGATATTTAAACAGAGGCACAGAGTGCAACCACTGAGGGGGAGAGGGGGGGATTTCGGTATATATAGACTGGTGAAGAGGGAAAATCACATCAAACAATGTTGTTGTGTTTTGTGTTATATTATGCCAGAAAAGACACGGTCTGTCAAGGTGAAAAAGACTCATTTCATAAAGTGAACCAGACGCAGATCATGGGAATTTTGTTGAAAAGTTTAAAAAATGTTTTTTCCATAATGGACAGAAGAGTAATTAAAATTTCAAAACAAACACACTCCCACTCACACTTTCACTCCCACACACACTCCCACTCCCTCTCTCTCACACTCTCACTCTCACTCACACATTCTCACTCTCACAATCTCACACACATGGCAGGCCTGTCTTGTCTCTGGTACTCCGCCCTGTGGAATGTCGAGGTCTGTCTGGGGCGCGCTGGGAGCTCCACTCTCAGGAAGGCTCTGTTCCAGCAGTCTGAGGAAGGCTGATAAGATCCCTGTGCAGTTCTCTGACGCTCGGGATGTGGCTTTTCTTTGCTATTCTTTACCTCCCCGCATTTGCGAGGGGGGGGCGGAGGCACTCCCATTATAAATAACACGAAACACACACACACACGCAGGATACTTAGCAGGTTGGAAACTCACTGGGGCAGGGCAGACATTGTCAAAGTGTCAGCTTTACTCGTATTGACTGTTGCTTGACCTCACATTCAAGGTTCTTAGTGGCTGGGGGACTGAGCGACGCTGGGGTGTGTTTCAACCAAGCCCTTTTTACTGAACACCCCCTTATCACCCCCTTTGTCAAGCCAGTCACATGACTCGCATCTCAGTCAGTAAAGAGCACTAGGAACTATTTCTATTACAAGCAACTTCTTTAAGAAGGCTAAAAATGCTGATGAAGACGACTGTGGACACAAACACAAACAAAGCCACATGACACCCACAGCCACGTAAGCATTCGGTCATGATGGTGAAAGACACTTTGTGGAAATACTTGTAGAAATTCGAAAAATGCATTACCTATGATATGTGTCACCAGAAGTTCAGTATACAAATAAAATGTGAATTCGTATACCTTCAGATTTAGGAATACGTTAGTTAACTGGGGGATTGCTCTTGTAGTAATGCAGTGCCCATCTCTAGCAGATTCAATGTAATGGTGTACCTTTTAGTTCTGGGTTCAGCATAGTGTTTGGTATGGGAAATAGTTATATTGAGACATACTGTAACAGCATGGGTTTTAATGCAACCCGAAGAATACTGAAATAATTCAATACAGGAATACAGATCCCTGTAAATTGATTCTAGTTTCAGCCCGAGATGGATTTGAAAGCAGGTGTGAAACACTTGAAGCAGCGAGTATCTCATTACTCTGTGAGCAGTCGGTTCACTCGTTATGCAGCAAGAGAGAGTAGGAGAGAGAGTGTGATCTGACACTTCAGAAGAGATTATATCTCTCTATCAGCAGCAAGCCCACCCTTCCTGAATTTCATTGCAGTTTAATAGCTTACCCTCCTGTACAGCTGTGCACCCTCACTCTACAAGTGTCCCCTGACTTCAGAGTTTTTAATAACATACTCTGTAACTGAGAACACTCAACTAAAACTTATCCAGCAGTTACCTAACATTCTTTGGTTAGGCTGTTTGAGAATGGGCAGGAGAGGTGACCTGCATGGCAAATCATGCTCAGTGCTGCAGTGACACATGGTGGTGAGTCATGCAGTTTGGGAAGTGAAAGGATGCTCTGGTTTTGCATTGCAATTCGGAGGCTGCCAAGCTGGATTGTGGAACTCCGCTGATGTGTGTAGTGAGCTCCACCTAGTGGCTGGAAAACAGCATTTCAAATTCACTCTGCTGTGGAGATCTGGAGATGTCAGTCAGTCTCTAAGCCACATGGTCTGCAGTGTGGGCCTCCTCGCTTAATAATTAATATTCATATTTAGTTGAACCTTTTCCCATCTGCGGCGATGTCATTGACGTCATCTATCACAGAGACTGGTGTCATGAGGGAGGTTGCAAAACTGAAAGAAAGGCAGGACAGATTCCCTCTCCCTATGAACCAAAATAACACAGACAGTAACAAAGTGCCGTCTGTACTTAACGAGCATGCCAGTAATAATTAAACAGCACCCCATATCCCAGTGGTTAAAGTGGAGTCTCATTGGACACCTGTGAAGATGTTGTCCAGGGGGCAGATTGTTTTAACTTCTTGATGTGTGTCCAGCACACAGAGCGCTCTTACCCATTAATGATTTCTTTTCATTTTGAAATGTAAACTTAAATGAGACACCGATCCCAGTTTTGACGAGATGCCTTTAGCGGTGCCTCACTGATTAAGACTTGCCACTGAATCGATTAGCTACGTTTCTTTTTTTAGTTCCTCTACTTGAAAATGTATGAAATGCTCACCAGGGATAACCTCTGTGAGACAGGCGCCCAGCTTCCCTCTTGGAAGTCATTCCAGTCTGAATGTGATCAGCTTGACTCTTAGACCAGCGTGAAGGTCTTCTATAAAACATTTATATCGCAGGAAGAGTTCAGCTTTAAATAATTCTCAAAGATCTCGCTTGAAAGCAGAGCCTTGCTATCCCAGGCACGTGCGGCGATGGACAATTGATTCAAGATAGCAAGCTGTCTGGCAAAGGGGAGTGGAAGGCAGAAATAGAAAGGCAGACCACAATGGACTATATTCCCTCAGTTACCTAACTGGACCAATACAACCTTCTTCCAGTCAGTTAATTATTCAATGAAACCTGGAGGGATCTGGACCTCAATGACTGGATTTGTGATCTCTGGACTATAGCCTAGGCAGTGTAGGCATGGATTTGCTGTGGCACCTTTATTTAGGGTATTCCCATTTTTACTTTACAGAACGCTGGGAGAGGCTTGTCTCAGCTCTAACAGAGGCAGACCCTGGGGTAGAGATTCGTATTGAGCAGGCGGTCGGCAGACAGCTACATGTACAGTATTGCTAAAATGCAATTGGGCCAACTGAGGTCTGTTTTAATGATCTAAACAGACATGGATCTTATTTTAATAAAGACGCCCTATAAATCATACCTCTGCTCTACTGCAGACTTCTCTCCATTACGCTTTTATTGTAATTGGTGATGTTAACGATGGGGTCTGTAAACCACTCTGTGGATTAATGAGGTTAAGGCGTGGCGGTGTTTATTGTGCATTGTCGCTGTTGGAAAATCATACTGAATATCTCTGTAGTGCGTCGAGAGTTCATCGTTTCACATGTGCATAATGCCATCTGTACCCCTTAACTGGAACTCTGCAGTGAGATCATGATGTGAAAATAGCTCACCCCCCAATGGATATAATCGTCCATGTGTTTCTGTCACACTGCAATGTCATTTTGAAACTTGAGAGCTCAGTGGCACAGCTTGCAGGGTACTTGCAGCACAGCAGTCAGAACATGGAGAGCCAGAACGAAGACAGGCAAGCATGATACGATTGCAAACACATATGCTGTACTTTCATAATGAGTCTTAGAAAGCCCCAGTGAGACTTACTCTTTAAGTGTTTCAGAACCAGGTAAGGGTTTAATAATTAAGGACATGGTTGGAAGAGGCGTGGACTAGCAGCTCTGACATTGTCTAGTCTGGGATATTTCTATAATGATGCACAACCTGACAGTTATTACAGTACATCCCTTCTGTCTATTTTTCTTGCATATGTAATACTTTTTTGGAGGGGAGGTGGGGATTGCAATCTATTAAAAACACATTTCAAAAACTGTGAAAAAAAACTCAAACAGATTCAAATTAGGCAGAGACTGCAAAAGGTGCCAACGATTAGAGAGCCTGCTGACAGGTGAAATGAGATGCAGGGAGATTCAGCAGCTGCAAATGGAAATCGCTGTACACAGGGAGAAAAGTGATGGGAGATTAGGCAAATGTTTCTCACCTGAGCCTTGTCATTAAGAGGTGAAGAAATCTTAGTTTGCATGTTCAAAAGTTCAGCAACAAACCCGATCTCGGTGGGAGAGACAGCTGTTCATCAGAAAAAACAGGGCATAATTCAGAGACAAGGAAAGAAAGTAGATTGAAATGAAAAGACACTGTTCAACCAACTTAACACACTCCTTCAATATTTCACAGTGCTGTCAAGCCAAGTAATAAAATAATAAAAACATTGGCAAATATCCTTTTACTAAGTGCTGCTAGTTTTCCGATGGAGATGCTAGCTGGCGGAGAGCTCACCTCAGTGCTTTGAGGGTTAAGGGTTTGCAGATTCAGGTGATAACAGCTGGAACCACCACTGCAGTGGGGAAGTCAGGCCAGCTGGCGGAGCGTTGAAAAATAAACAAAGCATGATGAATGGCACCTGTATTTTACTGACAGACATCAGTTGCGTGTGAAGAGCCGTACTGAAGGATGAGGTTGACACCTCACAAGTGCTTCATGCTGGGACACTCATAGCTCAGGAAACTCCACCCAAGAAGAACTCAAGCTTTTTTCTCTCTGTCATAAAAGCTGGGCACTCAACAGCTTCAGCACATGCAATGTGTGATGGGTTAGCTCTCTCCCAGCGTTGGTTTTCAGTGTTCTGTCTCTACAGATCAGATTCTGGGTTTGCTTTGGACAGTCAGGCCTGGTTTGTGACTGGGTCCTGCCTTGTGTGAGCAGTTAAGTTTTCACTGTGTTTCTGGGCTTGTTGTGAAACTATTGGGATGCTGGGTAGCCAACCCCCAAACTGTTTTCAGTTTCTCGTTCAAATTTGCTTCTGTAGTTTGTTGAGCCATTTCTAGAAGGAAATGTCAGAGTGATTGGATGCACAGCTATGGCCAAATGTTTTGCATCACCTAGAATTTTAAAGTTGAGACATAATAAAAAATTAAAAAACGTAACATTTTCAGCAGGTTTCATTCAACTTTATGAAGCAAAATTCTACAGGGTGATGCAAAACCTTTGGCCATAGCTGAACTGGAACTCTAGAACAGGTACTGTATATCCTTGCAGGAAACCTTAGATGAGCCAGCAGCACCTCCCTCCCTCCTGTCTCCCGGCCTCCCTCCCTCCTGACTCCCTGCCTCCCTCCCTCATGTCTGCCCCTGCCTCCCTCCCCTCCTGTCTCCCGGCCTCCCTCCCTCCTGACTCCCTGCCTCCTTCCCTCCTATCTCCCTGCCTCCCTCCCCTCCTGTCTCCCGGCCTCCCTCCATCCTGACTCCCTGCTTCCCTCCCTCCTGTCTCCCCCTGCCTCCCTCCGTCCCTCCCTCCCTCAGCAGCCCTACTCGCACAGCAGCCAGTAATTTGATTTAATTGCTCCAGCCCCAGAAAAACAGATTGATTTTTTATTCACTCACCCCGGTTCGCTCTATCACTCATCCTTGCAGGTCCCCTTTTTCAAAATCTGCTTCTTCTCCATGACTGCCTTAATTATTTAGGAATTAATCTGTCACCAAATCCCCCAGAACGAATGGAATGTCAAATTTATAAAACATTTTAATAAAAGCAGACGGCATTACAGCACCACAAATCTGGTGCTTCCTTGAATAGATCTCCGAGCTGCGGGATTATCTGTTTAGAAAGCGATGATGAACCCTCTCCATTAAGCGCGGGGAGCGGTAAGGGCTGCAGAAGCTAATGGATCCGCTGCAGCAGGATAGGAAATCCACTTATTTAAAAGTGCTTTGGAACAAGGTAGACCGTCCATTATTATAATAAAAAACATAATGACAAAAACAAACAAAAAAAAAAACCTGGGGCGACGGGACGGGACTTATTTTTACAAAGATACTCCATCATTGGGCTGTATAATGCTCTCAATAAGCTTTATGACATCACAGTGCACACAGCAAATAGAATGCTTGCACCAACAGTTGGGTTTCTCTGGATCACTGAAGCACAAACACACTAAGTCTAGTGAAGTGATCCGGCAACAAACTCCCCATCCCCAGCTGTGCTGCTTTCCTAGAAAAAGGAGAACATTTTGGGGTACCATTCTGCTTGTGAGATGTCTTGCCCATTAAAATATTTAGCAAAAGAGGAGACGATTAATCTATTCAGAGACACCAGGGTATTTAATAAGTAAGGAGTCTGAGGTGAGGAAAAATGGGCAGGGCAATACAATCCCCGCCCCTAGTCTTGCTGTAAATCATTTGTTGTTTCCAAACCTTTGAACACTACTGTACACACACACACACACACACACACACACACACACACACACACACACACACACACACACACACACACACAGTCCAGCTCTCACAGCTGAGTCTGCGCCCGCAACATTGTCATGTCCTCTGGAGTGTCTCTCCAGTAAACTAATGGCACTCATCCAAGGAAGCTTTTACTGGACCCAATATATTTCTATAGAACACACATTTAAATATTTATAGCAGGTCCATTACAAGACAGCCTCTTTAAATATTGATTGTGCAAAGTAATAAAGGTTAGAGCACCCTATTTCCAGACATATTAAAAAACAAATGTAGTCTATTTATTTACTGTGGATTTCTTAAATCCTCTAGAGACTCTACAGGCAAAAATAAATACATAGTAAAAAAAAAAAATAGTAGGGAGCCAAGATATGTGCAGTATATAAAGGACCAGAAAATGCGCTGGCACATATTTCATGTTCATAAACGGGTGCCCCCTTGTGATATTAATACAATAAAAAGGTGCCATATCATATGCATCATAAAACAAGCCCAGTGATTGGTGTGAAGGAACGAGGAGAGGCGTGTTGTTGCTCTTCTGTTCTTCCAGCATCTTATCGGCAACGTGAAGAACGAAACATAAACTATTTAAAATGTTTTATTGATTCATCCATCAAGTGCTGGCGATGGCGATTGACTAATTCAGCGGCTACTGTAGAACTGGCTTGGGAAGTCTATACTGGATTATCAAGGAACTGGACCACACTGCCTCCTCAGTAAAGCATTTTCTATATGTGTTGGATGTCTATTTTGGGGTTAGCAGGCTCCAAATGTTCAGAAGCTTTTCAAGCAGGCAAAGCTGGGTGCTTGCAGTAGTTTTGTGGCATGCAGTGCGTTTGTGTTGCTTTTGAGAGTGCGTGGGTCAGTTATCCAGAAAATCATCAAACCAGACTGCGTACATCCCTATTAGTCCGGTACACTGACGTACTCCATTTAAATATCGGCATTTGGTGTAAGTGGGATCTCAGAGTATTCTGTACAATAAATAATACTGTGGAATTGGAATTCAGATCTGGGTAAAATAACCGAGAACACCTGCATTCCATTCCAGGTGACAGCATTCCAGTCTGGCAGGCTACAAGGAATAATATCGAGTACAGGTGTAATGTGTAGAGTGTCCAGCAGGTGGCTGTGCTGCTTTTGCTTACCTCTTGGTGTCAGGCCAAGTTCTTTGGAAGGGTTATGGGGTGAATGAGAAAGCTCTGAGCTCTTGGGTAATTTCAGATAGTCTTAATGCGATCTAAGGGGGAGCGCTTAAAAAGGTTGGCTCATGGAAATGGGCATTTAGAGCGTTTTATGACTACAGTTTTGGTATTGGGGTAATTCTTTGCTCATGTTGCACCATATAAACCTGAGAAACTGGGGGTGAATTTCTGAATGATTTCTGCGATGTAATTTCCTGCCTGTTTCGTGATGTCACTATCTTTTTAAAACACCCCCAAAACAGCCTTTCCAGATCAGTCCACTACCGTTGTTTATTTAGCAGACCACTTTATCCAAGGCAACTTACAGACTAGGGTGTGTGAACTGTGCATCAGCTGCAGAGTCACTTACAACAACGTCTCACCCGAAAGACGGAGCACAAGGAGGTTAAGTGACTTGCTCAGGCTGAGCCGGGATTTGAACCGGGGACCTCCTGGTTACAAACCCTTTTCTTTAACCACTGGACATTATTTGCAAAACCTTATTTTAGTCAATTTGTTCTGGTTTTTAAACAAAATATAAACCAGCTGTTGTTTTAGACCCACTTCCCAATGTGTTTCATATCCAAAAACAATGTTAAAAAAAAAAACTATTAGAAGCGTGCATAAAAATAGAAGAAAAGTTCTGTGGATTTGAATCCCTTTTAGCACAGAATAATAACTAGAGAGGTTTCTAAAGAGGCTGTCAGTAACGCAGGCCTGTTGAAGTCTTTGCAGGTCACACTGTTCAGTCTGTCACTGAGGGATAACAGTTTTGTAACCTTGTAGCACTGTATCCGGAAAGTGCTGCATTCTGAAGGCTCTAAAGCACTCCAGTGTTTAAAAACCCTACAGTACAGTACTGCCAAAGGCACCCCCCAGGCATGCAGCTGGAGAGTGTGTGGAACTTGTCCTTTAATATAGAAACCTGAAGCGACAAGACTAAAGCATAGAGATTAAACTCTAAGTACTAAAGCATACAGATTAAACATTAGTCAAGTTTTAATTGATGGTCGATTAAAAAAAAACAAAAAAACTTAAGACTTGTTTCACAAGCGGGTTCTTTTTCACCAGATGTCATGCCTGAATAATAAAGCAAAACATATATTTGAGTATATAATGAAACGTTTACTATAGCTCTGTTGCGTTGCACTACGTAACCATTATATATCGTACAGACTGTGTGTGGTTTTGCACCCCTCTGTAATCTTTCTGTGACCCCAAGTGGGCGTCCTCCGATCCCACGACTGAGCCAGCTTCCTCCTCTACACCCGGGAACTCGAGAGCGGATGTCAGCGAGATAGCGGCTCTGAAGGACAAAACCCAGCCCTGCAGGTGTCTGCTCCGAGCCAATGCAACGCTCCCGCTGGAATACACCTTTGAGATTACTAACTTGTATCATGCAGTATGAAAAGTGCTTTACAGATTGGGGTTGAGCAACAAGACGAAAGCCAGCAGTACATTTTTTAACCAGTAAAGTTTATTTATATATAACAACAGTACAAAGTGAATCCTTGGCTTGCAAAATAGCAGAGTTTCATATTTACAATAGGTACACAATAATATATTATCATTAACAAAAAAAAACAAACAGACAACTTTTTCAGAACTGCTTTTATCTTTTTTTTTAAATACTTTTGACTTTCTTACAATTTTCACAACACCTTTTATAAAACAACAATAATAACAGACAGCCATTGTATTTTATTTTATTTACTATAATACAGAACTCCAGTGTCTACAAATGAATGAATGGATAGGTAGGACAGGGAGGAGAGGCAAGAGTCACATGGTTTGGGCTTGCAAGTGATAAGCTCTAAGCTTGTGTATTTATTTAATTTTTTTATGCTGTTCTGCAGCAACAGGACACAAAACTGGGCTGCTGACTTCAACCCAGAACATTCTGAAAGTGCATAAAACATACTGATATTTGATTGTGTCAAACTTCTATAATCAAATCCTCTTCTCCCTGCTCTGTAGGACCGCAGCTCATTCGGCTTTATTGTATATATATATATATATATATATATATATATATATATATATATATATATATATATATATATATATATATATATATATATATATATATAATCCCTTCAGTGGGAAAAGCCTGAAATGTCCACTCTAAACTCAATTCCCTTCTAGACTTATTTTAACTGTATTTTTCTTTGCTGTTTCTTCTTTTGTCATCCTGCCACAGCGTATAGTCATGTTAAAAACAACCTTAAATAAATACAAATTGAACCTGGCACATGGAGCTTCGATACTACTGTAGTTTCGATTGACAGAAGTTCGTTATTTCGTTAAATGAAGATGAATTCTCTTTAAAGTATTAGGGTTTAAAGGTCAGGGGTCAAGGTTGGCTCGGAAGGCGTATCAACCTCTATGTTCTAGAGGTCAAGGCTAGAATTCACAAAGCCTGCGTACAGTAGGGTTCTATCTACAGAACACACTGCAGAGACTCTCTCTGGCTACAACTGTGGTTAATGCTTTATTACACTATCTGATATTTTGTATAATGTCTTAAATAGTAAGAAAAAAAACCTAGACCAAACAATAATATTTCAAATTGCTGATGTGCATGCTCCACATGCACCCCCCCTCCCCCCAACCCCTTTACCAGAAACTCACTGATCTCATAATGGATTCCATAATGCAAGCCTGAAAATAAATCTGCTGGATGACTTAATAGGATTTGGTCACTCAATAATGGTCAGTTTGGCCCGAATGATCTTTCAATATGACAGAGGTACACTGTCGATGAATAGCACCTGCAGAGTTAAGGATGTTTTTGGGTCCATTAGCAATACAATAATTATTTTAGTTCACCAAGTTACTACGCATCAAAGTCTGGTGGAAATGTGTAGTACAGTAGAGTACCTCAAAAATTATAGGACTGCCAAGACATGCTTAAGGTATCGCAAGGTTATTATGGACCAGGTCTTTCATTTATTTTTTGGTTTTATTAAATACAATCAATCAAAACCTTTATTTATCCAGAGTTAACCGAGTACACATTCTCATTTACAAAGACAAGCTACCAATACCAAGAAACAACAGCAGGTCCTGCAGTGTATTCAGAATACTGCTGCTCATTATGACAGGTGACTACTGTTTTATACCCAAGGTGCTTACCCCTGATGCGAGAGGATAAAGACTTCAAGGTTTCTGGGGCCTTAGCCTGGAAGAAATCCCAAAGCTTTGTCTCGACCAATCTGGTGATATTCTAAGCGCTGTTTAAAATCAGGTGCTTGGTTTAGGATGACAGAGGGTTGAAGCCGAAGCTCTCCAGCTGCTGTACAGACTAATCAGATGTCAAGCACTGCTGTCCGTGTCTTGGGGACCTTTTGAAGTCCACATCTCTTGATCACATGGTGCGCACATGACTCAGAGATCAAAGTCGCGCTTCAAAGCAAGAGCAGAAAACCAAAGCTAAAGGGCTTTTTGAAACACTCTTCAAAACAAGCATGACAAGCTGGTGAGTGCTGTGCCTGCAGGTACAAGTCCATATCTACTCCTAATGTAGATGAATAAGAAGTGGACAGTATCAACCAGCGAGTCCCATAGTCCTGAAGAAGAAGGGTTTTCTTTTTTTCATTGTCCAAGTTTAACAGCCAAGTGGGACTGAAACTTAGCTGGTGCACAAAGACAGAACTGACCTTGGCTTACAGAGAAGTGAACCTGCCTTCCTTTTCCTTAACATTCTTCTAGTCTAATGTTGTCATCATTAAATACGCTTCAATAAATAGCTTATTTCAAGTATCTTTTGATGTAAACACTGCACTGCGAGGAATGAATACTGTAGCAAACTCAATTCCCCTAACCGGGCTGCAGTATGTTAGCACTGCTAATTACCTGTTGGCTCTCTGCAACACATTATGAAGAATAACAGAGTAGGAATTAATGGAGCCATCTGACATTCTTATTGAAATGTTAAGTCTGTCACAAGAGACCTTTGGGGACTTAAGAACAATGTGCACGTGAATGCCTTTTTTGAACGCTACAATAAAAGGTACAGCTTGTCATCTTTTTTTATCCTTTCAGATCTCTCACTGACTGGCTCCCCAAACACAGGGGGGTTCCCAAACTGTAATTAGGGTCACTCCCATTTTGATGTATAATGGTAACTGTATGAAGACTATAAATATTTCCGATAGAGCTGAGGTCAAGGTAGTAAGTGTTGCATTAGAACAAACAAGCAGAAAAGCACCTGACAGCGTTGCTCATGTACTTAAATGGCTCCTCCCTTGGCACGTGCAACATTGCCCCCAGGTTGGGAAACCCTTGCCTTAATGTGCACGGTTACAAATGTCACTCCTGTAGTTTAATTCAATTCCTTTCCAGTGGAATTCCTTGTCTGTTCACATTCCTGCTTCCCTATAATGTCATTTTAAGATTTGAAAGAATGGTGTCCGATATTCATAAAGCGTTTGCTGTGCTGGCAGCTGCAAAGTAAACACAGTGCTGCATTTCCCAGCCTTCGTGAATGTGGCCCTTTGGCATGAATGGAACAGAAGGCAACGCTCTCCTGGTGACTAAACTACTGCACAGTAAGGGGTTCACCATGCTGTGTTTGGGGTGAGGGTTGAGATTTTCAAACTATTCTACTGTATATGAAAATATAGAAATCGGTATACAAGTCCACTGCTACACAGAACTCCTCTGTTGGTTATTGGCACATTCTGTATTCTGCTTGTTCGCTTCCTTCCCTGGTTCTTAATTTAAAGTGCAGCTGAATACTTAATGTCAACAGCATTTGTTTGCATGCATTGCTCTGGCAGTACAGCCACAGGTCTAGGTGGCTGTGAGTACTGATGTGCTCCTCACATGGTTGTGATACATATATACGTTGGTCTAACTCATTTGTAAACTTTAATGTAAACAGGGTTTCAAAATGATTCATCTTTTTCAATGTCTTATTGGTCAGACTGAGTGAAACCGAACATGCCCTGTCCTGAGTTAGCAGAGATCTACGATGCCCTGGCATTTCAAGGTAAGCGGAGCGGATCTGTAAAGCCTTGATGACTCACAAGTGATGACATGCATGGAGGGGAGGGGTATGCAGTGTACACAATCTCAGAACAGATCTATACTGTGCTGTCTTTGAGTTCATGGTGCTCAAGTACTGCAATCAGAATATTTTGGCCCAGCAGAGAGAATTGAAAAGACAAGCTTTAAGAGGCTTGTCGAAACGGGCTGAACTAAGACTGTTATGACTCTCCTTCAGAAGCCCTGTGGAAAAGTTATGGATATATATATATACTGGATTTATACACAAACGCAAACGAGATTTAAAAACAAAAAACTAAACTTAGTTGTAATTACATTTCTTCTAGTAGCAAGTCCTTTAAAAGAGGCAGGGTCCTTGTTGATGCATTCCCAAGCTACGCAACACTGGTCCCCCTCCCTTCCAGCGCATGAGGTTTGTGCGCGAAAGCCTTTGGGGGACTTTGAACACACGTCTTTTAAGACTCTGAAGTCGGCACATCCAAGCCATACCGAAGGCAAGTCTTCATATTTCATCCAATCTCAGCTCTTGGATGTTGTTTTTTTTTTCTTGGGTAAGGGAAGTTTTTAAGTGCAAATTTGTGCCAGCAGCTCAAAAGACATGTCTAAAAGCAGTCCACGTACAGTACCAGTACTTTTTCAGTTAGTTTAAAAAAAAAATAAGATTTTTGTCACGCACAGTAACCCACTCGATGATGAGATAAAATACAAAAATAATAAGCTGAATTGCATCCAGAATTAAAAAAAAAAAAAAAAAACTATGAATATATAAAAATAAATGGGAAATAAGAGCACACACCCAGCTTCAAGATACAGAGTTCTCGATTCCCATGCAAAGCTGGCTGGCGAAACTCTCCTGGTTCCTTCCAGATTTGCTGCTTTAGGTTACATTTCACTCTGCACTTTCAAAAGGTCCATCCCTAGCTGTAAAAGACACAGATCTGGAACTGTCAATGAAACGAGCTGCATCGCTGGAAGAAAGGAAACCATTTACACTGCAGGAAGACGTCACCATTCTGACGTAGCCACACTGATGACGAGTCTTACATATATTCAGATATGTGTGTGTGTGTGCGTTCGTGTGTGTGCGTGTGTGTGCGTGTGTGTGTGTGTGTGTGTGTTGGTCCCTTCCAGCAGTGTGTCCCATGACTTCATTAGTTTGATTGGGTTTGGAAGACACCTCCTCCTATCCTCAGCTCTCTATAGACATGGCTCCGATGAGCTGCTCCACTTTGTATGCCAGCCGCTGTCTGCGCGCTTGCTCATCCTGCTCCAGCGCTGAGGTTATCTAGCAGATAAAACAAACAAGGGAATCGGGGATCAATACAGACAAAGCCTAAAGCTGATACTGGCTCAGCACACAGCGTACAGGTCACAAACAGCTACCATGCTGGAGTCTGGACACTAACTTATTTGGGCAGATTTTAAGATTTCAGGACACTGATATGTATTGCATAATCATTAATATCTGCACACACTGAACTGGTCTGTATTTGAGGTTCATGCATTGGTTGGTGAAGTGCTACAGGGTTTTATAGCACCGCCTCTTAAGTATTGCCCTGTGTCCATCACAGTGAGGCTGCCAAGCTTAGGAACAGACTCCATGAAGGAGGCTGTCCAGGAATCGCTCTGCATTATTGAGAAATGGGCTGCACCCGACCCTCTTGTTCTGATGATTTGCGCTCTGTCTATTATCAACCTCTATGCAAGCGCAGGTTTTGCTGTCATTTCCCAAATCCATTTAAGCATGTTTCCTATATTGAAGTCAAATAACGTTGTGGTATGGGTCTGAAGGATTAGGGGCACACAAACCTCAAGGATTCAAGGCATGAGCTTAACTGCTTTTGTGCCAGTTTAATGAACAAACTTACCTAAACGCATGCAACGATATTCCATTCCAGGGGGAATTGAAGTTAGTACTGGTGTGTGCATATTGAGTGCTGTTTTAGTTTTTTGAGGTTCATTCACAAATTCAATGGCAACTCTGCCAAGTTCTTGACTTTGTCCTTGACCTTGCAGTGAGTTATTTTTGGTGTTTTTTTGCAGCTGGTTTCTGCAGCATCACGCCTCTTTTCTGTACGAAGCTCACATTGGTACGTGTGAATTTTAAGCTCGTACCTTTGCTGTGAGCAGACTGTGATTAGAAACAGACTTGCAGACTGAATGCTAAATCAATCACGTGGAAACAAGGATGAAGACTTTTATCAGTGTTTTTATTTATAACCAAATGTGCTTGAATGCTTTATCACCATCTCCCAGTTACATGGCTATATCCAATTACAGCCCTGAATGTTAACATAAAACAATGTTATTGCTAAGACAGTAGTGCGTCTTGCTCTGTCTATATGTTTGATACAACGGCGCCATAGCAACGCAGCTCCGTGGGATGCAAAGCAGCGCTCTGCGCATTAGGATTCTGAATTTGATTGAATTTCCAGGCTGCTGTGTCACATGGTGACACTGGCTTCAGCGCGCACTCACCTCCTCGCTGTATTTGCTGACGTAGGAGTAGATCTCGTTGAGTGCACTCAGCATGTTGAAGTCAGTGGAGTGCAGGCGCGCTTGCTCTGCCAGGTAGGCGTTCATGTCCTGGTCGCTGATTGCAGGGAGCCTCGCGATGTCTGCGTAGTACCTGAGCAGAGAGAGTAAAGCACAGGGCTCAAACAGATGAAAAATGTGTTTGCTTCAGCCTGTTTGTGACTGAATTCAACTCCTCTCCTCTCCTTCTCATCCAGGCACACAGCCTCTGGAAGATGGGTGAAGCAGCACTCTTCTTCTCAACAGGCAATGGAATACCATTCATTTTAGAGAACTATGACCAATTAAATTAAAAGGGCTGCTAATTGCATGATGCAAATGGTACTTGGTACATTGTTTGCCCCTCGTAGCTAAAATGCATCCCGTGTAATTGTGCGTTTCTCCAGAAGATATGAAAGGGTTGACAGTGACAGCAGTCCCAGGGACTCACCTCTCCACCCAGCCCTTGTAGTTGGGGATATCCTTGGCGTACAGCAGCTTGTTGGACGGAGAGTCCTTGCCCAGGCGGTGCTCTGACGTGGAACACGAGTCCATGAAGGTCTGGGCCACGACCGACAGGCAGGCGTCCGTGATGCTGCTCTTGTGGATGTCGAACACAAACTGCGGGTTCTTGATCACATTCACCCAGAATCTCAGGGGCAAACTGTGAGGGAGGAGTGGCCGGAAATGACGTAATCTATTTATTTACCTGTTTATTTACTTATTGCACCACATTTAACTTACAAAAGGATCTTGCATGATTTATTCTTGAATTCATATGCACAAGTATGAAATAATTAAGAAAGATTTTTAGTCAAAACATTTGTCATTGAATTTACAGTTTCCTTTATTATTTGTAAATTTACCGCTATTGAGCATTATATATATTTTTTATAGTACATTCCATTCTAATATCTTGATTCCTATGAATTGTCATGAACACTTTGATTTTTTTAATTACTACAACTGTGACTAGTACTACTATCTAGCACATATTGGTTAACAATCAAAAATTCAAAATAATAAGGCTAAAATCTCAATATTGTTTTCTTACCAGTTGCTTTTCCAGGTGTGTCGCACGTCTGTGTCGTGGATGCCGTGTTTATCCGCCTGCTCATCCAGGAAGTCAAACATGTACTTGATCGCCAGAGGGAGGGCGCTTCCTCTGTGCACCGTGCTGAACAGCGTCTCGAACAGATCGTCCACAAACTTCTGCAGCGTACCCTGCGAATGAAACAACCGAGGAGAATTAAAAACACAGTGAACAGGGCTCTCCCTGCCTGAACACACTGGACCCCACACCCTAACCCTAACCGTAACCTTACCCATCTACACGATGCAGGCAATTTAGTGTAACGCAACCTATTAGCAGACCCCAAGGGCTTTCAGTCAGCAACTTCCACATATCGGTGCTGCTACACCACCCTCTCAGGTACTCTGCCCTTGCTGGTACAGACTGAGTCAGTAACAGGCTGGTCCTGTGAAAGCTCTCCTAGTTAACATCCAGCCACTCAATCTCAGCCTTTACCTTCCCACACGCTGCTCCAGAGGTGTGATTCAGAACTGTCTGGCCGGCAGTGATCTTAATGAAAAAACCTCCGATACTGAGCTGACACCAGGACACTGTAAACACACTTCACCAAGTGTTGATGAAGAGGCCCTTATTTCTATACTGCAAAGTGCAGTTAATTAACCTGGTAATATAACCATATGGGCCTGTTTTCTACTTTGAAGCAATAAATAACTTAGTTGCAGATAGAAGCAGGTCATTTATCACCTCAATTTTGCCACCGTTTTAATTATTATTAATATTTTTTTCAGAATGTTTACATTAGCTTCAAAATAGGAAAGTAGTGTACAGTAATGTTAAGCAATAGATGATGAGTAAAACTATATAAAATCCCAGGGTTACATGTTATCAATGTGATCAACACTTAATAACACTTCAAAGTATTCTTTAATAAAACAAGCCTGTGGTTCTCACAGATATTTCCCTGCCCACATGGGCATTGCTAGGGTACCCTGTCCCCTCTGGGAGGCGCTGCAGTACCTTGGTGGCGAGCAGACGGGTCAGGTAGATCTCGGACACCATCTTGCTGCCACGGTCACCCTCCTTCTGGTCTCCGTGCTCGTGGTTCTTGACGAGGTGCCACACCTTGACCCCGCTCTCCAGGTCGGGGGTGATCATGGGGGCTCTCGAGCGCAGGCTGTCCGGGCTGCCTGTGTACCGGAACGTGGAGTCTGAAAGGGAAATGCAGTGGGACACCGCGGTCAGGCAAGAGCACGTCTCATTGGATTATTATTCTCATTACCTTGAAGTTCATAGACAGTAGTGCTAGCTATACCTAGTGGGGTCATTCACGTTCAAGTGGAATGAACCCCTGGGGAGGAGTTTCCTCCATTTGTGTTGGACTTTTCTAATATTTCATTGCGTTGAATTCTGCAGTTGACATGAAGCTCTATACATTGAGAATTCCTCTTGCTTGTTCCGTGCCACAGAGAAACTGAGGAGCTACAGTTATGTGCTTCACACGTTCAGTAACCCTGTCACCCAACTGATCAATACATCAGAAAACTGGAACAAGAATGCCACAGGCACAAAAGCCTGCTTAATTGTTTTTTTTAAGGTTAAAGGTTGTTGTAAGAAGTATGGATCAGATGAACAAGAAACCTCCCCCATCTCAAGGTGATCAAACAACCAGTTAAAAATGAAAAGAACTTTCAAATGGAATCTTCAACAGTGAGAAGCCATGTGGCCTTGAGATCAAAGGTGAACATTCACAAGATTCCTTGGTTTGAACTCCACAGCTCAGAGGCTCCCTTACTGACTGCGGTGAGCTGAGGGCAGTTTGGTGGAGTGGTTAGAGCAGGGATCTCCAAATCCTGGTCCTGGAGAGCTACTGTGGCTGCTGGTTTTCATTTCAACCAATCTCTCAGTTACTTAATTGAACCAATTACTGGCTTAATTAGTCAAGATTAACAGGTGTTCCAGATCTTTAGTCACTGATGATGTAAAGACACCTATAAAACCTGCTGGATAGGGGCTCTCCAGGACCTGGGTTGTTCTGGGCAAATGAAAAAAGAATCTTTTAGATGCTATAATTGTTGAGGAACAGAGCACGAAGGCAGCAGAGGCAGCCACACGGCATTGATCACACCATTCCTCTCCTGATGAGAGAGTTACAAAGACCTGCTCTCGTTCCATTAAAAGTCTTAATAATGGGCTCTGCTCAGTTTTCAGCTTTTATTTCTATGAAGAATAATTCACTCGAAATACATTTGTTATCATAGTTGCCTTTAACTCCCAGTTTTATTACGAGGGCCAAGAGTCGTCCAGATGGAAGCCATTTACATCGTTAACTAAGTGGCGTCTGGGGAGCGCCGTGATGGGTTCAGTATGAGAATTAATGGGGTCCACCGCAGCCCGGAGCAATCTGTATGATTATTGAACAATAAATACCATTCTGACAACGTGGTCAGTTAACGACGACAGGATTTCCCTTTGTTTACAAGACTTGTGTGATTGAATCCATGGGAAAAGATGTTTCAGGCTTTTCCTTTAGTACCGGGGAAGTGGTTTTGAGTTAGTCTCAACTTACCTAATCATCACAGCATGTACTGTGAACTGTGCTATGCCATGCATGGCTCTATAATAGTGCTATGACAGAGGTTGAAGTTTTGACAAACCCCTGTATAATATGTACCACAGGGGTTTTATAGGGCACACATCTGATTGCGGTATACGTGCGTGCTACTCACCGTATCTGCTGATGGAGGTGCGGGAGATGCTAGCGGAAGGTGGGATATTGTAGGACGAGGTCTGCTTGGGGACCAGAGCCACCACACAGCGGTCTGATACCTGGGGAAAGAAAAGAGAACAATTAAACCATGGCACCGCATCACTCAATCAGCTTATTGATCCTGGGTTCCCAAGCTATAGTAACTCTTTCACATGGAAGACAGCACTAAAAACAGGTCTATAAAGAAAACTATTACTTGTAAGTGAAGCATTAATCTGAAATTTGAGCGACCGTGCACACTAGCTCTATTGAAGTTCATCGCACTTCATAAGACTGAATGGATCGGTGCAACAAAGTGCTAAATGAAAAGCCACGACACCGTGAATTGGCCAGCATTCCAGTTTTAATAGCATCCTTGAGGAGCACAGGGACGCTGTCAGTCAAAGAGTTCAACTCTCCACAAGCTTCTTCAGCTCTCCCTGACTTCAGCTGCGTCGAGAGATCAAACAGACTGAGGGACTAAGGAAAAATCTAACAATACGACTGTAGCAAAAATTGACTTGGACTACATCAGACCCTGCTGAGTGTGTTACTATATTCTTCAGTGGAATGGAATACACAATAGAATAAGGAATTAGATAACATGTTTTATACCTGCAGAACTCTATGCAAACCATAGAATGTCTGCGAGGTTCTTTTTTCTTCCCTTAGTATAATGCTTTCCGTTTTTAAAGCCAATGAGGTGCAGCACTACGTCTTCCACTTTTTTCTAAAGATAACCTTAACTGTATGAAAGCATTTTTCTTTACACCCCCAACGCCCCATGCCACCCTTTCAGTGCTCTCTGTGCAATTGACTTCTTCCTAGGGTTATTCAAACTGAAAGGAAAGCAGTGGCTGTACACAGCCCATCAAATACTTCTTCATTAATACAGCTGCCCGGCAGAGATTGAAAATGCAAATCCACCTTCTCCTGAGACAGGGGGGGTACAGCTGTGCTCCGACAGGCTTTCATTTTCTTTAAGAATCATCTTACTTTTGGTAATTCATAATCTCTCCTGCATTTCCCCCCTTGTCTTCCTTGACAGTCGTAATGACTAACAATCCAACCCCAATATATACCTGAACCCCTCCCCTTTATTAGAACACCTCATCGTTCCTCCACTGCTGCCTGACCCCCACAGGGAGGGAGCGAGCAGCCCGCAGATCTTTATAGGAAAATCTCTTATAGCTATTATCAAGGCCCCAGACTGGCTCCTGGGTTAAGAGGGAATGTTTTAATAGCCAGGCTGGAGACGCACTTGAAAGGCTTTTTGAAATGCAGGTGCTCTTTTCAGCTCTGCCACAGGAATTGGAAATGCACCTTCGGAGAGCAGCCCTGCCGTCTCCCTCTTCCTAAGCTGACAGCGGGAGCCAGCTGTGGCATCAGACACACCGCCTGGCTTATTATTGCTCCTCATTCTCTTCTTTTTCTTTGCATTATAGCAGCAGCTTAAAGGAAAAAAATGTGTGCATTGGGTCTTCAAAAGAATTCCAGAGAATTGGAATAAACACAGTTCTATAGAAATGCCCCTTGTTCCAATAATGCCTTTGTCGTATACAGTAACGTGGAGATATGCTAGGTTTTAATTCCATTGCGTTGGTCGGGGACACAGACCAGAACGAGTCCAACAGAGATATATTATGCTGGCTAGATGAAGAGAATGAGTATCTCACCGTGTACACACATGGTTTAAACAAATAAAAAATAAAAAAAGAATAAGCTGTCAACTCTGCTGTGACACAATTCCACCACAATTTATCCTGCTCTGTGCTGTGCAACACTGATAACCAATATCCAAGCATCAGAATCCTCAACAAGACTTTGTAACAGCTTCCAGGGCCTCCTCCTCCGCTGGTAAAAGATGCTCTGTTTTCTTGCTGTGTGTGAGGCCGATGCTCCAATTTGCCAGTTAGTTCCTGCTGCTTGGCTGGCAGAGTGAACATCTTTAACCTCCCTGAGAGGGTGTGAGACTTTCCCTGACCTGAAACCTACCCTCTCTTCCTGCTATACAGGCCTGTGCCTGAGGAAAGACAAGCAACCGAGCCAGATATTGTCAGGGTTTTGAGTTACGGGCAAGGCCTTAAGAAAAAACTGCAGAACTTCTGACCTATTTGAAACAAGGTGCCTAGAGACTGTAACACAGCCGGTAAAATAAAGAGATCTTCATAGACAAACAAAGCTGTAATGCAATCAGCTGCACTGCAATCCGTCTATTTAAACAACAGGATGTTCAACAATAACACCTCAAAGGGGTACTCTAGTAAATATCCATCTGTAAAAGTGTATATAGATTGTATCTAACATGAACCCAAGACAATCTCAAACAGACAGCCACTTCCATACCACACACAATACAATAAATATGACGAGTGTATATCGGAAGCCTCAGGCCCTTCTTGGTGGGGCTCCACGTCCCTCCCCACCACAGCCTTCTGCATTTCAATGTTTAATCTTCTTTGCTTATCTCATGCCACTCAAACCTTGAAATTGGAAATTCATTGAATTGAGTTCCCTGTTCAGCAGCAGCCTTTGGAGATCCCTTCAGATCTCGCTTTACATAATGCTATTCACCAGTTACAAGGTTAGCGGTTTCACCTCTGGAGGAGCAGAGAGAGAGAGACTGGGGTTCCTAGACAGAGCGAGTCTGGGTATTAAAATATTCAAGCTGCTACGTCATCAACAACCACCCTCTCCTCAATATTTCATGAGCAAGTTGTATTTACCTTAATCTGAAGTGATATATTAAGACGCTATCCTAGTTGTGTATGACATTTTTAAGAGGCTTAGGTTATTTTTTTTATAGTCTTTGAGAGTTCAGGGAGTTCTCCAGGTTCTAAGAGTTAACAGGAAGAGAATTTAGAATTGGAACTTTTAGAGAGGGTCAAAATGGAACACGCATTCTGCGGCTTCTGTGTCATGTCGCATGCGGTTTTCTGAATTGCTTTGCATGCTGTATTTTTAATTTTTTTTACCTGGTAGTGCATGAGGGTGTTGAGCCGTTTCCAGTCGTTCTCAATCTTGGTGGTGATGTCTTCATCCTGCAGGACCACTCGCGCCATCCGGCCCTGACGCCATTCTGGAGGAGAGACAGGGGACCCAATCAGAGGGCTGCTGGGACTGCTCCCTATCTGCAGGGTGGGGCTCAAATGATGCACCACAGGCACATGCACAAACCTGTATGCTGAGCTCTGGTACATGTGTCCATGTGTGCTGTACTCTATTACTATCTGCCTTGCTGATGGTCAGCAGTTCCATTTGTTCTCATGAACGCTCATGGTCTATGATGTAACTTATAGCCTTGTCCTGTTTGTTCTCTCCCTACATGATATTGAAAGGGGAGTGATGGGTGCCTTAAAGAAACCTGCACACCCTGTGCTGTATGCTTTCATCAATTTTATAAAATGTATTTTGTAAGCCAAAGACCGTAATGGAATAAAGAAATGTGTACTGGTGCAGTTAAGAAAGTTTCTTCCATATTGACAACAGAGAAGTTAATCGTTTGGATTAAATGAGCAGCACAACCCACTCCGAGCCCCCAAGGATTAATTTCACCCGTTTCTTATTCTGAAAAGCTCTTCCCTCTGTGACGTGTATCAAAGTGCTTAACCATAATTGGTTAAATGAAAGTCTTACAGAGAATGCATGGATTGATTGCAAGGCTTAAAGACTGACTGACTCAAGGTCAAAGCTTGGTAGAATGAACATGAGAGAAACGAATATCCCAATGCAAACAAGGCAAGTAAAACATTTTCTTTTAGTATAACTTAGACTTATAATTATACAGAAGAAAGAAAAGGTATAGATTTTCACTGCATCTATTAGTGGGAGGTTCAAGAATTTGTAGGTGTTTCTAAAAATGATCCCGGGGAGAGGTTGAGGTGAAGTGTGGGTGCGTGTGTGGAGTGCCACTGCCCCTCTTACCCAGGTCCATGTCGACAGCTCGTGGGCGCTGGAAATACGGCACGTTCTTGTAAACTGCATCCAGGATCTTCTCCTTCACCTGTGTGATGGTGTCACAGTTCAGCACCTTGACGGGGATCTCCGGGCTGTTCTCGTTGTCAGGATTCACGCAGTTCAGGATCTGCGAGGGAGAGCGAAGCGTCCCGTTAGTGAGGTGAACAGGAGGGCCGTTCACACCACAGTAACCTTGGTTGTTGGACGCTGATCTGTGCTGGGACTCTGAAGGGCTATTACTATGCTTGTCAGAAACAGCAGGAAACCAACTCCAAACTTAGTACTAGCCTAAATTCGAAGCTGGTAAATGCAAAACCATTTATTTTCTTTTTTCTGTAAGATAATAGCACCATATCCCCCTACTAACATTTTTTTTGAGAAAGAAACATACATCTGGATAGGTTACAAAACGGGTGAGAAAATAAATCAGAAGATAAATATAGGGGCGTCTGGAGCACCCCACAGGTTTGTTTTCTCTTCACAACAGTGGTGCAAACATCTTAACAACCCCTATCGGCAATGCTGGAGCTGAGCAGACTACTGACCAGCGTCTTGTACTCAATCTGCTGGCGGATGAGCTTGTCCTCGCTCAGGGAGTAGCGTGCCTCTCCAGTGATGGCATCGATGGGTCCCTTCTCCATCTGCTGCTTGATGGCACAGTAGAGCATGAAGAGAGGCTCCCCGGCACACTCCTGAAACACACACAGACACGAAGAGCAGGCGTGAGTGCTCGGACACGGGAATGTAACACGAGGTAGATGGGACCACAACACAGGGGAGTGCGCTAACCAATGCATCTCACCCAGAACTCGCAGAAGATAGAATGTATATATTATTAGGTTTCTGTTTAATACATCTGTCTCTATATCTATCTGACCGAATCCTTCATGTTCATGGCAGGACAGTGAAGGTTGGTGGGAAGCAAGTACCTGGAGTTACCAAAGGCAATGCCATTCAACAGGTATTTCAGATTGGTGGTGTTTTATACCCACCTGTAATAACGGTTTGTACAGTGTCTATGTATTGCACCTATCTGACTCTATCCTCATCATGAGGTGCAGTCCGCTTTGCTCTCTGATCCAAGGAATTGCCATGCCAGCAATCAAAGATGCTTTCCATCCTCCCCTGCTCACCATGCCAGCGACCTAGACCTGCTGACACTGAGATGCGGCTCTAGGCTTCATTGCTTTTATTCACATACAGTGGAACTTCTGTTTAGAAGCAGAGGTTCAGTGTGTCTATAGAACCAAACTACCGCTCCACCTATAGAGGCAGACACATGAATCTGCAGTCTGACTGGGGGCATGGGTTGGCAAGTTACCTTCAGGAATTTGTGGAGCAGGAAGGCAAACCAGTTGGTCAGCATCTTCTCAGCCACCGACTCGGTTCTACAACAAAGAAGAAACCATTGATTAACAAAGGGCTGCGAAGATTGTACTAGGAAAGCACTGGTATTGTTAACCTGCTGGTTTTAGCCATCGTCCGCACAGCACATTCTTTGCTCGCGATGTTGAGAGAGAGAGAGAGAGCGAGAGAGAGAGAGAGCGCGAGAGAGAGAGAGAGAGAGAGAGAGAGAGAGAGAGAGAGAGCGAGAGAGAGCGCTTCTGAAAAACGCTGCCCTGCTGAGGTGCTGCTTGTTGACTTTGTTTGAATTTAATATGCAACGTTTTTCTTGTATCCGCAAGAAACAGAAAAACATTTTTTTTTTTAATTGGCAGAATGTCAGACTTCCCAGTCAGTACGAGGCTGCTTTTGTTTTCAAGCCTTTTCATGCTGTTTGTGGAGAGTTGTGTATTCAAGGTGGACTAGTCTTTCAGAAGAGCGACTGCACTTCTCGTCAAAGAACAACTCCAAAGAAAAGGGAAGAAAAAAAGAAATTTCATTAAAAGGGACCAGTTCACTAAAATAAAGCTGTGGAAGACCATCGTTTTGACTGCAGTAAACTATACTTGCCAGTCCTTTGAATACCAGTAATGTAGTATGTAATGTAGTTTCTGAATACAGCACTCATTTCAGAAGTATATTTTCTGTCCTCTAAACAGGAACAGAAGGGAGTGCAGATGGTCCCTTGTCTGGTAGAGCTAGGTTTTCACTGTGAATTCCATTAGGATGTAAATTTATGAGGAAGGCACGCTGTCCTCCTGCACACGAGCGTCTATTGTCCCATTTCCCTGTCAGAATTTAACACATGCAAATTACACGTTTCCTTGGAATGCCATTGATGCTTACAACAGGGCTATGACAGCCCATCACTTGACCCCCCTTTACTTTCTTACTCACACACACACACGCAAAAGTGTCTGGTGGAAATGTAGTATCCGACTCGACCCCATGATGATGTAAAAATGGGGTCAATAAGTTGCTGGTATTTCACAGCAATCAGTGCAGCCAGGACTGTGATTATAGGAACACACTGCAGCTCCTGCACATCCCCTGCATGTTGCTTTTATTGCATCAAAGATATTGCCTGCTATGAAACAGGCTAATCACTGCAACTTTTGGGACATCAGCTTGTATGTGTTTAATACAATTATTATTATTATTATTATTATTATTATTATTATTATTATTATTATTATTCAAAATAATCAATCCCCCTGCCTCTATTGACTAAACATACGGATTTCAACAAGATTGTAGTAATACTAGACCTATTACTGAATACACTGAGACTTTTTAAATTATTTTTAATTTAGCACTATTACATAGCCGCTGGTATTCTTAAAATCTAAATTAAAATGATGTAATGTACAGTAATTACACTGTCTTTACCTTTCTGCTCCCTATCTCCAGACTATCATTTCTCCCTACACCCCCTCTCACCCTCTCTGCTCGTCCACCACTGGCAGATTAGCAGTACCACGCCTCCACTCCCCCGCCTCCAGAGCCCGCTCCTTCTTCACCCTTGCCCCTCAGTGGTGGAACGACCTACCCACGGATATCAGGACTGCTCAGTCCCTGACCACCTTCCAGTGTCTCCTCAAGACACACCTGTTCAGACAGCATCTGTAAACCTCACAACTCTCGACTATACTGGACTATATGGCACCCAACTGTAGCAGTAGTTGCATCAGCTTGTACTTGCACTGAACTGCTCCATACCTTGCTGTATTCCACTACTGCTCTTAATTATAGCTACTTCCTGTATCTTGTATTTGACTTTACTCTTATAGGATCCATATTCACGGTTTTTGTAATTGCTCTTATTTGAAATCATTCTCATCCATTCATCGTACTCACTACATGCTCATACTGGACTTATAAGCAAATAGTTTTAATATAAGTTAACTGCTCTCAGTCGAACCCGCTCTTACATGTAATTATTTACTGTATTCTCAATTGTGCTCTTATTTGAATTTGATCTTTTGCTACTGATTTTATTGTACTTTACAACTGCTCTTATCTGTAATATGATACTCTGCAATGTGATATTCTGAAATGTAATACTTTACAATGTGATATTTTGTAATGTGATACTTTGTACTGCGATATTTTGTAACAATTGTAAGTCGCCCTGGATAAGGGCGTCTAAAAAATAAATAAATAAATAAATAAAGAATAATAATAACAACACAGCCGGTAAAATAAAGTGAGGTGATCATCATAGATGAACAGGAGAACAAAGCCGTATTGCAATCAGCTGCACTATCTTCTGTTTATTTAAACAACAGGATGTGTCATGTATCATTTTTCATCGGTACAATGAGGATAGAAAGTATCTAAATCTAATAAAAGCTACTGAATAGTGTAATAAGCTCCGGCGGTCTCCAAGAACCTTCTCAAATAAAGCCCTTTGTGCTGCCCATGTCGTGCCCATTTCATTTCCCAGCGTTTTAATCCCTGTCAGAAGCAGGGCTCTGTGTTGCTCCCAGCCCCTCCCCACCTTTTTAATTGTGTTTCATTAATGAACCTGAGGCTTTCATTATCTTACTTGTGCATGAAGAAGGAATTGTGTTAATTGTGTTGAACTGGCTGTGGTGCTTGATTACAAAGTATCACACCAGGCAAGGCTTACATGCATCCCTCTAATAACCATTCCCCTGCCCTGCATGCCACTCGTATTAAAAAAACAAGAGAGAGAGCCTGGCGCAGACTGAGCCCTGGGCTAGCGAGCTGTTCCATTTTTAGCAGGCATTCTCTTTGTAAATAAAGCGAGCAAGCGAGGAACGGTTTTTATTAGTATCTGTTTTTAGGCACCCCCTCTATCAATACATACACTTACCTGCAACACTCACAAGGAGAAGGGAGAAATACTGACGGGTGGTGATGAAAGAAAACCAAAACAATAGCAACACTGCATGATAGAAAATGATAAAGTGAATCTAAACAAGGATATATTAGTTCAGATTACTGTGATGTTATTATTATTATTAGTGGTATTATTAGCCGGTTCTTGGGGATGAAGGTGTTAATGAGGAGTTGAAGCAAGGTGTCTAAATCGGGAACAGGAACACAGGGATGAAATTAAGACTCCCATTCAATAGCAGTTGGAGCCAGTCCAGGCTTTTCTACTGCCAGGAACTTAATTTGGAAACTATTTCAACCCACAGTAAAACCTGGAGCGGATCCAGCAGAGAATGCAATAGGAGTCGTGTTACCTCCCGCAGTAAAATAACTGCAGCCATTCACAAGAATTATTTTCTAATACTCTTTCAAGGTCTATAGATTTTAGCAGTGCCATTAGCCTAGCATCATATTTGCAGCTAAATGACTTACTGTATAAGAATGTTGTCAGGATTCTAGAATACTGCGACAATGCCAGAGTTCTGAAGTTAGTGAGTACCGGTTGCAACAAAAGTATAACTAGAGCCTACCAAGTCAACACAATGCAGTAAACACAATCACACAGTCCCTGCATCTTCTAATTATAAGCAATATAAATAGTTATTAAAATAGCTCTATTTAGTGTTTCTTGTTGACATTTCCATACGATTTGCTTGATTCTTTTTTCTCGCTCTCTCTCCAAACTCCCCCTTAGGGCCATAGCTGATCTTATCCACAAGCTTTTTCTATTTGAATGTATTTAATTTTTTTTAAATTATGCTACAGTTCGTATGGGATGTGACCCCCTCGAGCCCCTCCCCTCTCCTGAAAAATTGACCCTTCATGTTCCAAGCAGATCCTGGCCTTTATTTAACTGAATAAAACCAATGCCTTTTGAAAAAAAACAAAAAAAACGTGGAGCGTGAAAAAGATTATAACTCCGGCTGCATGTCTGCTATACGGATTCCCTAGAGAAGCAGTTTCTTAAAGGAGATCACATGGAGCACAAAACAATTCACTCTATCGTCTTTTAATCTCTGACTACAGAGCTTAGCAGGCTGGACTGGAGAATAGAGTTTGCTGATTCGAAGTTCAAGATCACATCAACCATTTACTTTATCCTTAGATAACCCCAGATTGCTGATGCTCCATTGCTGATGCTACAGGTGCATTATAGGTTGATAAAATCAGCCCCCTCTGTCTGACATTGAAAACGACTTTCAAACCGATATGTTAGTCGCTTAATTTAGGATTTTTTCAGTAGTTCTGCAGTTAACATCCTGCTACCTCCTTCATTATCTGCTGTGCTCTGATTTGAGGCTGATCTGTGGGCTTGTGGAGGAATGAACAACAATATAGAGGCAAGAATGATCCTGTGCATATTCCTTCATATGAATGAGGACTGCATCAACACGAAATGGCATCTAAAATAAATTCACTGTCTTTTCTTTAACAGGTAACTGGATGGGTTACCCGCTGCAAGACATAGCATGCAGGATCCTAGTGACAACTGTATTAGGTTCCTGGGTATGAAAAATACATGCAACAAAAACAATGGGTCTCTAGCCCTGTCTTTCATCTATTGGAATAACAATGTTATTCAATACGGAGCTGTCTAGATAGTTTGCGTGGGATTTTTTTCTCAAAACATGTAGATTAATAACATGAAAGTGGAGTTGACAGAAAGCACTATCAGGGTGAAACTTTGGCATATTGAAAAAAAAAAAAAAAAGAAATGTACATACAAGCAGGATTGGGCTTTACATTGTAAGCCCTGCATTCAACCTGTCAAGTCAGAGCCAATTAACTTTCCTTTTAACCCTTTTCTATACTGTATTTAGTGAGCCTGCTCCAGGCCAGTGACAGATAAAGAGTCCCTTTTTAAATATTCCACACGCTTGGGCTGCGGAAATGCATTTTTCATAAGCTGCACACCGTGTTGGCGAGCATGACGAAAGCAGAACAAGCACTCGCTGTTACGCATCAAAGCGGAGGAGCTGTCGGGAAGAGTCAATCACCTCTGAATGTACAGCGCAGGAACAGCACAGTGCTGTCGGCACTGCAACATCATGACATCGGGGTTTGATCCCAGGCCTCCAGAGATTAAACAGGGCTCGCCTTTTGTTTTTTATAGTACCTGCCATGCGGGAAGGTGCAGCGGAGGATTTACCTGCCCTAACAAGCGCAGCCTGTACAGTTTCCAATGTTTTTAAACATTTAAATTTTAATGAGGGGGTTGGGCATGCCATTCTAAAAAAATTTAAAAATAAACAAGAAATCAACAAGAGATTTGGTCAGGACTGTATTTCAGCTTATTCAAAATGAAAGACTTACCACCGAGACATTTTTTTTTTGTATATAAGCAGCATATTTTTCTTTTGCTGGTGGGCCTTGCCTGCACAGCAGGACAGGTGAGATTTCATCTTACCCTCCCCGGGGTAGTAGTTACCAGCCCTGTGAAACCCCGCAGCGACTGACCTGCGCAAGAGCAGCTTGGGATGGTTCTTGCTCTCCAGGTTCTTGTCGATGAGGTCGCTCAGCAGGTGCTTGAGCACGTCCGTGGCGTACTCCAGCTTTCCCTGCAGCGCGGTCATGATGAGGGACGCCACGTTGCCGCGGTCACGCATGGAGAAGCTCCGCTGCAGCTCCAGGGTGCGGATGAAGGTCAGCAGGAACACCTTGTTGTTGATGAGCTGGCCGAACATCTTGAGGGCTTTCTCCACACTCATCTGACCGTTGCCTGGGACCTGCAATATTACACATTATATATCAGAGGAGTGTATATTAAGCATTTAAAAAAGAATATGCAAATGACTTCACAGTCTGGGGGGAAAAAGGGGACCCAGTTGCCCACCCCCAAATTCCTGCCCTATTGTCTATCCCTCCATTAGTCAATGTGGTATCTGGTTGCCATGGATACTAATACAGGTCTCCAAACAAAGAAATGAAGACAGAGGCTGCGTGACATTATAGAACAGGTTGTGAAACATCCCTGGTTGTTTTGAAGAATATTATGGTCAAACTGCAGGAACGGATTGGGGGAAGGGGGGGTGCCCCTCACCTCGAGCTCGCGCAGCACCGGGTGGTCCTCAATGCCCGGGAAGAGAACCCTCATGGCGTAGGTGCGGTACTCCAGGTGTGGGATGCCAGCTCGGTCCAGGTCACTGGTCAGCTCGTTGATGTCTGTCTGCAGCTCTGCAAAGGCTGAGGGAAGAAGGAGCATCAGACAGGTTAGGACACAACTACAAGAAGACCAATGTTTTGGCTTAGTGTCTTCTACAGTGTACAAAAATAAGAACTGTATATGGTACTATTTTTATGAGTTAAGGAGGGAGATTATTTATTTGTAATACCCTATGAATACCCACAGGAGGCGCTGTTTCCCCAGAGTTATTTACTGCTCTTTTCTTATTCGTCTCTTTAATGTTTTAGCTGGCTTGAAAGAAATCACTCCCTGCAGTAACTACAAACGAATCAGGTCCGCTGATTACAGGATCAGAAACAAGTTATCTATGAAAATCCTATGTTGGCAGAAGATTATTTCTGGATTTCTGCAAATCTGTGCCGCAAGGCGACACCGTGTCTGGTAAGAATGCAATACATTTTTAAGGTATTATTATTACTGTTGTCACTGGGGTTTTTTTTGGTTCAGAGAGCTGAGAACAGGATTCTTGAACTGCTGCTACAGAAAAGAACAGCAGCCAGGCATCACTACCAGAGTCATCAGGGAGCTGTCTCCCCACGTAAACATTGATGGGTTGCCATGGAAACCACACCCGGGCTTAGCAAAATGAGCTGCTTTAAAGTCTTGGAAGGAAGAGTGCGGCTGACACTGGAAAATTAATTATTTTATTTTATATTTTCTGTTCATGTTAAAATACTTTTTGTACCGCACTACTCGTTTCGACATGGACATGTCTTCATCAGGTTTGTTAGTTTATATAGTTTATATATATATGGATTCATTACAATGGCTAATAAATATGGATTTTCCCCAAAGTAGTAACATCACAGCCTCTGCTGTGTTCTTGTATTTTTGCTATTTAGGTGTTTCCTTAGACTGCTAATTTAAGTTCGACCTAAGACTACTCATACAAATAACACAAATGCAGACATAAGTGGTATGGCTTTCGTTATACAGTAAGTGGCAAACGAGACCACACACACACACACCTTCAACATTAAGAGTCAAGCGAGTGCTTATCCAGTAACCAGTTTAACGCTTCCCGTCTCCTACCTTCCTTGCACTCCAAGGCGACGCGGGACTCCAGGTTGTCCATCTGCATCTGCAGCCGCTTGAGTGTGAGGTCGTTCTCGCGGGACTTGCGCTTGTAGGCGATGAGGACAATGATGACGATGATGAGGAGCAGGCTGCCGCCGGCTGCGATGCTCACAATGGCAGGGAGGGTCAGCAGGCTGTCCGAGAGCACGTGGACTGAGCCAGGAGAGAACTTGAGACCACCCACATGGACCTGCCGAAACAACCACTGCCATCAACCACAGTGACCGCACTCACTCACTTTCTTATTGGATAGGAGACATCATTGATAAATAGAACCACAGAGAGAGTTACAGACCAGGGCTTTTGCTCAGCCAGGTTTGTCAGACAAGCAAGGCAACTCACCATGACTTTGTGCTGCCCAGTGAGGTTCGGCGGCTCACATAGCAGCTGTGTCTCCGAGACGGTGACGGAGCAGGGTGTCTCTCCGATCAGCACAGTGTAGTTCAGCTTGGCACCTCCAGAGGCTGGGGGCAGCAGGTTCCGTCCCTGGAGAAAGGACACAGACAGAGGACGGCCATTAATACTGCTGAAGCCCTCACTCAATCACCCTCTTTTATTTCTGGACTTCCAGATGATACATTTAACCAGGACCTCCTCTTCCACTGCACCAGTTGTTCAAACAAAAATAAATACAACAACAACAACAACTACTCATTATGTTTCTATTAACGGGTTCCAATGTGCATCTCGCTGCTTTTGACTGGTTTTTACAGACGATTTCTCCTTTTAGAAGACGTTTGCACTAATGGATGCAGCAGCCCCGTGTGTTTTAAAGCTTGGAAGGTACCTTGAGGATGATGGGGGAGCCCGGTTTCTGCTCCAGGATGCCCGAGGCGCTGAGAGGCTCGAAGGTGGGGTTGGGGTAGTAGATGAAGTTGGTGTTGTTGTAGAGGAGCAGCGACTGCACGTTGTTGAAGACGAAACCGAACTCGTCGGCACGCTCCACTGCGTCCAATCCGGGACGGTATTCCAGGGTGAGGGGCGGGGCCAGGCACAACATGGTGGTCGCGTTCAGCACTTTACACACCTGGGGAAGTGCAGCACACACACAGGGATTCATAAGAGAGGGATTTACACAGGGGGTCTTTAATACAAGCTTCATTTCATGTGTAGGTCAGACAGGGTTGACTGGCATAAAATCAACATCACCATTGAAACGCATGATGTTTCTAATGGTAAGTTTGCACGGATCCTGGAAGCGGCTTAAATATAACTCCTGTCTGACAATATCCAGAGTGCTTTATTTGTATTGGCAGTGTATTGGTTTTATGAGTAATACTGACTTCCTGACTTTGCAAATTCCTTTCTGTGGACTCCAGGATGTCTCCACAACATATTTTTTTTAATTTTTATTTAGTTTTTGCAATCTTTAAAAAAAACAAAAAAACAACACCCTAAAATACATTAGTGCAGCAAACACATATGCTGTTAACAAAAGCACAGGATCAGCCAGCAGATACAACCCCCCCCCCTCCCCCCCAGTTATAAATGCATGTGCTAGTTTATCCTCCTATTCCCTTTCATAAACAGCTACATGTTCAACAATGTGCAGATCCATTGTGAGGCTGCCAGACATTTGTACAGAAACCAGTAACATTCAGCACCATGCCTAATTGCTGAGCTGTGTGCAGTTGTAGTTACTTAAAAAGCATGCCAAGGGGACTTGTTAAGCAACTTCTAAGATATTCCTTTCATATAAACTGTAAAACAAGCATGAAAAAAACAAGCAGTAGGGAATGCATTTCTTTCCTTTGGTTATATGTTTCTTTGTATTGTCGTATACATTCTGCCTTATTGCTTAGTAGCAATAGCTGTAATGGAACAATCCACCAAAACAACACGTTTCTGTACTGCCAGAAATGAAGGACATTCGTTCGGGACATGTTTAGCTTATGCAACAGTTCTGTGTGCCACTTCATGTGATTGAAAACCCATCTGTTATCTTGTTCAGGCAAAAAGAATGATAGCATGTAGTGTTTAGATCGCTCTGTTTTTTAATAAACGAAGGCACTGCTGCTTTCTTGCCTGATGAAAACAATTTAATTCTGGTTAAACAAACAGACTTAAACCTTGGACAGAACTCTGCTAACTTGGCTTTCTATTCTAGAGACCCCCTAAAGCAACCTGACTGTTAAATTAAGGATGTCAAATAGAAACAGTACGCTGAGTAGTTCAAGATGTTCCCGAGCTGTGCTGTAATGATTTTCTGATTTATAAATAAAACCTCCTACAAGTACAAGGCACACTGTCCCTGAGGTATTCCAAACAGGGCAGTAATATCTGTGTAAAAATGAAATCGATATTCTGACGGAGAGCTGGAGGTCTAAAGTGCAGGAAGTTACAGTTTTGTTCCCCTTTTAGATTACAATTAGACCTAAATATTGCCAGAATTCTAGAAACTCCTCTCCCCCTCCCTCCCTGCATGGGCAGGAGAGAAGAGACAAAGGCAAGTCAATCGTTTTGAATTATTTACACTGCCCAAGACAACAGGAGCGTGGAAGCAACCTCTTTATTCAAGCATCCGTTCTGTAATAATCCTGTTCACAGATGCTCCAAAGAGCGCACGTTTCATTACATTCATTTAAAGAAATTCCATTCCAACATGTCAGGATAAATGTTTCTTCATATTCATGTGCATCAATGGGTCTGCAGCTGCTACAATGCATTCTTTAATTCACTAATATATATATATATATATATATATATATATATATATATAAAAAAATACCATACCCCCCAGAGAGACGTCCTGTAAATTTCAAATGTATGTATATATTAAAAAAATAAATAAATAAATCACCCTCAAATAGTATCCTGTTATCCATTTTCTGCTATCTTATTTATACCTATATGTGATTTATAAAAACACATGTGTTTGGTTATTGTTCAGTGAGTTTTGCACTACAGTGTCTCAAGAAGCCACAAGCCTTGCTGTGCTGTAAAGCTATATGACAGATAGTTTAAGTGAATTGCCCAGTACCTGACCCCAGTATTAGTAAGGTAGAGTTGCTGCACAGCATGTGTTCATTGGGTAACTGGAAAAGAGAAAGCGTGGAGGGCTCTAATAGGTGCTTACAAACATGGAGGAGAGAGCTGTCTGCTCTCTGGTGTACAAGCAAAACACAATCAAAAGACTGCGCTGCCAAACTGATAAAAAAAACAAGAAAGTCCACCACATCCGAGGTGTGCCACTGCTGGAACAAAACATCAAAATCAAACAACCGCAGACTCAGTATTTCCAGCTGAAGAATATCTTTATTGAGGACAGCGACATCTTTTTCAAGGTTATTCTCACCTGCAGGAATTTGATTGCGCCTTGTCGATAAAGATATTCTTCAGCTGGTAGTACTGAGTGTGCGGTTGTTTGATTGTGTTGCACAATCAGAGACCGTTCAAAAAGAAGACAATGCATTAGAAATCGGAATCTAGCGACTAGCGAAATTCTGCGCAAGAGAAATAAAAGGAGGTAAGGAAATGGAATATAAAAATCATGTCTGGAGATACATCTTGGTGTTTGTAAGTTCTGGTGTGGCTTTCCATCCTGCTGTACCATCTGTTACACCATGGTCGGTCTATGGTGGGTGCTGTGGGTTTAGATTTTTTTTTTTTTAACAACTAAATTCTCACAGTATAAAAAACTGAGGATAGCAGATGCTGGATTTGGCTCCTGGGACTGAAAGTTAATTTCTGCCTTATTTACTGCAAATTTAGCAGCCTGGATTAATGCTACGCATTTAATCCAAATTTAGAGTAAGCAAAATACATCAAAGCCTTTGAACACTGGATGAAAAACTGTGAATAACAAGAAAATAAATAACTGGCGGCGAGCGACAAGCAGCAAGTTGTAGTGCCGACCAATCAAGGCTCTTTTGAATGGTATTCATTAGCATGGTCTATGTACTCTGGTATAAGAAAACACTTGATTGTATTGCATTAAATAGGCTGCTTTTTACATGCCAAGACACAACTCTTGAGCTCTCAATAATACTTTTACTTGATGATATTTTAAGGTTGACAGCAATACAATAATTTGATTTTTTTTTTAACCCAACACTACTGATACTAGATGACAACATCCCCCCTCAACCCCCACCCCCCACCGAACCTTCCTTCAATTAAAACAAACAAAAATTCAAATCACCTCGAAGCATCCCAGGGCACTTCACAATAACACCAAAAAAAACTGACACACGAGCCAACAGCCAAGCAATCCAGCTAAAAAATACGCCACCTCCAACAGATATGTTTTTAAAATTGATTTAAAAGTTTGAACTGTGCCAATATTCCTAATATGATTTGGGACAGAGTTCCAGAGGCAGGGAGCATAAAACCTAAAGCCCTCACCCCTCCTGAGTTCAGCCAACTTCTAGGAGCTACCAGAAGGCCAGCATTTGAAGGCCCTAAGCCATGAAGTAAGTGTAATCGATCCCCTGACAGGGAGCCAATGCAGTGATTCAAGTACTGGAGTAATGTGTTGTGAATGACGTGTGCGAGTCAGCACTCTGGCTACAGCATTGTGGAGCCGACGCAGTTTAATAAATCAGGAAGGTTTTATTTGTTAATAATTGATGCAAGGGGGAGCATGGAGACACTGAAAAGCAAGGCACCAAGGATTGAGCCTTGTGGAAATCCATACTTCACATCACCGGTTTATGAAGAGTACTGACCCAGAGAGACAAACTGGCGTCCATATAATGGATAGGAGCGAAACCATTCCAAAGCAAGACCCGGAATTCCAATAGAATTCTGTAATCTCTCCAAAAAGATCACGTGGTCCACGGTGTCAAAAGCAGCAGAAAGATCAAGCAACACTAAAATAGACAATTGTCCAGTATCAGCAAACCAGAGGAGGTCATTACAGACCCTCAATAAGGCTGTCTCAGAACCAGACTGAAGTTTTCCCAATTGCCCATTTTTCAACCATCTTAGCAAGAAAAGCAATCAGAAATAGGGCTATCGTTTCCAAGATGATGTGGAGAAAGGTTATGTTTGTTCTGAAGTGATTTCTCATCTGCCAGTGTTAGAGTAAGTGGGACTCTTCCAGAGGTCAGAGGAGTTAACAATATGAGTTATAATAGGACCTAAAACTGACAGACATTCCTTCATAAACCAGGGAGGCCAAGGATCTAAACTACAGGTCTTAAGATGTAGTTTCATTATCACAGCCTTAAGCTTTACCTTAGTTATCACAGTACATTCCCTGAACCTAGCACTGATATTATGGAAGCAATCTGGAGATGTCGGAACAGAGGCAATAGGAACAGAGAGTAACTGGGCCCTACACTTCAATTTTATCAGTTGAAGTAAAAATTACTCACAAATATCTGTTTGATCTCCACGCACTGGTGTAGTTGTTTTAGGGTTTGAGAGTTTATCAACAATATTAAGCAGTGCTGCTGGCTGATCTTTACTGGTGGAAATAATATTAGAAAAATAAGACAATTTATCAGTAGTCAAGGCCATTTGATATTGTCCAGATGCATGTTAAACAAACAAGAGGTTAAACAGCTATTTCACAAAGTCTGGTGTAGCTTTAAGGTTATATCTGCAGTGTGTGTTGCAAATAGGGTTGCCACGGCTGCAGCACAAACTCTAAACTCTCTTTAGAAATCCCATATCCATCCAATAGGAACCACTGACAATATTACTACTATAGTATTGACAACCAATTCATATTGTCTATTTTAGTAATATATTATCCTGATTTATCTAACTTGTGCTCAATTTTATGGCACTGACATTTAGTGTCCCGGGAAGGAATCCTGAGACACCTTCATCAAACCCGGGACGATGCAGGGAAAACGGGGACAGGCGGCAACCTGAGGCGTTAGCTTTTGTTATGGCAGACAAGAGCGACCAAGTAAATCTACACCTGAATCTGCCCCAGGAGAATTTCCCTCTTATTATTATTATTATTATTATTTTTTTTTTTCAAACAGATCTGAAACACGGCTCATTTACTTTATTAAAAGCGGTCCTTCACCCTGGAGACAAAACGCCAAATCCAATCAGCATAGATTTCCTTTCCTCTCAGCTCTTACTGTTTCATTCCGTTTAATGCTGACGGCTTTTGACCAAAGTTAATCTTCCATTACAACCCATTAAGACATTTTCTGAATTCCATTATACCTACCAGAGTGGTTTTTAATACAGATGATGAAGAAAAAAAAAAAACATATCGCCTCACTCTTAACATGTTTATTTATTCACTGCAACATTCTGATTGAGGTGATGGAAGAGACCTTTTTTTTTTTCAGCACCCCGCTGTCTATGACCTGTTTTGCTACGGTAAAGACGACTTGCTCGTCTTTCTTGCACAGGTTTTTATTGCCCGATCCAGCAGGGTATCAGCTTGGTATCAGCTGGTACGACATTTAGACAATGCAGTTCTGACATTCTGAATGACAGCATTGAGGAGAACCTTTCAACAGAGGCCAGCTTTCGGGTCATGTGAGCATTATATCTCTCTACTGTTGAGTTATTTTTCCACCACATTGCTTCAGATCTGACATTTCTATAACTACATGGATTTAATGGAAGCCATTCCCTTCTGGAGGTCTTTCTCCGTGACACTGTGCAGTTAGGTGTGGGAATGAGATTGCATTCCATTGTTTAGACTGTGCTTCTTGCCATGGTCACCATGCTAGTTGGACTGAACATTATACCAATTTTAACAGTACACTAAAAACAAATGTGTGGTTTTTTTACATTAAAATAAATAAAATAAAGCAGCATCGACATGTCACAATGGGTACTATGATGTCATAGACCCACATGGCGTGATGAGGTCACAAAGGGGCTTTGGCTGCATTAAATGAAAGAGTAAGGATGAAAACCTCTGGAAACTCAGCTTACTCACATTGTCTGACTCGTGGCCGTTGTATTTCACTCTGATCCGGGGCTCCTGAATCACATCCAGGTTAGTCCCTGTGATAGTCAGGGGAGTGTGGCCGCTGTGAAAGAACATGAACAACTATTAGAGTGAAAAAGAAGAACAACTATTAGAGTAAAAAAGAAGAAATGATAACTACAATATACAGACCACGTTGACACATCAGTAATCTCTCTATACAAACACCTCAGACATCATCATACAGAGCGGTTACTAATGAACGAAAGAATGATTGACAAAGCAAGTAACTTTTCAAAGTCTTGACTGTAACAGACCCACCCCACCCCTTTTCTGGATTTTAGCATCAGTAGCCTTTTGCAGCAGGTCTGATTCTCTTAGATTGAGTCATCCAAGAACACAAAAACTGGGGGGAGGGCATTAAAAAGTCTTTTGTTGCACAACGTGTCCTCTAAGTGACGGGGCTGGCCCTTGCAGAGACTTGTGTTTGTATTACAATGCGATTCCGTGACAGCTCCTGCATGTGCTGAATCGTCCCTGTCTAAAGCAGTGAAGTGGAGCCGGTAATCACGCAGTAAGCAGATGGCTCTGCCTTGTCCGGTACTGTACAGTCAGACACGAATGCCTCCAGCACACAGGCCTGTTCCTCTCTCTGCCTGGAAGTTAAATGAAGTGCGGAGTTGAAGGGCAGGTAAAGGAGAACTCGGAGCTGCTTGTGTTGAGTGACAGCGTCAGCACACCAAGCTCTGATATCAGCAAGGGGACAGGACGTCTTGAAAAATCAGATAAACCGCACATCACTGGCCACTTGGCATTTCACTGCAGAGTCTCATGCTGTAATGAGTGCCATTATCTTATCGTGCTGATATTCTTTTTTGGAAGCTGGTTCTCCTGAGCACAAGAATATTTATTTAAAGATATTTAAGGAGGATGGCTTCAGAGGCTGGTTTTCTTTTTTGTATAATTTAACACTGCTATGTGCCTTGGGTTGCTTCAAATGACATTCACTATTATTATTATTATTATTATTTATTTCTTAGCAGACACCCTTATCCAGGGCGACTTACAATTGTTACAAGATATCACATTATTTTTACATACAATTACCCATTTATACAGTTGGGTTTTTACTGGAGCAATTTAGGTAAAGTACCTTGCTCAGGGTTGTGGGATTAAACCCACAACCCTCCAGTCAAGAGTCCAGAGCCCTAACCACTACGCCACGCTGCTGTCCTATGTATATGTATATTCCATATTATTGCTGTGTATTGGGACAGAGTTTTGCTCCAGTACAAATTCTGCAACAGCATTTGCAACTAATAAGAAACACATTTAAAAGACCTGTAGTTAAGAATAGTTTATTTCAATATTTCACACAATACAGTTGGACACAAGCTCAAGCTTCTGGAATATGTTCTATTTATTACAAATCAATTCTGTGTTGCAAGAGAGCCGAATAGACCCCTCTTACCTGGCAATGCTCCACTCGGGTTCGATTCGCTGCACGGTGGGGTCCTCAATGTACTCGAACTGCAGGCTCTCCTCCACCTGGGCATGATCCACACTGACCCCGATCCGGGCCAGGCCGACTCCAGTGGGCGAGGGCGCGGAGTAGCAGACAATCTCTGTCATAGTGCGCCTGCAAGAGAGGTGGCAGTTTAACACAGTGACAAAGCAAGACAGCAAGCTATGTGAACCCTGGACTCAGAGATGAGGCACCTTAATCAATCAGACGCTCCACCTAGCCTCTGGAGTTCTTTTTTGCAGATTTTCTTGTGGGTGGTCTAATTCCTATCGCCAGTCTGCCCACACATTTGTGCATGGTTACTTTGAGCAGGCTGGTGTTTCCCTGTGTGCTCTACCGCTGTTTCTTTGAAGTGACCTACACTGAGCATTCCTTCGGCTGATTCCCCACTGAACTTCAAAAGAGCTTGTACAGCAGCGCTACCCCTGGCAGAATTCATCGCGCCGTGCCCAGGCCAGCGGAATCAGTCACACTGAAACCATTGGCAACCTTACAACAGCTAAACCTGGGTGGCGCTGTGGAAATATCCTTGCAGTCCTCTGCTTTGAAGTTAATTAGTTCACACTAGAGCCTTGCTACCCAACCTGAGCCTCACAGGACCCAACAGTAAGTGTCGGGTTTGGGTCGGGTCGGGTCGGGTGTAGTTTGTATATTACAGTTCAGGCTCGGATCGGGTCGGGTCAGTGTTATCAGTGAGTGGATTATGCTGTTTTTAATTTTAAGTGAGCATTTTTTTCTTCCTCTGTGTGCAAGTGCTTCCTAAAACTCACTTTCTGCTGCACGATTTTTGAAAAACCACTTGCCATGCACCATAGGTTCCTTGAGAAATTACCTTTCTTAATATCATCTCACAAATCGGCTTACTCGTTTTGCGCAGCGTGTCAAATGCTGCATGGCCGGGCTTTACTAAGTAACCACAGGATATAATTAATTTCCAACGCAACCAACAACCAGTAATCATCTCAGCTGATAAACTGACATTTTGTGCAGCCTGTCAAATGCTGCGTGGGCGGTCTTAACGGGATTGAGTTCAGTTACAAAACACCAACGTCACCAAATTTTAACAGTCAGTCTTATACAAATGCACACAGAAAAAAAAATAGGCTGATGGAGGGGAAAAAAATAATTCTCAACAGGAGACGGTGTAGCAGTGGAGCGTTGTTGCTGGAAAGGGTACAAATCAGTTTGGAAAAATTACAACATTGTTGTATTCAGTGATAATAAAAGTCCATTATGTGGCTTTGTACAATGCAAATTTTGCAAAATATTACTGAAATATGACAGCAAAAAGACGGTAAATTCATCTCTGCAACAGCATACTGATGTACAGGTAGTGGACAAAAAAATGGAAACACCAATGTAAAGTCACTTAATAGGGCATTGGGCCACTATGGTATCCCGCTCTGTGGAGTTCTCGGCGGACCGTTTTTGATGAAACTGTCTGCGCCCCAGGTTGAAATTTGCCGTCAATTGATCTGTAGTTGCTCGCCTGTTTAGTGGATCGGGTCGCGTATGTAAATATTTCAAAGGGTTCGGGCTCGGGTCGGGTTCGAATTTGTTTGGTTGAGTTCGGATCGGGTTTTAAATTTAGGCCCGAGCAGACCTCTAGTTCACACAATAAACAGAGGGGGTCGGGTATAGAGCTAAATCTTTACACTGAATAACACTTCATTTCTAATGCAGTAATCGAAATCAAAAAGCTCCACCACATTCTCTGCTTTTGACCTCCCCACTCCCCAGCTAAAAGGCCATTCAAAATCAGTTCAAGTATAGTGTCTAAAGCACTTAATACCACACTAGCCAAAAAGGCACAGATTTAAACAACTGCAGCTTCCACTGTTTCAAGGCAGGCCACGGTGCTGACTACACTGGCGTGGCATTGACTGTGCTGTGCACTGCAGCCACGTTCTGTCACTCTAGGTCCCTCTCTCTGCCTATTGTCCGCAATTATCCTGCCCGCAGTCAGGCAATTAGCTGCGGTCTTTATGATTAGCCCATCACAGCGAATCTGCCCACAATTCCTATCACCGCACCCCCCCACCCCTCCTCTGGTCAGACAGGGTTCCGAAATAGAATGTTGCAATTAGCTGGCATCTCATTAAAGCCGTTTCATCTAAATCAACCTCCCAGCATTACAGCAGGAATTGAGTGGCTCATCTTTAAATAGAAAAGGCCAAACAAGCTTTCTGGCTACGGCATGCTGCTGCTGCTGCTGCAGCAGCTTGACTCTTTTATTAAAGGAATGATCTAGAAGGAATGATATATTGGGTGCTGGTGCAATGGTGGAAAATCTGGCGTTCACAACCTGGATTATACAGAGGTTTCCCTAACACCCACTAACTATGTATACAGAGAGAGAAACAGGTAGTTAGGTAGATATTGTTGAGGTGTGTCTGTCTTACTCGTAGAACTCGCATGTCTGATTCCCGAAGAAGACAGAGACGCTGCTCCCAGCTCCCAGGTTTTGCCCCATTATGGTCACCTTTGTCCCCCCAGACTCCGGTCCCCGACTGGGGGACAAGGCTTCCACAGTTGGTTCCTGAAAACAAAGCAGGACATAAAATCTAAAGTTGTAGCATCGTCTAAAATAATCACAGATCTGAGACAGCGCAGTACCACTGCTGTACTGTATATCCCACTGCACAGCAATGCATAGTGGTTTGATCCACTCCTGGTTTCACTAGGAAGGTCAAGATGACACATCTGAGCTTGTTACCTATACACAGTGGCTGATCAAGCTCGTATCAAAAACCTGGAATGGGTCAAACTGCTATGCAGTGGGAGTCTTATTTCCATCCCTACATAATCCGATATTTGAGGTTTGTTTGGTGCTTTGATACCATAGTTGTTTTACTTTAAAAAGACATTGAACTCAAAAGTCGAGTTTGGTCTGTGGAAGGATGTGTAATTAAATATTACATACAGTACAGCGCTATGCAATTAAAAGAGTAAACCCAAACGCACCTTAATTACTGTTTATTTTACTGCACCAGTGCTGTGGGGGTAATCTCACGACACAGTGAAAAGTATGACAGTCACAAACAGTGGCACGCATCAAGA